>NC_143514.1:39373191-40107743 GCF_031878675.1 Megascapheus bottae | reverse complement strand
GTACATGGGGAAAATCTTATGATCTCTCAAGACCCCAACCCATGGGATAAAATAAAATTTAGATGGAAAAATACTAATAATGATGCTATTCTTTACTATTTTTACATATTTTATAAAACATCCTTATATTACTTTTAGAATGACTTTTGTTAATCTAAAGAAGGATAAGATCAAATGTGTGCCCTGATGAGGCAAGGACAAAAATTATCCTAATTTCCCTAAATCAATAATGCCCCTGTTTATGTGCTGGGTTCTACTGCTGTAGATTAAGTTTCCTCCATAATTGTATTTCAGTTTGTGTGATATATTCATTTTGCTTGGTCAGTCTGTTTACAGCCTCCTCCTTGCCCATGTACTCCACAGTCCCCAACCCCTTGTGCCCTAGCTGTGTGGGAAGTATTGTGATGTCTGCCTGTTAATTTTGCTGTGACTGGGACTGATGTCTGGTTGGTGATTCATGTTTGTTCCCAAGTTGTACATCTGTGTTGGTTGCTTTGAAACTGTGCCCCCGGGGAATATAAAAGGCCATTTGTCTAAAACTGCTTCTTTGCATCAGAGAATTCTCCCATCTTCTTCTAAATTCCAACAAGCTCTCCTGTGAGTACAGCAATGAGGCAAGGAAACAAAATCAAAGCAGAATATATGGAGAGAGCCTCGGTATCTGGGTCTAGTCTCAGCTCAGCTGACAGGGGTGAATAGCTTGGGTATTCAAACTAGAACAGAATGCCCTCCGAACTTGAACTTTAGGCTACAGTTTTGCGGACTTTCCCTCTGCCTCTGGGAATGCCTCTAGAATAAAAGAGGGCAAAGTGAGCTCCGATGGTACACGCAACCAAAAGAGTTATGAGAGATGGGCGGGCATCTCCACTTGGCGCGTCTTCTAAGATGTTAGCGCAGATACACACAGCAGTGATATTCATAACATTTAATAACTAGTTGCCGCATGAACCAAGTCCGTGGATTCAGGCCATCATGCTGGAGCTCAAGATCCCCTGCTGTTCCAGACACCAAACCTTTAGTTACTGGCTCACCATGTAGTTCAGCCCATCCTGGAGGGCAAGGGCTAGCGGCTGGATGCCAAGAGCTTAAAATTTATTCTGTTGCTTTAATATCCAAAAGTCAGTACAGATACACACAAGATACAAGAATAGCCAAGCAATCTCAAAGCTTGTGCTCACTGTTAGGCTCTGAGTACCTTTTAAGAACTTGTGTTCCGTGTCCTTAAAAAGGGGGCAGATCCAGCATCTCTGTCTCCCAGCTCAACAAGATTGGGTGGAACGAAAGAGCTCTTCTCCACAAAGGTTCTCTTCATTTTGCTCTGCAGCTAATATGGATCTCACCTAAGAGAAGGTTGCAGTATGTTTCATTATGTTTTTATTTGCTGTAATGTATGTGGCTTACAACAAAACTCTACCTCTGGCAAGTGTATGAGAGATGTCTGGGGACACTGGCTTGCTAAAGAAATGCATAGATGGCAGCTTGAAAACCCAAATACCTATTAGGTTGTTGTCTCTTTTACTTGTCCTTTAACCCAGAGAGTTTCTGGATTTAAACAGTGAAAGGAATTCACAGTTGGTTATCCAGTGTGCCCTACTGGAGCTATGATGACAAGAGTCTTAGGTTGTAAAGAATTGTGTTGGAAGACACGGGGCTTCCAAGACTCCAGCTACAAGTTGTAATTGTTCCCCCTTCTCTGCATCTTCATTTTGTGCAGTTTCAGTCACCCGTGCTCAACTATGGTTCAACATACTGTGGAAAATTCCAGAAATGAGGAATTCATAAGTTTGAAATAACTTACTATATATATATATATATGCCAAGTACCTATGTGGGTCCTTGATGTATATTAGTTGTCTTCTACCTGTGATTCTCATTTGACCAGAGTTCTCTGCTTTCTTTTGAAGCTTTGATGTGGAAAATGGCCCTTCACCAGGTCGGAGCCCACTGGATCCCCAAGCCAGTTCATCCTCTGGGCTGGTGCTTCATGCCACCTTCCCTGGCCACAGCCAGCGCAGAGAGTCTTTTCTCTACAGATCAGACAGCGACTATGATTTGTCACCAAAGGCTATGTCAAGAAACTCATCACTTCCAAGCGAGCAGTGAGTATAGCTCTTCTTTTCTGACTGCTAAATCTCATACTTTATTCTCATTTAAGCCTGTCACATAAAGAGTAATGGCTCCTCTTTAACCAAAGGAGACAGGAAGGAGAAAGTAAAACAGAGACGACAAACATGGCCATCTTAAGGACATTACTGCTCCATAACATGTGGATTTGTAGCTTGGATTTTATCCAAGGGCTTTAACCACCTGAGGCACAATGCTCAATTCACATCTGTTATTGATATTATTTTTTAAAAAATCATTGGTCTTCATTTCCTAAACTCCTAAATTGTTTATAGGTTGAGAGTCTGAACACATTTTGCAAGTCACATTTGAAATTGCCCCTGCATGTGAATTTTGTATGATGCTCCATCAGAAAAGAATGGTAGTAGGTTATCTGCATTTATCCCCACATGGATAGTTAACCATGGTGTTATTCTCTATCTTCTTGGGTGTTATCTCTATATCTTCTTGGGAACTTTCACACAATGGTTCCTTGTTTCCTGGATTCTTGATGAGACACAACACATACTCCATTGCCCTGGCCAGCACAGATAATGTTTTTTTGTTTTGCTTCTCTTAATTGTAGCTTACTAGCAATGAGTGGATTGCCTATTTAATTTCTAAAACAAAATAAAATGGGATACTAAAATCTATGCTTTAAAAGGTTTCTGGGCACACATACAAGTGTTTTTAACATCAGATGCTGTAAAAAAAAAGTATCAATAACTCCTTAATGTCTACAGCTTGGAAAAGTCCACTGGGTTCTCTTTCTCATTAGAAAAGAAAGCCACAAAGGTTTGCCTTCCTGTGAAGGGGCAGAGGGTATTTAAAAAAATATATCACCCAAGATATTTTCTGCCAGAAAATGTTAATGGAACTACTCCAGCTGTATTTTAATCATTGTGAGACAAAAGCTGATGTTTGAACTCATTTGAAAGAACTGAAACTCACTGGTATACCATGCAGTATGCCAGGTTCTGTGGATAACATATGAACATAGCAAAAAAGTGACAGATGAAACTAAAATAAATTTCATTCCCTCCAAAGTTTCTAGTCTCAAAGAGACTACAGCTAAACAGAAATGAGAAATAAGAGAAAAGCACATATATACACAGAACTACAGAGCGGGTATGATTCATGAGACCACATTCCCTTACATCAGTTATGTCTATTAAGTGTCATAGAAACCCTGTCTGAGAGGATTCGCTATTAACCCCACTCTTAGATGATGACTCTGAGACACTGAGAAACTGGCCCCTATCCTATAACTATGTATCATGCTGTATCCCATGTTATAGCTAATGATGACACTGTTAGTCCATCTTCTGTTGTTACAACAAAATATCTGAGACTGTACGTGATAAGTAAAGAGGTTTATCTGGTTATTTCAGTGGCTGGAGGGTCAAAAGAGCATGGTTCTTCTCTCTGCCTACATTTCTACATGGCAGAAAAATAGAAAAGGAACTCTCCCTGTACAGAAGGCCAAGAGGAACAAGATGATCTTGTCTTATAACAACCCACTGAAATGAAAACTAACATATATTAATCCTTTCTGAGCAAAATACTTCCAATACCTCACCACCTGGTACTAGTGCTCCCTCCATTCCTTTAAGATTCCATCACCTCGCAGCATCACCACATGAAGGACCAAATTTATAACACCTGAACTTTTCCTTGGAGGACACAAGAAATTCAGACCCAAACCATAGCAATGAGCACATTCAAAACTATTGGATTTCTGTTTGTTCATGTTCGTCTACCTGTGAATAGTATTGGCGTTACTAGCCTGGAAAGAAACCAATGAAGAGGCTGGAAAAGAAGAACCAGATTGAGCTTGATCAAGTAGAGTTGGCTTGAATATCCTACTAATTCTCTCCTACATCAAGATAAAATCACAGAAGCTTTCTAGATTTCATTGTGAAGGAATATAGGTTAGTTGGTAGGCTCACAATAATTCAGCTTCATTCACATGGTAATTCATAGACAAAAGACTAGCTTTAGAACTGAGTCATTCTCCCAATGAATTCTCACTCAAATTAATAATTTTAAACTTGAAGAGAATTTAGAGACTACAGTCCAACTCAGTGGACACTTGATAAGAGATGTAGTACTAGGTGCATTGTATACAGGAACGCTGTTACTACTAAAACTTTCCTTTGCAATTTACTGACCAAAAAATATTTCCCCCAAACATTAGGACCTACTGAATGTCACCAATTTATAGTTAAGAAGGTAAGAATTAAGTATATAACTTATCTAGTATCATGAAAAGAAAGAATTTTTAAATAAGAAGAATGAGATGAAAGGAGAGTCTTGCCTAAGAATGCAGAATTGGCATAGTATAATATTACAATATGTTGATAACAGGATATATTAAAATATTTGTGAATAAAAATGGCACATGATTGTACTTTGAAAACATTTTACATTACAGTGGAAAATTTCATGTTTGCCAGCATGAAAATTTATATTTACTATTACAAAAGAGAACAGAATGTGGAGTTAAAATAATATCAATATTCTTCTGGTATTTCATTTGATCAGGACTATGTCAGGAAGTCCAGTTTCACATATACCTATGGGTCTAAACCAAAGTAATGTTTACAGGGCTCTTTATCCCTAGAAAGCTCAGAAGAATCTAAAATAGAGGACAAGAAGCCCTAGGCTCCCCACCTCTTCACCTGCCTTTTACAATAGATTTAGAGAGATGATGGGTCATGATATAGAAAAGAAATGGCTTGAAATGGCTGTTACATGATGTCCCCTGCATCCATCAGGTTCAATTCAGAACAGTTATGAATTTATATGAAAAGTGGAAGTTTTCATATAATTCTGTTGCACTAAATCCTAATAATTGTAGAAACATTAGCTTTTAAGTATTGCTTGCCCAAAATCTCTCAGAAAAAAAAATAGGAAGAAATTATAGATGGGGAACTAGGCAAAAGGGATTGGCTGGGAAAAGACAAATAGAAAATTCAAAATGGCTTTAACTTTGACAATAAAGGGGAGGTAAAAGTAAAAAATTCTAGTAATGAAAAAGTCTTCACAGTGTTCCCAAAGAAACTTGAGATGCTTTCCTGGATGTGGCAATAATCTGCTTGTGTCTGTTCCGTTCTTGGATTACAGCCATGTCTATCGTAACCTCTTCTCAGATTGAGGTACAAATTTCCAAGAGGAGAAATAAAGTACTGGAAATTGGCAAGGGTACTCTTATTGCCCAAAAGTGTGTCTAGAACTGCCCTGCACAAAAAGCAGTTTTGATTATGGATCTGTGAAGCCAAAGGAAGGAGGCACGAAGTTGTTTTGTTTTGTTTTGTTTTGTTTTTCCATATAGTCACATCATGTGCACAGCCTGACAGGGATAGAGTGCCTTTGAATGCTGCCATTTACATGGAGGTTAAGAGGGTTCCAGAAAGGGTTGTCAAGGGAAATGAGACCTAGGGACCAGTATGAAACAGTACAAATAAGACTCAAACTTAAGACCCACTAATTTATTGTCTACCAACGACTACTCTATTCTTTCTTTGACTTACATCCATCCATTCCTCTAACTCATGCTAGAGATGTTAAAGGCATTGGATCTTTCTATGATCTAAATTATCTGTCAGGAAAACCACATATCTCTTAAATATGCAATATTTAAAGTACTTTACATATATCAATTCATCGAATCCTGATATCCTCAATGTGGTAGGTACTATCATTTTCTCCTTTAAAGAGAAGAGCATTGAGAAACCAGAGTTTGAATTCAGAGTCCATGCACCTATGCTTTTGAGAATATCCAGTCTATCAACTCTGCATGAAGCTGAAAACTATAAATGACGTTTATTTCTGCTTGCGTGGCTTTCAAGCTCTAATGAGCATCATATTCATTTTCAATTTTACTAAGGATTTACCTAAATAGGTTCTTGACTATGCCTTCAAAGAAGCTCAAAGATTAGCTCCTTTGAAGAGCTAAAAGATATATGAGAGAGAAGGCCAGTGTGCTAACTAACTCTGGTAATGGCTGACACAGTGGGAGGCCCTGCTCAGTAAGGGCAAAACAGCCAACATGAGGGTTAGGGAAGTGGTGAAAGGGAAGAAACAAGAACCTTGTCATTAAAGGCCCAGAATTGTTCTTTATGCTGAGCGCAAACTGTGGGGAGCTAGTACAGGCTTTAATTTTAGGAAGGAAGATACATGATCAGATGTTTGTTTGTGAAAGATGGCTCTAATTGCAGTGTGAAGGATGATTTGGAGAATGGAAAAGCTTAAAGAACCAGATGGGAGGCTGCTTTGGTAATACATATAATAGAGGATGGCAGACCACATCAGAGGAGGTTCAGTGGGAGATTCATAAATATTTGCAACTTAAAATCAACAAGGGTTGGTGGTTAGTGTGAAGTAAAGGAGAGGGGCATTTCAGGCTTGGCTAACAAGATAGTCAATCGCATCATTTCCCTGAGATCAGGAACTTGCTTTCATCACATGAAATAATGTCTGTGAAAGTACGTTGTAAACTAATGTGCAATAGAAGGCGAGTTCATTAGACTTCAATAAGGGGTGGCATTAATATCTTATGGAAGCTCTGAACAGCTGTGAAGAAAGGCATACAACTCTTTAATTTTAATAACAACACTATATCCTACTAATAAGAACATTTTTGACAGTACTGGAGCTTGACCTCAAGACCTGGGCACAGTCCCTGAGCCACTTTGTGCTCAAGGCTAGCAGTCTAGTGCCACTTCAGGCCTTTTCTGAGTGGCCAATTGGAGATAAGAATCTCATGGATTTTTCTGTCCAGTCTGGCTTTGAATGGCAATCCTCAGATCTCAGCCTCCCGAGCTAGGATTATAAGTGTGAGCCATTGGCACCTGAATAGGAATATCTTTTACTAAAATATTTTATGCAACAAAAACTTATTAAAATATACAAGTATATTCTAGGAACCTCATTTTGCAAATGAAAAAATCGAGATATGGACAGATTGTCTAGTGACTCACAACTAATAATACTTCAGCTGGCAGCAATTAATTCTGTCAAATATCTATCCACTAGTGTTCATCAGCATATAAGACAGACTAAAATCAGTGATAAAGGGAATACAAGAACCATTCTGTATTTAGAGAGAAAACAGAGAAGTGCAATTAATTAATCAAGTTCAGACTGTAGCAGTTAGAAGCAGCAATTTGTGTTTTGCTTTCTAGATAACTTATTATTATCTAATTAACACTACACCTCCAAGAATAAACCTCCAAGTATATTCTAAGACTCAGCTCCATAACTAGCCTTCTCATCACTACTCTGTATTCATCCTGTAAACTTGTAATGTACTACTGTGGTCACTAGAGGGTACTCATGCTATAATTGTAAGTAGCCCTGGTCCAGAGAGGAACTGCTTTCAGCAAAACCTAGATACATAAGGCCATATAGTATGATGCTAAATGAAAGGTTCTCTAGGATATAGAAACAAAAGCCATATAATGAGTGATTGTTGTCCTTAATGTACTGTGTTATCTCTCATCTGTTTTGCTGTCCCTTGGTTATCTCATATTGTTACAGTATCTCACTCTGTTATCTGATATATTGAATATATTTGTATTTGGTTATTTGAAATTGGATAGGGAAGGGGGGAAAACAAGATGAGGGGAGGGGGTAGGGGGAGGAAAATGGGGACCAAGACATGTGAAAGGGTATCAATGTATGTTAATTAATGCACCTTCTATCTGGCAAATATAATGTAACCCTTCTATTAATTAAAATAAAAAATATATGAAAAAAGAAATTATGGTAAATAACATCAGTTTTTGTAAAGTATTTGTTATTTCGAAGCTACCTTATTCCTAGTAGAGAATGTGAGAATTTAAAAATTCCTAATGGTTTAACAACAAGTAGAGGCTTGTTTTCTTTGTTTCATTTTGTGTCTTCCTTATTAGTTACAAAGCAGTTGATAATGTTTCCAGCAGCTATTGTCAGGTATATATCATTTAACTCTTGCCACCCTCATCCTTTCAGGGAGTCATTTCAGGGGATCTGCAAGACCTTTTCCTGCTTCTGATTGGTTCATGAATCTCAGAAGTAACATCTGAGCACCATACTAATAGTGTTGTTTGTTTCTGAAGAGAAATTTACCATTTGCAGTTTTAGTACCTCTCCCTCACTCATCACTGTCTGCTCCAGGAAGTCAGGATACAGATATTTGCTCATACTATGTCACTTTCATCAGATGTTTAGAATCCAGAAACTCAGAAGCCATTGAAGATCTGCTTGCACCTGAATTAATTACCTTATCCCAGACTTGTCGATATCTCAGGAACAGTGCAAACTTCAGACATCAGAAATAACTGCAAGTTCTTTCACTCATCTCAAAAATCATATGATGAAAACTTTGGGAGGGAAATTTGGGGTACAATTCATTACACCTGCTTTCCTGTTAAACTCATATCATCTCTCCTTTTCCAAGAGCCCTAAGCTTCTTTCTTGGCGTCAATATCTATCTCTACTGCCAGCTCTGGAACCCATCTGCTGCCATCACCTTAACCATGTCCTAAATCTGTAGCTTGGATGCCTTTATTCAGTATCTCCATCTTTCAGGTGTCGATGGTTATCTTACACTCAACACGTACCCCCCAAATTCAACAGTACCTTAAGACTTCCCCAATGTCTTCTCATTTTCTTATTGGTCTCCATGACCCTTTTCTTAGATACTTCTTGATACATTGTAAATAGTCTACTCAGGAGGCTGAGATCTGAGTATCATAATTCAAAACTAGCCCAGCCAGGAAATTCTGAGACTCTTCTATCTACTAAAACTACAAAAAAATTTTTTTTGATGTGGACCTATGGCAAAAATGGTAAAGTGCTAGCCCTGAACAAAAGAAGCTCAGAGACAGTGCCTCCTAGGACCCTTGGTTCAAGACCCAGGATGGGCACCAATAAAGTAAATAAATAACTACATAAATACTATTTATGAAGTTAAATTCTGAATCATGGGAAGACCACTGCAGTCCCTTCAATGTGACCCTTCTTTGTTTCTTGGCTAATTTCTTCTCATGGACAAATACCTCCAGCTACTCCATCTGAAACTGTTCTCTAACCAATCCATTCTTCAACATCCATCACATTTTACTTTGTGCCATACTTTCTATCCCACTAACAACCTTCACTGTTTCGTCTTTCTTCCTATTGAGTTCAGAACTACTTTCAAGGTCTATGCACTGGCCATCACATGAGAGTGAGAACCTTGTAAGCTTATTGTTCATGTTAATATACTTTAATATACTCAGCTCCACTCTGACAGCCACCAAGTATCTCATGGACTCATTCAGTGTTTTTGCGTTTTAATCTGCTTATTCTTGCCAGTTTTCTCATTGATAGCATCTACCAAGTTCTGACCTTTAGAATTTATCTCAAATACCCCTACTCCATCAGGCCTTTTCTACTTATTCTAGCTTACAAGTAACCTCTTCTTTATACCACGTTAAGTATCTATGTTTTAAATTTCTCATTCTATATTTATGTGTAAAAAATTTTTAAATATTATTATTGTGATTAATAGAAGGGTTACATTATATTCACCAGATAGAATGTGTATAACTTCACAAACATTGATACCCTTTCTCATGACATGCTCCCCATTTCCCTACCATTCTCCCCACGCTCATTTGATTTCCCCCCTTCCCTATCCAATTTCAAATAACCAATTAAGCACATATAAAATATATCAGATAACAAGGTGAAATATTGTAACAATATGAGATAACCAAGGGATGGCAAAAGAGATGAGAGATAACATTGTACATTAAGGACAATAATCACTCATTATATAAATTTTGTTTCCTTATCCTGGAGGTCCTTACATTTAGTGTAATACTATTTGGTCTTATGTCTCTAGATTTTGTTCTATTGTAAATCTTTGCTAGGAGAGCCCAAGGTTTCTACTGATTATGACAAATGAGGGAGACTATTGAGCCTATGTTCCTTTGAATCTGGCTTACTTCACTTAATATGATTTTTCTAAGTCTTTCCATTTCCTTACAAATGGGGCAATGTCATTCTTTCTGACAGCAGCATAGAATTCCATTGTGTACAAATACCACATCTTGTTGATCCACTCATCAACTGAGGGACATCTGGGTTGGTTCCATATCTTTGCTATGGTAAATAGTGCTGCAACAAACATTGTTGTGCTGGTGGATTTAGTATGTCTTTGTTTCTGGATGGTTGGGTAAATGCCAAGTACTGGAATTGCTGGGTCATAGGGGAGTTCTATGTTTACTCTTTTGAGGAACTGCCATACTGCTTTCCATAGTGGTTGAACGAGTTTGCACTCCCACCAACAGTATAGTAGTGATCCCTCCTGACCACAACCCCTCCAGCATCTGTTGTTATTAGTTTTCTTAATCCTGGCCATTCTAACTGGAGTGAGGTAGAATCTTAGAGTTGTTTTGATTTGCATTTCTTTTATGACCAAAGATGTCGAGCATTTCTTCATGTGTCTGTAGGCCATTTTTATTTCTTCTTCAGAGAAGACTCTCTTTAAGTCTTTGGCCCATCTTTTAATGGGATGGTTATTTTGGAGATTAGTTTTGGAGTGATTCAATGTTTTGAGCTGTTGATATATTTTAGATGTGAGGCCTTTGTGTGGTTAGTGAAGATCTTCTCCCATTTTGTAGGCTTCCTAATTAATTTACTAGCTATGTCCTTTGCCATACAGAAGCTCTGCAGTTTAATGCAGTCCCACTTATCCAGCCTTTCTCTGATTTGTTGTGATTCTTGGTCCTTATTAAGGAAGTTTCGACCTGTGCCAAGGAGGCCTAGTGTATCTCCTATTCCTTCTTGTAAAGTTTTCAGTGTGTTGGCTTTTACCTCGAGGTCTTTGATCCATTTGGAGTTAATTCTAGTGCAGGGTGACAAAGAAGGGTCCAAGTTTACTTTTCTGCAAGTGCTTAACCAGTTCTGTCAGCACCACTTGTTGAAGAGGCTGTCTTTCTTCCATTCTATTTTTTGGGCTCCCTTATCAAAGATTAGGTGGCCATAGGTCTGTGGTTTAATATCTGGGTTCTCAGTTCTTTCTATTCCATTGATCTTCAGGCCTGTTTTTGTGCCAATACCAAGCTGTTTTGATTATTATAGGTCTATAATAGAGTCTAACATTTGATATTGAAATTCCTCCTGTGCTGTTCTTTCTACTAAGAAGTGTTTTTGCTATACGGGGTCTTTTATTATTCCATATGAAATTTTGGATTGCCTCTTCTATTTCTTTAAAGAATGGCATTGGAATATTGATGGGTATTGCGTTGAATTTGTAGATAGCCCTTGGCAAGATTGTCATTTTCATGATGTTGATTCTTCCAATCCAGGAGCATGGGAGGTTTTTCCATTTCCTCAGTTCTGCTTTAATTTGTGTAAAACATTTTTTTAAAATACTTTTAAGTGGTCAGGGACTAGAGAAAAAAAACTAGGAAATGGAAGGAAGAAGTGACTTTATCCACAAAAGAAATGTTCACATTGCCTGGACTGTGAAATGGGAACCACTCTGTATAACCTCTTTGTACAGCAATAAAGTTAAATTAAAAAATACTTTTCAGTCTCTCACACTCTGTTTTAATTTGTGGGATCATAAATTCTGTAAAGTTTAATATGAAATCCGTACAATATCATAAAATGAGAAGCATGGTATGTACTGGCACGGATTTCAGTAATCAGACAGCTCTTCCACATGTTCTCTCTGTGTTAGTTAAGCAGCTATTTAGTAACCCAGCATCTTGATGTCACCTCAAACATGAGAAGGGGAAGACTACTTGCCTCATAGCTCTGTTACAAAAGTTAAAATGAGATAATGCACATAAAAGGCCTGACAAAATAATCACACATGGCACACATGGCGATTGTGTAATTACACTTTTTTCATTGTGTAATTATTCTTTGTGTGTGGGGGGGTGTAAGCTAAAGCAAATACACCAGACAATGTCTAGTTAACCTTGAGGAGAGCTCTAGCTAAAGCCAAGGTGGAAAGTATTCTATTAAATAGGATGCTATTAAAAGTGTATGCTGCTCAACTATGGATCCTCAGCTCTCACCCAGGTCCTGGTACAAGACAGATTGCTCTGATGTAGCTAGTGAATCAGGGATGGTCTCTGTGTGGTAATAGTTCGGCTGAAGAGGTTAGAAGAGACAAAAAGGGGAGCTCGGCATCACAGGCTCCTGTTCTGCACTTGGTCCACATCATAACAATGCACTGGCATGAGTTTGTGACTGTAGCCCAGGCCAGCGTGTCTTCTCAATCTTTAAAAGCTTGCTAAGGAAAGCTTATGTGAATTTATTAAAATCAGTGCTAGAGAGACAATATATTCTTAAAGTTACAACACATTAAGAACAGCATAATTAGGTTTGGGGGACCAGATGAAGTACAATATTCTGATTTTTGTAGGTTTGGTCTGACCCATTAAAACCCTATCCTTGGGTATTTTTAAGGGGAAAAATAGCATATTAAAAACAAAGAAGTAACGGGATTCCCAGACAGGAATCTCTGTTTAAATACCATTAAGGCTGTGGTTCAAATCAACAAAAGCCAGGAAATCCAAAGTTAACCTTTATCCAGCCTGTTATACCATTTTTTTCCAATGCTGTGTGTGCCTGTGAAGAACAGCTCTCCCTTTGAATTTCCTGGCTCTAGTAACCAAAATCCACAAGTCACTTTGAATTACAATACTCTGCACTGCTACATAATGGTGCTATGCCCTGAGGATACATGCTTACTTGTAAAGGCTTAAATGTGAAACCCTTGTAAATCTAGAATCCATGAAGCAGCTAAGATATATACATATATACACATATAGGAATATATGTATGTAATGTATATATGCATATGTACATACACATATATACATGTACATATGTGTATATATATACACCCACACAGAACTATAGATTAATATTACAATTTTAATGTTTCTTTTTTATCTTTTTCACTAGACATGGTGATGACTTGATCGTCACTCCTTTTGCCCAGGTATGTATTCTGCTTGTCCTAGCTTGCTCTTACTACATGGGAATTCTAAGTATGGCCATTCATCTCTAACCAATCTAATGAAATCTTCTCCTAGGTCCTGGCCAGCTTGCGAAGTGTGAGGAACAACTTCACTCTACTCACAAATCTTCATGGAACATCCAACAAGTAAGCACTGATTTTGGTTACAGTCACAAAACTTTGAATAGCATTTCTACAAGTAACTATTACATAGAGGAATAGTCTCCACAGTAAGTTAAGATACACAAAGAAATCTGAAAATCAATGGAGCAATATAATATTTTAGAATTGGTAAAACACTAGAAGTTATGAGGCCTGAGTTTTATTAATTTTGTACCCTTAGCACAGTTAACCATAGGGACTCAACAGATGAAATTATGATATTTTGTTTGACTCTGTATCCGAAATGGCCCTTAAGGCCATTAAGCTAAATTCTTTTTGAGTAAGCTATCAATTATTTTAGAAATTCAAACTCAAAGGTAGAAAACTTCCAAGTCCATAAAGACTATTTTTAAATGATATAAAAACAGGTTCATGAAGTTTGGTAAGTAAAAGTAGAATTACATTCTTCTCTGTCATCAGATAAATATATGACCTTGGTCACTTCAATTTACATCTTTGATCCTCAGTCTTCTCATGTGTAAAAATGAAGAAGTTGAATTTGCTTTTCCTATACTAACTTTTTCCTCAAAATAATTTCTATCTATGAACTAACTCAACTTCGTAAAATCCATTCTACTGCATATTTTAAAAGTTTATCTCAGGCTTAGGAAACAGTAGAATCCATTATTCTGGGATCCATCAAGTATTTATTTTGTATGTACTATTCATTCTCTTTTTCTGTTTTTTGCCAATCCTGGGGCTTGAACTCAGGGCCCTGGGCACTGTTTCTGAGCTTCTTTTGCTTGAGGCTAGCACTCTACCATTTCAGCCATAGCGCCATATCCAGCTTTTTCTGTTTATGAGGAATTGATCCCCTGGCTTCATGCATGCTAAGCAAGCACTCCACCAATAAGCCACATTCCCAGTCCATGTACTCTTCATTCTTGCATAGGTGTATATTTACATTATCAAATACTTGCTGAGCACCTATTTTTGTCCCGAGTACTGATGATCAAAACAGACATGTTTCCTGCCCTTTTCAGGCATTTAATGTGAAGTTCCTAAAGATAATATAGTAAGTAATCAGACCAAGTCTCTAGCCACATGTGACTATGTTTGACAATTGCAGTCTATTGGCTCCCTGTATGTTCTCTTCTCTACCTCTTCTTTCTTCTCTGACCTATCGCATTTAGCTAAGTTGCTCTTACTAAGTGGCTACAAGGCATTTTGAAAATCTTTTCACTGTGTTTTTTTTTAAGTGAGTACTTGGGTTTGAACTGAAGGCATCCCTGTTGGGCAAGTGCTCTGAGCCATGTCTCTAGCTTTGCTTGGCTCTTTGGCATTTGTTTTAGAGATAGGATCTTGATTCCTGATCAAGTATGCATTTGGACCATGATCCATATATTTTAGGCTTCTCACCCTAGCTGAAATGATAGGGAATGTGCTGCAACAGCCAGCTTCTTCCACTTAGATGGAGTCTTATAGACTTTCTAGCCCAGGTTTAAAATTATAAACTTGAACTACAAACTTGTCAATCACAGCCGCCCAAGTAACTGATGATAGCCGTGTGCTACGACCATCAAGATCTTTGTCATTCCCTGTTTGGAACTCTGACATCCCTAGACAGTGTGCCCCTGACACCAACCCTTGAGTTGGTTTTGCTTCAAATTTTTAAGTAGTAGAATTCCACCTAGTCCACATTCCACAAATAATGATTTAAAAAAAATACCTATCTCTGGTATTGTTACTGGCAAGGAAACAAAGCTTAAGAAAAGTAAATAACGTCCATAGGACTATTCAGCTTTCAGAAAGCTATACTAATACATGGAACCTGGAGCACTGTCTCACAGTGTAGTGTTCTCACAGACTGCACCTGTTAAGTTCCCCTGAATTATAGGAGGCATTCCTGGAAATTTTTAGAAGAGATAGATCCTTAGGAAGAAGTTGTGCAATAGAGGGCAGTCAGACAGCCTGGAGACATTTGCTAAGGCAGGATCTTGAGGAACTGACACGTGAGGATGACACTCTTGGACAGAATAATGTAGGTGGGAACCTGGAGGAAAGGATGAAGGACATATTTCAAAGGAACAACTGGACTCAGAAGGACCGCACTACTTAGCTGCAAGAAGTAGGCAACAGTTTTTCTATTTGTTTGTTTCTGTGTTCTTGGGCTTTCTTCTCTGTTAGCACTACTTGGGCATCTAGCCTGCCCTGGTGATTAATAAGCTATGTCAGCTAAAACCACTTTCTCAGTAAGCCTTGAGGGGTTCTGGGCCACATAAACTTTCAGGAACTAAGTACTCTGAGCTTATTATTACCATACACAGACCTGACCTCGAGCTCATTCTCACGATCTGCCTGAGAAAATGATGACCCCTTGTGCCACACAAATTAAGGAGAATGTGTCTCCAGCACTAAGATATCTATTCTTCTTCCACAGAGACCCATCAATATGTGGGCAGAGTTGATACTTATGTCAATGGTAAACACTTTTTGTATAACCAATAGCAAAAAAACAAAACTTTTCAGGCAGGCAAATTCCCTCTTGAGCTTCATCAAACTAAGTTAAGATTGTTTTAGTGTAGCCCAAGGAATGAGACCGTGGGTCCCAACCAATGAATGGTTCTGAGCTATGGGTGGGATAATCTGTGGAAATCTGAGGGTCCATTTAATGCATCCCACTCTATTTATGTATGTCCAATATTCTCAGACAACTAAAGAAAATTGAAGAGAAGGCTCTGAAAACAGAATTCTCAGTCAGAAGTATCCACAAGCATCTCTTTCCTCCCCCACACACATTAACTTACATTAACAACTGAAATGGGGAGATTCATAGAATTCAGAAGTTGTTTTCTGGGATATTTAACTTTGGTTCCAGGATGCCACTCCCTGCCTTGAATGTAACATTTAAGCAATAATTATGTCCTTGGAGTAGTTTTCATGAGACATCTGGTTAGCGTGGTTTATTATATGAAAAAAGAACTCCCACATAGAAGTACGCCTTTCATAAGTTAGGATTCCTTTTATCTTTTGGCTCTCTGTGATGTATAAAAGTGGTTCATTGTTCTCCTGAGCTTTGGCACCCAAAGGGTGAAAATCCCAGAGTTCCTGTGGAGGTGATTTCTTTGCACTTTCATGAAATATTTCATTGAGGTATGTTTGATTGAGCCAGTATTTCTTGGCTGCAAGTTAAAAACCTACATTTCCTTTATCCTGAGAGTTAATTTTGAAAAAAAATGTGGCTTTTATTTGGGATTATTAAAGCATTTGTTGGCTTACAACAGACCCATGGAATGATATATTGCACCACGATAATGTGGAGTAATAATGGTGTGTGTCCATTATTCAGTAGTCTGAAGTTCAGAATGGAGTTTGAAGTAAGGTGGCCCCCATCATAATCTCTGTCACTAGTGTAATGCATGCCACGTGCAGCTACCAGGAAATCATGTACCACCACTGCCTTAACATTCATCCAAAGCATAGCTCAGTCAAAATGAATGTGATCTTTGAGAAATTATTAGTAACCACTTTCTAAAGTGTATACCTGAAATGTCTTTCACTGCTGTATGTACTTTGGCATGGGATTTAAATTAGCTGAGAATCATAAAATCGTGAGTATTCAGAGCTGGAAAAATCCTGGCCAAATTTCCTAGAGTAAGAGAAGAAATATATGGAAAACTCTTCACGCAGGACCTAGCACATTGTAAATCAGCAGTAAATGTTAGTCGCCGTCAGCTTACCTCAAGTGAGGAAGAAACCAAGAAGTTCCTTGAGTTGCCCAGGGCTACATAGTAGGAAGGTGTCAGAGCCAGGATCGGGATTCTTCTCTTCTTATTCATTGCTGGGTTCCGTCTCTACTGTGCTATTTAGAACTAGAAAGCATTAACTGCTGTGGCCCCATCCCCCACCATTCATGTCCACATCTCTAACATCCAGCATCTTATTATTGTGTCATGTGTTAAAGGCCATTGGAAAATGGGCAAACTATAATTTCCCCAATATCACTTCCCCCACAGTCATCACTATTTTCTAACTTGCAGCCTCATGCTTTATATACCATGGCTTCCACAAGTTACTCATTCCATTAAAATGTATCAAGCCTCGGGGCCGAGAGTTTGGCCTAATGGTAGAGTGCTTTCCTAGCATGCATGAAGTCCTGGGTTCAATTCTTCAGCATCACATACACAGAAAAGGCCAGAAGTAGTGCTGTAGCTCAAGTGCTAGAGCTCTAGCCTCAAGAAAGCCCAAAGACAGTGCTCAGGCCCTGAGTTCAAGCCCCAGAACTGGCAAAATAATTATATTAAGACTCTTCTTTGCACCAGGTATCAAGAATACAGGATAGCCCAAACAAACATGGTTTCTGCCTTTTGAAGCTTCCATACAAAGATGCTTGGTCTTAATTAGCTATTCTTAATAAAGGCCATATGTTTACAGATGACATCTAGGAAAACAGAATATTTACAGTATGTACAACTTTCAGAAATCACTGAGAGAATTAAGTCCTGTGAATAGTCATGTTAAAAATAAAATTGCATAGTTCAATGGCTTCTTCACACACACATCAAAAAAAAATCCTTCTTTGGAACTTAAGCGTAAATACAAAATAAAGCTACAAAAGAATTTTGTGAATTAATGAACATGCTTTGAATGTCTATGTCATACCAAATATGTCAGATTACAGGGATGCAACTGAGAAGGAGGGTCAGCCTTTGCTTTCATTTCTCTTAGGTGAGTGAGGAGACACACAGAAAAATGTGAACTTCAGTACAATATGTGTGATATAATGAGAGGGCAGGCATATGAGACAATGGCACAGGCAAGGGCCAATTACTGGACATTAAGCTCACCTTAGCAGGCAACAGGTCAGCATAGTCCAAGGATCTGTGAAAGAGGTCAAAGAGGAGACTGGTTGAAGAGGAGGAGAAGAGTATTATTTAGCAAATCTCTGCAAAGACATAGCAACAAGAGAGCATGAACAGTAGGCAGCATGTAGACTCAAAACCATAAGCACATCAGGTGATGGTTGTTCACATCTTAAATCTGAGCTACTCAGGAGGTTGTGGTATGAGGATCACCTTTTGAAACCAGCCCAGACAGAAAAGTTCCTGCGAATCTTATCTCCAGTTAACCAATGAACAAAAGCCCCAAGTGGAGGTATGGATAAGTGACAGAGTACAGGCTTGAGTGAAAAATCCAATTATGAGTGTGATGTCCTGAATTCAAGCCCAGTACCAGCATACATACAAAGACATTGCATACAGAAAGCCAGATAAAACATTCATAGAAAATGGTTCCTTACCTCACTTTCACATCGGTGGTTCATCTAATTAACAATCCATCAGCATTTTGGGAATTTCCAGTGTTTGATAGGAAATTTGTTGGTAAGATAGAAGAAAAAGTATCAGAACAGCAATCTGAAGGGAATGGAATACAGACAACTGCTAGAGATAATATTCACTCATTAAGATGAGGAACTAACCCTAAAGATAAAACACTATTGATGAGTGGAAAAGGGATTATGTCAGTTAGATAGGTAGTATCCATTGGAAAAGATACTTCCTTTTGGAAGGGTAGAGGAGATTTGGTGACAGAGGAATGACCTAAGAAATGGGAGGAAAGGGGTAGCACATGCTCAAGGCAATATGAGTTATTGGATTTAACTTTGATAAACTCTGTCCGTTTTTTCATCATACATTCATTAACCCACCTCTCCTACCATCCATGCATCCATCCATCCATTCATCTATCCATCCATTTAACAATCCACTTAAGTCTTCATCCTTCCATTCAATGTGTATTACTAAGTAGTTGGTATGGGACAGGCTTATTGGTAGTGAGTAGGCTGTTTCCTACCTACAAAAAGTTTAACTTTAATCTAAGAAATCATATACTAGACAGTGACTAATTAGACATTTCCTATTTTGTGTGCTTGTGTGTGCCAAACCTAAGACTTGAACTGAGGGCTTGGGTGCTGTCCCTGAACTATTTTGCTCAAGATTAGCACACCAGTTGAGCCACAGCTCCACTTCTAGCTTTTTAGTGATTAATTGGTGAGATGAGGCTCACATACTTTTCTGTCGTAGCTGGTTTGAAAACACAACTTTTCAGATCTCAGCCTCCTGAATAGCGAAGAGTATGGGCAGGAGGACTGGTATGCCGCTGGCAGTGCCTATTTCAATTACAGTTTTGAAGTTCTACAAAGGATAATTGCAAGTTGCACAAAAATACACAGCCTGTCAGTAGTTTGAGATGAAATGTCAGGTACAGAGGAGAAATCCTGAGAGATAGGGGCAGGGGAGGAGCAGGAGTGGGGTGGGGGGAGGGCAGTCAGAAGAGCAAAGGAGCTTTTAATGCCATGCCAGGAGTTTAGAATTTAATCTCTCAATTTTCCTGAAAAACAGCCCTCAGTATTAGTGCAGGTGTCCTCAGCAGATGGTGTAGTGAAACTTGGCTTTGAATCCTGCTATGCCAGTGAGGAAGTCAAGTGTGTTTCAGTATGTTGCTTAACTTCTGTAGGCTTCAGTGTTTTATCTTTAAAATGTAATGATAATACTTTCAGTGAATGCCAAAAATTATGGTGTCTCCCAGAGAATTAGCATTGGATGACAAAAATCTTTGATGCCACAGAGTCAAGTGCCTTTGTCTAGGATCACCCAGAGAATAAATCAGCAGTGTCTGGGATCGTCTCAATACATTCTTCAGTCATGATGTATGATTGCATAGGTCATCCCTGAGAAATCAGAGATTCATTTGCAGCATGTGAAAACTAAGAAAATAATCTATGTGGTCAAACCAATGTGAAGAAATGTCCTTAGCAACAGTAATGCCAGACTTTCGCTTCTATTTATGTGACTTTTTTCTCAAACTTCCTTGTGCAGGGAAATTCATGATAAAATTACATATACACACATGATCTATTACATTTTTATTAATAACATATTATTCATATTACAATATATTGTTTGTGTCCATTATGTCATATTAATACATTATATTTATATAATATAATATACATATTATATATTATATAGAATATTACATATTCTATAGAGTATTTTACAGACTATATAATGAATATATTGCGTGCAATATATATGCATATTCTCAGTCCTTGTGCCATATATACTGAAATATGCTCTCAGTGACAGAGAATAGGAAAGACATTTTGGAGCTCACTGCAGGAGCTTGATGCTCACGCATGCTCAGTAATTACTCTATCACTCATTGCCAGTGTTGGTGCTTACGGGGGTTGCAAATCACTAGCATCAGTGGTTGTGAAGATGTGGTTATCTGACTAGCAACATAGCATCATGGGGAAACTTGTAAGCAATGCAAACTGTGAAACACACGCAGCCACACTGAATCAGGAACTCCAGAGGGAGGATTCAGAAAGATGTTCCCTAAGCCCTCTTGAGGATTCTAATGCACCCTCAAGTTTGAGGTCTCTGCTCTCTCTGTTTCAGGAAAGGTCTTCCCAAAGTTTTCACTGGGAATCTGGGAACATCTGACAGAGGAAGTCTTGCAAAGAGTAAAAAGAATTGCTTAGGGCTGGAAGTTTGGACTCGTGGTAAGAGTGCTTGCTAGCATACATGAAGATGGGGGTTTGATTCCTCAGTACCACATACATAGAAAAAGCCAAAAGTGGTGCTATGGCTCAAGTGGTAGAGCTCTAGCTTTGAGAAAGCCCAAGATAGTGCTCAGACCCTGAGCTCAAGCCCCAGGACTGGCAAAGAAAAAAAAATAGCTTAGCACTGGTGGTATACAGTCCAAAAGGTAAGGGACAGCACCCAGGCCCTTAGTTCAAATCCCAGTAATCGTGCGCAAGCATGCTCATGCGTGCGCGCGCACGCGCGCGCGCGCACACACACACACACACACACACACACACACACAGAACCCCAGTGTTAATGGAAGATGAGTTTGCTTTCTTTCTTTCCTTGGTGTTTATCATCAGGCTTGCTGTAAGGAAGAATGACTCCCCACTTCCCCTATGTCATGATAGTTCCCTAGGTTAAGCAAACTGGATTACTGTTGCCACTAGTTGTGTGACACTTTCGTAAGTGACTTCACCTCTGAATCTCAGTTTCCTGAACTGACAGCCCTCCAAGGGCTCCTGTGCATGTTCTCTGGTTCTGCTCCAAGGCATGGGAATTTACTCAGACATTTGGAGGGATGCCTAAGCAAGCATCTCCTCTTGGGGAGACTTCTGGGACTGCAAAACCTAAAACTGAGGGGCCGCCGAGGGACCTGGAGTAAACAACTTCCTTCCTGGCGGCTTGGAGCATCCTGAACAGTACTGAGGGAAATTCCAGGCCATCTGGATGTGAGAGAATTGTAGTCATCTACCCACGTTACAGGAGCCTGCCTTCCGGAGATAGCATTATGTCACTTAATTGCTCACTATGACCTGGAAAACTCCTCAGGGATTCTAGGGGTGGGAGGCATTCATGCACCAACTCAGGACTTCTTTTCCTCTTTCCCCACAGGAGGTCCCCAGCCGCTAGTCAGCCTTCTGTCTCCAAAGTCAACCTGCAAGGTAGGCCATGCCCTGAGATCTTTTCCAGTGTTTCCAACCGCACAGGTGCCACTTATTCACTACGGAAGGCCAAATAAGGCAACATTCCTTTGGTGGCTTTTTTTTTTCAAGGGGTTTTAAGCTTCGCTTGGTTCCTTTGAGAGGACAAATGACAAGCAATGTTGAATAATTTGAGAATACAATGGATGTGTGGTACTGATGGGGCTGATCTGGAGCAGGAGGCAGAACTCTGTTGAGAGTATCACCTGACTTCAGCTTCCTGGTTCCAGTGAACTCCAGGAAAGCTAAACCTCAAAGACCCTCAAGGTGTACACCTTGGTCCCAAAGCCCTCAAGGGCCTGTTAGTGGTTTTCCTCTTAGCGTCACCTCCAGTTCCCACTTGAATGGATATCCTTGCCAGGTGTGAAACCAAAGGTTCTTTCCAAGGTACTAATCATTTTTCTTGGAAGTCATCCAACTTTGTTCCTTCAGGTGTGTGTGTGTGTGTGTGTGTGTGTGTGTGTGTGTGTGTGTGTGTGTGTGTGTGAAAGAACCTTACCTCTCATCTTTCAGAAAAGTGGATCTACTTTTCCTGTAGGATTGAGAGCTGCTGAAAGTGAAAGGAAGGGCCATCTTGAAGGAAAACCATAGAACTGTGTTCAAGCCCTGTTCTTTTTGCTTAAAATATAACTAAGTAGATGACTTTAAAAGGAAATCCAAATGGAAGTTTTCCCCATGAACCTGACCCATTCTTAGAGTGTGGGCTTCCGCAGAACAACAAGGGAAACAATTAACATGAACTCATACCTAAACCACCTGAAACCAACATTATCCACACCATTTCTATTCCCAGAAGAGCTGCTCTCATCCCTTTATTCTTATGATCTTCCATACTTGGATGCTGTGTTCTGTTCATATTCTGACCCTAAGTGTCAGAGAAGTGCTATAAAAACCTAACTTCTAAAAGAAGGGAATAAAGGCAGTGGATTTCATTGGCACATTGGCTTCTGAAGTATTTATAGTATATGCTTTAAAAATGTTTGTATAAGTAAAGACCGGAAACAGGAATCAAAATGAAAGAAAGACATTAAATAAAGGTGAGTTTACTCCAGAGCTGTATGATATGAAATAAGAAGTAAATAATACTCTATCTATAGACTTCAAAAACCCAGTGTGCTCAATGTACTGTTTCCTTTAGAAATTTTATAAAAATAAGTAGATTGGCTTACCATATTACTGGTTTTGCATGCTTGGAGATCAAAGGAGAAGGTTTTGAAACTTTTCTATTTTATCTTGATGGCCTACAAGAGAGGTACCACAGCTGGTCGTTCGGTTTGCCAAATTCACTAAGTTTTTTTTATACTTATTGGAAAAAATACTGACAAATTTTAAAATAATGTATTTGATATCTGTGGATTTACAAATTAAATCCTTAGCTAAGAGGCTGTTAGAGAGATCATTTTGTGATTATTGGCATAGTAACTACAGATGGCCAACTAGAGTTTCTTTTGTTCGTTTTTCTTAAACAATGGAGTGAAGAAATGATCATACTTAGGCAATTTGTTTTTGTCTGTCTTTGTGGCAAACTACAAAAATTCTGGTTTTTCATTGGGAAGAGACTGTCGTGGTACTGATTATTACGTAATTAGGGGTTTCAAAATCTCCTTAACGGTTAACCACAGTCAGAAAAGGAAGGAGGAGCCACACATCCCGTGTTTTGTTCTTATTATCAGCTTAAATAAGTCAGGCAGATTTTTCCTGTTATTTTAATATTTATCGGCATATGACAAAGACGTGTGTTTAAATAGAAACTTTAAAGGCACATGAAAAATAAATGGCTTAGAGCAAACAGAATAGAGAGCCAGAGTACTGCATAAAACACAACCTTTTTCGTGATAATGTGATCAAGCTTTCATTTACTATATAAGTACTGAAGTTGAACACATTCATTTCAAAATGAAATCTAAGATACAAGGTACAAAATAATATTTACAAGAATTTATACAGATTTAGCAACAATGTAGTTGGTTAGCAAATCCTGACTGACTCAAATAACTGCACTCTCGTATAAAAGCAAATTTAAGACAAAATTGAATCTTAAAAGATAACTCTTTCTCCTTTTCCCACACTCTTCCTCCTGTTCTTTTATCACCTTTCCTTTCTTTTCCTTCTCTGTTCTTACTTCTTTGTCTATAGAACAAAGGAAATAAAATTCATTTTTAAAACTACTTGTCAGAAACCAATATTAAACTGATAAATTTATTCTTACAATTTAGCCATTGCCTGAAACAATGGAAATTATAGACCTCTGTCTGAAATACCTTTCTTTCCACTGTTAAATCAATTCGTAACTATCCTGATTCAAAAGAAATTTCTCTCCATTTTGGCATAAATGCTCCTTTTTTGTGCTAAGGAAACAGTTTGATTCTAGAATATGGTATGATTTCCAGCTGGTATGTCTCTCCAATTATTTCCATATAGTAGGAACACAAAAAAAAATATTGGATTTACCAGGAGAATTACTTATTTGGACTTTATCTGCAGGCAAATGCTCATAAAATTGCAGTTTAACCATAAGTGAATGTTTTTATCTTTATGGCTATGAAAAGTATTCAGTTGTCTTTTTCTTTAATAATAAAAATCAATTATTAGCCAGATGGTGGTAGGTCATGCCTATAAGCCAAAGATCAAAGTTCAAAGCCAGATGGGAAAGAAAAATTTGAGACAACCTATAGCTGGTGACATGCACCTTTTATCCTAACCTACATGGGAGTCCAAGATTAGTTGAGTAGTTGAGGTTCCAGGCCAGCTAGGTCAGGAAAGTCCACTGGATGCAGTAGCATGTGCCTGTTGTGGAAAGCCTATGATGGAAAGCCTAAAGCAGACAGATCATGATTCATGTTCACACCAGGACAGGAAATAAGCCCCTATTTCAAAAACAAAACAAAACAAACAAACAAAAATAACAGTGAAATAAAAGGCTTGAGGCACAGCTCAGCAGTACAGTACTTGCAAAGTAAGCGGGAAGACTCAAGTTCAAATACCAATAGCACCAATGAAAAAGCCAGTTGTTGCATTGAAATGAAAAGAGCGTTGGAACATATTGCATAAACTGCTTACATAGGATTAATAAGTTTATACGTATTTTGAATAAATTAAATCTAAGATATTAGAATTTTGACCCATGAGTAGGAAAGCCAGGGTAAAGTAAAGGAGAACTTTGTGGAACTTGAACTCTGGGCCTGAGCACTGTCACTGAGTTCTACCGCCCTACCCCTTGCGCCACAGTGCCACTTCCCGTTTTCTGGTGGTTAATTGGAGATAAGAGTCGCATAGTCTTTAGTGCTTGGGCTGTTTTTGAACCGCCATCCTCTGATATCAGCTCCTGAGTAGCTAGGAGGACAGGCATAAGCCACAGTGCCCTGCTGTAATGTTTTCTCAATGAGCTTTCAATCTATATCACAGTTTGCTTTTTTCATAATTTTTTTGCCAGTCCAGAGGCTTGACCTCAGGACTTGGGCACTGTCCTTGGGCTTTCTCAAGCCTAGTGTTCTACCACTTGAGCCACAGAACCACTTGCAGCTTTTGCTGTGTATGTGGTACTGAGGAATGGAACCCAGAACTTCATGAATGCTAGGCAAACACTCTACCACTAGGCCACGCTCCTGGCCAGATAAATTTGTTTTTAACTCAGCATGTGTATGTGTGTGCACAGAAGTGATTGTGTCATCCATTCTTCCACTTTTCCAACCCATCTATCTTTTGCTCTTGCATACATTTCCTTAGTAATTATAAGTACTCAAGAATCTTCCAAGAAGATGAATTATCATGTGACCACTGCTTTACCGTCATTTCTGAGTCATTTTATAAATATAACATGATTTTAAAAAAACATCGTGCTATATTATTTGCACAGGTAAAGTGACCTATGAGGTGCAATACTCCATACTCACATTTTGGCTCTCAAATTTGCCGATAAACATTACCACTTGCAGCACATTAAATATTATGAAGACTGCAACCCAGGAGTCTGCAGATCATCACAAATGAGAACAAGCCTCCTCAGCGAGATAACTAAGAGCATTGCCTTGAGACAGCCAGACTGCTGCAGACACAAAGTCTCTCTCAGCCTGGGTAGGCGCAGCCTTGATTAATGGTGGTTTTCAACATCGGTCACTTCAAATACATGTCAAGACTCTATTTGGAGAATTGGGATGAGGCTGTATAGAGTTTTCCAGTAAAATCTGAAATGGGCTGGCCTAAGTGAGAAATAGGCTTAATGAAGATTTTCCAGTGTTCCAGGGGATCCAGTTCTAGTGTATACTGTAGGCCTTTCTGGAGGAGGATGACTCAAGGAGATGAAGAGGCCTTTTCCTAAGAAGCCTCTTTCTCCACTCAGATTTCTCCCATGCTAACCCTGGCCTTTTGAACTTCAGACGGTATGCTAGATGCAGATTGTCTTCAAGGTGTCCACCAAGGGCTCTGAATAATCTGTGATTCTAAGCAATGCAGAAAGTCTCTTTCTTGGCCAGAGCTCCAGGGGCTTATGATGAGAAGGAGACCATTATGTGCCTGAGCACAGCAGTGATGGCCTGAAAGCTGATCAGTGTCAGATGACTGGAAATGAAGCCCAGCACAAGCAAAACTTTTGCTTGGTTTCTACATTAAGCAAAAACTTGCAGGCAGGATTACAATATTTATGGGCAAATAGGAATAAATCAATTCTTATCAAAGGCTGTGACCATTCACAATAAAGGAAGGATAAAAGGCAGTTACAAAAATAGAGAGAGAGGCAAAAAGAAAGAAAGAAAGAAAGAGAGAGAGGGGAGAAGAGGGAAGGAAAAGAAAAGAAAAGAGAAAAGAAAAAAAAAAAACTAGAAATAGTACACCATGTTTCACTCAGAATTTTGGACACTGTGTCACCTGAATTATTGGGTAATTTTTCAATAATTCTTGGCTTAATTTCCCACCTTGTGTGTTTAAGCAACCTGCATAGTAAACAATAGAGAAAAAACACATTGGAAAAGTTCTAGTAGTTCTGAGATCATTTTATGATCCTTAATTTGATCCAGAGTAGTCTTCTTCTTATAAAAATTTACCCTATAGCATCAACACTGAGCTCATTTATATTGATTTTCAATCATTTCATAGATGCCTAAAATCAAGCATGGTTATTTACAAAATCATTAACAAGTCAGCTGAAGTGCAAATAGTTATAATGTTGCCCTTGAGCAAAATACTCCCCAAAAGAATACCTTTCTCATTAATGGCTAGATTCATTACTTCAAAATTAATTTCTAAATTTGGCATGAATCTTTTTTCCTTTTTTGCATAAACGGAAGCAATGAGACCCATACCATCTCATCTCTCACTAGCTGTCTGAAGGGCTGAGTTCATTCCACCCAGAATCCACTTCATGTTTTTGTTCTGCTGAGAAACACCATCCTCCACCCCCCTCTAGAAAGTTGGAATCATGCATGTTAGTAAGTATTTCAGTTATGCTATTGACGTCAATGGAGTCATTAAATAGATTGCTGGCCCTCCCAGAGGCAAATCGCTGCCAGGGACCTAGATACAGACACAGTTTTTTGTGTTTTTTTTTTCCTTTTTTTTTTTTTTTTTCACAAAGACAACCATCAGGTTTTACTGTAGCTGTAAGCCAGAGAAAGGGGAAAGTTTATACTGTGGCAGATCTATCTCCAAACAGTGTCTTTCTTTCCTTTGCATTTAGTTCCTGCTTTTCTTTCTCTTCAAGTGACAGTGGACTCAAAGACATCCAGATAGTGTTGCCTGACTGAAAGGCATCTCCTGAAAATGAGACCAGGAAGGGAGGTGTCTTATTTTGAAAATAAATAAATAAAATGAGTCTTACCTTTTGCTCTATACAGTTCATCTTGATGTTTATTTGGTGGAATAAATTACCTAGGCAAATCACTATCATTTGCTAGTAAGGTTGTGTTTGCTATCTAGTTGCCTGAGTAAACAATTTCCTCTACACACACACACACACACACACACACACACACACACACACACACACAGAGAGACAGAGACAGAGAGAGAGACAGAGAGATAGAGAGACAGAGAGACAGAGAGACAGAGAGAGACAGAGAAGTTTGGTTTTCTACCACCTCTGCATAGCTTTGAGTTTCAGCCCCTGGTCTTTGAATCAGCCTTTATGTGCAGCCAGTCTCATACTGTGCTGTGGCAAGATGACTCCCTAGCACAGGGTGGAGGAAGAGCTGGGGGTTGAGGGAAGCTTCATTTCTCTTGGCTGCCTCATCTGCTGTGCTCCTGCAAGAGGCTGTCCACGTGCGCTTGTCCTCCCAAACCCCAGCTGCTGCCTGCCTCAAGCCTGGTCATGCAGCTCCCCAGGCATGTCTGAGAAAGCCCTTCAGGAAACAGCAGCCTCCTTCAGGGTACTTTTGACAGCTCTATCTATTTACCTGGGCAGCCTTAGGAAGCAGAGCCAAGATTCTTCAAACACCTGGACTCTTTCACATCCCAGGCTCAAAGCTTTTGCAGATTTCTTCAAAGCTGGCTATCAACGTCTGCCTTAGAGCCTACAGAATTCACTTCTCACTTCCATCCCTTCCTTTCCCTCCATATCCTGGACTTGCTCCCACACCACCCAAAGAAGGTGCTTCTTATCACCTAGTATATATTGAAATGCCACACATCTGAATATTTGGGAAATCCTTTTATGTCACCTGGAAACGCATATTTATCACTCTTTCCCTACTGTCCATGAGGGGTGATGTTATCGTTCATTCTTTTTTTTTTTTTTTTTTTTTTGCCAGTCCTGGGTTTGAGCGCAGGACCTGAGCACTGTCCTTGGACTTTCTCAAGGCTAGAGCTCTACCACTTGAGCCTCAGCACCACTTCTGGCTTTTTTTCTATATATGTGGTACCTAGGAATTGAACCCTGGTCTTTGTGCATGTTAGGCAAGCACTCTACCACTAGGCCAAACTCCTGGCCTATGGTTCACTCTTATCTCTCAGCACTAACAGATAATTCTTTTGTCTTTTTTCTAGACTATCCTTGGTTTTTATGTACACTGCCCTTTTGTAGTTAAGAGTTTTGTCATCCTGTACCAAAACTATTATGATGATCTCCCACTTGGATTATTCTGCTGTTTTTCTCTCACTCCAGTTAAGCCTCCATTCTGATTGTAGTACTACTGTTCTGAACCAAGTTATGCTTATGAACTGGTCTTGCCTTACCTTGACCTCTAAGCTAGGATGAAAACTTCTTTTAAAAAAACATAATTATCCTTAAGCACTTCTCCTTCTCTACCTTCATCTGCCTCATTCTGATACCCTTTATCTAGACTAATACACAGCTAATGGCTAGTGCATTGAAAGTACTACTGACAATGCCAGGGTTTTCTGCCTTCTGATTTTTTACAAGCATTTTCCTCTCCCTGAGTTATTCTTTCTCAAAAACATCATTCCCATGATTCAGTTTCTTGCATGGGAACTTTAGGTGTTCTACTTCTTGGATTCTATAGTTAAAATGACAATAAATGTATAGTCTCAGTCAAGGGCTTGGGACATAGTAGGTGCTTTGAAAGTTGGCTCATCTCTTCCTATCTGAAAAGTCCTTCACTGATTCTTCAAGTCTCAGTCTTTCTAACATCTTCAGAGTAATACATGTTCTTCTTTCTTTCTAAACCAAGAGTGTACCAAGTTCAAATATTAGTTCTCTTTTTCATAGCCCCAACTTTATAGCATAGAACATAATAGGTGCCCAATAAATGTTGATGGCATGGACAAGCCAAAGTGGAAGAATGCCTATACCTGAATCCACAAGTGTTTAAGGAACTAAGGCTCATATTTGTCTCTGTTCAGGCTTGCCTAAACATATCTATACTAGTTCTCATACCACAATGCCCTGGTTAAACTTGACGGCATGCAACTGTGAAGGTACTTGTAGAGAATTCTATCTGTACAGCAAGAACTATCAATGCTCAAAGCAATGGAATAAAACAAGATGACTGAATCTGTCTAGTTTATCACATGATAGAGATTTTTTTCTGTTAGTACTAGGCCTAGTGCCTTGCGTAAAGTAGGTTCTTAAGTAACATAATGAATTGAATTGAGTTGGGATCTGGTTTGATCTCTGAGACAAATTAAACCTGAGACTCAGTTTTCTGAGTCTGAGAATTTCCATAAAGTATGGTATAAGATTAAAGTTTTTTTTAAAGCAATGTAAAGTGTCTGTGAGTGAGCTAGAATGCCTCTTTCAAACACCAGCTCTGACTCTATGTGCTCTTGAGACAAATGACTTAACATCTCTGTGTCTTACTTTTTTCATCTTAGAAACTGGGATGGGAAATGATGCCTGATATGTTAGTTATTAAAATTAAATACCCTCACATAGATAAAATACTCAGGAAGTGCTAGGACTGATGCTATTAATTCCAGGTGAACATGTCTCATATAGCACTAATATAGAGGGCTGGGATAGAAAGCTTGCCTAGCATGCATGAAGCCCTGGGTTCGATTCCTCGGTGCCACATAAACAGAAAAACCCAGAAATGGAGCTGTGGCTCAAGTTGTAGAGTGTTAGCCTTGAGCAAAAGGAAGATCCAGAACAGTGCCTAGGCCCTAAGTTCAAGCCCTAGGGAAGAATAGCACCAATATAGAATAATGAAGTTAAAAACCCAGGCCTTGTTTTATTTCAGTAGGAAAGCAAAACAAAAAGCTCCTGATGAGGTCTTTCTAGAGGACTCTGTTGTACTTCCCTTTCCTCGTAATATAGTTCTACCCATACACATGTGCAGTTTTGCTTTTTATGGTTTCCGTTATCCTCAGTCAGCTATGGTTTGAAAACATAAATTTGAAAAACTCCAGAAAGAAAATAATCATGACGTTCAACTCACATACTCCTCTCAGTCACATGATGAAATCCTGCACCATCCTGCTGGGCCCACAAGGGGAATTATTCCTGTGTTTTGCACATCATACCATTTCATTCACTTGCCCGTTTGCTCCGAGGGAGAGCTCAGCTCTCAGATCAAACGCAATAATATAACAGTACTTATGTTCAAGAAACCCTTGTTCTATTGAACACAGCGACTATTTAGCTCTTGGCTGTCATTAACCTCTTGCTGTCCCTAATTTGTCAATTTGTAAATGTAGAATAGAAAAATGTATTAAATAGAGATTCATATATATACACACATAAGGTTCAGGATGATTTGTGGTTTCAGGCATTCACTGGAAAAGTCTTAAAATATATCCTTCATAAATGAAAGGAAAGTACTATATAATTTCTTTGAAGTATTTGTTGTTGTGATTTGGTTTGGTTTGGTTTGATTTTTAGCCAGTACTGGAACTTGAACTCAGAGCCTCACACTCTCACTTGGCTTTTTCACTCAAGGCTGGCACTCTATGACCAGAGCCACAACTTCTCTTTTGCTCTTTGTTTGTTTTTCTGGTAAAATGTTTTCCTTCTATAGCCATTGAAATCTGGTTAGTTAGCAATATATGCAGAGCTGGAAACCTGAGAGGACAGAAGGGAGAGTAGACCTGAGAAAATACTATGGTCATTTTTCATAGTAGCAAAATAAAAAGAATGTGAAATGATGTAGGATTCTGATAATTTAGTGAACAGAGAGCTTTCTCTTCTGAAGTCTACCAGGCTGTCATGTTGTAAGATTGCATAAATACCATTGTTCAGCTCATAGAAGTTTCATTTAAATCCAGCCCCCAGAACTGACAGGTATTTCAGCCCAGGCAGCTCAGCAGGGACTATAAATAGAAGCTGATGAAGAGCTACCCTTTGTAAAAAAATAAAAATAATAAAAGCAAAAATCCTACTGTTAGGCCCAGTAACCAGGAGTATTTCCATCCCTTTAACATGCTCTCTCCCACCTCCCCCACCCCCTCCCAGTCACAGCTGATAGGAGAAAGTAGCTCATACTCATCTCACCCTCTTCTCTCTATAGATAGGATATAGGATGCGCCTAGAAAAGAAGGAATCTGGAAGTATGCTTGGAGAAAAAAAGAGAGAGAAAAGGGGAGCATCTAAGTTTCTTTTTCTGCCCCTTTCAGCAAGACACAGAATAGTCTGGGGGCAGGGTGCATTCTGCTTCTCGCCAACCCCTTGCCAGCACATTATGGACTGGCCTACCAGAGCTGTTCTCAGAAGCCAGGAGCATTTCAGGGAACAGTCTTTTACCCAAGAGAAGAGAAACAAAGCAGGGACTGTCCCTTTGAAATGAGAACAGGCAACAGAACTCACTGACTCTTCCTTTATTGTCTTGACTTCCTCCCAGTCTGAGCTGTCGATAAGGACCAAAAATGACCCTCAGAATTTTTGTTATTTTCCTACCTCCACCTTGGCTGTGTTCACAAAGTGAGTTGGGGGTGGGGAGGGGGAGGGTATGGTGATCAACAAGCTCATAGGATTTGTAGAGGCAGCAAAATGAATTCTGTAGGATTTCTCTGTCACCCGTTGGACTTTGGGCCTTCTATCTTCAGGGCCTAATTAGGTTCATACCACTAGAATGATAAACCAGGCAATTTGTAATGCACTGCATGCCTACCTGGAACAGCTGGTAGGGAAAGGCCTTAGTAGTTATTCCAGCTGTGTTGTATGCCTGAAATTCTGTACATAGACTTCTGTGTGTCCATTATTGTTGTGGGAAATGTGACAGTTTCTACTTCACAGATTGGAAAAGAGAGACTTCAGAGAGAATCCAGAGCTAGCAATATCATCAGCCAGTGGTGATACTAAAACTGAAGCCTGAATCTATAATTCTTGAAAACTATGCTCTTTTCTCTAGTGTCTCAACCACCTTCTCCCTGCCCATAGTCTATTGCAAACCTTGAATATCATAGCCACTGAAAAGGTAAGAATGGAAAAAATGGTAAGAATGTCACAATGGGAGAGCAAACAAGATTACAGGATTATCACTAACTTTAAATTACTACCTAGGAGAAGCCTTTCTCTGTTATTTGTTTTTGTTCTTTTGTTTGTTTTCCTTCTTAGGTTGTTGCTGTCTTTCTGTTTGTAAGAAAGCAGTACTGGAATTTGTACTCAAGGCCCTGTGCCTGTGAGGCAGGTGCTATACTACTTGAGCTATATCTCCATCCCTTTTTCATGCTCTACTACTTGAGATATACCTCCATCCCCTTTTTACATAGGGTTGTACAGTTTTGCCCAGAACCATCATTACGTGCAATACTTCCACTTATGCCTACAGTGGAGCTAGGAAGGCATACATCACTATGCCCCACCCTTCACAAAAACATACTGTTAACAAGTTTTGTCACCATATTTTCATGCAAACACATAACATATGTTGACCATATTTACCTAGAGATAACTCTCTTCTAAGTGTTTCCTCTCATCTGTTTTATTCCAAGTAGCAAGAAAGCACATCTTAAATTCTTAGGAAGCTATTGTTTCTCTATTTATTTGTACAAAAAGCATTTGTTAAATGCTTCCTGTATACAAGGTACTATGTTAGTTTCTGAACATACAATGTTAAAGGAAATGTAATTAGAATCTAATCTCATAGAAAATATAGTATAAGAAACACTGCAAGAATAAATGCATGGTTGTACTTTTGATCATGGTGAGAACAGAGTGGTGTTGTTTTTGCTTACTTTCTCATCAGAAAAATACAAATAATGGAAGGACTTACCATCAGGGCTATGGTAACGTTTAAATGAGTTGTGATATGTAAATCATTTAGTCTTCCATTTAACTAAGTAATATTTAATGTTTGTTCTAGCTGTTACTATCATCTGATATTATGGGCACTAATGTAGTTTAGGAGCTGAAGAAAGTCTCTGTAAATAAGTGCATTGAACTTGAGGCTTCACTACTGAGGAGGATATGGGGTGACTGGATGGGACCTAACACGAAGGGACACTCCAGAGTTCTTCCACCCAGTGCAGCGATAAGGACGGAGGCCAAAGAGAGGACAGATGAAGAAGAACATGCCAAGGTCACAGAAGATGTGTGAATTTTATTGCAAATGTAGTTGGGAGCTGTGAAAAGATTTTGAGAAATAAGCTTGGCAAGAATTAACTTCAACTTGAGCTTCAATCTGGAAGTCTATGACTGTATGCACTATCATTACCTGAATTTTTTTTATATAATACTAGCCAGATTCCTCCCTTTCCATCCAGGTTTTGATTAAGAAGGCAAGCTCTGACCAGCACCCAAAGTCTGTAATCATAGCTACTTAGGTGATTGACACCTGGTGATTCATAGTTCAAAGCCAGCCTGGGCAGAAAGCTTTCCAAAACTCCAGCTTTGGTTAATCAGATAAATACCAGATTGAAGGTATGTCTCCAGTAGTAGAGCACCATGTAAGAAAGAAAGTTAGTGAGTACATGAGACACTAAACCTCATGTGTGCAGGTGCATATGCACATAGTCAGACACAAGATCAAGACTACATATATGTAAGTCTAATGCAGATGAATTATTCAATAGCTTTGGACCTTGGTTTCCACATCTGTATGTTGGAAATAATAATAGAGCCTTCCACATGGAATTGAAAATCAGCTAGTTGTATATAAAACATTTAGAACAGTAGGTAGTACACAAAGAACTCTTAATACATACTAATCACTTCAAATGTGTTATAGATTCTTGACTATTTACAATATTAGCCTGTAAGCCTAAGATGTGACAGAGGATAGATGCTTCAGGGGAATTTTATTAAAGGAAAAATGAATAAGAAAAGAGAGATAGATCAACAAATTACAAGTGAATAGTAAAAATAAGAAGAATTTCTATCCTGCTCATGGAAAAGGGGGTTTCTTGAATCCGGTATAGATACTTGATAAGAAGGAGTTTGCTTCTCTGGACAGAGTACTCGATGGCTTTGCAACTGCCCAGCTGCCCCAGTTCTGAAGTGTCTGAAACAATGTCCATGGGCAAAAAAAATGTGTTTCAAAATCTGTAAGACCAATCTGGATTGTCATCTGCACAAACAGAAAACTGAGCTTTATGAAAGGGCTTATTTTTTTGTCAGTTTGTTTTTTTCTCAGGCCATGTGAGTGGTTCTCTGGAAGGCAAAGGATAAGCCCAAAGCTCTGAGTTCTTCATAATTGGGAAGGACAGGCCCATTAGAGCCATCTCCTACCAAAACATATCTCAGTCATTGCCTTTGCATCCCTGCATTGCCAGTAAGGTCTCAAAGGAACAATGGTTCTAAGCTGGCAAGTAAAGTCATAGCAGCATATGTGCAGGGCATACATACAGGTAGGAGCTTTGCACACAGTGTTTGTAAGCTCAATGATTTGTAGGCATACCAGGCCAGGGGTGCCTTTACTTCTCCCTGCAACTCCACAGAGCACTTTTGTTGACAGTGAGTGGGTCCTATAGTATGCCAAGTGCTACAGCTCTGCAGCATGTGTGGCAGTGTGGGGGAAGGGGGATGCACACACACACACACACAAACACACACATATATAGGGGTCTCAGAAGTGATTTATTACTTTTCTTTCTCTTAGGAAAAATTAAGGGCTCTGTCCATGATTTTTTTTTTCATCAACACAATGGGTCCCTGTTCCCACTGACCTGGTTTTCCAATACTGCCTTCCTCTCTCACTGCCAGTCTATCCTCACTCAGCAGAAACCATTCTAGGTCTTTTATGGATTTACTCCTCTATTCATGCTCCTCTTTCCTAACCACCTTCCATATGGACTTCTTAATCTTGCTCTGGAAAGCTTCCTACAGTTGATTCAGAATAATCTCAACAATAATTGACAAGAATTTCACATTCAATCACACTGGATTGGACTAGACATATTCTGTGTATGCCTACATCATTCACATCGTCAGCCACAGCCTTCAGTTATGGCCTAGCCATAGGGGTAGACATCCTTGTAAATAAGATTCAAACTCTTAAATTGGTTGCATCTTGAAATAAGGGATAAGGAGCAGGAAAGTGAAGGCACTATAGTCAAGACCCTCACCTTTATTGACATTTCCCAATTTAGATGCCAGCCATACATGCAACATATCTTTTTTCTTCCTCTTTTATTGTAATGTATAAAGGGTTTATAGTTACATTTGCCTGATAGTACATGCATTACTTCTCACATATTGATCCCCTTCCCATGTTTTTGTCCCCATTTCCCTCCCCCATCCCTTCCCAATCATCTTATTTTCCCCCTTCCCTTTCCTATTTCAAATAAATAAACATATACACAATATGCCAGGTAACAAAGTCAGCTACTGTAACAATATGAGATTAACAGGGCAATACTTTGATTCATGCTTATGATGTAGTAACTTTCTCAAGTTCACACATCAGGCTAATTGTTACAGGGATCAAGAAACCAACCATTAAACAAAAAAAAGAGAGAAAAAATCGGTTTTAAGGGTCGCTAGAATTATGCCTCATTTTGCTATACATAGAATGTATAATATCTAAGAAAATAAAAACCTTTCTGACCTAGGCTTTGTTTCCAAACAGAAGATAATAGATCTTCTTAGCTCAACAGAGTTGTTTTGGAAACTAAAAAGTAATTAGAGGGGCCGGGAGTTTGGCCTAGTGGTTAAAGTGCTTGCCTAGCATGCATGAGGACCCGGGTTCAATTCCTTGGTACCACATACATAGAAAAAAAAAAGCCAGAAGTGGTGCTGAGGCTCAAGTGGCAGAGCTCTAGCCTTGAGAAAGTCCAAGGACAATGCTCAGGCCCTGAGTTCAAACCCAGGACTGGCAAAAAAAAAGTAATTAGAAAGATCAGAAGTGCATTGAATGGTTGGTGGTACCCAAGGTGTGACACCACAGGCCATCCCCGTTCTCCTCACCATTCCTATTACTGTGGTGAGAAAAGAAGAAATCTGGGGATGGGGCCATCCAACTAGGCCAATCTATTTGTGTCTACTGCCTGGAGCCCTCAACCAATATCTTAGGTGAGAGAAGGGATTGTTGAAAGTCTTTATGTACCTTAAAATATTCACAGATTGATGTTTAAAACATCATTTGGAAATTTGAATATCAAATTCATCAGGTCATCCTTGAGATTTCTTCCTTCTCAAGTGAGAATATCTCAATTGCCCAATTTGCCCTGGCCCTCCAAGTCTTCTATTTCTGTCACTGACAACACCTCCAGCCCTTTGCACAGCATATTGTTGCCAGGTTACCCTACCATCCAACTCTCTTTCCAGCTTTTGGCATGTGGCAGCTGAGCTTGTGTCTAGCCTGAACTTTCTTAGACCTATTGAGCTTAGATGGAGGAAAAATCAGATTGGTTGTAGCTCAGGTACAAAAGACTGATCCCAGGGAAAGCTGAAAGTGGGTGGACTAGCAATCAAATCTCATCCCAGCGCATGTACCTTAGGACAGGTGCTAATATGGTGTCTTCTTCAGCTGACAGTGAAGACAGGTCTATATGTGTTCTTTCAATAGACAGCTCTCCTCTATTTCCCATCTACCTTTCCATAAAGAATTGTTCTTAACAGATCACTACATTGACTATTTTTAGAGGCTTAAGATTTTAACATCTCACTAACTTCTTTTTCTTTAAACCTTTTTTTTGTGGAAGGGGAAGCAGCAGGGGGGGCATAAACATTTGTTTGGATACCTCATCACTGGATTATGCTTCTACTTTCTGTATATTTGTGGGATGGCTTAATACTATACACTTCAAGCTTCCACATGGGGGAAAAGGGGGAAGAAGAAGGGAATATGGAGGAAAACTCCCCAGGCAACTCTGAAACTTCTCCCAGCTTTGTGGTTGTAAAACAGAACTGTAGTTTGATACATCCATTTGGTCCTGTCCTCCTCCTGTTTCATTTGTTTGCCAAGACCTAGCCATCATGCTTTGATTCAAACACCAGGTATGGGAAGGAGGCATCAGCATGAGCTTTTATGCACAGTGTTATTGGACACTCAATAAATAAAAAAAGAAAAAAAGCCATGTGTCATCTTCAAGAATATTGGCTCTTACAAAGTCAATATTATGATCTCTCTTTTTTTAACCCAGTGGAACTATGTCTCAGTAAAGTAGTTAGTAAAAAAGAAAGCCAGCCCAAGTCTCACCCTTCTGGCTCCCATCTCTATATACTTGGCTCTGACCCTAATGTAATCAGGTATGAGTGCTTCAGTTAACATACACACTTGTCTTAATGGTATATGTTGCCTGTTCTGAAGTTTATATCTGCTCTTCTAGTCTCTTAGCATCTTCTGAACAACATTCAGAACTATTCTGAGCTATTCTTTCTTCAGATTCTAAAACTACAGAGATGTTTCAAGTAGAGACTATGTCTTCATTTCCAGGAAAAGTGCCTGCACTGAAGGAATGAGAGGCTTGGGGTAGGCCATCTTGGCAGGCAATGGAGGTAAGGTAAAGTTTTTAGGACATAGCAGAGTGTTATTTGTTACTGGATAGATATTCCCAATCTCTGATATCACAAGGAGAGTCATGTTTCAGATCTATAGTGAAACCTAAGGCGTGCCTTTTGCTTCAACACAAGGAGATATCTATCCAGTTTTAGAGCAGCTGTGGAAAGTCCTGTTTTATACAATTTGCTTTGTTCAACGTGTTACCTCCAGTGAAACTATATGACTTAAATGAAAGATCACTGAGCTGGAACTCAAGAGATTTAAATGTTTAGTGCCAGTACCAATCAGACAGGTATGAGACAGGGAGATTCATCCTTTTACCTTCCCAAACTTAGTCATCTTTGAGTCTTTGAATTCAGAATCCAGAATCCAGTCATATAACATCTTCAAACTTCTAAAATGGCCCCTGGCCCCAAATAGTTGTATGTTAATGTATGAGTGGAAACTTCTTTGCAGGAGAAGAAATAGCCCCTATACTAGTAATCGAAGAATCTGGAGTTGAAGCCCCACCCCCAGACCTTAGTCTGATTCCAAAGCCTGGTCTTCCTTTCCTCCTTAACAAAGTCTTTTGTCAATCCCTCTTAGCCTTGTAACTGTCACAATTCAATTGCAGGTATACACTGAGTATTGTGAATATTAGGAAACACAAAATTAACTTTACACAACTTTAAAAGTATTTGCATAGGGAACGCCAGAGTGCCTTTCATTAGATCCCAGCTTTACCACTTCTTAAGGTAATTATCCCTTATATCTTCTAAACACTTCAGTTTCTTCCTTTTGTTTTTGCTCCACTATGTTGGTACTGCTACAGATGTGTATTTTTATCTGCTCCTCTGGTTGATATTTTTGGATCTTGATCATTTACATTTAATCAGCACTTGTTGAATCCAATTATTCAACAGCTGTTTAAAAAGCTTCTACTATGTGTATAGCTGTCTTATTGAGCCTTGGTAAAATCTCAAACATTTTATAGCTGACTTGGGGGAAAACAAAACATATTTTGAATTTATATAAATATTTTTCTTCTCCCCTTCTCCTTTGTGACTCCCCAATTGTCCTCTGCCTTTTCTTCTTCCTATTCTTTCCTTCTTTCCTTCCTCCTCTTCCTCCTCTTCCTCCTCCTCCTCTTTTTCCTCCTCCTCCTCTTCTTCTTCCTCCTCCTCCTCCTCCTCCTCCTCCTCCTCCTCTTCTTCTTCTTCTTCTTCTTCTTCTTCTTCTTCTTCTTCTTCTTCTTCTTCTTCTTCTTCTCCTCCTCCTCCTTCTCCTTCTCCTTCTCCTTCTCCTTCTTTTTCTTGTCTTTCTTTTTTTCTGCTTCCTTCTCAATATTTATATCCCTTATTTATAAAGAGTCAAGGAATGGCAATGAAATTAACCCATATGTAACCCTTAATCAGGTAGCTTATCCCAGAGAAAGTAGCAACTAATAGGAAGATCAGAATCTTAAAAGTGAAAATGCCTTAGAAATTTAAGGTCAGACAAGAGAATGTCACCTAATTTTGATAAGTTCTTTATGTGTCACAGAGAAAGATGAGGAAGCGAAGGAGGCACATTGTCTCATTTGCTTACATTCTTGTTCACAAATTCATTCATTCTGAAAGTACCTGGTGAGTCCTCACCACGTCATGAATCAGCCAGGGTGCTTGGTAAGAGAAGATACAGGAATGAGTAAGGAAGTTTCTTCCCTGGAGGAGCTCACAGTCTTGCGGGACAAATTAAAACTGATGTGTAATACATCATGATAAGAATTTGCCAGGATCAAAAATAAAGTTTTCTCAAAGCATACAGGAAGGCAGGATGTTCAAAGCAGGATCCTAGCTTAGGTACAAATAACACTACTAGGCAATACCTGGGAAGTTTAAAAATTGGGTTTTACCAAATATTAAAAATTAAAATTTCCTATACATAGCTGTCATGTTGGCTCTCAAGTAGCACATTCAATAAGCACCCATTTGCAAGCAAGGGCATAAGAAGACAGATTAATTTTGACTAGGCCCAATGGACTCTGAGCACTGCCTTATGACAAAGTAAAAATATGGTTTAAGAATGTACACCATCTGAAACAAAGATAGAGGCCAAAAACTGGGAAATGTCATTGGAATGAAATTTCTCCTGAGGCTTCTTTGTAGAAAGGGAAGATGGGAGAGATGTGGAAGGATTGATATGAAAGATTGAGGAGGAAGATAGGATTTTCCATACCAGCACACACAATGAGGTTTCTTTTAGATCCAGTAAGGTGCCATAGATATTTTTCTAGTAGGGTAGTAGATTCCCAGATCTGGGATGGTTAATATAACCTCGGCTACTGTGATAAAAGACAGTACCAGATGGAGTCAAAAAACATGAGAGAGATGGATGGATCCAATTTTGTCACCACTGAGCTATCTGATCTTGAATATGTTTGCAATTATTTCTTAGTCTTAGTTCTTCATCCGTATCATAAGTAAGGCAGCCCCCTCCCCCAATATAATAGCAGCAATGACCATAACACTTTTATTGGTAGTTGTCCTCTGAGTAGGGTTCTGTTAGGCCATTTCCTAATAATGACTAAGTCTCAAAACAAGTCTAGGAGTATTGAAAAGATTAAATGTATTTTTTTCATATAGCCTACCAATTGCTCTCTTAAATATCCACACAAAACAACTGAAAATAAATGCATACCAAGTCTTAAACACAGTCACAAATAAATCATCTGTCCAAGGTGTCATACCCACACAATAAATCATTACTTGGCAATAAAAAGCAACATAGGACCCCAAAATTGTGCCTAGTGAAAGAAATCAGATGTGGGATGCTATGTTGTTATATGGTCCTATTTATATGAACTAACATGGAAAGGCAGAGCAAAAAAATCAAAGTGCTTACTTCATGAACTAAAGCAAGGAGGGACATTGACAATAAAGGTACAGGAGAGGTAAAAGTAGGGTGAGAGAAATGGAATTAAACTGCTTTGCAGTGACGGTTTTACACTTGTCACAAATCTGTGAGCAGACTCTGAGTACTTAAAAAAATTAAACAAGTGGTATACAAAATCAGCCTCAGTATAATCATTAAAACACCAAAACCAATTCTCAAGTAGGTATGGTTAAATGTCTACCTTCTAGGTGATGATATCAACTTTTTCAAAATCTTGTCTGAGAAGTAGTGGAGTCAAGATTCAAAACTCCGTGCTTGAGGCTGAGCTTATATCCTTGAGTACTGTCCATACTACATGCTCCCTATGAGACAAAGTGGCTATGAAAATTAAATCAATACATATAGAACAAGCATATATAATAAGCTGTCAGAAAATAAAGCTTTGCTGATTCTGATCTGGGCTGAAGTTAGCCAAAGTGATTGAGTAAAAAAGTCCTAAGAAGAATCCAGGCTGGAAGTACCAGGAATCTGTCCAGGACACTCTTGAGAGAACGAAGAGAAGTCATAGCAGATGAGTCAGGGAAGTATTATGCTTTTCCTCTACCTCACTCTCACTCTTCTTCTGTTAACAAGAGAAGAAAAAGAACAGAGTTCTTCCTTTCTTTTGGCAAACAGCTGACACACTTTCCTATCATAAACTTTGTAATGCAGGATATAAACCCAAATCTGACAGTCCAACCCAGCCAGAAGATTAAATAAATAAATACCCAGTAAATAAGGTTAGTTCCCCACATCCTTAGCACACAAGTCTCTACAAAGGATCCCATGTACTCTGGTCATTAAAGCCTCCTAGCCCATTTTTCTCCCTGAGGAAATTTGGAGGAAGGGCCTGTACAGGGTTCTGAGTTGAAATTTTGTTTTACATTTTCTAATCATGATACCCGTTATTAGTAATTATGAATCACAGGTGAAAATCATACTTTGCACATCACCTTTAATTTTAAAGGATGGCTAAAATGCAAACGCTATGTTCTATAATACATAAAGAGCAAAATGGAACTCAGTGAAAGCTGTGGAATCATAAAGAGTTGCAGGGATAGAAAAAGTGAGAGTAAATAAGCGGGAGTCAATCTGACCAAAATATTATTTATATATGATAGGAGAGAGGGGGGAGAGAAGAGAGAGAGAAAAAAAACAGGCAGCGGGGGTGGGGGACAGGAGCATAAAACAGGTCTTGTCTGGGAAAAGAGAACTTGTGGAATGAGGATGCAAATGGAGAAGAGGAAAAGGAGGAAAAATGTAGCCAAAATGATTTATTGACATGTATGACAATAAAACAATAAAGCTTGTTGAGATTAATTTAGGAAGAAAATTTGGAGATGAGAAGGACAGAGGGTGTAAATCTGAGGTCAAAATGACCTTATCCAAGTAACTGGTGCTAATAAAAGTATGAAAGATATAAGCCAAAAAAAAATCCCTGAAAACTCAGAAACATTGCCTGCAGTCTTGGCAGACAGAACTTAGGTGACTTAATGGGTTTTTTTTCTACATTGCTTTCTATGAGTGATAGGCTGTGGTACTGAAGTACTTGCCACATTGTGAAACTATTATTAATAAATCCACATTTCCTCAAACAAATAAGACAGCGCAGCAAACAGCAGTGTTTGCTCTGTATACATTTGACTTTGGGTTTCATCGTATCCTCAGGCAAGGCACTAGTGTTTCTCATTGCATTGGTACAAAAAAAAGAAATGTGAGAATTCACAATTTGCCTATTTTGGCAACATAAACATGAACACTTTGTGGTCAGAGGGTCAGGACTCCTTGTTCTGAGGGAGGGCTTGGTCACAGGAAGATGGAACTACGAGTCTCCTTAGCAAGGACAATATTGAATGTGGAAATCAGCACAACTTTGCCCAAAAGGTACACAGGATTCTAAATTCCCCTGGTTTTTAGGACATGTAGTCTTTGAGTTACTGTTCCCAAAGATCAAGGAAAAGCTGGTGTTATGTCTGCTTTTGTAATTAAGTATTCAAGGTTAAGTAGCTTAAAGAAATCTTAAATGTAGCCAGTCAGAACATCTTCAAAGTAGCCTTCCTAGACAGTGACCACCTGTGTAACCAGATTCTAAGCACGGAGAGAACATTATATCAGTCTCATCCCCAAAGAGACCATACCCCATGCAATGAAGGGTAGTATTCAAATGTGAAGCATTTAGCTTTAACAAAAATGTCTGATAAGTATGTGGGGTTTTTTTCCCTCTATGAAGACTTTCAGAGCTGTCTCTCTCTTTCCAACTGGCAAGTTACCTTCAATTCTGAACCCAAACGATTTGATTTACCTTTATTATCAAGGGTAATAGAAAGACCACAAGCTTTGGTATCAGTAACTTGTAAGACTGAATCTTCCATTGCCTATGGATTGTAAATTCATCTAGGATGGTATCCATTTAAGCACACTGTATATCTCAGAAACTTGCTTAAGAGTTACTAGGCATTCTATAAACATTTGATACACATAAAGGTGTAAAGTTATCTTGAGTCCTGATTTCTCTTGATGAAACAATAGTAATCATACCTACTTCATAGTAGCTGAGAGATGAGGCCAATGGTGGTTGAGCCTAAAGACAATGGAGCTTCCTTGCTGACATCCAAATTCTGGCCTGATATTTATCAGCCCTGTGATTCTGCATAAATAAATACATAAATAAAGTAAAGCAATAACAAAAACTGTGTCTCATTTGGCATCAGTTTCACAAACTACCAAATGAGGATAACAATACTGCCCGTATCTCAGGTTTATTATTAGCATTAAATGAATGTATTTCTATAGTTCCTAGACTAAAATCTAGTACTTTTTTGTTGTTACTATTTATTTTTGTTTTGCAACCTTGGGTCTTGACCTCAGGGCTTGGTTACTATCCCTGAGCTTTTGAGCTCGATGCTAGCACTCTACCACTTGAGCAACTGCTTTGCTTCTGGATTTTTATGGTGGTTAATTGGTGATAAGTCTCATGGACTTTTTGCCAGGGCTGGCTTTGAACCATGACACTCAGATTTCAGCCTCCTGAATAACCAGGATTACTGTCATAAAACACCAAGACCCAGATAACATAGTATGTTTCATAGAAAGATGTGTTAAATAAAGGTAAATAAAGGCCAGGCACTGATGGCTCATGCCTATATTCCTCATTAGTCAAGAAGATTGAGATCGAAGGCTCTGAATTTGAAGCCGGCACAGACAAGGCAGTCCGTGAGATTCTTGTCTTTGATTAACTACTAAAAAGCTGGATATAGAGCTGTGGCTCAAGTGGTAAAGCACCAAGTTTAAGTGAAAAAGCTAAAGAAACAAAGTTCACACCCTTAGTTTAAGCCTCAGTATCTGTCAGCCTAAAACAAACAAAAGATAAAAAGAAGTAATGATAAAAAAGAAAATTGGATTAGTATGAAAATTAATAAATTTTGTGATTACAAAAGGCCTAACATAACTAATCCAAAAGATACTGAAATGCTTATAAATATTTTTATGTTTGCTTCTATTTCCTAAACAAGTACTTGGCTTGTAACAAATGAATAAAATAAAATATAATCATTAATTGAGTGCCCTGGATTTCTAGGAATGAAGAGCACCTGTATGCTAGAAGTATGGGGAAGAATTCCACCAAGGACAGGGAGCTCAAGTTAGACCTGGCAAGGGCAAGGAGTTCAAAAGAGGTTTATAATCTGTAAAAACAGCAGGAAAGGATCAGGTCAGTCATGAGACATTTCATCATCCTGATTTGGCTTCAGTTTTTAGGGGAATAATTTGTCATGGTCCAGCTTTTTAAGTTAGTTTGGCCAAAGCTCTTCTTTAATTTAACTCTTTCATAAATGTTTATTGTGTGTGTGTGCATCTGTGTTTGTGTCTGTATGTGCATAATATTCATGATTTATCATTTATTGAGAAAATATTCATGTAGATTCCAGGGAATGTTATGCCATAATACATAAAATAGAAAGGCTCCTCTTTTTTCTTCATCAAAAGGAAGAGATAGATTAAATTAAGAAAATAAGTGATCTACCCCTTCCTATCCTTTGCAGGATATTAAAAAGGATGCAGCAAAAGAAAATAATAGAAGGTGAAGGAGGATTGAGATTGGAAAAGAGAAAAGATCTCCCTAGGGAGGTGACTTTTTATATCAATTAGACAGCTCAGAAGGAAAAGGACTTTTCCAGGCAGAGGAACATAATGTTCAACGGCTTGTGAATAGTATATTTGAGGAAGAAGGTCAGGATAGCTGGAGTAGAGTGAGCTGTGAGTTTCAGAAAGCACAGCCATTGGCCAGGAACCAGATATTCTAGATCTTCTGGGCTGTGGCAAGTAATTTGGATTGGTAGATTAAGAGCCACTATTTAAAAAATGGGGAAAAAAACCACACAGGCAAAAGTGTCACAAATTTTGGTGCAATTCTCTCTGACTTTAGTTGTATAGCAAGTTAAAATGATGGAGGATTGAGTAGAAAATGAATGAGTAGAATTCTCAAGCAATGAGATTCCTTTGAAATTTAAAATCAGAACTATAAAGTGAATCTAACAATTGAACTATGAATTGAGGGGAGTGTTGAGATGAGGAAAAACAAGGGTGTGTAACTACTTAATAGCAAAATAATAATAACTAAAAAATATAAAAATAAAGTGAATCTATCAAAATGCAATGTCATTTGCTAGTGTTCAGCAATTTATACTTCTATGACTTGACTTAATTGGTGCCCCTTAATAGGCAGGGATTATTTTCAATGCCAGGAGTAATATACAACCAAACCTTACAAGGACCACAAGGCCTTAATGTATATTCATGAAGTTACTCTGGAGACTTGGTTACAAGGAACCCTCCACCCACCACTCTAACCCCTCATCTGCCAGCTCAGAGTAAGGAGCCAAGACATCCATGAAAAAAAACATGATGGACAGCGTTAGCCAGAAGCTCAAGAGAATGGCAGAAATTGACTGGCTGAGGTAGAGCTTTACATCCACAAGAAGTCTAAGCTAAAGGCTTTGTGCTTATCTCTCAGGTTTCTCTCCGAGAAGGAATTCACCATCTGCAGTCTCCATTGTCAATATCTCATACACACAATATCTCATTGTTATTTGATTCCTAAAGTTTTAAGATTGGCAATAATAGCAATAGTTTACATTTACTGAGCATTGGTTTGGTGAGAGATCAGAACTAAGTGTTTCATTCACAGTATCTCTCTTCATCTTTAAACCAACCTAGCGAGGTAGGTATCTGTATGATCTTTATTACAAATAAGAAAATTGGATCAGTTTTTAAAAATGTTTTTATTGTAATTAATAAAAGGGTTACATGATATTTGCCAGATAGAAGGTACATTAATTCACATACATTGATACCCTTTCACATGTCTTGGTCCCCATTACCCTCCCCCCACCCCCACCCCTCATCTTGTTTTCCCCCCTTCCCTATCCAATTTCAAATAACCAAATACAAATAAATCCAATATATCAGATAACAAAGTGAGATAGTGTAACAATATGATATAACCAAGGGACAGCAAAAGAGATGAGAGATAACATAGTACATTAAGCACAACAATCATTCATTATATGGCTTTTGTTTCAATATCCTGGAGGTCCTTTCAATTAGCTTCATACTATATGGTCTTATGTATCAAGGTTTTGCTCTATTGCAAATCTCTGCTAGTAGAGCCAAAGGTTTCTATTTATTATGACAAATGAGGGAAACCATTGAGCCTATGTTCCTTTGAGTCTGGCTTACTTCACTTAATATGATTTTTTCTGTCTTTCCATTTCCTAACAATGGAATAGAACTGAGGACCCAGATATTAAACCACAGACCTATGGCCACCTAATCTTTGACAAGGGAGCCAAAAAAATAGAATGGAAGAAAGATAGCCTCTTCAACAAGTTGTGCTGGCAGAACTGGTTAAGCACCTGCAGAAAACTAAAGTTGGATCCTTCTTTGTCACCCTGCACTAGAATTAACTCCAAATAGATCAAAGACCTGGAGGTAAAAACTGACACATTGAAAACTTTACAAGAAGGAATAGGAGATACACTAGGCCTCCTTGGCACAGGTCAAAACTTTCTTAATAAGGACTAAGAATCACAACAAATCAGAGAAAGACTGGATAAGTGGGACTGCATTAAACTGCAGAGCTTTTGTATGGCAAAGGACATAGCTAGTAAATTAATTAGGAAGCCTACAGAGTGGGAGAAGATCTTCACCAACCATACAGCGGACAAAGGCCTCATATCTAAAATATATCAACAGCTCAAAAAAATGAATCACTCCAAAACTAATCTCCAAAGTAACAACCATCCCATTAAAAATGGGCCAAAGACTTAAAGAGAGTCTTCTCTGAAGAAGAAACAAAAATGGCCTATAGACACATGAAGAAATGCTCCACATCTCTGGTCATAAAAGAAATGCAAATCAAAACAACTCTAAGATTCCACCTCATTCCAGTTAGAATGGCCAGGATCAGGAAAACTAATAACAACAGGTGCTGGAGGGGATATGGCCAGGAGGGATCACTACTACACTGTTGGTGGGAGTGCAAACTCGTTCAACCACTATGGAAAGCAATATGGCAGTTCCTCAAATGACTAAACATAGAGCTCCCCTATGACCCAGCAATTCCACTACTTGGCATTTACCCAACCATCCAGAAACTAGGGCATACTAAATCCACTAGCACAACAATGTTCATTGCAGCATTATTCACCATAGCAAAGATATGGAACCAACCTAGATGTCCCTCAGTTGATGAGTGGATCAACAAGATGTGGTATTTGTACACAATGGAATTCTCTGCTGCTGTCAGAAAAAATGACATGGATCACTTTTTTACAGACAAGAAGCTAAAGTGGAAAAGTCGAGAGTGAACACAAGCTATACTGTCCAAAGTCTAGCCTCTTTAAGTAAGGACAAGAGCAATGACTCAATATTTGTGTACCCAAGGTTATGGACATGGTCTAGGAGGTATAAAAAGCATAACTACATAGACATAAAAATCTATGATGGGCTATAATACTCTATAGACATAATGTTTTATTACATAGAGTAATATGTAACCATGACATACAAAAACTCAGCTTAATTTTAATTATGTTCTAAAATCTATGTGCCAGTGATTGTATATAGAGATTCCCTTCTTAAATACTTGTTTGTTAAATATGACATTTGAAATATGATATAAAAATCAATGTTAATAAAATCTCAGAAAAAAAAGTGAAGGACAAATTTAGGGAGCGTCCTTGCTCTACCAACTACTGATGCAACCATCATTCAATAAACTTAGAAGATATTTTTTTCTTTATTGCCTTACTGAACTACTGAACAAATTATCTTTAATTATCTGATTCCTTTCTGTGTTGAGAGAAATTATTCATGATAAGACTAATTAAATGAGGGCTGGTAATTTGGCTTACTAGTAGAGTGCTTGAGGGACAGAATCCAGGCCCTGAGTTCAAGCCCAGAACTTAGAAAAAAGAAAAGAAAACTACAGTAATGATAAAAGCCAATAGCAGGTTGAATGCCTACAAGTGTATTTATATTTGCCAGTTCTGAACTCAGGGCCTGAGCACTGTTCTTGGGCTTTCTCAAGGTTAGTGGTCTGTCACATGAGCTGCAGCATCATTTCTGACTTTTCTATGTATGTGACACTGAGGAATCGAACCCAGGTCTTCAGGCATGCTAGGCAAGCACTCTACCACTAAGCCAAACTCCCAGCCCCAAATGTTTAATATTTTATGGATAGCATATTCATAGGCAGAAATTACCACTAGTCCTCTCTTGAAGATCAAGAAAAGCTAGATGGAGAGAGTTTAAAGAATGACAGGCAAAATGAAGATTCCAAATGATTCTCTCACCTTTGGAGGCCAAGTTGCTATTTGGAGACAGTTAGCCATGAAAACAAATCATAGCTTTACTACTGGCCAGTTTGAAAGAAGTTAATGCATACTTCATATTAGCAAAGAATGATGGAACAACACACATAAAACACAGGTACCTTCCAGCTAGCAGATAATTGGTACGAATTGGTACCTGTCATTGTTAAACAAAGAGAACTGCAAAGTTAAACTGCTATGTCAATCTAGCAACTCAAATAATGGAACTACTGAATTCATATAAAATATACTTTTCTCTCATTGTCCCAGTTACTCAGATAACCAGTTCTACATCCTCGTTTCCTCTATTTATTAGATGTGATCTGTGCCTAAGATTCTTCCATATATTCTAATTCAATATAATTTTAAGTGACATGAATATGTCTGTCCTTTTTAAGTCAGTTTGAGTGAAGTCAAGATATTTTGCCAATAACTTTAGGTACTGATGTCGCCAAAGGGCCAGAGTCCCCTGGGGGTAAGTTGCAAGCAAATTCAGCTAGAATATTCTGGTGACCCAGCTGCCCAGACAAGCCATAATAACCTATTTGGGGAGAACATAATAATTTAATCCATTGTGTTTGGCTTAGTGGTTCTGATTGTGACATAGGATGATTCAGGTTTTTCTCATGCACACACCAGTTTCACAGGATGACCTTTTGTGAGGTTCTTGAGGTCAGGCAAATAAGGAGAGAGAAGCAGGGTTCTCTAAACAAAGTGGCTTTGTTCCTACACCACTTGCTCAGACAAGTGTCCCTCACGTGCAGGAGCCTCTTGCTATGGGGTTGTTGGCCAAGTGACGAAAATGTGACAGAAATGAAGAGCAAATTCTGAAATGACCTGAGAAATCACCTTCCTTGGCAAATGTGAAGCATAAGACCATAGATAAATAGCTTCTTTCTTCATTTTTTTTTAAATTTCTTTCCCCAGTCCTGGGCTTGAGCTCAGGGCCTGAGTACTGCTCTTGAGCTTTTCTCAAGGCTAGCACTCTGCCACTTGAGCCACAGCACTACTTCTATCCTCTTTCTATGTATGTGGCACCGAGGAATCGAACCTGGGTCTTCGTGCATGCTAGGCAGGCACTTTACCACTAGGCCAAACTCCAGGCCCCTTTCTTGTTCATTTTTTCTCCCTCATGCTTTTGCTTTAGTAGGTTGTTGAAGGTAGTTGAACTGAATGTTTATTGAGTATCTGTTCTGTTCATTGTATGCACTTGACATTTCTTTTTTCTTTTCAAAGCCCTATATTCTGTTTATTTTCTTTGCATATGGGCTAGTTTTATTAATTCAGGATAATGAGGCAAGAAAAAGAAAAAGAAAATGAAACCAATAAAGGGGGAAAAAACATCAAAGAGCAGAGAAGCTGGCAAGATATTGACTGACTTAGAAGAGAAAGTGAGGAATAAAATCCAAACGGAAACTTTAGGGAAAATCCCCTTGCAAATAAAAGAAAACGAAGGTGCAGCCTGGGTTGTGTTGTGACTCATGGCTTGGCTCTGCACCTGGGTGATTCATTGAATGGAAAACATAGCCGGGTCCGAGAACTTTTCACAGGCCTCAAACATTCTTGGAATCATTTACCACTTTACTTTGTGCGTCTGTTTTTTTCTCATGTTGTTAAAAATGGAAATATTAATTGCTTACCAGAAATACTCCTGATATTAGAGTTTATTTGTATAGTCACTTGACATTTAAAATTAGATCGTGGACTTTGGAATATAAAACATGTTTAAGAAACTAGGAAAGGATATTTTTTTTCCACAGCAGCCTCTCTGTCTCCTAAAGGGACAAACAGGTAGCAGGTCTCAAAGGGATCCTTCCACAGGCCTGTACAAGGTGCAGGTTTTGCAGCTTTCAAACGTTTTCTGATCGTGACTCACAATAATATCAACTCAGTTCCCATATATCTAGGTGCTTTATGAAAAAAAAAAGAACTTACCTTTCCTATCCATGCGTTGCCTGATGTTTTCCATCTGCTCCATTCTGTTCTGTTCTTTTGTCATTTTGAATAATTGCCCAAGTCCTTTTAAATACATTTGACAACTCATTACTGGATCTCCAAAGACATCCCTTAATTTCTATCCTGCCTGAAATCCCCTCTAACTTTATACCTGGTTAAAATCCAATGCAAGCAATATTCAAGTCTCTCTCTTCTCTCACACTCTATCCTTCCTTCTAAAACCCTTGCAGTTCCTATAACACTGCACTCTTTCACTTCTTCCCGTGTCAATCATTACCTTTTCTCTGAGCACCTCAGTGTTGTGCCTCTCCCTCCCCATTAGGCTGTTGATTTGTTTTCAGCACTGAGTTTCTCATACTTCCCCTTACTCAGTCTTAATCATACTGTGTTGTGATGATCCATCCATATGTGCTTTCTTTCCCACAAGTCACCTAGAAAACCAAAATTATGTCTTATTTTATTCCTAAGAAATGGTCTAATGTTGGATACATTGAGTCTTCTTATTGGTCAACATTTGGTATGTAGTGAGCTAATTTCTTGATAAGCTGTAGTTTGTCTGCTTAGCACAGATAACAAAGAATACTTTCGTGGATGACCTTCATTAGATTCATTTGGTTTGCTGCTAACCAATGGCATTAAAGCAAAGTAGTTAAGAACTAAACTTTTGGAGTTACACCAAACTGGATTTTGAATTCTAGCTCTTTGGATTGTTGCTAATGATAGTAGAGCAACATAGCTAAAAACCCAGCCCTTGGAGCTATATACAACTGGATTTGAATTCTGGCTCTTGGAATTAATGTCTCTATGACCTTCATCAAGTTACCTGATTACATGTCTATTTTTTCATCGGTGAAATAAGAACAATAACCTTTACAGCTCTTGTTAAGAAAAGTTTTAATAATAAGATGCTGGGTTGGTGAGGATTTATTGCCATATTTAGATATATGCATATATATACATGTTTTATATATAGAGAGAGAGACTAAAATTAATTTTGCCCCCTCAAGATTGTTGGAGTCTCTGAAGTTCTGTTCACATGATATAATTGATTCTTTCCTTTCTTCTGGTTTCATCTTTTGTTATACATCCACTGGTAGAACATCATGTATCCCGCAGAGACTCACAGATTCTGATTCAAGATCTTCATGAAAACTAGGGAATTTTTCAGTGCTTCTAGAGTTGTTTCATTCTCTTCCTTCCCCTACAAAGAGCTTGTGTAAGACTCATAAGGATGTGATACCCATTATTACCTAATGTCCTTTACCATTTCCCATTGCATGAATAGATGTTTGAATTCCAGGGTTTCATTTTCAGCCTTTCCCATTTCCAGGACTGGTTTGCTTTCAAATAACTTCTGATACCATATAATGAAGGTATTATTTGGAGCTTTCTTAATTTCATCAGCGTACAGACATCTTTACATGTTGTGCTTCTACTCCCAAACCAAACAAATATACCTTAAATGTAATTTTCAAACTCTTCAACTAGACAGGCTAAATAAAAGAATGATGTTAGTTTATTTCCATAATACAATGAAGCAATAAGGGTGAGAAGATCATCCAGTGAAACTTCTCATCTTGCCTTTACTTTCCCATACATTTATTGAAAACTCTCCTGTATTATAGATATCCTAGTAGATGCTTTTCAGTAATAAGACTAAACAATTCATATTGAATATCCATTGTGGCTGCTTACCTTACACTTTATAGTATTAAAAAATAGGGTTCATATACAAGGTTGTCTTATTACCCATCCCATTTTATATGTCTACCATAGGCAATTTCACTCATTACTGATGTTAAATGCATGCTTTATCACAAATTCTTCAGACATATACTAAACAGGCAACACAAGAAATAATAAACCTAGGGGCCGGGAGTTTGGCCTAGTGGTTAAAGTGCTTGCCTAGCATGCATGAAGACCCGGGTTCAATTCCTCGGTACCACATACATAGAAAAAAACCAGAAGTGGTGCTGAGGCTCAAGTGGTAGAGCTCTAGCCTTGAGAAAGTCCAAGGACAGTGTTCAGGCCCTGAGCTCAAGCCCAGGACTGGCAAAAATAAATAAATAAATAAATAAAGTTGTGAAGTACTGTTTTTTAAAAAAAAGAAATAATAAACCTATAGAATAACAATGTTAATTTAGTGTATTGAGTTTATTGGTTCAGTTCTGAGAACCTCTCATCATCTAGGGTATATTTCTAAAATAACTAGCTGACTGAACTCTGATCTTCCCCACCAAGGAGCTGAAGACCATATTAGAAAAGAAAAGTAAGTATGGATGGAGTATGGATGGTTTCCCCACGCAGAGACATGTCAGTTTATTTCACCTTACTGATGTGGACCTCTGCTTCTCATTTTGAATGCAACAGAGATTTCTAATGACTTACCTATTCTTGAACATCTGGGAATAGAGTATAAGCTACCACCCACACCTCCTGATTCCCCCTCCAGAATGCTTTCCATTCCCAGTCACTCATTTATTCACACATTCATCTCACATTTATCAGATTCCAACAGTGTGTGAGTAACTGTGACTTCAAAGATGAATTATTTGTAGACCTAAACTGAAGCCCTTTATTCCATATTGTGTTTTTGGCTTCCCAGAAGGTCTGAGTTCTAGTGGGATGGTAACTCTATGCTAGGGAAGTCCCTCTTCCCTGGGTAGATTGAGCAATCCCTATTGGCTATGTACAGCCCCATTTCCAAAAGCCAAATGTTTTCTTCATGAATGGCCTATATTCTAGATCCTTAAACTTTCATAATGGGTTTATTTACCCAGACATAGCATTTTTGATGAATACTACTGGATGAACTGTGAAGATTAAACTATAAATTCTAGAAAAGCATTCTTTCTTTTTTCTCTTGTGGGAAAGACAGACAGACAGACAGATTGCTTATGTTTATTCCTATATATATCTATATGGCTTCTTGAGACATTCGTCAGGAAAGAGCTTGTTTGCTCATCAGTGAACCAAGGTATAAGCTATAAATATATTCTTGGACTCACAAACCTGAAGTATTCAATAGGTTGCCACCATCAGATACATATATTTCTTTGCAACCTTTCATTTATTAACAGTTTAAGGACATCCATTTACAATTAGTTTCATATACCTAACATGGAGCTCTTTCTTTGACCAGTAAACATTTCTCCATAGTCTGTTGTATCCTCCAACCTGAAGGAGATTAAGGATATGGTCAAGTGAGTCAGAGATCATGATCATCACACCCCTTTCACATTTGTTTGTGATTGTCATTCCTGCTCTTGATCCTGTGCTCAACAAAGACTAGTAATATTATTTTCTGTCACAGAGTAGGAAACTTTGGCCTAGCAGAGACTGTCAAGATTAGAGGCAGCCAAGTTGGGATAAGATACCTAATCTTGTTGCTGGGAAGTGTCTTTATTTTTTTCTTAACTATTGTAAACTGTCTGTCTACATTTTTAACATGGAAGTATATTAGACGAAGAGATTTATGTGTGTTTGCGGGTCTGATTCATGTGACTAACCTTGTGTGTGCTTGGTAAGTGCAGCATCACTGAGCTACATCCATAGCTCAAGAGAAAGAATTCTTGCAAACACATAAATGTGACCTCATGACAGACTAATAAATAACAAAGATATAAAAGTATTGAGGTTCATTTAAGTGCTACTCAAAACTAGATCATATGTCTCTACTAAAGCCTTTCTTCCTTGCCAGCATAATTATGTGTCATAAATGACAGGTTTGGAAGTTAACACCCATGTGAGTTATAAGGACCATTTTCTTGCAGGAATTGATACTAGACTACTTAGGTGATGACTCGGTGATGGGAAAAGCTCAAAGACCATGTCAGTCATTGGACTTTTATAACTCTGATGGCACCTTTAGAATTTTGAAGACGAATGCTTGCGTCACTGATTGAGTTTGTCTGGAAGGTGAATTTAAGAATGTGAAACCATAAGGTTTTTGATGTTCAATTACAGCAAGCCTAGAGAGATAACATACACCACCACTGAGTAGGATTGAGCACATCTAAACTGCTTTAAAATAGCAGTGAATCATTTGTATTGGTTTGGAGACACTGGATTTGGATTTGGAGATTAAAGATAATGGAAGTACACAGTGAACCCACGTACCAGCCACACAGAGCATTAATCCCTTACTGAGTGAGATTCAAGATAGCTTTTCCTTGTACCAGTTTCCTGATGTTTTCAATGAGCAAAAAAATAAAATAAAAAGAATTATAAACTGCCCAGTTTGTTAAGTTTCCTTCATGGTCACGTACTGTCATCTTTTGTCATGACATAAACTATGATGCTAGGTGGCCTAGGAGAGTCTAAAATTCTGGTGTATAGGCTTTCAGGTGATTTGCTTTCAGCAGATGATATTAAAATTAGTTTGCATTAGCTGAGCAGGCAATGGAAAATGAAAATAGGGAGTGGCCTGGGTGTTGGCTAGAATTAGAAAAGTAATCCCTTGAATTTTAGAGGTTGCAAGGCATTTTCCCACATATTGTCTCACTGGATCCCTACAAATCCCTGTGAGGGTATTATTACCACCATTTAACAAATGAGAAAGGTAATGTAATGTCATAAAAGGTAAAGTGACCAGCTAAAGTTTGAGTTAAAAAAATACCAAAAAAAAAAAAAAAGGCAATACAAAAAGTGAAATAAGGTCAAAGGTCTTGCTTCCTAGCACAGCACACTACAAAGTGATTACAATCTACTATGTAGCTTTTAAGCAATGATCGGATTATCTGTGGTAGTTAACACACCATTATTAATAGGGAATCTGGTGTTCTCTTCTCTCAAGGCCTTCACATCTGCTCTTGACCTTCTTCCCAAACTTCATTAATGGTGCAACTTCTTCATCTAAGTCCCAAGAATTCATTAGAGATGCCCTCCTAAGAGTCTCTATGATGCCCTGAGTTTATCACCCTTCTATTCTTACAACTCCAATTCAGTTTTCTATGTTGGACATTATTTTCCATGTAGTCACTAAAGCTAGTTGTTCACAAGTCATTCTTAAGTGACTATATTTTTCATCTTTATAATTCCACTGCCAAGCAAAGTTGGACTCTGGATATATACTTTTTAAGCAAATGCTATCTTAACATTGCCCTTGAGAGTAGAAGGGGACTGAGACATTTTTCTCCACTCCAAGTGCAGCTGCATCAAGGTTTAATGGTCAGATAAAAGTTGTACATATCTCAGTGTACAGAGTGATAGTTTGCTGTAGATAATTTCATAAAACCACCAAACTGACCTAACTAGAAAATGTATTGCTTCACATAATTATCTTTTCTTTTTAAGGTGAAAACTTTTAAGACCTACTTTCTTAGCAGCTTTCAAGTTATTATAGTCACAAAGCTATACGATAAATATTGAAATGTACTTTTTGACATACATACAACTTCCAGATACAATTTCCAGAAGAGGGGATCTTGGAAAACTATGCTCAACACATTTGCCTAAAATATTAGATTCTTCCCAGAAATAAGCTTTAGAGTTGAGACATTATTAGAAGTATAAAAGGGATGGAGATTAGTATTTGTGTAACTATATAGGAGAAGGTAAGAACAGATATTTTTGGAATTGTAGAAAACCTTAGCTATGACACTGGACCTACTCATGTGTTAGTATTATTGCTGGGAACCAATGTGCATGCCAAGCCTCTAGCTGACCCATATCACTTTCAGGAAGAGATTTGAAATTGCCTATGTGGTTATTTATAACTATTTTCCTATTTTAAGTAAATTTAGAAAGCCTTACTACACCACTGAGATGTGTTCTCTGAACCATATATGGATGGAATGTCATAAATATAGTAGGTGATAAATAAGACTCAGAATAAATATGTAACCCAGAATTTAGCCTAGTACTTGAAAACCTTTCCAGAAGTTTAGAAATTAATGAATATGTGACTAAAATGAATTAGTTCAGTCTTGTCAGTAAGGCTATTCTGCAATGGCAAAATCATAGAGGACCTGTAGAGCTTGATTAGAGAAGGTCATTATAAGTATTGGGCTTTCATCAAGAGGTAGGCATCGGCAATATGTAAACCAGTACTACATTCTAATAAAGTTTTATTTACAAAAAGAAGAGGGCCATATTTTATATATGATAGTTTTCTGGCCCTATTGCCAACTATAGATACAAATTCTCACTTTACTATTATTTTATTTCCTTTTGAAATTTTTTTCTATGTTCTCCATTTTTCAAAAGCAGAATCGTCTCTTTGTTCTAATCTATATCATATGTTCATACTCTTGGATAGTTAATGTCTTCTTTCTTCTCATTGTGGTCATCTTGAATTGTTCTACAAAGATAAAATGTATTCTACCTATCCAAACCTACTCATGTTTATGTTAGGAGGCTCTCAAAACCAGAGAAGCATCATTCATACTCACCTGAAAAACCCTTTGGCATTAAATTTAGTAGTCATTTGCCATGTTAAAGAAGAGAATAGAGAGAGCCAGGTCATATGTACTTTGAGAACATACCCCAGTTTATTCAGGCAAGCCTCACCCTCTTCTCACACTAACCCTTTATGGCATTATCCATGTTCCAGCTCCTCTAGGAAGTCTTCTCTGCATACTCAGGATTTCTTTCTATGAATACTCTCAGTCACAATATTCGTTTTTAGTATTGACTATATTATTTGTTTCTTTGAGCCTTGCTCTAGTGCTAACAGTAAACCTCACAATACACACCTTTTTTCCTTTAGATGGAAGGAATAAACAATAATGTGTGCCCAGAAAAAGTGAATGAGGCAATTTTCAGATAATAATAAAAAACTAAATAATAGGTGTAATAGTGGGTTGGAAGAATAAGGAGAGATTATTTTAGAAAGGGAGGACAGCCAGGTCTCAAGAAGTCTCTACAGTACTCCAAACTGAGTGCCAAAATCCAAAGGAAATGAACCACAGGCAGGAGGAATAGCTGACCTGGAATCAAGTATGGATGCAAAGCAGAAACAATTCAATATGGCGTTGATATTTCTGTAATTACACATTGTTTTCTAATGGTTCTATTGGATGGTTAATGATCTCTCTGGCAACTCGGATACATATTGCTTATGACTTTTTACTTCTCTTTTTAACTTTTAGTTTTGGCCTTGATTTGTTTCATTATAATAAATGAGTTATTAAATTCTTAATTCATATATTTGCCTCCCTTTTATTGCAATCCTGTAATAGTAGTACTTTTCTGGATATAAGGTATCCAGAAAATATCCTCTAAATAGAAGTAATCTCTGGCAAGGTATCCTCTGCCTCAAGTAAAATAAGCAAAATTATCCTATTGAATCACTTTAAGTCAGCTTGAATCATGACAAAGTGTGACAGCCAAGGCACACTGTGTTTGGGATTTTAAACCATGAGTTATGACTTTAATCATGGTGATCAAGGAAGTATTCAGATATGAATTGATAACAAATGTGGGCCATGATTGTGGTAAGAATTTCATAAGGGAACAGGGTGTGGTGCAGCCTGCACCCTCACTTATGTAACCCCAGCAAGGGGAGGTAGAGGCAGAAAGATCATGAGTTTGAGACTAGCCTAGGCTACACAGTGTGGCCCTGTCTCAGAAAAAAAATCAGAAAGCAGGATGAATTTCACAAGAAATTATAAAGAACTTCATCCAAGGTGGTGAAAAATAACAGGACTTGTTTTTGGAACAACCTCAACTCTGTGTTTGCCACGGAGAAAATGACTAAAGGAAAAGAATAGGAGATGTTCAACCATCATTGTGGAAAAATTGGAGATGTCAAAGGAGTCAATAAAAAGACTTTTGATCTGACGCTTGATTTAATAAAAGCCATAAATGAAGAAACACAGTCTGAAGGTGGAATAAATCAGAGACCAATAAGAATGACTGCAGAAGTCCTTATTAAATAAAAGCCTGACTCCAGCTTATGATAAGAGTCTAGGAAACACCATGATGCATGCAATGGATATTGAGTTAGAAACTCACAGCATGCTCCACAGTAGTATGTAAAGGTTGAAGATGATGGAGGCACTGAAAATAAGGCTAAGGTTTAAATCGAGATGACTAGAGGAATAATAATAGTGCTTTCAACTAAAGTATGGAAGTTAGGAAAAGGAATGCACTGAGGGTAGGGAGAATTTAATGATTATATCTACATTCAACATTATGTTGTGGGTGTTCATGACTATATAAGCTGTCATGATACCGTATAATTAGTTTATGCTATATGAAACAAAAATTAGAGAAATCTTAGGAAGCTAGTAAAATGAATGTTTTAGGAACTCCATGTCTTGTTTTCCCTGAATTCCATTCTCTCACATAAGATGATCTGTTCTGATTAGTTTCTTAAAAGAGGATGATCATGATGAGATATTTGATGAACTCAAAATGGAGATGTGGCCTTTTGGTAAGAGATCAGGGATGCCAATTTAGGAGGTATCTAAGTGAAGAGAAATGGAAGGCAGAGAAGATGCTGTTCAGATAAGTCAAACATGAGAAAAAAGAAAGAAAAAATGGAAACAAAAACAGCGATACTATGAACAGAAGGAGCAAAAGCGATAAACAAATTTATATATTTTTACACAAAAGGTTGATGTGGAAGAGAAAATAGGGTTTCCAATGGCTTTTTTGGAAGATGACAGTTAAAGAAACAATATTGCAGAGCATTCCTAGAGGAATATATTCAAGTTGTTGGATAGGAGGAACAGAACTGCATTTGTAGGCAAGAACACAGAGAGATTGAAGGCAGCGAGGTGCTGGTAGCTCATGCCTGGTAGCTTCTCAGTAGATTGAGATCTGTAGATTGACGTTAGTAACCAGCCCAGATTGGACAGTTAATGAGATTCTTACTTCCAATTAGCCACCAAGAAGCAAGAAGTGAAACTCTAGCCTTGAATAATCAAATAAGGAACAATATTTCATGCCCTAACTTCAAGCCCTAGGAACAAGCAACAAAAAAAAATGAGACAGCAGATGGATAAAAGAATGAGAAGGAAGACACCTTTGGTTGCATGAACCAAACCATAGATGAGACTCAGATTGAGATTTTGTCTTTTTTATCTTTTCATCAAGACGGGAAGTGGAGTCCTTCCCTGATTGAAAGTGAGAAGTTAGTAGTAAGGAAGGGTATTTCTGAATAGTGTAGACATTTGGCATAGTGACTATTGTGTGACCAGTGTCATAAAGCCCTTATTACACAAGCAAGGGAAGTTAAGGCTCTATTTAGGATCCTGCTGAATTTCAAGTAGTGATGCCTTCCAACAATAGAAAGAGAAAATATGGACAAAGGGGTTTCCTCAAACTTATATGGTGGTGATATATGGTGTTGTCTTATAGTAATAGTAGTTGTTGTTGCTTACCTTTAAAATTATTGATACACACATGATGGAATTTAAGTTTATATCCAAGTTGATTGGGTAAATGTGTGTGGGTGGGCTGTGGGGGGAGTTGAAAGAATGTGGCCAGATTTCTAAGATTAGCTTTATTTTGCACTGTCCTTGGGCTTTTTCAAGGCTAGTGCCCTACCACTTAGGCAACAGCACCACTTCTGGCTTTTTCTGTGTATGTGGTAACAAGGAATTGAATCCGGGTCTTCACGCATGCTAGGCAAGCACTCTACCACTAGGCCATGCTCCCAGGCCTAAAATTACCTTTACTAGCTTTTGTACACATTACTTCATTTAATCTTCGTGTTGAATAACTACATAATGTTATGATGTTACCATTATTATCCAGGTCTTATAGGCAGAGACTTCAAAGCAGTTTATTTAAGAACACACAACTACAAGCACAGAACCACCTCTTAAACCATGTCTGCCTGCCTGCCTGCTATTACCTCTAGTGATGAAGAAGAAAATGCAAGGTTGGACAGATAAGGTGAGAAATTATGGAGTGAGTGGTGGAATATTTTGCCTAAATAAGCTCCAAAAGGAAAAGGAAATGGCAGTGGATGGAGAAGACTCAAGATATTAGTGACAGATATACAATTCCAAGAAAGTAGAGTATTTGAGTTTTTCCCAGAACCTTTCTAGTAAGTGATGACATCGTATGAGTCTCCACCTAGTTAATGTATGAAGAACATAGGTTTATTTTTTAGTACAAGAGGTTGAAAGTCCAAACAATATGGAACTAGCTCTGGAGAGCTAGTGGCTTCACAGGCCACATTGTGTCATGGCAGATCTGAGCATGGTAGGAGGAGTTAAATCTGAATGACTGCGGAGGAGCCAGATATTCTCATTTATGGTAATCTCCTCATAAGAACTGACCAGGGTCCTAGGACAACTGTATAAGATTTCCTCTGAAGTCAGTGCCCTGAATTACTTCCCAATAAGCGTCACTTAAAGATTTCACCTACCTTCCAATACTACCACACTGAGAAGTAAGCCCTTAACACAGGAACCATTGGAGGGACCGTTCATAAGATTCCAACCACAAACATGCAGAGAGGAAAGTATACTAATCCATGTTTTCAAGTCAGTGAATTTTTATGAAATAGGTATACACATGTAATCCATACCCAGACTAACAAATAATCATAGTCAGTGCCATAAAAGTTCTCTCAAGTCTTTTCAGGTCATTCCCACCAAAATAGCCACTGTCCTGACTTCTAACATCATCAATTCATTTTTGCCTTTGTGGAACTTTAGAAATTTTTATTAACTTTTTCTACATTTATGATTAGGAGATTCATTCTTCCTCCTGTTGCATATGATGGCTTCCTCCTCCTCCTCCTCCTCCTGCTCCTCCTCTTGTTTTCTCCTCCTCCTCCTCCTCCTCCTCCTCCTCCTCCTCCTCTTCCTTCTTCTTCTTCTTCTCCTTCGCTTCTTCCTCCTCCTCCTCCTCCTCCTCCTTCTTCTTCTTCTTCTTTTCTTCTTCTTCTTCCTCTTCCTCTTCCTCTTCCTTTTGATTAATTTAACCACTAACACAATCCTTCAAATAGTTACCACCTTCTCTAGTGGAAAGAGGCTCATTTATTATATAAGGCCATAAATTATGGTCATATACCTTTGTTTTCTCTGTACTTTCTTAGGGTGGAAAGTGAATCTGACAGATATGCTTCCAATATATAGACTTTGTTAAAATTGTATTTACTAGGTATAGGTTGTTTATTTAACCTGTAAGAAAGTTCTATATAGACAGCCTTATAATCAGGATAGAAGGTACCTATTTCAATGTAGTTTACATATACATCATCAACTTGGGTTTAATGACTATACTGACATTTTAAAGGAAGAAAAATAACATTGTGAGAGCTTGACACTTTAGGATTCACCCAACTATTCTTAGTTGTTTGGAAATGCTGTGCACACACATAATCCTGGAAGAAGGTTTAAGGAAACACCAGCTGCCGTTCAGTAATATCTCTCCGGGAAAACCCTCAGTTAACCATTCTGCAATACAAATATAAATAACTAAATACACTTTAAGATCCAAGACATAACGTTCTGAAAACTGATGTCCCTGAGTGGACAGAAATGTAGACAAGTAAGTATGTGATTAGTGAGAGGTTTTTTTTTTTAAACCTCTAAGTTACTCAATCTCCCTTGAGGCTCAGTTTCTTTGCCTATAAAATAGCCTTCATTCTCCACCCAGTTCACAGGCTGCTTAAGAATCAGATGACATGACATATGAGAAAACACTTTGCAAATGCTAAGGTAAGACTATGGTATAATTCTTACTGGCTGTACGTACTTGTCAGTTGCTCAGTGCACGCAGATCTGGATGAAGGGAAGATACCAGATCGAATTCATCATAAATTACAACCAAGTTTAACAAGCTGAGGAAGAACTATGCCCGCCTTTAGGGGTCGCCTGGATTAGAACACAGGCCTCTGCTACTTAATCAGAGCTATGTGGCTTCAAGCAAGATTTTTAACCTCAGCCTGGGGCCATAGATTAACTTCAGGAATGGAGATGAATAAAACTTCTTAGATTTTCCAAGAAGAATAGATAATTATAAGTAAAGTGCCCTTTGGGGCACAGCACCTTGTACATAGAATTATTCCAATAAATAGTGTCTGAATCCTGTCCATTTGCATATTTCCATCGTAGTTAATGACAATACTGTGTCAAAGGTTTAAGTAACCTTTTAGGGTTGCTGATGTGCAGCGTATCTGATAAGCATTGACCTCCTGAGCCACCTTCAAGCTCTCTTGATATTTGGTGATTTGATTATGTAGGGGATGGTGGGGAGGTGTGGGCCCCTAGCAGCCCATGCCACATGGCAACTGAATACTCACATGAGTCACGGAAGCGAAGTACCCGAGATGGTATACCCATATACCATCTTCATTGCACCCTCCCAAGACCAAGGGAAATCTTATTTCTTCCTATACTTTTTTTGGGTGTTGGTTATGGGCTTGAACTTAGGGCCTGTGTGCTGTCCCCTGAGTGTTGGAGAAGTGTCGGGGGCGGGGCTGTTGTTTTTTTATACTCACGGATAGTGCTCTACCATTTTGAGCCACAGCTCTATTTCCAGATTTTCAGTGGTTAGACATAAGAGTCTCACAGATTTTCTTGCCAGATTGGTTTCACACCCCAATCTTCAGATCTCAGCCTCCTGAGTGGTTAGGATTACAGGCATGAGCCAACAGTGCCTGGCTTCCTTCTCTACTTCTGTGGTAAATCTTAGAAAAACGGAACTTCAGAGCTATGAAACCTGTAGATATCATCTGCTTCAGCACTCACAGCTAAGCATCAAACCTCAAGAAAAAGGCTCTGGATTTCATCTAAATGAATCGATTGATGACAATGCTGGGTAAGACCAAGGCATCAAAGCACCATCTTCTACTATATGTACTGTACTCAAGAGGGGATTCCAGTTCCACACTTCATTGCAAGTATGAAATTATCGCCTTCAAACTAGACTTTCATCTTATTCCTCATGGAGGCCTCTGGATTAAACTTTGCATATGGTAATTAGTGAAGAAAATATTTCTAAATGGAATTAAATTTCTAAGGCACCTTCTTCATATACTCAATTTTCAGAGCAGAGATCAACTTTAAAGATCCCTTTTAAATGGCCAGGTTCATTTCTTTGTGCTGCAATGTCTGCTAATTCTCTGTCTCCTGATGATTTCTCGAATTGCTCTGGATAGACAATGGTCTTTCTCTTGCTTGCTACTTATCCTAGTATAAAGCAAGATAGCAGTGTTGTGCTTGAGTATTAGCTGGCAGTTCATGCCTATAATCCTAACTACTCAAGAGGCTGAGATCCTCAGGAGTCACAGTTCAAAGACAGCTGAAGCAGGAAAGTTTGTGAGATTCTTTTTTCTAAGGATCCCACCAAAAATCCACAAGGGAAGTTGTGGTTCAAGTGATAGAGCAGTAGACTTGAGCAAAAGTGATCAGAGACAACACTTAGGCTGAAGTTCAAGCAAATGCTCAGACTAGCATCAGAAAAAAAGAGAGAGAGAGGACCGGGAGTTTGGCCTAGTGGTAGAGTGCTTGCCTAGCATGCACAAAGACCCAGGGAGAGAGAGAGAGAGAGATAGAGAGAGAGAGAGAGAGGAGAGAGAGAGAGAGAGAGAGAGAGAGAGGAGAGAGAGAGAGAGAGAGAGAGAAAGACAGAGAGAGAGAGAGACAGAGAGAGAGAGAGAGAGAGAGAGAGAGAGAGAGAGAGAGAGAGAGAGAGAGAGAGAGAGGAGGGAGGGAGGGAGGGAGGGAGGGAGGGAGGGAGGGAGGGAGGAGGGAGGGAGGGAGAGAGAAATTCAGTCTGAAATCAGAATAATATAAGGATACTGGCTGACACTCATTAAAGACACTGACATCTGACTTCATTAAAATTTCAAATATCAATTATGTATGTGAAGTTCTTTGTACAGTGGTTGATCCATAGTGAGTGCTTAATAAACACATGGCTTAGTATGAGATTCTACAGCGAGAAGTCTGTTCTTAAAGTGTAGCACCGTGCCCTGGTTAATTTTGTGTGCATAGGAACTTGGATGATGTTGTCTGGTAAATAGTAGATGCTCAAAGCTCCCCAAGGGAGGAAGCAAGAAAAGGAAGGAAAGAAGGGAGGAACAGATGTGGGGTGCAGTTGAGTTCTTTCTAAAGGATACTAGAAGTAGGTTTGAGCCCCAGTCTCTTCAGCTATGAACTGTGTAGTTTTTGCATCTTTCATTGTCTGTGAACCATATTCCCTTTATGAGCAAGAAGGACTTGCTAGCATACACTTCATCTTATTCTTGAGGAGATAACTTGCTTTAATATAAGGGAGAATGTTTTGAAATTGAAATATAGTTTACCATAGATGTCTCCATTGTTGCAAAAGACCGGCTTTCACTGTCTCTTTTGTTTTGCCTATAGTATCTGTGTGTGGACTGCCCATTCACAGCACTGGGTTGCCTACAGTATGTGTGTGTGGACTGCCCATTCACAGCACTGGGTTGCCTACAGTATGTGTGTGTGGACTGCCCATTCACAGCACTGGGTTGCCTACAGTATGTGCGTGTGGACTGCCCATTCACAGCACTGGGTTGGGTTCTGGGAGGAGGTCTTTCCTTTCAAGATGTTTACAATGCAGTGGGAAGTTGTAACTCACAATCTTTGCCAGTAGCCATGACAATTAGCTTTAGAGAACTTCTGGGAGGGCCTGTGACCTTGATCAACCTTTACAATGAATGCCCTGTACCAGTCTTCTCTGAAGTCACCCCTATGCTAAGCCTCCTCCAGCTTTCCTGCTGTCACCTTTGTCAGATGTCACCAGAACCATTCTCTTATTTCCTTCATAACATACATTTAAAGCAACAAACTGTGTTTCCCGTGACGTCAGTGATACAGTAGCACAGTGCGGGGGGGGGGGGGGGGGCGGTCACAGGGTGGCCTGGTGCCAGCAGAATAGAAGAAGTCAGGGCTGATTTCGGGCAGCACACTTCCTCACTCTTGAGCACTGAGTATTGGACTTGGGTCATTATGAGACTTTTTTCTTCTCTCTCACTCCCACAAGTTCTTCTTTAGGTATAAATCCCCAAGCTTGAGATCTTAGAAGCCTGAGGAATACAAAGAAAAGGAAGTTCATCCCACTACCTCTCAGAGCTCATCAGGGACTCATAAAGCTTTCTAGGTTATAAAAGCTGCAACTCATTCAAGGTTTCTTGGAAGCATGGCCTCAGCTCCCCTTCTCCAAACCCAGATGTCAGCCTCTAAGCGGCACATTGACGAGGGTTTAGGACTGCCACAGTTAACTCTAGGGGTTTGAGTTTCTCCACAAAGATTAGAAGGTGCTTGTTTTTTCTAAATTTTATTTTTTATTGTCCGAGTAATGTATAGAGGGATTACAGTTACATTCACCAGATAGTAGATACACTGTTTCTCACACATTGATACCCTCCATAGAAAGTGTTTGTTTTCTACTGCTTTGGTGGCAAATTAAACAATTGCAGAGGTCTAAAACAACAAAGGCTTTAACAAGGCTACATTCCTTTCTGGAGACTGTAAGGAAAAGCCATGATCTTTACCGTTTTCAGCATCTCAAGGCTGTACACGTTCTCTGGCTCCTAGCCTCTTTCTATCCTCCAAGACAATGAATCAAATCTTTATATCTCATCACTATGACACTAACTCTCCTACTTCTCTCTATCACATTTAAGCACCTTTTAATGGACTGGGGCCATCAAATAATCCATAACGTTCCCCAAGATTGGCTTATTCACAACAGTAACACTATCTGCTGTTTCTGTTCCATTTTAACATACAAATTAACATGTGTAGGAAGCAGGATGAAGATGCAGACATCTTCTCATACAGCAGGGATGGGAAGTGACTTTGCTTCTTGCAAAGTCCTATAGAAGGATTGGAAAACTGGCCTGTATGTCACTCACAAGCATACAAGTCAGCTCCTGCACAGTTCACAGTACTTTCATCATAACATGTCAGATTTGAGTATTTGTGATAGAGATCAGACAGCTCATAGGCCTGAATTATGACTGTGTAGCTCTGAAAAAAAGTTTCAAGTTTGTCTACAGCATATTCTCTGTCTCTATCTCTGTCTCTCTGTCTCTGTCTCTCTCTTTCTCTCTCTCTATATATGTATATATATATGTATATATGTCTGATTCTAGCTGTGACTGTTTAAAGCATCGTTCTGACACCTTACAAAATGTCTTCTTCATGATTTGTTTGTTATTGTTGCTTTCTTTTGCATGACTTCCCATAGCCCCCCTTTAAATTCTAAAAGTACTTTATTTACCTTTCCAGATCTTCCTCCTCTATTCTTAATTACCTTACAATTACTCAACTCTTGTAGCAACTCCAAGTACCACAGAGTGTCAGTTCTTGTCACTTCCATAAATGTTCATCCCTCTGCTTCAAATGCATTTTTACCTTTTTTTCCTGGCTAATAATGTTCCTATACATCCTTTAAAACCTTTTCAAAGCACACCTTCCTTCAGGAAATTGTGTTCTCCTTAATATATCCACCCAAGGGGAAGCAATTATTGCATCCTTGAAACAAATAAGGACAACTTTATCTACTCTATATCCCACTTCTTATGATACAAGTTATTTCTCCTTTCAAGCAGTCTCATCTCATCAGCAACCGTTTTCATCAGCATGGTTTTCAGCCAAGATCCCTAAAGTAGGGCATCTCTGGGGTTCAAATCCTAGCTAATTCCAAGTATGTCTCAATTAATCCCACTAACCTCCTTATCCTGCACAATCTCTTTCTCTATGCCTCCCTCTGTTCAAGAACCATATCAAATCTATACCCTGTTTAATTCATGATCTGATCCAGCCCTGGCTCTTCTTCTTCAATCTCTGTTCAATGAGAGATATCTCTTCCCTGTTTTTCATTTCATTTTTGTTCCTTAACCTTCCTCTATTAGTTCCCTTTAGCTGGCTTTTTACTCCGTTTCATTCTGTATATTTCTACCAATACTTAGGAAAGACTTGCTTTGTTCAAAGCATACCTTTACTGTTCCCAGTTCTTTTCTGGAGATTGTTCCATGCATTGCAGCTTAACCTTGCTGTTTTCATTCTGTATTGTTATGTTTTTGTGTCCCTGTGGGTCACATGTTTCTTGAGGCAAGCACTGTGTCTTCTGCTTTGTGTATTCCTCATAGGATTCTCAGTTGTGATCTACTTACTGTTAAGTCCAAGCACCCAGGTCAAATTTCCTACCCCATTTGCTATTTCCTTTCCATTTGTCCTGCCAGCTATAAATGAATGATAATAAAACTATGTTAGCTGGGAGTGAAATCTAGTGGCAAAATGCTTGCCTAGCACGCATGAAGTTCTGGGTTTGATTCTTCAGTACCACATATACAGAAGCCACCAGAAGTGGTGCTGTAGCTCAAATTTTAGAGCACTAGCCTTGAGAAAGCTCAAGGACAGTGCCCAAGTCTGAATTCAATCCCCAGGGCCATATATATACATATATATATATATACGTATATACACATATATACATATATATGTATGTATTTGTATATATAAAACATATTAACTATGTTAATAGGTTATTTTGAACAGTATTTGGGGGCTAGGAGTGAGGCTTAGTGGTGGAGTGCTTGCCTAGCATGCCCAAAGCTCTGGGTTCAATTCCTTAGTACCATATACACAGAAAAAGCAGAAGTGGCACTGCAGCACAAGTGGCAGAGAGTTAACCTTGAGCAAAAAGTATCCAAGAACAATGCCCAGGCCCTGAGTTCAAGCCTAAGGGAAAAAAAAAGAGTATTTCAGTCAGGGTAGACCTCAATTGATGTTTGTAATTATTAATACTATACAGACATAGAAATTATTCCCTGCTCGGGCCGGGAGTTTGGCCTAGTGGTTAAAGTGCTTGCCTAGCATGCACGAAGACCCGGGTTCGATTCCTCGGTACCACATACATAGAAAAAAGCCAGAAGTGGTGCTGAGGCTCAAGTGGTAGAGCTCTAACCTTGAGAAAGTCCAAGGACAGTGCTCAGGCCCTCAGCTGTAAGTCTGGATTAGAACATTTCATCCTCAGATTTTCAAATTATATTAAATTTTATGTATCTTATTTCACCTGTACATATGGAAAGTATTTATATAGTCTTTTGTGTAGTTGGGCTGCTCCCTCTTCCACAGCTAAGACCCACCCTCCCTACAAAAGCAGAAGTGCAGTACAGGAACCGTGTAACTCAAAGTTTTCACAGAGAACTACATCCTGAGTTTTGACCACATAAACCTCACTCATTCTCCACTCTCTCAGGTTCTGTTTATGAGTCTGAAGCTGCCAGGTGCCAGCTGGACCTTTCTGTGAGGAGCTGGCTAAACTATTCTGTTTCAGAAAACTAATTTCTAATCCAAACTACAACTACTTGAAATTCATTCAAAGTGTAGCCATAACTCATTCATTCAATAAATTCAATCAGTCCATGAACTCCATTCAGTAAAAGTTGGCTAAATTAAAGCAATCATTCAGTAAGACGGAACCTCAGAATGTCTGCTCTATCCGACTGCAACAAGATTTGTAGTATGGTCTTTTTCTTAAAAAAAATATATAAAGATTATTATTTCCTTATTCACTACTATGTCAAGTAATTTGAATTTTTCTAATTCAAATGACCCTTTTAAGCTACATCACTTGATGTTGTATGATAAATGGCAAATTAATGTCAGAACAGAAAAATAGTAAATAACAGAATATTAAGAAAAATAACTTTAAAACAATTAACCTAGAAATCTATTATCTAGATTATCTCACTTTAAGATTGTTCTGAATCAGTCTTCAGTTGCAATACCTGTGAAGCCGATTTAAAAAAAATTAGGCCCTAATGTCAAAAGTGACATACACAACTCTTATACTCCGTGTGTGTGTGTGTGTGTGTGTGTGTGTGTGTGTGTGTGTGTGTGTGTGTGTGTTCTGGGCGAGATTGGTTTAAGCCAGTATTTTTTACCTAGCCTGCACATTTATATTGGCAGGCTTTCACTGGTAAATATTGGTTTGAACCAAACACTGAAATCTTTAATCACATTTAAACAGACCCTCCATTATTCTGCAGTAGACACTATATTAGAAAGGAAGAAGCCAAGAAAGAACTAGCAGATCCCATAGGTATGATCTTCAACAGTCAAAGGGGAAAATCAGAATTAAGTAAAACTTTGTAGAGAAAGAAATGCCAAGAAAACTGCTGCTGAAATACAACATCTTGTTTTTCTAAAGTCTGAAGCTGTGTTCAGTTAAGTGGCATAGTTTACAAACCAAGAGAAATTAGGACAGGAACGGAAGTATTGCTAAATTAGGAGAAACTCGCTGAAGGAAAGCAAGCTAGTTGGGACACACACAGTGCTGGCTTCTCTCTCTGAGTCTCAAACAATTCGTGTTTGCCTCTGTGTCGATTGAGTTGCCATGAAACCGAGGCCTTCATTTTATAAATTTTGAAAGTTGTGAATTGGTTATATAAAGCCATAGTTTGTCTATCTTCAGAAACTGTGAGACACACTGCTATTCTTTCCTAATATGCAGACACACAAATCTAAGAGTCATTTGATTCTGTTCATCCTGTGTCTTTACTCATATCCAAGGCTCCAAGGCTGCTTACTGAGTAATCCAGAGCCATCTTCGGCATCATAAAGGCTGTGAGTCTCCTGCTAATGTGTTTCTTCCACCTCAGCCCTTCCTAAGCCTCCATCCTTCCCTGGAGACATAACCCTGGGCTCTGTAGATGTTTGTTAAGAAAGTCTTCAGGAGGACCAGTGTTTCGCCTCTGAAATCTGTGATTATCTTTGCTTAATTAAACCATTGCACACCACATTGTAAGGCAGATGATGGGATTTGAGAGCAGCAGGAATCCTTTTGAGATGGGTGGTTAGCCATAGTGAAGGCTGCCTAGGAGAAATAGTGTGTTTGCCTTGCTTTTCCTTTATATACAAAATAAATAAATCTCATAAGCTCCAGAAGAGAAAGAGGAGAGAAGGCAGGACTTTTAGGGGGGAAATGGTTGAAAATGGTAGACCCAAATAGAGTTCTCCTAGAGCAAATCTAGAAAGAATAAATTCTCAGAAGCCAGTTTAAAGAAACTGCCTTATACATCTGAGTTTAGCCTGGGAACCAACCCCAGAAGGGTCAGAGGCAGCACTTTTATAGACTGGGATAGTAATAAGGATCAGCTTTGAATTAAGACTGGATTAGAAGTTCAGTTCTAGCCTGTCCTAGTGGGGTAACTTTGGGTAGATTATGTAATCTCTCTGAGCCTTAGTCTGTTCACCTATAGAAAAGGGATAATAACTATTTACTAGGGTCATTGCAGAAATTAAGTCAGATAATATAGAAAGTTTCTCATGCACTGCTTGACTTATGGCAAGTCAGAAAAAAAGTGACACCATCCCAAATGTTTCTTTGGGATTTACGTAACAGAGTCACCAAGCTATTGTCAGTAGCACTAGGGGAAAATCACCTAAATCTGAACTCTGGCTGTACTAAGAAAATAATTGAATATCATTATTTATCTTCAATGAAATAAAATGATTTGTCATATATAAAGTGATATTCAGGGCATTGAATCATGATAAAAGTTTAATTAACAGATTTAAAGTACTTGGAGTCAATATATGATACTCAATAACTGGTAATACAAGCATTATTATTATCATCACTACATTCAAAGCAAATAATTATGGTGAAATGAATTAGGCCTTGAGGTGGTTGAATCCTAGATACAGAATTCTGTGCTGGAGCAATAAGAAAATGCAATGCAAACCCCACAAGTACCTTTAAGCTTTCTAGCATGTACAAAGAAAAAGTAAGCACATGACTAGAATTGTGGCTTAAGTAATGAGTGCCTACTTATTAACTATAAGGTCCTCAGTTCAAACTCCAGTACTGCCAAAAGAGCAAGAAAGCAACGAAACAAAGTTTATTTCAATAATTTATTCTACTTCATCCTGTCTAAAATGGTGCCATTTCAACAAACAAAGAAACAGAAACATTGATTGAGCTATTTTTCTTCATGTTTTCCAGAGACACTTAGAATTTTTACATGTGCAGTGTACTTCACATTTAAATGTTCACTATCCATGTTTTGAGTGCTCAGTCACTACATGCGATTATGAGCTATCATATGCCAGATTTGAAAGCAAGTTCCTGCACCTTGATGAGCCTCAATTATTCATTTGTCAAAACAGAGCTGACTTTAATGGCTTTGCTTGCAAAAGAAAATGAATGAACTTGAAAATGCTGTGTCAGCTGAAAAGACTGCATGTTACAAGCTTTCTTCTTCCCAGCGCTTGGCCCTATAAACATCTCTTTCTCAGTGATTTGCCCAAAGTACACTATGTGATCTGAGATATCACCAAGATAGTGTGGGACAGACAGAGATTCCTAAGGGCAAATGTGAGATATTTTATCTGATCACTTTTCTGGAGATTCAAAAACCTGTAGTTCTCTCTACCCATCACATTTGCTTTTACTTTCCAGTCATGCATGAAAATCTTTTAACAGGTTTCATTGTAAAAGAATTTGAGACTTTGTTGTTTTGTAAGCCCCCTAACTTTTCCTAAAATAATAAAAATACAATAATTATCACGTCTTTTTTCTACCATATCTTGTCAATGTTTCAACTTTCTTCTCTCTGATCTATAATTCATCTTCTTTGTTGCATATGGAAAGAATCCTAAGCTTAATAGTGAGAAAGCCAAGCTTCTGGAGCTTGAACTCAGGGCCTGGGTCACAGTCCTTTGGCTTTCTCAATGATAGTGCTCTACCACTTGAGTACACACCACTTCTGGCTTTTTCTGTGTATGTGGTACTGAGGAATTGAACCCAGGACTTTAGGCATGCTAGCTAGGCAAGCACTCTACCACTAGACCATACTCCTGGCCTGTATCTTTAATTTCTACATTTACTCGTTTTGGATTTGGGACAAGACACTGAAATTCTCTAAGCTTCAATCTCTTTTTCTACAATCTAGAGACAATAGTAAGTCTCTCACAAAGTATGATGATTAAAAAGATGACATGTCGGAAATCTATAACTTCAGAGCACTAGACAACGATAAAGTAGCATTAAGAGATTTTTACAGTACTTTGTATCTGCCGTGTTTCTATTGAATAGCTTTCAATGGCTCCACATTGCTTGCCAAAGAAAGTTATATTACTTATCTAGCATAAAAGAATCTCAAAGATCTGGCTGCAACTATATTGTTTTTGCAAATATCTGATTCTATTCAAACCGAACGTTCTTAAATAAATAAAACTGGATTATTTGTCTTTTCCAAATAAGACTGAATGATGTAATAAGCTTGATTTCTTATTGTAATCCATTCCTTTCTTCATTCTTTTGTCTCTCAAAATGCCACACTTTTTTCGGACTCTTAATTGTCTCATGTCCTTTTCCCATGTCCTTAAATTCTGTGTCTGTGAACCCTTGTATTTTTGTTCTGACAACTGAAAATTCAATGTGGGATTCCAGTAACATTTGCTGCATAGAAATTTGTGGGAAGTTTTCTGAATACAGCCACTCAGTGAGAGTTATAAAATGAAAGTCTATACGTGACTTTTGCAGAAATGCTATTGACAAGCAGAATGTTTCCCATTTTAGAATTAGCCACTTGAAAAAGCTAAACAAGAATGCAAAAGAAATACAGAGCTTGTTAAGTTTGGTAGTGTTGAGTTAATTGACAAAATGGTGGTTTATTTGGAGACTAGTCACATTGAACAAGAAAAAGAATAAAGGATATTGTATCTTCAGTGATTTTCACTAGCAATTGTTTTGTTTTGTTTGTTTTGTTAATGAATTTCCTATCTTTAGGTATGTTGAGCCTACCAATAGGTCCTTTCTTGGTGTCTATTAAATAATAGATCTGTAATTCATAAACAGCCAGCCAGAAAGCCAAGCTCCCTGTCTTCAAAAAAGTTTCCACCTACTAGGTGAGATAAAGAGAAATAGTTGCAATAAAATACGATTACTTGGTCACTATGGCTGGGCCATTGTAATGGAAGTACTTAGAAGAAGAGTATTCAGTTCAACTTCAAATGTTCAGAAAGTGTTGCTAACATCACTGGTCCTCGGCTGAGTCCTAAAAGTTAAGGATAAAGATAAGCAACACTAGGAAAAAAAACATTTTTGGCAGATGGAGATGCTTAAGCAGAACAATCACAATCTATCTATTCTAGCTGAATATATTGGATGTGAGGAGTGGAGCCATTTAAATCACCAACTCATACACTAAGTTTACACTTAGCAAGCAATTTTTAGGACTATAATTTTATCTCCCATATAGTGAAACATGACAAGAAGACTACGATAGTTTTTCATAAAGTAGAGCTCTTTATATGTTTTGGCTTTGGATTTGACATTAGAGTCCTGTGAGCTAGACTAGAATGAGTTAAATGAACTCAAAATGCATTCATAAAGACTGGGCACTGGTGGCTCATGCCTGTGACTTACCAAAAAGCTGAGATCTGAAGATCATAGTTCCCAGCCAGCTCACAGATAGAAATATATGAGATTCTTTATTCCCAATTAACCACCAAAAAGTCAGAAGTAGAGATATGGCTCAAATCTTAGATACCATTCTTGAACAAAAAAGTCAAGAGAGAAAGGGGGAGGTCCTAAGGTCAAGACCCAGTACCAAAACAAACAAAATAAACAACAACAAAATATATTTAGAAAAATCACATTTCTGAACATGAAAAGCTGAAGTGAAGGATTTTTTTCTTCAAATCCTACCCCCTTTGAGTGTTTCTAATCCATGTAACCATGCTACTACATACTTCTACCATAGCTATATTCTAAGTAGGCTAGGGTAATTAAGAAATAATTCTGTTCTTTTATGTTGCTAGGACAAAATATCTGAGTATAGGTAATTTATAATTGCTTCTCAAATTCAAGAATCTGAAAGCCCAAGATCAAGGTGTCAGCAGCTTCCATGTGTAATGAAGGTTGCTTTAAAAGGACCTGTTGTTGTTTCCATTTGCTAAGTCCTCTGGTGAGGACCAAGGCTTGGTCTTCATGTGGGAGAAAGAGACAGAAGAACAAAGAGGCCTGGTCCTTTTCATTTCCTTTTATAGGACTGCTAATCCTATTCTTGAGGACTGTATATTCCTGATTTATTCACTTCCTAAAGGCTCCACCTCTTAATCCTATCACACTATCAATTAAGACTTCACATATAAATAAATATTTGAATTATTCTCATCAATTGAGGGAACTGATAGCTAGAGAGCTTAAGTACTGTCTCCAAAATTAGATAACAGTAGATTATAGAGCTGGAATCCAAGCCTAGCAATTCCAGCTTCTGAAAATAAGTTTTAACCACTGTTTTTTAATCTTTATAAATCCTTTTGTACAGGCTTGATTTGTAAAAGAAAAAATTGGACAGCAACTTGACTCCATTTCTGATCACTGGCTTATAACATTGGTCATAAATAGCAGCACAGGTGGATAATTACTAAATGTTTTTAACTGGATATACAGGCTTTCACTGCCAGGAAAATGATCAAGTCAGTCTTTCTGGTTTAGGTAAGGGTAGAGATATTGGAGGAAAAAAAAAGAAAATAGAGCAAAACATAGCATTATGAAGCTGGCACCTCAGAAACATATCTTTACCTTGTCTGAGTTTACCTCAGAGAGAAAAATAAGAAATTTATATTAATTATTTGTAATAGTCCTCATAGCTTAATATAAAAAGGCACAGAATTTAGAAAACATGATTTTTCTCTCTTTTCCTTACTCTTTATATTTTTTTCTTCTCAGTCCTCTTTTCTCCTTACTTCTCTCTCCCATCCTGCAACTTTGAGGAGATTGTTAGGCACATCCAAGCTACAGTTTTCTCACATGCACAATGAAAACATGCATGTCATCCTCATAATCATTCCTATTTCATGGGTCTTATTTTTCAAGGAAAAATGAGATACCCAAGTGAAAGTGCCTACTAAAATGTCAAGTTATATATACAAAAGCTAGTTGTGATTGGAATTAAAAAAAACTTGTAGTGTTTGAGATGCTAAAGAGAAAGGCAATGAAATGACCTACTTTCCACTGTTATTTCCCCAAGGGCTCTGAACCTCTTCTTCAGTGAATCTACCCAGAGTAAAGTCCCTGTCATGTGCAACTGAAAATCTCCATGTTTATAAAGACACATTAATGAATTCCTGCCTAAAGAAAAGCTACTTAGGGCTTATAAACTTTGCCTTTGGAAGAATCTCATTGGCCAGTACACACATCTTCTTCCATCCCTGTCATTTGCCCTAGAATATCTTACTTAAGGTTAAAACAATTTGTCTTACCAAAACCTTGCATTCTAAGTATTTTTACTCAACCTTCATCAAAAGAAAAATAGAGAGCTTTGAGGATAAGTTGTGATGAAGGAAGACAGTAGAAATGAGGAAGTCATGATAATCTACCAAATAAATAGGCCAAGAGGATCAGTCTCTAAACAATGACATCCTGGTCTCCATACACTAAACTATTTTATACTTTAACAAATGTTTCTAGCATCAAATGGAATATAATAACAATATAAGCTTATTAACTTCAAGTCACCAGGAATGACTCAAAGAACTGAAAAATGTCAATAGGGCTAGAAGCTTGTACATAAAGCTAGAGATCATAAGAAAGTTAAACAGGGCTGGGAATGCGTTCAGTTCCTCAGTACCATATAAACAGACAAAGCTAGAAGTGACACTGTTTCTCTAACAGTAAAGTGCTAACTTTGAGCAAAAGAATCTCAAGGACAGTGCCCAGTCCCTGGCAAAAAGAAAAGTAAAGAAAAAGAAAAAAGAAATGAAACAATTCAATGTTTTGAGATACATTTCTAACTTTCAAGGGGTCAGCAGTCAGCAAAGTGGTAAAGGAAGCTGATAAGGCACCACACTTCATGGAATTACCATTTGGAGAATGGAGAAGGGATTTTCAATAGGATCATTCACTGCAATGACAGTGCATATTAATTAATGTATATTAATTAATGCTAGAACCTAAATGCTCTGCCAGCAGCAGGCATGGCATGTACTTCTGATGAATGAATGAATGAATAAACAAGCAAATGAATAAATGAATGAATAGCTTTTCATGCATTTCTCCATGTCTGATGGGCCACTACTCTGATTATGTCTCTTAGGATTTGATCAAAACTAACAAATTTGAACGTTAAGACCACTACTGAGGAGAAGCAGTTTCATACAGCAGAAAACACATTTTAGGATTTCATAGACATCTTTATATATATCCCTTATCTTATGATTATAGTTATCATAATTTTGTGACTTGATTTATAATCAAATGCATCAATCTGCCCTTAGGAAAATAACCCAGGACCAGAGAGAAAGGACTGATGAAGAAGGTCCTGCCATGTACCAGATATTGTATCAAATGCTTGACGTTCATTCATTCATTAATTCTTAGTTCAAGCCATTCTCCTGACACACAAGTGCAGAGACAGAGGCACAGTGGATGACTTAACCTGCCTGAGATCCTCATGCTAACAAAGGGTCCAGATAAGAAATTGTGAACAGCTCAGTCAGATTCTAGGGGAGTATACTGAATTTTGAGTTACTAGGAATATCTGGGTCTATGTCATCAAAACTGATAACTGTTGTTGTTATCAGTTGTGTGAAAATTGCTCAAACTCTGTTAAACATACCCATTTCTACAGCTCAACAAAAGGAAAGTAAACATGTTTTGAAAAATCCTGCTTTGATTTTCTATCTTTTTTTCCCAAAGTCAATTTTCCCCTAGAGAAAAGTCCAAGATGAAGAGGAAAGTTTAAAAATACCAAGTATAGAAAGAAGTTTGTGAATTTTCATCAATGAAAACAATCATATACTCAGTATACAGACCAACAAATAGATTATTACCCACATTCCCCTTCCCCCACCAGAAAGCTTCTCAAATCCTTTCTAGTGACCAACTGCTAACTTAATCACTGTCTTCACTTCTAACAGTAAAGCTCAGTTTCTTTGCCTCTTTGGTTTTATGGAAATAAAATAGTTTTGTTCATTCACGTGCTTTTATTAGCTGGTTTCTTTCGCTCTACACTTATGCTTAAGAGATTCATCCCATTGTTCATTCAGCTATCGTTCTAATAAACATAACAACTAACATAACCTTGCAGATAATCACCGCCTTCCCTAATGAGGAGGCAGTGGAAATATGTGAGGCTCATAAGCAAGAAGTTCTATACATTTGCTTTGTTTGATAGACAGTGGGGGGGGGGCATGAGAAATAAGATAGAATGAGTTACATTAAACCTGCATTTAGATGCAATGTCACTTACAGGACATTTATGTTTTGAGTATGTTGTAAATGTTTTCACAATTTAATTGTGTGTTTGGGGTGAGGGGTAGGGCCCTCTCGAAGTTGAAGCTTGAAGGAAGGCTCTTTCACCACTTCTGCACAAAATCAGTAGGTAATAAGATCACCCTTCACTGCGCTCATTGCAGAGCCAGCACCTGAGGTCTGCTACCAGCTAAGCCACTGACTTCATAAATGCAAAAATCTGTCTCCATATTTTCTAACTATGAGCAGCTAGCTATTTTGTGGCTAGGCAGAGGTTTCTAGTTACGCTCCTACTGCCACATTTCTCTGGATTTATTCCTTTTCCAATACTACCTTCACACACACACACACACACACACACACACACACACGCACACACATACACATTAATATAGGATTTGCTTGAAAATCACGGGAGAATCTATGAACCCAAATAATAGATGAAGCAAAAAGTTATTGAAACAGAAAAAAGGGGATCATTGACTGCAAAGGAATGCCACTCATTTGTCCATTTGTCAAATGACTCAGTTTCTCCTGTATGTATGTACACACATACATGCCAGCAAAGATATGCATCAAGGGGTTAATTATGATGACCTCTGCTTGGTAAAAATGTGAGACTTTGATATCAAAGTTGTGTTCCTCTGTAACTCTCTCTCTTTCTAAGAGGGAGTTTTTATCCCATCTATAATAAAAATGAGATCCACAAGAGGTATCTGATCATGAAAGCTTAAGTGCTTCTGCCTTCTGCATGAGAATAAGATATTTTCCTTGTCTTTATATTAGAGATAAGTCATCTGGGAGAATTTAAGTAATTCTGCCTGAGGACAGGAGCATGAAGCAAGCTACAGTATGAGAGCTCTAGTAGGTCTTCTGAGTAAATATTGCACAGTTACCCAGTGCTGAAGGACTGTACTAGGTAGATCAGAAAAGGAAACATTTAGAAAAGCAATTATGCAATTTTAAACAGAAAGCACCCAGGGTATGATGTGACTTTAAATGTCACATTTTTGGAAATACAAGTGTTTGCCTTCTCTGTGGTGAGTTGAATATTCCATTTCACAAAGTAAGACATAGTTCTGCCAGGAATCTGGAGAGGACTGTGGGCTCTAATAATTTAACCTCTGACTTCTCACGTAGCTTGGGATTTCAAGTAAACTAAAGAAAACCATCCTTTTTCACCTCTTTCATGCAGAAAGATTGCAAGGATTAAAGAATACCATGTTTGGAGCTCCTTTGAGAAAAGAGCTATTTGAATGACATTTGTTATTAAAGATTAATGCTCATTATAACTAGTACCTACTTTATCTCCCTATTTCTTGGGACCAAGTACAATACCTACTAGTCTTACAAAAGAAAGAAAATCCTTTTTTGTTGCCATTCTTGTTAGTGTTAAAGAGGGGAATAAGAGAGGAAAGAAAAATTTGATTCTCCTAGATCAAATTTGTTTTCCCATCTTCCCTTATTTTCTGTGCGAAATCAAGGCTGATGACATAACCATGATTCCACAAACTATCCTTACTCAGTGGAGACCTGCTTTTGTGGTATTAAGTGTTGTTCATTCTCAGGGTCATCTTATATAATGCAGGATAAGACTAGCCTCATGGGCATTCTACCTGTGTAATTGTATAAGCTCCATATTTGTTCTATTGCAAGCATAATTAATCTGTAAATTTGGTTTTCTTTTCTCTTCTTTTTCTTTTGTGCCAGTCCTGGGGCTTGAACTAAGGGTCTGAGCACTATCCTGGGGCTTTTTCCTTAAGGATAGTGCTCTGCCATTTGAGCCACAGCACCACTTCTGGATTTTCTATGTGTGTGGTACTGAGGAATTGAACCCCAGTCTTCATGCCTGCTAAGCAAGCATTCCACCACTAGGCCAAATTCCCAACCCCTTGGTTGTCTTTTAATATGAAGTGTGATGAGAAAATGACATAATGTATATTGCAATGGCCTGGAGTCCTGTGAATTTTCCTATCTTCCCTGACCAAATGTTTGTTTGTTTGTTTGTTTTGATTTTCATTATTTTGCTGTTGTTTTATAGTGCTAACCATCAAACTCAGGGCTTTTCACATGCTAGGCCATCACTCCACCACTGAACTATATATATCCCAGCCCCAGGTTTTCACCATCCTCTTTGTCTGACCTCTGAAATCTCCATACTCTCCTTCTCTGTGACCACTGCATCCACAGCAGGTGCCTGGGATGGGTGCAGAGAAAACCTGAGTTAAGCAAGTGTACAGTGAAGAGTCTAAGGCTGGACCTTGAAAGGTGTTGTCCCTGTCCTGGGCTGGAAACAAGCATGTGTCTTGGTAAGGATGAACCTCTTGTCTACCTCTGATCCAGGTAGTAAGCATGTCCCCCAAAAGAGGTTACAGAGCCTTTAGGGATATACCTAGATATCGAAGGGATTTTTTAGCTGTGGAGGAAAAGAAACAGTTGACTTGCCCCAGGCCCCAAGCCTGGCTAGGGCACATCAGGACAGACAGTATGGATAGCTGGCAGGACAGGACAGAGTATTTTGCAGCTGCTAAACTGTATATGAAGGATTGACTGCACCCCACTCTGTTTTCCTAGGTGCATACAGATACCAGGCAGACCCTAAGTGTATACTACATGACCCAAGCAAGGCAATATATTTAGGCCTGGGTGTAAGCATTCCATCGTGGGCCCAGCTGGAAAGCCCTCCATCTCTCTTGACCTAATGGCTTTTGCATTATCTTTTGCCTTCTTACTTAGACCCCATAAAACCCAGCTCCTGTCCCAGCTTGGACACACAGTCTCCAAGCCAGCAGGAAGGCTGTGCCCCTCAATGCTCTATCTCAATAAACAGTCCTTGCCTGTGGAAGATGGAATCCGGCCTGTTTCCTTGCTTTCTCCTCCATTTTCCTATGTATACCAAAGTCACAGGATCTAGGACCTCTGGTCTTAAGAGGGCTCAATAATCACTTTCTGGTATTTCTACATATGAAAGAATAGGATATTAAATAAAACTTGCTCACTGACTCCTTCATCTATAGTAACACATGTGTCACAATACTATAAGATGTTAGCAATCAGGAAACCAGGATGTGAGATATGTGGAAACCATATGATTTTTTTTTCAACTTGCCTGTCTATCTAAAAGTATCTAAAAGTAACAAGTGAAGGAATACAGGAAAAATAAAAGATAAAGCTTTGTGTTCTAGGACCTCTAAAGGCACTTGTTCCTGGTTTTTTGTTTTTTTTTTTTTTAAACAAAAAGCATTTTCATTTTGCACTGGAGTCTGGAAATTATGCTGCAAATTCTTACTGTAAAACCCCCTGTCAAATATATAGCTCTTGTCTTAGCTACATTTTGGCTCCTCCTTCTGGTCTTCCCCACCCCTCATGTGATGTCAAAGCATCATTAATAATTATCTTTATGTATCACCAACTAAAATTGGCTATGAGGAAATTTATCTCATTTATCCTATGTATGAGTTTGTAAGAAATATACATTCATATATTTATAATATATTATGCCAGTCCTAAGGCTTGAACTCAGGGTCTCTGAGCGGTTTTATTCTAAGCTAGAGCTCTTCCACTTGAGCCACAGCTCCACTTCTGTCATTTGCCAGGGGAAGAGGTGAAGGTGGGGAGGGATTGTTGTGGAAGGGTACTTGAATATAATTGTCTTATGACTTTCCTGCCTGGGTTGGTGTTGAACCATGACACTCTGATCTCAATCTCCCGCATAGCTAGGATTTCAGGTGTGAGTCACTGGTACCATTCTTATCCCCATTCTGTAGATGTAGGAAATGGAGGTCTAGAAGAAAAGAAAAGGACAGCGTACCCAGTTTTCATTTTAGAGCTAGTACTTTTCCACAGCACTGCATAAGTATCTTTCTGCCTCCAGGTGTTCAAGGCTTTTTAGTAACTTGGGCAGCTCTTGGGTTTCCATTGCTACAAGCATTTCCTGGGTATCTGCTGGTGGGTTTCACTCTCCAGGGGCAGTGCCAGAGCCACGCAGCTACAGCATGATAGACCTGAGTTGCACTGCTCATTTTCTTTGGTTGAGCAGTAGCTTATTGGGTCTCCCCCCGTACTGAGCCTACTACACTGTTTGTGCCCTCTGCCTCAGGTACCATGAGACACGTGAGACACAGAAAAAGTTCCTGGAATGAATTAGGTATTTGGGAAGCTATTAGTCTTACTCATATGGCTTTAAAACCTAATAAATTTTGTTTTAAAAATAGTGCAGTTGACTAGAAATCGAAATGGTAATGAATAAAGATGTTAATGAAGGAAGACGCTTCTGAGACTATCAGCCAATCAGCCATTTCTCCCATTGGACCAATAAGAAATGAAGCACATCTACCACTTGTTCTGTGATTGATGGACTATTAACGAGCCTAGTGTTCAATATTAGTATAGTAATTCTACCTAATTGTAATATCGCTTAATAGTGTTCTTTGTCAGGGCTGCTGTTAGTACAATGACCGTATTTTCTACATGAAAGCTGGAGCAGAAATTTTCCTCTTCGTAAAGGAGAAATGTGCCATATCATCTTACAGTCCTTTTCACATATCTGTTGATTCAAAAGGCTCTGTGCAGACTTCTACTCCTCACTGTCCTGGTGACTGTCAGGTCCTAGTTTCAGAGAATTCACTACAGGGGGAAGGTGCCCTGGCAGAGAAGCCCAAGCAGGTGGGAAGCCATAGGCTTTTCTTCTAGTAAAGGCAGGAAATAAGGTAAGGAGGACTCTGTTTCTTTGGGAAGCGCTTTTCTGGAGGAAAAGAGAGAAGGTGAGGGAATGACTAATCTGGCTTCAAATTGTACTCCTTAGATCTCAGCCTCCTGAGTAGATAGAATTGATTAAAGGTGTGAGCCACAGTCTGGTTTAAAATTAATTTTATTTAAAATACCTGCATTTTTGTCTGCACATTTTTGAAGGGTGTGAAAAAAAATGGAGGAAGTTACCACTGTGGTTTTGTGGCTTTTCAAGTATTGAGTTTTAACCCCTGAAATACTGAATAATATACACATACTAAGGGATAAACAAAACAATTCTTTGACATGTGCATCTTTGAAGTGTAGCCAAGAGATTCTTATTTGCTTGGAATCAGACTTCTGTCCATTCTCTTTGTGCTTCAAATGGTTGGGTGCCACACACACAAAATTATTCAAGTAGTAGAAAGCAATGTAGTCCCACCAGGATTTCTGTAAAAGCATATTCACATGTGTGCTAAATCTGACAGGAATGTTATACTAGAATTCTGTATCAAATTTTCCAAAAAGGTTATTAATTTTATGGAATGCTCAACTAGAAAGCTTGGTTAAGTTAATGAATGTCATTCTCTTTTTATAACTATGTGTAGTTTCATTAATTCATCTAGTATCATAAAATAAATTCACTGTTTATTAACACAGATTTTGTAATTTCATAACCTAAAGTGTTTGTTTAGATCCACAAACTTTTAGGTATAAAATGGCATCCTGTAGCTAAGTAAAGAGAGTTCCAACTGTCCAGCCAAAATAATTAAAAATAAAGAGATCTTGAAAACTTTCTTGGGGGGGGGGGGTGGGGAGAGTACTCAGAGGAAAATAGAAAACTTGCAAATGTATCCAGAAGTCTAGCTTTCTCAAGTGACAAATGAGAGCCCCCTCCCAGCTTTATTAAAAAGAAAGGTCCTCAACATTCGCATCTGGCTCCACCTGAAAGTCCGGTTCACAATTTCTCTGTGATCCTGGCACTTGTAGAAGGGAAGTTTTAGCTTTGTTTAGTATAACTGGAGCTGCAAGACTCCCAGGCCAATAAACACATTTCATGTAAAACTCCAGACAGTTTCTCTTAGACTAAAGTCTTATCAGGGAGACCTCATTTCACCTCTAACTGAAGGGGAGATTGTGGGAAGAGAAAGGAATAGCCCACCACAGTGTGTGTGTGTGTGTGTGTGTGTGTGTGTGTGTGTGTGACTTCACTGGATCTGAAATTCTCACAGGAGCACTCTCCTCAGAATGAATGACTACCCAGCTTTTGAACATGGAATGGCCAAAGTTTTCCCTCTGATCACAAAGGTCTGTTTCACTAGAAGAACAGCAGAAAGAAGCAAAAAGCTTTCCTCACTTCTCATCTCCGCTGCAAATACTCAGAAATGACATCACACCCCCTAAAGAGCCCCGGGGATGACTAACGCAGGGGCAGCCTGAGAAAAACTCTTCTCTGCTTCGGCCTTTAGTTTTAGCACACATTGATGCAGACGAGCCTATAAGAGAAGCTTCCCCGCCTTCTTCCTCAGAGGAAGTTTCTTGGTAGATCAGTGACACCTCATCCAGGCGAAGGGGGAGGGGGGTGAAAACTTGGCACCAGGCAGCCCCGCCGAGCACCGCGGTGATTTGTCCTCCGGGTGGAGCAAGCTGGAAGGAAGGAATCATGAAGGAACAAGGGAGCACCTTCAGTAGTGGTGGCAGCAGCAGCAGCAGCACCAGCGCCAACTCGGCTATGGACAGCCTGCAGACGCTCCAGCCTAACTACATGTCTGTGTGTTTGTTTCCAGAAGAATCTTATCAAAAACTAGCAATGGAAACGCTGGAGGAACTCGACTGGTGCTTAGACCAGCTGGAGACCATACAGACCTACCGCTCTGTCAGCGAGATGGCTTCTAACAAGGTAAGAGGAGCGATTTGTACATGGGAATGTGACCCAGAGCCAGGCGTGCGGGGCCCTTCCCGGGCTTCAGAAGCTTCTACCAAAGTGTGAGCGAGCGACCCGACAATGGATTTATGTGTTGCTCTGTCTTTAGGAAGTCTTTTCCAGAGTGCTACCCTTTGTGTAGTGTCGCAGCCGCGCGTGCGCACACACACACACACACACACACACACACACAACTTTATATGCCCAATAAGTTGTAATGCTCACAAACAAATCTCTTCATGGATGTGTCTGGGATATGGGTTGCAGGGAGAAGGGTCTATGAAGCTAACAAATTATTAGACAAATGAAAATGTGCTTTCAGAAAACAGTTTATGAGACAGCGACAATGTGAGTGAGCCGGTGGGATAAAATGTACAATGCTTAGGAATCAGGTGTGGTACCCATGTTTTTAAATTGAGAATTTTTTTTTACTTCCTTACATCCACGGGAAGAAAATGCTTTGCATTTCAGTGTGATAAATTCTTCAGAGAAGAACATTTGCAAATTTACTAATGCTTCTTTTGTGATGCTCGCATGGTCTGCGATGAAAAAAAAAAGAGAGAGAGAGAAAGACAGAAAAGAAAGGAAGGAAGAAATGAAAAGGAAAGAATATACTGTGCCTTCCAAGACAGAAAGTTTTCTTTAACATTTTCTGATTTTCAAAGTAGAATCATTTAATATTAAATTGCATCCATACTAGAAAAAAGATTTTATTTCTATTCTCCAGACAAAACGTTGTGTTGAAGAACTTTAATTATCTATCATTATATCATTTGTTTAATTAACATCTGGAGTTAAGAGTGCTGTTACATAGGTTATATAATGAGAAATTATTTATTTTTACTTCTTTTGTCAGTCATGGGGCTTGAACTCTGGGCCAAGGCTCTGTCCCTGAGCTCTTCAGCTCAGGGCTAGTGCTCTATCCCTTGAGCCACATCACCTATTCAGGTTTTCTGGTGGTTAATTGAAGATAAGAGTCCCACAGAGTTTCATGCCTGGGTTGGCTTATAACTGAGATCCTCAGATCTCAGCCTCCTGAGTAGCTAGGATTGCAGCACCTGACTGAAATGTTGCTTTTAGTTTTTATTTATTTGTGCTTCTCCTCTTCCCCTGGGGAAATTTAACAATATGCATCTAGTAAAAGCTATAGTGTATATTCATATATTCATCCATATTTTGATGGAACACCTTGATACTAAACTTTCAAAAGCATATGTTTTCATAGTGCTCTAATTCTAGCATAAGGTACTACGATATTGTGTTCCATTTGTGAGGCTGGGAAGAGGTTTTGCTGCTCCCCCGCCAACATGCCCGTGGCACACTGAGATTCTCTATCCATTCCGTCCATCCCTCCTTCTTCCCTGAGGTTAAAAGTGGCACGTGGCTCCCTTTCCAAGGGTCAGATCAGAGGAAGCAATGTGTCCTTAGGAGATCCTGAGGTAGAGGCAAGGACTTTTCTTATGCTGTAACTATTTGTTTATTAACTGATTAAAAGGGCAAAAAGAAGTCCCTGTCTGAACGTTTACATTTGAGTTCAAGCTGTCAGGGGGTAAAGCAAAGGATACATTTAGGGTTAACTAGCATGAACAGACTTCTCAATTGAGGTCTAATTTCAGGGAGTTTCCAGGCTGGGGCAAAACTCAACCAACTGCTTCCCCATGAAAGGAGGCTTCACTATGCAACTTCTCCAAATCACATTGGGATTGCACGTGGAAGGGTTTGCACACACACTCAGCCTACTTGGGAACATTAGATGACCCTCTGTCCTCTGTATTTTTGTAACATTTGATACCCATACAAGATAAAGAACCAATCTGTAGGGTTGACTTTTCAGCCCAGCGAATAGGATTAATTTCTAAGGTCACCAAGATAAAGCCGGAAACTAACTCCAAGAGAAGAAAAAAAGAAGTCCAGATTGTCACTACTTGGCAGTGGAAGCACTGTGGCCCTGCAGCATTCTCACCGCACTATCTAGAGTGCTGGCATTGTACATTGTCTTTCTTGCAAAGTTATTTAGTAACAATTTCATATCCACTTAGTTAGCCTTTGAGACCAGGCATTCGTAATCATTCTAGTCTCCTCTAGACTTAGAGCTAATCCTAAAGAAAAGGCTGCACCTCAAAGTTGACATGGTTAACTTAAGTAGAAGGGAGGCTTGTTGCTTCACTTATTTTTAAGGTTTATAGTAAAAAAAGGTTTCAGGAGTAAAAAAAAAATATTTGCCCAATGAATAAGTGATGACCACCTGACAGGTAAAGACAATTGCTGCTTTTAAAGTTTCTTTTTATTTAGCTACTGTTTAAAATATGAGTTATTCAATAGTTTTCTTGGGTAAAGGTTAAGCTTAGCATAAATCACATCACGTTTAATCATGCAAAGAGAATACTCTGGGGTTACTGAAAAGAAATTGACCTAGACTACTTTAGGGGGAAACGGAACTATTTATGGTGAAAATAATATTCCTCATAAAAATTTAAATATGGTTGAAATTATTTGAGATTTCCTTCCAAGTTGATGTTTTAAAATATCATCATCATTTGACATAGCCAAATTTGGTCATATTTTGCTTACCCTCACTGAATGAAGCAGTGTCATGCACGTCTGTGTTCCAGAACAAGTGGATGTGCATGCACTTTACAAAGGGAGGGGCAGTATGAAGACCTGTAAAATGGAAAAGCTGGTTCAGACGCGCCTGTGTACCATTTTACTAGCCCCTTGGTCTGGACAAGCTTACTTAACTGCTCAAAACTCTTATTTTCTATCCATAAGATAAGGATTAAGGCAGTGCCTATCTCTGCAGGTTGCTATGCTGATTTTTAAAAAATTGCCTAAAGCACTTAGCAAATTACCTAAAATATAGGAAAAATTCAGAAGGTCATCACTTATTACCAACTCCCACTAAATTTTTGTGAAACATTAGCTAAGTGGCGTTGTTGTTGTTGTTTATCTGTTTGGGGTTTTGCCATGTCTGAATTTAAGAGAGAAGTTGGGAGAGCCAGTGCCATGCACTGGGGTTGTGTATGGATGGAACAGGTGCATTTCTACCTACAAAAAGTGGAGAGTCATCTAAGGTCTGCTAGAGGAAAAGCAAGCAATCTTTCAGGTTTATTCCATCTACTTAAGGTCATGTTTTGTTCTTATTTTGAGTTATTTTCCTAGCTCTTTTATAGTTTGAAGCAAAGTGAGCGACTCAATGATCATAATTGACTTTACTCACTCGACTTAAAGTCTAGGGAGCCGATTCTGAAGTTCAGTGATAAACCAAAAGATAAACACTATCCTAGCTGGGTCCTCGTGGCTCATGCTGGTGAGCCTAGCTATGCAAGAGTTTAAGATCCAGAGAGTCTCAGCTGGCACAGGCAAACTGAAGTCCATGAGGCTTCATCTCAAAAACCTCACTGGAAATGTGATTCAGGTGATAGAGTACCAGTTTTTGTTGTTGTTGTTGTTGTTGTTTTTATTGCCAGTACTGGGGCTTGAACTCAGGGCCAGAACACTGTCCTTGGGCTTTCTCGAGGCTAGAACTCTACCACTTGAGCACCACTTCCAGCTTTTTCTGTGTATGTGGTATCAAGGAATTGAACCCAGGTCTTCAGTATTTGCTAGGCAAGCACTCTAACACTAGGCCAGACTTCCAGCCCTAGAGCACCAGTTTTGCAAGCAAAGCCATACAAGCACAGGCTCTGAGTTCAAATCCTGGTACTAGTAAGAAAGTGACAAAAAAAGAAGTCAGTGCCATTTGCGGGGCGGGGGGGGGGGCTGGGCAGCTATGTTTTCTTGATTCCTTAATGCTGGCCACAGATCAACTGGGATTTCAGAAATTCAGAGAAAGTTAAACTAGATGAGTTCATATTGTGGATTATTTGCTCCAAAAGAGAAATTAAAAAATGGGACTTTTAGAAAGCAATGACATAGTTTTGCATCATGAAAAAGCTCCATCTTTACCAAACCTTCTGCCAGCAACCAAAGTTCAGTTTGACATGTTAGAGCTGTTTTGTTTAACAGCAGATTGCCTTCTTAGACTTCTTCATTAACTTTTGTGTTTCAACTTTCATCACCTCCTGAATTAGAAGAATTGTCTTACACTTCAGCAAAATGCATGAGAGCATGAGTTCGTTAGTGGCAAAAAAAAAAAGTCTGATGTTTTGAAAACAGGATGCTTTGGCTCTGTGGTATATAAAAAAAAAAGAGGAACGGAAAGAGAAACAGTATAGAAAGGAAGAAAGCAAATAGCCTCAGCAGGATCCCCAGCCCAACAACAGCATAAACAGTGACCTGTCTTTCTGACCTTCTCTATGCCTCAGTTCCTGACCTCCAGTCACCAAAGCCAACCCACGTCATTGGAAGAGGATAGGAGGAATGGCACAGCTGCTGAAAGGGTGACTAGAATTTCCTGTCTCCTTCCTGACAAACAGTCAAAAAAGTACAGGGTTGCGACAACAGTGGCTGAAGTGACACCAAGCAGAAGAATCACAGGGCACAGGGAGTCGTTGCTGCAACTGACAGAGAATGGAGGGCTGATTCTTCCCCCATTTTATGGAAAAGCAGCCCAGCCCCTGATCTAGAATTTTCAGGTGAAAAACGTCAAAGATGTTTCTCAAAAGATGTTCAAGTTGTGGTGTTCGGTAAGGAGCAAGGGTGAAGCAACTATGCACTTTCCTAACTGATCGTCTCTTTCACAACCAGCTCTGCCCCAGGGAAATTTTATGTGCAGAACAAAAGTCGCGGCTGAGTTTACTGAAAGAAACATTAGGATGCAGCTCTTGGTAAACCTTTGCTGAGGGAATCTCCGTGATAGAAATGGGAGATAGGCAGCGCTTCCTTAAGATATCATGACATCAGCGACAGATACCATCCCTGGGGAAGTGAGTCCTCCCGATTCTCTGGGTTGACTTTTCCAGTTCTACAGGAGTGTCTGTACTGGAGTACTGAATGCTCAGTGGAAGGCCAAGTAATTGCCTGTGTTCTTGGGTGGGCAGGAATAAAGTCACACAATCCTGCCTGCTTGTAGCCACTTAGGAAACAGGTTGTACATAACAAAGGAAGATGATTGTAACAATGACAGGCTGATTTCTGTAATGTTGGGTGAGTCATTTTCTGTATAACTGTCTAATCAATAACAACGGGAAATGCCTGATCCAGCACAACTGAAAGGAAATAGATCTTATTGACCAACAGATTCATCCTATAACTTTATATCAGTTAATGGGTAGGCAGGTTATTGATTGTTAAAAGGATGAATACCAGTACTGTGTTCAGTATCCAATGATGTGATTCAAACATCACTAGCCTTAGCCCAGATAGATCCTTTCCCTCACCCCTGTGTTTTAACAGAGTCTCAGCTTGGACTTTGGCTTCTTTCTATCCAAGAGGGTGTCAGATGAAAGGAGCAGAAGAAACCTCACTTTTGTATCTACCCAAAGGATTGTAAATCCATTTCCAGGGTCTATATAAACTTCTTCCCTAAGGTATGATGCAGGAGCACACATGCTTAGGCTTTAGGGACGGCCAAGAGACAGCAGCAGTTGTTGGGAAGAAAGTGTATGGGAGGAGCCTGGACTCAGGCATGATGGAGAGCTCATACAAGCCTACACATGAGTCCCAGTGGTAAGGAAAGTGGAGGGCAAGGTGTGGTCAGATAAATGGATCTGATGTACTGCTATACCCAAAATGGTTGAGAATTTGAAAGTCATTTTGACGTTTCAGGATATGATGAAGGCCTAATGACAGAGGTGAGAGTTTAACAGAGTGCTTAATTTATATTTTTCTGTGTTCAGCATATAGTGTGTGACCCCACAAATAAATCAGAAGACATAGTAGAATGAAAACTAGTTCTCGTAGCCATGTTGACAGGCATGTAATTTTTGGTTCAATCTCTCCTCTTTACTGCTCAGATTCATACAGGCAACATCAAGGCAAGAAAGGAAAGCAAAATGATCCTGAGAGTCAGCATAGATCTGCCTTTACCCCAGTTCTATTTTCTAGGAACAATTAAATAATTATGAATCTTTATATTTTCTATCTATGAGACAAAGTAGAGAAAATTACCTCCACAGTCCACTTGAATTTTATTGCTCAAAAAGCAATGGTAAATGTTAGACTATATTAGACTTTGCCAGAAAACCACACAGACATCCAACTACAAAGAAAGAAGGAAAAATTTATTGTCAGCAAAGGGACCAGCAAGACCCCTTCTCACGAGAGAAGGGCCAGCCGGCTATTGTCTATATAACCTACAAGATTTAGGAGGCAGAGATCCTGATATGGACATATGGTCCAGGGACTTCATCATGTCTACCTAGGATTTATGGCTGCTGCCCAAATAGTAGATTAGGGGTATTCAAGGTGTCCTGACCTGAAAATCTCTAAAGGGATCCTGTCTGTTTATATGATTGTAGCTTCCCCAAAGGAGTGCCATTTCAAGGTAAAGGGGGGTGGAAGCCAATTACTGCCTTTACTAAATGGGCCTAGTGTGGCCTATGGAGGGAGCATGCTAAGTTTTGAGAGAGGAGCAGAAGGGCTAACAGTAACTAAACCATTTTTACAGTATGGATTCTGAAACACATATTATTAGTTACCCTGTTATACAGATTAGTAAACTGAGGCTTGGAGAGTGGAAATTACTTGTCCAGACTAAGTAAATAAAAGAGCTACCCACAATTAGGAGTATACCTAATTGGTAGAGGGTCATGTTTTATCCTGGACACTACTAAGAACAAGAGAGAGAAAGACAGAGACAGAGAAAAGGAGAGCTGAGAGAGAGAGAGAAAAAAGACTCAGAAAGTGTGGGGGAAAGAGAGGAAATAAAGAAGGAATAAAAGAAAGAGGAAAGAAGGAAAGGAAGGAAGAAATGAAGGAAGGATGATGGAAGAGAGGGAGGGAGGGAGGAGGGAGGGAGGAAGGAAGGAAGGAAAAAGGAAGAGAGGGAGGGAGGAGGGAGGGAAGGACAAGAAGGAGAAAGATGAGGAGAAAGGGAAGGAAAAAGACAGAGAGGGCAGAAAGAGACAAAGAAAAAGACACAGACACAGAGATACGAAGAGATAGACAGAAGAGTTTCCTTGGGGCTGAGCACTAGAACATTTGCCTAACATATATGAGATCCTGGGTTGGTCTCAATTACCTTTAAAAGAAAAACCATATTAAAGAGAAGAGCCAAAATTTGTACCAAAGGACATCTGACTCACCATAAATGATCCCAAAGAAACAGAGGAGGAGAAATAATTAGCAGTATTTAATAATGTGTAAACTAAAAGTTTGTAGTATTTGGTGGGGATCTAACTCCAACCATCATTGATTAGGTCTGATTCAGCATTCTAATTTGTAGCTGCCAGCCTGTAGGTTATCTGCTAATTACTTCCAGTGCAACTTTTGGCAAACAGCATCTACTTTTTTTAAAGTTAAGTTCCCTGTCTTCAAAACAGATATAAAAGAAAAGACTCAGCTGTCATTGTTTTATTTACTCTTTCTATGACAAAATAGTTTAATTGTTGAATGTAGTATTTCTACATTGATTGGCATACCTAGAACAAATTCCTTCACTCAAGGCTAGTTCTACTTAGCCCAATATGAAAACTACTTAGCCCAATTTTCCTGTTAACTCAGAAATTCCTAAATGAGGAAATCTCTCAAACACAACAAAAAATGAAATGAGGGGAAGTTACTTTTCATGATTGTAATCTGACTGTCTGATAAAGAAGCACTATGTCTCAATATCTAATAAGTCATTTTAAGAGAACTCTCACTTTCCTGTAGGCAAAGCAGATAGATATGTACAGATAATCAAATCAAATCTGAATGCTAATCTTCAAATCATTAGTCATGAAAAATAGAATTGGGCCAGAGCATAGCTCAGTGTTAGAGTGCTCGCCTAGGAAGCACGAAGCCCTAGGTTTGGTTCTTCCATACCACATACTCAGAAAAAGTAGGAAGTGCCACTGTGGCTCAAGAGTGGCAGAGCAAAAGTGTCCAAGGCCAGTGCCCAGGCCCTGAGTTCAAGACCCAGGACTGGCCAAAAAAAAAAAAAGAATTAACCTACATTAATGAGAGACACATTTGGTATTTGGTTTATATTTGTTTACACTTCCTGTGTGTGCCTATGCCTATATGTGTGTGTGTTTTAGATTGGAACATACTCTAGAAGATCATACACACAACCCAAAAGTAGAGTTTGCTCTCATACTTCTCATACAAAGCACATAACTTCTAAATAAAAGGGAGTGCAGTTGGTGGAGATAGCACAGCCATCTGAGAGCCATGGTTTAGAAATCTGAAGACATCCAAGGAAACTTGTGCCACGCTCAGTAGGTGTCACACTCTGAAGGCACTGTGCCAATGGTCTTCCCGCTTTCCTTTCCATCCTTCCCTTGAGCTCTTTTTCAGGGACCTGCCAGCCTCCCTGTCTTGCTCTTTGGTATGTGATATTTTCCTCCACTGGTGCCAAACTGTTTAGTCTCTTGGAGACTTTACTGTAACTTCCTTTGTTTGATTTACTTTAAAGTAGCCAAGTGCTTCCACAAAGAAAGGACTGTTAAGTTATTTAGAAATGATGAAGACAGTAAAACTCCTGTTTCTTTTGTCTCTTGTGTTGGGAAGCCCTTGATAATATTTTCCTCTTTATGCAGTAGATTTAAAGCTATAAACCATGCAATTCTGCTCATCAGTCACAATTTCCCCTCTGTGAATGGACTGATAATTTTTAAAAGGATCATTTTGGAATCCCAAATTCTCTGGAGATTGCAGTTTAGCAGGCTAATAAAGGTAAAATTCATCTTCATGACTAAGTCACTTTCACCTTTAAAATTTTTATCCAAAATAGAGTAAATAGGAAACTAATTATCAGAGAGCCTTAAAGGTCCATGCTCCCCTCTCTTTTTGCCTACAGTATATTATATAATGTTAAAATATTAAGCAATTATAAAAATGAAATTAGAGTGCAGATACTGGAAAGAAAAAATGATTAAGTCAGTTTAAACTTTTAGATTTAGAATTAAAAGTGTTGACAACTGCTCTCTGAAAAGTTTTAAGTGGTTGTTTTGGATCCCATTAAAAGGAAAGTTATTAGAAAATAGAAATCTTTTTTCAACTTAACTATACTGCTTTGTGCCAACATAGATCAGGCATATTGAAGCCATGAAATACTGTGTGTGACCACCATAGCTAGCAAAATTTGACTAACTGAAATCTAAAATAAAACCTTAATATTTTTTTTCAGTTACAGTTTTCCATAGTTACACTAGACAAGAGCCTATAACATTTAGCCCATAAGGGACCATTAAGTATATTACCTATTTGAAATCATCATATAGATGAGAAACTGGAGTATGGATTTTCTCATTGATAAAAGGTTTAATGAACTCCTAGGAACCTTGTAAAATATGAAATACAACTCACAGAAAAATAGTTTTTATGATGCCATGATTTCTATAAAACCTTTGGGATAATTAACAAGACAGTGATATTGGATAGAATTCTGATTTCAAAACTAACTTACTATTCATCTTAGGGACAGGATGATTATACATAAGAACGATATGAGCCTTTTCTTCTTTAGTTTGTGTTGGGTTCTGCCTTCTTATTTTCCATTTATCTTTCCTAAGTAAATGTTACATATAAGTAATTTGAAGCACGATTAAATGTAACTAGCTTAATCATTTCAAGTAAAGTTATTATACTGAAAAGTTAATGTTCAAAATATAACAAAAATCCTGGTGTGGTAGCTCACACCTGTAATCCTAGCTACTCAGGAGGCTGAGATCTGAAGATCATGGTTCAAAGCCAACCCAGACACTAAAGTCCATGAGACTCTTATCTCCAATTAACCACCAGAAAACCAGAAATGGAGCTGTGGTTCAAGGGGTAGGACGGTAGCCTTTAGCTAAAGAGCTCAGGGACAATGCCCAGGCCCAGAGTCCAAGCCCCACGACCAACAAGTAAAAGAAAAAAAATAGCAAAAATTAATGTTACTTTACATGCCTCTGCTATTTGTTTCTGAATATACATAAAATATATGTATATGTATGTGTGTGTTCATGAGTTGGGTATGTGTGTGTGTTTTAGATATAACAGAGTTAACCAAGGTTAGCAGTTTCATCTCCCATTAAAATGATGCCTTAGAAAATTTATTTCCAATTTTTATAATCAACATAGTATTCAGTTTCATTGCTTATATTTGATAGATTATCATTGGTAGTATCCTAATGGCTATATTCAGTACTATAAAAAAACTTTCTTTACAATTAATGTTTTCAATTTCATCACTATAACTTTGTACTATTCAGGTTATTTTGTTAGGTTAATTGAAATTCCCACAAATGGAATTAATAGGTTAAAAGGCATGAATATTTTTAAGACTGGATCTTTGTCTTCTCAATAATCCCAGTGCCAGAGTATAAATTAGTAAACTTGTGGTTTGTGTAACTGCTCTTAACTTCATTCTGTTTGTTCCTTTCCTTCTCTCCACATCTGAAAATGATAAATTGGGGAGTTTTCCCCACTTCTACCGGTATAAAAAAAATAATTAAGTCTTAGATTTGTTCTACCATTTAACAAGGCTATTTGGACAGTTGAAATTAAGATGCTATCTCAGTTTGATCCTCTTTCTACACCCTAGTATGTTGTTCTTTTTGTTCCATGGCTCACACCACATCACTGATTTTCTGATTTTTGAGTCATATTACCAATATCCTACTGAAGTTGGAATCCATGGTCTAAGTAGCTGCCCATGGAGAAACAATAGAATTGGAACTCATGGCTCTAAGTATTTGTAATCAAACAAACCTACAGCAGACAGAGACATGCTTAATATATTTAAGCTGCTTTAGTTTTACTGTTTATTTAGTAATATAGACCTCTGAGTTAGTTATTAAAATATTTCACTATTAATTATAAATAATAATAATCTATTGATCTAATTACTTAAAAGGAAGAGATGCCTGGGAAAATAATGACTCAGGGAGAATTGATTGTGTTAGTATAATATTTATAAAGAGAAAATATTCTGTGCCTAAAAGATCATTAACATTCTAAATTTAGCACTTTGAGTTATATACCCATTTCTATTCATTGTCTATATTGCAATGTAGAACAAAGAAAATTTTCTTAACATGCAAAATAAGAAACTAGAAAAAAACGGATTCAGATTATACATTTGGTTCTTGAAATAAGAAATCAAAAACTTGAATTTTTAAAATGATTTAAAAGGAGACTCCGCTAAGGAAAACATTTAAGTGCCAAAATATGTTAGTATCAGAGAAAAATAAAAATCCATAAAAAAGAAAACACTAAAATTTCTACTCACTGAAATTGATCAAAATGGTGGATTTCCAGCTTTCTCTCTAATCTTGATGTCAGAAAAATCTATTGAAGGTATGACTTAATTTCATTGAGAGTTTTATTATCAGTTTTATTATCATTCAAGAATGAAGCAACATTGGCCTCTATGCCTCTTTTATAACTTTAATGTGTAGACACTTTCCTGATTGCTCAAAGTTCCAATAGGTCCTTTTCTATGGTATGATTTTGGTTTTCTTTTTTGAAACCCTACCCAAACTAAACTTCATCAGACCATACTCTCATGTTAATGTCTGTGCTAACATTTCATTTTCTGAAATCATATTTATGTTTTTTTCCAGACTAGCTCCCAGCTTATCTTCCTTTTAACCAATTCTAGCTCAAGGAAGGAACTCATGGATATTCTCAACATGGTGCTGAAGACGTATCTATTTTTATCATTTGCTAAAGAATTAAATTTATTGAACATCTTTAGACTCTTCAAATAGAATATGTATTTCCAGTATTCTTTTGCACACCTATTTGATGATGAGCCACTAGACAGCTTATGTGTCACCAATGAAATGGACTCCAATTCCCTCTATGGATCCTACTCATAAACCAGTTACTACCCATTTTTCAGGCTGACAAAGCACAGTGCCCTCCTTGACTGTGCCCCTGCCTTGTTCATTGTGGTTGTTTCTGCTGGCTCCATTCTGAAGTTGTCAGATGATTTAGATGCGTATGTATTTACTGATGAAATAGGTCTGTTTTTCTTGGCCAAGCCAGCACTTTATTTGTGTTCTTAACAGGATGAGCTGCCATTGAACTTTTCCCTGCTGTTTTAACACTGGAGATCTGGTTGCACAAAGCTTGTTTGCATCTGTCTTATTCATCACATAGGAACCTCTCTGAACATGTATAATTAGGATTTACAACTATTATTTTTTTTAAGGATTTAAGGGTCAGTATCATTTAACTTCAGAAAACATATTTTTCATTAGAATTGAAAATACTCGTCTTCCTTGTGTATGTTGGAAGACTTAGACATATAACATTTGCAAACTGTGTAGGGTTCCTAGTAAAGTTCTAAAGAGAACTTTATTAAAAATAAACAAAAAATATGAACTCATAGCTAAGAATAGATTATCTTTTTAAGGCAAGTTAAATATATTGGGTTAAAATGAGTAAAATACAAAGTCTATTTTGTGAGTGTACTTTCTTTTTATTATTTTTTATTGTTGGGGTAATATATAGAGGGATTACAGTTACATTCACCAGGTAGAAAGTGCATTATTTTTCACACACTGGTACCCCTTCTCATGTTTTGGTCCCCTTCACCCCTCCCAATCATCTTGTTTCCCCCCTTCCCTTTCCTATTTCAAATAAACATATATACAATATATGAGGTAACAAAGTCAGATACAGTAACAATATGAGATTAATCAAAGGGCAAAAAAGAGAAGAGAAATAAAGAGTACATTAAGAACAACAATCACACTATCCTAGAGATCCTTTCATTTAGTCTCGTCTTACATGACCTTATGTACCTAGGTTTTGAACTATTATAATCCTCTGCTAGAAAAGTCCTAGATGTGTATTAATTATTACAAATGAGGGAAAACATTGGCCTATGTTCTTTTGTGAGTGTGCTTTCCTTTGGAGGAGTTCAAGAAAGATATTTTTTTTCTCTTGAAAAGCAATTTTGATCACAGATTTACAAATCTAGTCACATTGTCCAGAACTATATTTCCCAGAAAACTTTCTATTTGCTTCAAGGAACAGTGGTTACTAGGCAAGAGAGGTTTCTAAGGCCTATTTCTTTATTTAAAAATTTACTTGCTTACAATTAGAGTTCCAGGAAGGAGCACTGAATGCAGAGTCATTCTCTTAAGTGTATGGCAATTTATTACTAATCATGTTGCTAGATGCTGTATAGCATAGTCATAAAATATACCTGAAGAGTCCTTTCCCATGTACACAGTATTTCTTATGTTTTTGTAGGTTATACAATATGAGGAAAGTTTCATTATATCCCATATTCAGATGTAAAATCAAGGTTCAAGAGGCATAATCGATTTGCGCAAGTCCTTTAGTTACTAAATCTTGAGGCTTAGAATGAAATCTTGTTCTGTTTGTTGCTAAGTTCAATTACCTAAAGTTAGATGTTAAAGGAAAATATTTGGGAAATTTATACTAGTCTTATATTATTGTTCTTCTTTAGGTATATATTTTTTAACTTTTTTTTCAATTTTATTCAGTAGCTTCCCAAAGAGGGTATAATTCCATAAATCGAGTTATGAGTGATTGACACTCTTTCCATTGTTCACCCTATTATTTTTCCTCTCCTCCCTACAAATCTCAATTTTTTATATAATACAAAGAATATAATGAATATTTGCTTACCCTTCTTCAGTCTTCTTCTTACGTTTTTCTTTATAGTTACTATATTCTTGTATCCTTATTCTCCAATGATTTGTTAAAACAATCACCAAATTTTGAATCCAGAAATTAATCAAAGCTCTTTCTTCATTTTCAGGCCTAAGTCAGATGTTTTCTCTTTTGAGAGACTTTCTTTAGTGACCCTAAGTAGTAGCTTTTTGGTATCGTGATGCAAAGTGTTTGGTTTGGGTTGTAAAATCTACATTTTACATCTCTGCTTCATTGCATTATAAAGTTATGGGGGACATGAATTATATCTACTAGGTTCATCCTCGTACCCACAGCATTTAACATCTTAATTTTTCAAGAATTCCACACATTGTAGAAAATCTATTGGAATTTAGAATTCTTGTTTTCTGTTGTTCTACAGCAGATTACAGTACTTGCTATGCCTACGTCTAGTTTTTTTCCCCCTGATTGTTAGGCTATGAGAAACCTCCATTTAGTTTGCAATGACTTCTCAAAGTACTGTCACGGGTAACAGATATGAATGAACTGAGAGTAATAGGTATACGCTATATTGAAGCAAATGTTTTCTCCTGGGCTGTCTCTCCTACCTTCAAAGTTAGATAACAAGAGTTATGCTTACTAGTGGACACAAAGGTGAAATGCATTTCTGTTTGCTTGTTTGTCTGTTAGGTTACTGGGTTGGTTGGTTGGATTTGGGACTATTTAGCTTAACTTTCAGAACGTCTTCTATATCTTGTGATCCTGAACCTAAGGTTTGCAGTGCCTGTTGTATAGCTTCAGAGAGCCAACTTATGAGCAGGTGTTGAATCTGAAACTCAACCCTCCTCCATATCTGCTGTATCTGGAGACAAGTAACCCAATCACATCCTGTAGTTCAGCCATACTTTTTATTCTTAACATGCATGATTGTCACTTTTTTCAGCATCAGTCAATTAATACCTAGTACCAGATTAATAACAACTGGGCAAATCTAAGCAAAATACAAACTTGGTACTGTTCCCCTTAGGTTATACAAGCTAGTTATTTGTGTCTTTGATCAATGCTTGATGAGTTTTAAAGTGTCTTAAATTAAGGAAATTGATTAAATGAAGGACACTTGAATGGCTAGGCTTTTAGATGTTATAGCATCAACATTAGCTGTTTTGAATATGATCTTTATTTGACATACTCCATCTGCCTCTCTGGCAATTCTGGTTTACACTCCTTGGTCTGCCGAATAATCTAAATATCCAACAAGCAAGTCTGAACATCTCTGAGTAAATGATGTGTCATGTAGTCTATATGACAAGGCACTTCCTCACACATGCAATGGGAAGTCTGGAGTCAGTTGTATGTGCAACTGTCAACCATGACCAAAGCTTAGGTGCCAAAGAACCTACTAGAACTAGTTTCTGAGAGACTCAAGGAGATTTGGACAGTTTTTCATACTAAGCAGTAGTATAGAAGTTTATTTACTGAATGAGGTAGATACTTAATTGCTTCTGCACCATGCTTTGGGGGTTACTTTTGGGTTAGTACAGCCTAGAAGCAAGGCAAGCCTATAACCAGCACTTCCTGTTCTGCATGGAGGAGTTTTGTAGCTCTCTATGAAATTGCTTCCATTCTCTTTTCATGAGTTCCCCACAGACACTTGTATCTTGAGGGATACTTTGTTGTTCAAAGTACCCATCCATCTCCTAAATTGTAGTAAGAAAAAAAAGCATGCAATATAGCTAGGTATTTGAAATTATGATAAATTACTTGTGACATTTTATTCTTTGTACTTTAAACATATGTTCAAACTTTCAATCTGTGTCAGACTCTTCTCAGTTTCCATTTCTATAGTCTGAAGTAGGGATTAGCCAAGTACCAAAACTGGTAAGATATATGTTTGAGGGAGGAAAAAGATAGATTTGTGTAGCTCAGAGTTTTCATTTATTTATTTGATAAACACTAGAGTATAAAATTGCTCGATTCTGTCCCAGCCCTGAGAAAATGCTAATCCAGAAGCAAGAATTTGTAAGCCATCTCTAAAGCCTCCCATTTTTTTTTATCTCAAGGAGCATATGAAGGTCACTAGCTGAAATCCGTGTAGCTAATACTAAATATAATGCATGCCACATAGTGTCCTTAGAGAGTAGAGTAGTTATCTCAAATTCACTAAGGTAGAATTGTTGTAGCTGCAAAAATATTAAACATATATCTACTGAAGGGATATTATTTAGATGCCTGGAAAAAAGGAAATAAATTCTTTGGAAGACCTGTAACAATATTTGTTGGCAGCATGGAATGTGTGGGAAGTGGTTTTCCTGTTCTGTATAATTGCTTTCACCTTAAGAATGAAAATCTTGGGCACTCTTCTGGGTTACCACTGCCAGAAAACAATAGATTGGATAGCCTATGAGTCATCCATGATTTCTTTTTTTTAAATAAATTTTTTAAGTTGTAGAGCTTCCGACTACAAAATGCTTCCAAAGAAACCCTTCATATTGGAATCATGGAAGTCATCTTATAATTGACTCTGAAATTTGTGGTTATTAGCCATTATGCCTATATATTAAAAACCTAGAGAAGCTTAAACTGAAAAACAAAACAAATAATGTACTTTGTTTGAACCTTTGTTTTTCTCAGTAGCTACAACGATTTTGACCATCTGTTAAAGAAGCAACTTGTTATATTTAATTATCAGGTCAGAACCCAAAATTGTCAAAAATATTTTTGTGTGTCTATTAGCAGATTAAAGAGAAATGACCACAAATATAAAATAAGATTGTAAATGTGTGGAAATTGTTATAGTTCTTATGTTTCACAAACAAGGAAGGATCTCTAATAAAAGTAAATTTGAATATGGGTGCCAGTGGCTCACACCTGTAGTCCTCGCTTCTCAGAAGGCCGAGATCTGATGATTGTGGTTCGAAACCAACCCAGGCAGAAAAGTCCTCATGAGACTCTTATCTCCAATTAACCATTCAAAACCCAGAACTAGAGCCATAGCACAAAGTGGTAAAGTTCTAGCCTCGAGCAAAAGAGCTCAGGGACAGCACTCAAGTCCCACTACTAACCAAAAAAAAAGGAAAATTCAAAATTTTCTAAATCTATGTAATTGTTCGACACATTATGAAGAATGTTATAACTTTGTTGTTCTTTATGAGATATTTGGACATGGAAAATCTGAAACATATGAAACCACATTTCAAATTTAACTGAGTGTCCTGAATATGTGAAAATGTAACTTCATAATAAAAAATACATAATAAATATTTTATACAGCTCATAACTATTAAATATAAAATGCAATGTATGTGTCTGTTTTAGGCATAAATAGTTATGTAGTTGTTTGTCTATTTAGCTACATCATATCAGGAATTTTCATGGGAAGAGAAAGTTGAATTGTGAGAAATTTCTATAAACATGCTTATGGGAGTTACTGTAGGTCTAGGAAAGGTCATTTTTTTCAGATTATAATAATGTGTGTCACATCTCTCAAAAGGATTTCAGAAATTCTAAGTAAAAATGAACAGTTGCAAGAATAGAAAGAAAGAGGGAGAGGAAAAGAGAGAGAATACCCACAGAATTGGGGGTACTACTCAGTTCCTCATCTCAAAATATATGTGCATTTTTTTTGATTTTTTTTAATTCTCTATAGGAAAGCAATAATGATTTGTCTCTACTTTGCTTCTCTGTCACTAGAGCAAAATTTTGTCCTCTAACCAGCAAGTAGAATTGGTTCTGTTTTTGCTTCATCATAAATGGTAATATACTGGTGTGGAATTATGGTACAGGTATTCGTACTTATTTTTCCTTTCTATTGTGTGTGTGTGTTTGTCTGTGTGTGGTCCTAATGATAAAACCAAGGGCCAGACAAATACTCAGGAAAATGTTTTACCACTGAACCACCCTCCTAGCCTATTCTTGTTTCTCTTTACATGTCACTAGGCAGTTAAGAAATTCTTCCTAAAATCTGGAGTTTGGCCTAGTGGTAGAGTGCATGCCTAGCATGCACAAAAACCCTGGTTCAATTCCTCGGTACCACATATATAGAAAAAAAGCCAGAAATGTGTCTCAAGTGGTAGAGCTCTAGTCTTGTGAAAGCCCAGGACAGTGCCTACGCTCTGAGTTCAGTGCCCAGGGCTGGCAAAAAAAAAAAAAAATTCTTCCTAAACCAAGATGTTTAGGAAGAATTTCACTTTGGTGTCCCAGAGCTTGGGGATTACAGCAGGAATCGTTTGCCACATACACTGTCCCATCAAGAAACACAGTCTGTGACTTGATAGATATGAGTAGAGAATGGGCATTTTCATTATTCCTGTTACTTGGTTACCAACTCACTCAATTCTATTTCACTTGCCTCTTAACTAAGACTAGCCAGTCACCAAATAAACTGTACTTCAAGGTTTAAACAGAGAGAGATATGAAGGAGAAAAGAGATAATATGCGCAATATCAGATGATCTGAAATGTTAAAAATGGTGGAAATTTGGATTTTGAAAAAAGCTTATTATATCCCTGTTTTATGACATTTTTCATTTAAAGTCATATTTGCAAAGGAAAATGTAGGTGCTTAACAATTGCATATTCATTACTTCCCCTGAAAGGCACAGTTGTTTGTTTGTTTGTTTGTTGTGCCAGTCCTGGAGCTTGAACTCTGGGATTAGGGGCTATCTCTGAGTTTTGTGCCCAAGGCTAGCACTCTTCCAACTGAGCCATAGCTCCACTTATAGCTTTTGAGTGGTTAAGTGGAATTAAGAGTTTAATGGGTTTTCCTATTCTGATTGGCTTCGAATCACGAGCATAATCCTTACTAGCTTATAGACACAAACCACCAGCACACAATAAACATAATTTTTTATATTTAATATTTTTTATTGTGATGAATAGAAGGGTTACATTATATTCACCAGATAGAAAGTGCATAACCTTTCTCATGACATGGTCCCGATTTCCCTCAATAAACACAATTTTTTAATGTTAAAAGGAACCTTAGATATTAAATATTTTGCAACAAAAGAACTGGAGCCCACATGTAAAGAAGTCAGTGAATCTTGATCGAGAGTATAGATCTGATTAGTTCCAAAGTAAAGAGAGGCAAGCTCTGCAGGCAGTCACTTCTCACTGAACTCTTCTGGCCAGTTGTGACTCCTCCCAGTCCCTACTCACATTCTTTGATTTCAAGAGAGTGGTTTCAATCTTGTTGCTTTCCTGATACCCGGGAATTCTTATAAAGTTATGACTAACAAAGTATAAAATATGAGTCAAAAGTTAGTCCCTAAAAAAGTCATTGTGACTTTAATGACTTCGGCAGTTGTTTCATACTGCAAAAACAGGAAGATCCCACACAATAAGGCGCCTGTCTCACAGCTGGGCTCATGCGTAGACAGTCACCCACAGCGCTAACCACTGGGACTGTCTTCCTCTCTTTGGCACCTCTTTTTTTTTTTTTTTTCCTGACATTACAGTTTTCTCCTACTGACTTCAACAGGAGATTATCAGAAATTGCCATCTTTACCTGTTCTTAATAGTCTGGGGTGTGTGTGTGTGTTTAAAATATAATTTAGACATTTTATTCCTAATTTTTTATGATTACAGAAGCTTTTATGATTTAATTCTTTTTATTATCTTTGAATAGTTTTTACTAATGAGTTGCCATTCACTGAAACTGTTTATGAGCTTTATGTATATTGATCACTGTCATTCCCTTCAGTATTTTCACCCACCCCTCATACCCCACCCATTAATTCTGTGTTATGCACTGATTTGTTTTTTTGCTTTTTTCTTTATTAACATTGATTTTTACATCATATTTTAAATGACAGGTTTAACAAACGAGTGTTCAAGAAGGGAATCTCTATTTACAATCACTGGGACTTAGTATTTAGAACTTAATCAAAATTAAGCTAAGGGTTTATATGTCATAGAAACATATTAATTTTAGAAAATAAAACATTATGTCTATAGAGTCATAGGTTTTTATATCTATATAGTTATGTTTATATTTCCATTACCAGGTCCCTAGCATTGGGTATGCAGATATTGATTCCTCTCTCTTGTACTCTTTGGATTTAATAGCCACATATTAAGGATACCATATGCCTTTTGATCCTTAGGTCTTGACTTGTCTCACTCAACATGATTCGCTCTAGATTCATCCACTTCCCTGCGAATGCCATTATTTTATCTTTTCTGTTGGCTATGTAGAATTCCATTGTGTATATATACCACATTTTCTGTATCCATTCATCTGCAGTAGTTTTTTTGCTCTTTATCAAAGCAGTTTGTGTGTATAATTAATCTGGATCTGCCTCATCACTTCAATATCTTTATCCTCCTTCAACCCATCCCTTCTTTTGTATTGTTCAATTATGTGGTGTACACAATGAATTCTTGCCTGCATTCTCCCTGCTTTCCAGCTTCATTCTTCTACCTCTCTCTCCCTGGCCCCTATTGTATATACACATTCCTAGTTCTGATGCTGTTGGATTTTGACTTTTTTATTTTTTAAGAATTGCACTATTTGTCTTCTCCATAGAGTCTATTACCCTTTAGCCAATGCATTTGCAATCCCTTGTCTACCACCTTGTGTGTTTACTTGTAGATTTATAGGCATATTCTAGCTACAACAAATGAGGGAAATCATGCACATTAAAACTATCTGCACAGCCTTGTACACTGCAATGTTATTTACCATAGTCAAGATATGGAATCAGCTTAGATGCCCCTCCATGGACAAATAGGTCTATACCATGGAATTCTACTCATCCATGGAAAAGAATGATATTACACTATTCATTAGGAAATGGAAATACTTGGAAAAATTATATAATATAATACATATAAATCTGAATTACTTGGATGTATTTGATGTTAGCTCTTTGTATTATCTCTCTTTTGCCTTTATACTGAGAAACATAAAATTATCTCATCTTGCAATTCTGAAGACTCTAAAACCCTTTTAGTCCATTCACCTTGTGTGCTTGTGAATCATTGACCAAACCATAAACTAGTCCTTTAAAATAAGTTTGTATCAAATGTAATTGAATTTCTACTATTGCTAGTTATCCTACGTTTTTCCCAGTAACTTCGTACTATTAAAGTCAGGTGATTCAAAAGATCATAGATGATTTCAGAGAGAAAGTATATTCTAGGAAAATAGACTTCAATTATTTATATAAAAAATGGTACCTTTTCTTTTAAAAAAAACCCACAATTTCTTAGCAGTATTTGCAAATCTACTGTGGGGCATAAGCTGGGAGGTGTTGGGGGAATTTGTGTTATAAGGGTTCATTCACAAGCTTTGCTTGTCTATTGGAAAGGGGCTTTGGCCATTTCCTCTGGGGACATTATTTCTAGGTAGACTTTAACAGGGTTTTCTTGTGAGGGTAGATTCTTAAAGAAGAATGAGATCTGTGTACATTAGACAGTAGTGACACATTTATCTTTGAAATAGAGCACTCCTGTTTATGGATATCTCATCTGTGTTTGATGAAGCAACGAATGTCTATTTCTTTTCAATCTAGTAACTTACTAGATACAAACTTACCTTTGTATCTAGACTAAACATCTAACGATAAATAGGCAGGGAGACTCCAAGAGTCTTAGACTATAAAACTTTGAGACATGATAAAACCTCTTTTCTTCTGTTGGTGACTTATTCTCACAGGCTGAAGTAGGTCCTATTTTTTTCTGTTTTACTCAGTACTGTGCACAAAGTTTTATTTCCTGGTAGAGACTGGTTGCTAGTAAATACTGAGTCTAAATTGTTGGAGGCTACCACACAATTTATGATAAAATCATGAAAGTTTAGGCTGAGAAACTGAGATCCTAAAATCATCCATCATTCTCTTTTCACATTAAGAAAGGTAAAGTTATTTCCCAAGACTATTAACTAGAACTAGAATGAAAGCCACATCGTGACCGCCTCTAGTTCACCAGAAACAACACTCCCTTGGGAGTCAGACACCGAAAATCCTACAAAGCTGATATCCCCAACTGTCTCCTCAACTGTCACCTTAAAAATATATCTGTACTAGTTTTTCGTGTACCTAATCACACAGTACCCACTAATCTTACTATAATTGGACTTTATCCTACTAGAATGACTCTGCTCCCCGAAATCCACGTCTGCTTTCCTTAGTTTGCACAGAGCTCAACATAAGTGGGCCTTCATAAGTGTTTTTTGATGAGAGCAATGCTTGCCTTAGTCAGTGTGGTTGGGCCCTCCCTGATGGAGGAGGAAAACCAAAGGTGGTTGCTAAGCAACATTTAAAGGACTGGGCTGGTTTCTGACACTGAGTGACTTCCGTTTACGTACTTCATCATGTGTGTTTTATGGTTGCCCTAAAATGACTTTGTTTGTGAATAACATTGCCATGCCTTTAGCAAAAGGCTCATTGGAGAGTTGATTTAAACTTGAGAAAGAGGGAATGGCAGTCCCCTCTTAGCTACTTCCATGAGCACACTGGCCCCTTTCTGTAAGGATACAGAAGATGAGGAGTGTGGTTCATTCTCAGCCCTGTAGTTGAGAGTCATCACCTTCAGTTGGGATGGATGGATGATGTATCCTAACAAAGTTCTGAGGCAAGGGGCAGCTATAGGAAAACATATACAGGGAAAAATTGCTTCTTTTAGCCTTTATTGAGTCAGTTTGTACTTCAGCTTGGGGCAAATATGGTAAATGAAGAACTATCCCCAAAATCTCTAGGCTATTGGCTGTTGTGGTTAACAAATGCCTAAAAGAATAGAATATTTGCACTAGAGTAAACATTAATTAAATGAATAGGAAGAATTTCTGTTCATACTTTTTCTTTGCTTTGACATCATCACTGGCCATTTAAACTAATCAGTGTGTGTTAATTGAAAGAAATAAAATGGAATTATGTATCTAGTAAGAGCCTGATTGATTCTAATTTTTTTCTAAGTAGTTTGGAGATACCCAAGGAACCAACATGAGGATAATTATTTGAACGTTATTTGGCTAAGTCTAGTGTGGGGGAAAAAAAAAAACATGGAGGAAATTTGTCTCCAAGCTTTGTGACAAGGTAGTTTTACAATAGCCCAAGTTGATTTTGGCTAACATTCACCAGAGCTTATAAAACTATCCTTCCTACCTTTATAGTCTTCAGTATGCTCTGATTTCTTGAGTATTGAAAAGGCCATTGTGACAGAGCAATTTTATCTACAGAAATAACTAAGTCAAAATTTACGCGATTCATATGGCATTCAAAACTGTAAGGGATTCCATAAGTAAAATACACTGGCTGAGAAGATCAATTCAGTGATGCCTGGTTACTGTTACCAACAAATTCTGTCATGGGAACACACACACACACACACACACACACACACACACACACACACACTATACAGAAAGAGTGTAATTGTGCCTCTCTGGGAATAATGTATAGTATGCCAGCACTGATTTGCATTGGCTGCACCTCAAAAGGCCAGGTCTTCTGGGCCCAGGCAATGCCATGACCCAGGGTTTGGATGCCTGAAGTGACACTATTGTGAGACGCAGGTTGCTCATTTGGAAGGGGACTACCTCCCAGTCAGGAGAGCCAATTACAAGTTCAAGTTGTTGCCATGGAGCTTTGCTGTCCATTCAACATGCTGTACATCAACTACTGGGAGCATAGGGATATGGTAAGGTGGGGTAGGTGGGGGGGAATGGCTCCGAGTATGAATCTTACTGCAGCAGTAAACTAGTCTTAGCCTTTTCTTTTGTGTAATGCTGGAAAGAAAGAGGGTGGCAAGGGAATGTACCAAAAACGAGTGACATGTCAACATGCCCTACATTTCTAAGACTAAAATCAAAATGTAATTCCTATTTTGAATATGAATTAGAATATGTAACAATAAGTAGTTTGCTGGTGTTGGTTACTTCTAACTCCAAAAACCTCGTCATTTATTCAGCACAAGATATTGTTGTATTTCCTAAGATAGTCTAGATTCCATAGGAAACGTTGAATGGATTTAACTCATTGCTCAAATTCAATCTAATATGCATATTAACGAACTGGAGTACAGAAAATTGCATGTTATATGAAGCACTATTCAGATGAAATCAATGCTTTCCATCCCCCTTCAATTTCATTGTGGAAGTATGCTAAATGCAATCAGCAAATAATCCTCCACAAAACTAGTTACAAAAACAGGGGAAAAAAACCTTACATACTGGAAGCTTAGTCTGAAAACCGCTGGAGAGTTCTGAGATTTTTCAGTTGTTTGACAGTGCTCAGTAAATGCATTGCAGACACCCCAACTCTGCAGCAACGGCGAATGTGTGAGCTCCCTGCAAAGACAGCATCTGCAGCGCCACTCTACCACGCAGGGAGAGGGTTAAGGAATACCTAAGTGAAATGGGGGAGGCTGCAGATTTACTTCAATATTCGTGGGGCTTCCTCCATTTTAATCTTCTCCCTTTTAAAAGATGGCTGTGTTTCCCCCGTCTGGCAACTCCCCGGGAAAGGAGAATCGCTGCTTCATGAAAGAGTTCAGCTAAGGAGGACTAATCTAGGGTGGAAATCCCTTCGCCACTAGGACTATTCATAATTGACGAGTGCTTCAAGCCAGCCAGCTGAATGCATTTGGACAGGCTCTCCCTCCTTCGTGCAATTCCTGACTTCATTACTCATTTCTGCCAGCAATAATCAGGGAGCATAGGCTTCTTGCAAGAATGGAGCGTGAAGACGGGCTTTGTTTGAGATAGGAAATGCTTTAAAATTTGGAGGCTTGTCTTTTGTAAATTTGGATTATTTTACCCCTGGAAACTGCAGGGGTTTCCTGCTCCTCCTTTTTTGGGGATTGCTCTCTCAGAGCTGAATTCTTTCCAAGGGATTTGTGGATTGTGACCAGAAGAGCATCCAAAATGCCTGAGGCAAACTATTTGTTATCTGTATCTTGGGGTTACATCAAGGTGGGTTAATTTGATTGCTTTATGTCTTTGATAAGAAAGTGAAACCTTTACATCTGTATGTGATCTGTGAAGTAGAAGTCATGTGTGATGATTCTGTTTGTGAATTCATTAAACACATGGGGGCTGCTTTTGTGAAATGAGCCATGCAAACATGCATTGCATTTAAAACATTTAAATATAGTTTTGTTGCTATTACCACAGAGTTTTACAGACGTTGCATTTAAAGTTAGTGACATATTTACTCAAATTTATTTTAAAAGGATGCTTTTATTTTCTCTGTTGTTTTCCCTTTAACTTTTCAGTTATCTCCACTCGAATACGGTCATCAACTGAAATTATCTTTTGGATTTCATTTACAATTTTCTATTCTTAAAGTGGTTATGCTTTTCAAGTGAAATTATTTTGACCTCTATTGAAATTGAAATTCCTTTTCTTGGGTTTACATCTTCAAAAATAAATCGGAAGTTAATTCTAAGAAATCTTTAAGAATATCTCCACCCCCCCACCAAGTAACATTGTAATAATTGCAAATTAAAAGGCTATTATATTTTACAGAATCATCTATCTATATAGTATTTGCTCATATGATCTTTTTGTTCCTAGAAAGTAAAGTTGGAAATACTTAAAGTGAGCATTTCTTCTGTTTTAGATGGTTAATACATTTTTTTCCTTTCATAAACAGTTCAAAAGAATGTTGAACCGGGAGCTGACCCACCTCTCAGAGATGAGCCGATCAGGGAACCAAGTGTCTGAATACATTTCAAATACTTTCTTAGGTAAGTAAGGTACTAATTGGAAAGAGTGGAAGAATCCTAAAGCATAACTGAACTTGGTCAAAATGAATTTCTGCAACCCATCAAGCCCATGCCATGTAAGATTTGGAATAAAGGCCGGGAGTTTGGCCCAGTGGTTAAAGTGCTTGCCTTGCATGCATGAAGACCCGGGTTCGATTCCTCGGTACCACATACATAGAAAAAAGCCGGGAGTGGTGCTGAGGCTCAAGTGGTAGAGCTCTAGCCTTGAGAAAGTCCAAGGACAGCGCTCAGGCCCTGAGCTCAAGCCCAGGACTGGCAAAAAAAAAAAAAAAGATTTGGAATAAGGTTAAACATGGCATACTAAATCCATTGAAAGCATCAAAAGCCAATCTTTACAGGAAAAAAAAGAGTTGATTTAAAAGATGATGTTTTAAAAAGAGAATAAACATTGCATTAAAGACAGAAGGCTATTAGGGGGTGATTACATTTATATGACCACAGGTTCCTCTATTATGGACCTGCCCATTCCTTCTTTTCCAAGACTTGTGAAATATCAGGGAAGTCCATTCAATCAAAGCCTAGGAATCACTCTATTAATTCCTCTGACATGCTCTTCTTTCAATTGCTTCAGGAAGTGAGCTTTGAAAAAAAATTCCTTCTGAGGTGTTTTGCCAAAGGATATGCTTGTGTAATCATTTTATACTGGTTCTATGAGAATAAACTTAGGAAATAATATCGTATTTCTTAAAGATACTTGGGTGGGGAGGGAGGGAATTTTCATATCTCTGACTTGGTCTTCCTTAAGGAAAGCCATTGTTTTCTCTATCTGATCGGTTAGCTGTTACTCTACATTGCTACATTACTAGTACTTAACACATGACATTGATGAGGAAGGTTTGCACAAATGATCATCAATTGCTGCTATGCATCTTGTTCAATTAGTGGGGACTTCTGAGCTCAGGCATAATGGCAATTGTATTGTACAATTATTTGGGCTATTGTAATTTAATAAGGCCTACAGAATCTGCACACATATGTGCTTCAAAGTGCACGTAGTATTTAGACTGTGCTGCTGCTTTCAGTGACTGCTGAATTCTGCTTCTTCCTACAACCCCATTTTCAAGCAAAGGGACCCATTCTTACAGCTGGGCATCACTCACATTTGCTTTAATGCAGTAGGAAGCACATACCTCTTCTCATTTTATTTTAAAAATCAATCCTATTTTTCTAGCTCCAAATAGTCCCTGCAACCAGCAGATCAGTCAGCTTTCTCTTTCGGCAGTTCAGGACAAAGCTAGTGCATTACTGTACAGTCACTGATCACCAGGTACATTCCCAAGTGCTTCGACCTGTTTAGATAGCTATGTGTCTGCTGCACCAGGATCTTCAGCTGCAGTTGCCACAACCTTTGTCTGAGAACAAAGAACACTTTTGAATGCATCATCCCTCACAGAGGTGGCTAGAATTTAATGGAACAGAAAATCTTACTGTTACTCTGCTTTCCCCTTTATCTCTTTGAACTCAGGAATCTTCCACTATTTCAGATGGATCTTGTTTTGTGTAACACACCATTAATTTCCAGCAGCTGGGGACTGACTGTTTTAGAAATATTTTATAGATTATTGACCACCGAGAAGAGTAAAATCAATAAGCGCATAAACTCATCTTGATTTTTATACACATTGCTTTTCCAAATTCCAGGGCTTTACCTGCTTTGCAGAAGAGCCTCTCCCTATTAAAGGAAAAGCTCCATGGAGGGTCTGAGTCCTTCATCATTCAGCACTGGACTGACGTAGTCTTTCTCCTTGGGAGGCTCTTCTAGTAACTGCTTTCCAGTGACAATGGGAATATTTTAATATACTAATTGATCATTTTATCAGCCTTGGCTTGCCTTCCTTTCTGGAAGGAAAGCTGCTAAGATAATAAGCTTTCAGTTTCAACACCACTTCTATCTCAAGAGCAGACAAATGTCTCCTGCTCTTCAATATTCCATTTTCTGTTTAGGTACATCTAAGGAAAGCTATTTGGATTTTCATTATGCAGAAAGTTAAATTATTAAGGACATATTGTGGAGAAGAGTGATAGGAATCTTTTTTGATTTGTATTGTGATTATAAAGGCAATGGACCAAGGTATTGCAGTTAGATAAGTCAGGTAAAGCGTACATTTCTTTTGGGGTAGTATCACGTCTTCCCTTGCTCTCCTAACTTTCCCCTTCCCATCCCCACCCACAAGTTGTATAGTTCATTTTCAATACAGTGTTTAGTGAGCACCACTGCTGTGTGGTTCTAAAATCTTAATCCTTACATACTTTTAGCATTAGGAATGGAGAGGTGGTGGTGGTGTGTAAGCCCACTAAATACTTGGGCAACTGGTTCTTCCGTGATGAAGGTCAGGCTTTCAATTTGACAATGGAAAAGAAGGAAGGAAGGAAGGAAGGAAGGAAGGAAGGAAGGAAGGAAGGAAAAAGAAAGAAAAAAGAAAGAGAAAGAACGAAAGAAAAGAAAAGGAAAACAACACAGCAAATGTAGTACATGAACATTTAGTTCTATCTTGTGAGCATGGTGAGTGTTCAAGGAAGGTTATGAATCTTCAGATCCTGCCATGAATCTTCAGATCCTTGTGATACAATTGAGGTCCAGAAGAATGAAGTAACTTGACCAAGGTCATTTGGCCTGTTAATTTCCAAGCCAGAATTAGGACTTAGCTCTTTTGTCTTGTACATTTGAATACCCTGCCCTCCTGACAGAAACTCAGAACATATAGAAAAAAAAACCCACATTTAAGGACATTTAAATTATATATATATACACATAAAACGATTATGTATACACTCTCATATAGATACATATCCATGCATATATGTGTTTTATGTATTCGTATGTGTGTATGTATATTTGTATACACACACATACACACACACACACATTAGGGTGGAAAATGACTGTAGGGATCAGGAGTGTTGAGCCTAAGAAATACAATGCTCATTTATAGTTTTTAGAAATATAAAAGGCTTTAGGCAGATTATAGTCATCATTACAATAAGAATAATGAGTTGACCCTAGCAATTTAACTAAAAGTTAAAAGCAATATCTTAGCAAAGAGTCATCCGAGTGTTAAATATGTCACCTGAGGAGAAAGGAAATCCCTTCATCCAGAGAAAAGTGATGGCGTTAATGATATACACACAGAAAGAGAGACAACAGACCATTTGCCAATCTAAGCACTTATTGACAATGGGTTCTAAACTACTTGGACAAATGGATATTGAAGTATCTAGTTTCAGGAAAAAGTATAGACAGTAGAAATAAAACAAGATTTTTAGATGCTATGTTAGGAGTTAGTAAAAATTTTCACAGGAAAAAGAAAAGCCCATCCTCAACATTTCAATAGCTAGAACAAAAAAATCCCCTAAAATATGAAGGAAAGAGTTGAGGGATTTTCATAATTAAATGATGTTGGAATCAAATAAGAAACACACCTCAAGTTATGCCATTAAGATAATTGAATGTGACCTGTTTTTATATCTATTTTCTTTTTTACTTCACACTGGCTGTTTCCCTGATGCATTCTGAGCATTGTGCAAATGCAAATCAGCTAAGTGTGTCCCATCATTTTTTGAGTCTGTGTTTTAATTCTTTGCATACTGTGCTGGCTAAGCATTTAGTGGAGGAAATTCGAAGTATGGAAGCCTGACAGTTGTCCTGGGCCTTAGGGGGAAATGAGGGGGAAGGTGGAGCGGGACAGCCAGGCATGTGGAGCTGCTGTTCTCTTCTTTATTGTAGTGTTCCAGAGGCAACAGAGGTTCAGCTCAATTACTCACTACTGCAGGCCACTTTTAATGAAATAAAAGGGACAAAGTGCGGGTCCTAGCAGAGCTGGTTCTCTCTGTTAGAGATACAAAGGAATCTGTAGCCTCTTTACTCAACTGTGAAGAATGGTGCTTCATAATGCCTTTTTATTTTGGTAAAAGGTAGTCATTGTTTTGGTAGGGAGGTAAAGGGAGGAAAAGTAATTCCAAAAATCATATACTGTATAGTTTCTATGCCAGAAACTATGTGGCAGGAAAGAGATTTTTAATGGGAACCTCAAGGCCTTCTTATTATTAAATCACCATGTCTGGAACAAAGTAATTGCAGAATAAATATCTGTTAAATAAATTGTTCTTTCAGCTTGGCAAAGTTGCTGACTTCATCTGAAAAAATGAGAGTGTAGGATTGTTATTGATTTCCAGACCTGTCTTGGAAAGCCTGATCATCCAAAACACAGAGGAATTTTAAAAAATGAAAACAACTACTTCAATAAGACTGGGCAAATCCTATAAATCTATGTATATTTGAAAATTTCCTAGGTGCTCCTGATTAGTTTGGAAATCCCTATACTAATAGAGATGACTAAACTTCTTTCCTAACCAAAAGCCAGGGTCTATGAACTCATAGCAACCTAGAGACCACACAGGAATGACCAGGGATGGGGAATACTTCAGTTTCAGCTCAGGAGACAGGTGACAATGTGCACAGAAAGCTAGTCCTGCTGTCTCACCGTACTCACTCTACTTGGCTATCAGGGCAGATGTTCCTGAGGAAAACGTAACTGGGCTGTCATCTAGAAGAGTATAAAAGCTAGGGTGGCACATCCCAGCATGCCATCTGCCAGCATGTCATTTTCAAATGGAGAAGTTGCCTTTGTACTCATTTTCACTGTAACAAGCAGAGATCCATGTCAGCACTTAAACCACATTAACTCTTTCAACCACAGAGTTCCATTTCAGTTCAATGAAGCAATTGAGACAATCATGGCAGCCTACACTCAGGCATCTCTGTGGGTCTGAAAGATTTCAATCGCCCGTCAGCAGTGCTCAGGATGAATCCCTATGAAATAAAATAGAGTATTTGGTTCCAGGTATTTTTAATAGCACATGAAGGAAAGAGCTTCTATAAGCAGTAAGACATTTTTCACTAATGCTAGTTTTGCCATTGCTGTCTGACCAAAAATGTTTAAATATTAAATAGCATTATTATGAGTATTTAGTAAGCATAAAGGCCTACGTATGATGCCTTTTACAAATAAGATGTTTTATTATCTATGAGTAGAGTTAACATACAGAAAGCATGAAATAAAACTAAAATTTTAGTCTTTTGCTAAGCCTCGAAATGTTAACAAATCTCTTCTTCCTTTTCTTCCTCCTCCTCCTCTTACTCTTCCTTCTCCTCTTCCTCCTTCTACTCCTCCTCCTCCTTCTTCCTTCTTCTTACCAGTACTGGGTCTTGAACTCAGGGCCACAAGCTTTTACTCAACTTTTATTAAAATTGTAGCTAGTGTTCCCCTACCTGAGCCACACTTTCAGTCTAGCATTTTTTGCTAGATAATTGGAAATATAGTCTTCAGAACTCCTCTGCCTGGGCTGGCTTTGAACTTCTATCCACAGATCTCAGCCTTCTAAGTAGCTAGATTTAAAAGAGTGAGCCATCAGCACGCAGCTGAATCTTTTATTTTTTAACATATATGTTGCTCATTTAAATGGAAGCTGCTAAAGTCTTGTTAAGAATCACGGGAGTTTGGCCTTGTGGTAGAGTGCTTGCCTAGCATGCACGAAGACCTGGGTTCGATTCCTCGGTACCACATACATAGAAAAAAGCTAGAAGTGGTGCTGAGGCTCAAATGGTAGAGCTCTAGCCTTGAGAAAGTCCAAGGACAGTGCTCAGGCCCTGAGCTCAAGCCCAGGACTGGCAAAAAAAAAACCCACAAAAACCCCTAATAAACCAATTCTGAACTTGTTTCATTTAACTATTGGGGCCGGGAGTTTGGCCTAGTAGTAGAGTGCTTGCCTAGCATGCACGAAGACCCAGGTTCAATTCCTTGGTACCATATACTTAGAAAAAGCCGGACGTGGTGCTGAGGCTCAAGTGGTAGAGCTCTAGCCTTGAGAAAAATCCAAGGACAGTGCTCAGCCCCTGAGCTTAAGCCCAGGACTGGCAAAAAAAAAAAAAAAGAATCAATGAAAACGTAATGAAATCACCAGAGCACAAAGCTTTAACCTATGAACATTTTTGGTTATATAAGCATATAAACTAATCACTTTAATGCAAAATCCATTTTTAAGTATTGATATTTTTCACCTCAAAATGTGTGAGCATACTTTTTCCAAATTACACTAAGAACAGGAGATTGGACTTGAGTACCCTCTCAGTCACTTCAAAGACAATTTCCTTAACTCCTTGAGCCTCTGTTTACTTGCAGAGAGCACCAACATATATTTTCCTTACCAACTTCACAAGGTTATCCAAGATCCAGTGTGGTGGTATTGTAAGAGTGCTTTATACAATTGGTCTGAGTTTTATGTTTTTTTGTTTGTTTTTTGGGTTTTTTTTGTTTTTTTTTTTTTTTTTGCCAGTCCTGGGCTTGAGTTCAGGGCCTGAGTACGGTCCTTGGACTTTCACAAGGCTAGAACTCTACCACTTGAGCCTCAGCATCACTTCCAGCTTTTTTTCTATGTATGTGGTACCAAGGAATGGAACCTGGGTCTTCGTGCATGCTAGGCAAGCACTCTACCACTAGGCAAAGCTCCCCGCCCCTTGGTCTGAGTTGTTTTGAGTATTACTGTGTATGCTCACTGGCACAAATGTGATTGGATAAAACAAGCATTCCTTCATTGCAGACAAGCAGAATGATGTGGAGATTCCATCTCCCACCCAGAAAGACAGAGAAAAAAAGAAGAAGAAGCAGCTCATGACTCAGATAAGTGGAGTGAAGAAGCTGATGCACAGCTCAAGTTTAAACAACACAAGCATCTCCCGCTTTGGAGTCAACACAGAAAATGAAGATCACCTGGCCAAGGTGTGTATGAGCTGGGCCTATAGGTACACAGCTCTCTACAGCACACTAAGCTTGTTAACCATTTCAAAAACTATAGGGGACACTTTTGCTTTGTCATTATTTGTCCAGTGCTAGGAAAATCCTTCTATGTCAAACTCTTTACTTTTGGTCCTGAATTGGGTTCAGTCATGGATAGCCTCTTATGCATGGAGCATCCTGATGAAAATACCCTGGAAAATCCAAAGGAAAGCCAGGAGAACAAGTCTGAATTATCCCTGAAGATGTCAGAACTCTATGCCAGAGGGCAAAAGGGAAAAATCTACACTGAATGGTAGGGCTAGAGAAGAAATAAAAAGATCAGGAGAGCAACAACTCCAGTAATGGAGGCAAACACAGCCAGAATACATTGGTCCTCAAGAAGCTGTACAGAATCACAGCTGAGGCTCTCATTGCTTTGTGAGACAATGAAAGGAGCTTCCTCTGAGCAAACAACATTTGGTAAGGCCTTCTGAATTGATTAAACACCGCGCCAGACCTCTGGGAAGTTACTCAGAAGGAATAAATTGTTCCTTCAATCAGATAACCTTAGACTGATCCCACAACACAGGCCTGAATGATGTTTCTTCCACATCTCTCGTGGTCATTCTTAAACTGGGGCTGATTTCTGCACGTTCTGGTAGCTGAGTCTCCTTGATCTGACGTCAATGATGATAACCAAAGGATGGGGTGTTTCCCTGACATTGTTCTCTAGCTGTCACTTATAGGCCAATAAGTAGAAGGGGGAGAGATGGGGAAATGGGATCAGAGTAAACTCTATTCACTTTGCTCCCTTGTAAAGCAACAATGTTTAAGGAAGGATGCGAAGCACACATAGGTTAGCAACTAGATTTATAAATAGATACACACATAATTATTGCATATCCCAACCACCTGAGTTATTCCATTTTCAGATATTCATGCAATTAGAGAACTCTAAATAGATGTTTAAAAGTCTTAGGTAGCTAATTTCTTTTTATTTAAAGTAAACTTAAATATTTACTTTAATTTTTTTTTTTACAGGAGCTAGAAGACCTGAACAAATGGGGCCTTAACATCTTCAATGTGGCTGGATATTCACATAATCGGCCCCTGACATGCATCATGTATGCCATATTCCAAGTGAGTAACATGAAATGATGTTGATTATCCACATGGAGAACCCTTTGTAAGGTTTTTTTTACCCCCATTCTAGTTTGTCATTTAATCTCGCTACATTTTTGGGCATCCACTTATTCACGTTCTAATCCATGTTATTGCATAGGAAAGAGACCTCCTAAAGACTTTCAAAATCTCATCTGACACATTCGTGACCTACATGATGACTTTAGAAGACCATTACCATTCTGACGTGGCCTATCATAACAGTCTCCATGCTGCCGATGTCGCCCAGTCCACCCACGTCCTTCTTTCTACACCAGCATTAGATGTGAGTAGCTAGCATTGGGGTTGAATTCTTTCCTATCCCTTTAAAAGCACCATACAATGTGCAATATATTTACAAAAATAATATAACTGGATTAACAGACCCTCAATACTTTTTTTTGGTCAGTTGTGGAACTCTGGGACTGGGAATGTCCCTGAGCTCTTCAGCTCAAGGCTTCCGCCCTACCCCTTAAGCCATAGCACCAGTTCCAGTTTTCTGGTAGTTAATTGGAAATAACAGTATCATAGACTTTAGTGCCTTAGGCTGGCTTTGAACCTCGATCTTCAGATCTCAGCCTCCTGAGTAGCTAGGATTACAGGGGTGAGCCACCATGCTCAGCTTCAAACCCCAAATTTATGCACTGGGTCTTCATGACGTATAGCAGCATATACTGAATTAAGTAATAAAACTAGATATTTCTGCCTTCTTTACTCTTTAATAGCAGAGTAACTTTTCTGTCTCTTCCAACTGAAAATTATTTAGTTATAAAATAATCAACAGAATCCATGCTTTATTCTTCATTGTTTTCTGGGTAAAGAATGCAGTTATCTCAAAGAGTGGATGGTCAAACAAGGAGGGACGAAAGGGATGACATGAGCAAAATGCATTATACTCATAAGTTGACACGTTGGATTAAAACCCCCTGCACAACTTTTTAAAGATAATAAAAAATAGATAAAATTAAGAAAAGGAGGCACAGTATCCCTTGTATGCAGACAAGATTTGAGAAGGTAGTTGTGACTCCTTTCCTCACAGATTAATGCTTTATATTAGTAACAGGATAATTATTGTAATTTACCAAGATTGCTGCAAACTTCCAGTAAAAAAAGAGTACAGTGTGTGCTTAATTATTAGGATTGGTCGTTTGGGCAGAGGTAGAAAAAGAATTGGCATTTAAAGGATCAGAAAACTTAACTAATCACAGAGAATGAGGAAAGACATTTTTGTCCTAGAATCAGCAGCAATATATACTTAATAAATACTAGACTTAAATCATTTTGCATAGATAGGAACAGATATGCTTTTATATGACAGGATAAGACTAAGCAAAAGAGTACAAGGAATATTTTTCAAATCTTGCCTATAAGTAAATATTAAGTAGATCGCTACTTAATGGAATGAATAAATATCTTACTGGCAGCTTTGACCACACTACAAATTAGCTTTGGGAAATAATCCATTGCTGATGAGTCTGAAGTTTAGCCTTTCCCCTAACTTATGCAGTCTGAACATGAATGATATTTTTGTACCTCACAGCTGAGCCGGTCTGTCTCATCTCTTTGACTTGTACGTGCTTATATTGAACAAGCACCATGCTGTTGTAGACCTGATCTGAGAGACAAATCAGGGGTTCACTTACATGATTGGCAGTATGTTTATGGCTTTCCAAGCCTCAGCCTGTGGGTTTAAATAATGTGCAAATGATGTCTGGCCATCATTTCATTTCTATCAGGGATTTTTTGGTGATAAACAGACTCTACATGTTTAATTTAATCCACACCCTATATTATATAAACCAGCAATGCCTCTCTCAAAAAGAATGACAAACTGGGTGTGGTGGGTCACGCCTGTAATCCGAGGCTGAGATATGAGGATCAAGGTTCAAAGCCAGCCCGGGCACAAAAGGACCTGAGATTCTTATCTCCAATTAACCATTAGAAAACAGGTAGTGGGGCTTGGCTCAAGGGTAGGGCGGTAGCCTTGAGCTGAAAAGCTCAGGGACAGCGCCCAGGCCAGAGTTCAAGCTCCATAACCGCCCCCCCCCACACACACACACACAAAAGAATGACATAGGATACTTTGAAATGAGCCAGCAAAATCAGCAAACTGGATATGGAGCTCAATGTTTCCAATTTGTTTCCCAGGCTGTCTTCACTGATCTAGAAATCCTAGCTGCCATTTTTGCAGCCGCCATCCATGACGTTGATCATCCCGGAGTCTCCAATCAGTTTCTCATCAACACCAGTGAGTTCACCACTAGAATGGTCATTTGAGATAATTGTATGATTCACTGCAGTTTTTCCCTCCTGATGTTTTCATTATGGGTAACAACAAGGGCAGTGATGAGGTAATCCTTCCATTCCACTCAAGCTTGGTTGAGTGTCCTTTCCTGGATACTGTGTCCAGTCTGGCAACACCGTGTCTGAGCTGTATGGAGAACTTGGAGAGAGTCAGAGGAAGCCATAAAAAGTACTCAGAGTTTGCAAAATACAATATGGAAGGAAAGAATAACAAATATGGAATAATCCAGTAAGAGAAGGGAAGGCCTGGGGATACTGTGATAATGTCTTTCTCAGTTGTGAAGGGATCTAAGCTACAGCACAGTGCCTCCATTAATGTCATACTGGGCTAGGAAATCGGCACAAATGTTGAACATGAGTATGGGAACTTTCAGGTAGAAATGAGATTTCCACAAGAAGCACTGGAGTGAGTTTCCAAAATTGAAGAGGAAGGTCATTAAAAGTGCTACATACTCTGTTCCATATGTCGTGTGTGTGTGTGTGTGTGTGTGTGTGTGTGTGTGTGTGTGTGTGTGTGTGTGTGTGTGTGATTTGGACTAGTCTGTAATAAAGAGGTAGTAGCTTTTAGGGTTAGTCCAGCATTAGGACCATAAGCTTCTTTTCACCAAGTTTTTGCTCAAAACATTTGGTTTCCACATTAATGGAAACTGATTCATTTACTCAGTTAATGCATTTTTTCTAGTGCTAAAGATCTAAGTACTTCTTCTACTACCAATATTAATCATATTGCCATGGTCACAACTGGCATCAAGTGCTAACCGTTTTACACAGATGCTGTTTGAGCTACTTGTTATTTAAGAGTTTTTGATGTCAGGTTTTATTTTTGTGGGTATTATTATTTTTTTTTCACCCAAATATCCAGGTTATCTAAGTTAGGTAGACTTTTATTTAAATTTCATTATCTATTGATAAAACAAACTTTTCTGCATGGATTATATATCAGCTGGTTTAATATAAAGCCATGAATTAATTCTTTGGTAAGCCAGTTAGCATCACATGGAAAAGTCTTTTCTGCCAAAGCCATCTACATCACTGCAACATATAGATCCTGCTTCAGAAGTGTGCTTTTAATCTTAGATAAACAGAACAAGTGTGTGCAAATGACCTCAGAGAGTTCACCCTTTTTGAATACATAGGATAAAGCACCATGTTAAAGTAATAGTATAGGAGTAGCATCTCCTGCAGTTAGCAAAACATTTCCATCATATAGCTATTACTCTATTATTCATGTATTTATGTATCTAGTTATCTATCTATTTATTTTTGAGACAGGCTACATTGTATATTCTAGATTGATTTCAAACTTCAAATCCTCCTTCCTCAACCTCCCAAATGCTGAGACGCAGGCATCTACCACCAGGCCTGGCTTAGCTCTGATAGGTGATTTCATGTTTCCTGACTATATTCTCAGGTACAGAGCTCTTCTGGCAAAAGATTCCTGTGATTTACTCCATATAAAAGAAAGGCCAGAACCTATATCTTAAATACACTCAAATTATTCTGATGTAGAGATCCAGAAGAAAGAAATTTGAATGCCAAGGCTGTTCCAAAAAATATTGAGTTATCATATTTATAGAAAGAAGTTCAAAACTATATTATTGATATAAAACAAAAATTTACACCAACATGCTATCTCTTGAAACTATGAAATATTTTCAGAATATATTTTCAGAAATATTTCCAATATTGTCAGTAGTTGGCAATTATGAACATACTTCAAATAATCAGAATATACCTGATAAAGTGTGTGGCATTTTTACTTTTTTCCAAAACAACAAGAAAAAGTGTTTTTGATGACATAAAGGAAATTACAAACTAAAACAAAAAGAAGAGGAAAACTATGTAATTCTTCATCTGAGTGAAAAAAAAATAAAATTTTAAGACAATCAATTTTAAAGAATGAGTTTAGGTGCCATCATCTCCTAAAACATTTTTTTGTTAGGAATTCACTAATGCTATTTGTGTAGGCGTACCATTTCTTTAGGAAGCAATGACCTCTGGATGGCAACTCTTAAAATAATTTGAGTAAAACTAGATCTGATTTCATATGAAGGCAATGCTGTACCTGAATTACTCAATTTCGCTTTATTAAGTCATGCCATTGTTAATTTATTAGATTCTGAACTTGCTTTGATGTATAATGATGAATCCGTATTGGAAAACCATCACCTGGCTGTGGGTTTCAAGCTGCTACAAGAAGAACACTGTGACATCTTCCAGAATCTCACCAAGAAGCAGCGTCAGACACTCAGGAAAATGGTGATTGACATGGTAAGGCTGAAGCCTCTCTACTTTCCTCCTAGACTTTCAACATTCTCTTTTATGGACCATATTTAATTAGAATCTTCCTTTTGTCTTTCCCCAAGGTATTAGCAACTGATATGTCCAAACATATGAGCCTGCTGGCAGACCTGAAAACAATGGTAGAAACAAAGAAAGTCACAAGCTCAGGCGTCCTTCTCTTGGACAACTATACTGATCGCATACAGGTATTTAATGAAAAACAAACCCACTAAACAAAACATATTTAGAAAAATAAATCATGAACTTGATTAGATTCATGACCGATAGGACTACTGTAGCACTGGGCTTATTTCAAGAAGAAGCTAAGGAATACAGAGACATGTTTATCCTCTAATTAGTTAGGAAAACCATGACTATGGAATGACTTTGTTCTGAAAATCAGTTGTAATTGGGCTGTGTAGGACTCTTCATCACCAACACTCATATCTGCCTGTAAATCTTACCAACTTAAAGTTTTTTTCAATCTGCTTTAGTTATGCCAATTGCCATCTGCCTATCTCTTCTTTCAACAAATGAAAATCCTGACATCTACTTTGAGTAATACTTTGCAACCTTCCCAAATTGAAGAAAGGAAATGGTCTCCTCATCTGACCTCTAATGTCCCTGGTAGTTTTTTAAATTAAAAATATCTCACACTAAGGACAGATAAATACTTTCCTTTGGGACTCTCTAGTGGAAAATAATCACCCTTGGTTGGCACCATTGTAACTCTATTTTTTGTAGTATGCATCACGATCATACTGAAACTAAAGTATTCTTGTATTTAGTACTTAGTGTACTAAGATGAAAGGGATAAGATGTTCTGACCGTATTTTCTCTTAATTTTATGGGATTTCCAAAACTTGATGATTATTTCAGGTCCTTCGCAACATGGTACACTGTGCAGACCTGAGCAACCCCACCAAATCCTTGGAATTGTATCGGCAATGGACAGATCGCATCATGGAGGAATTTTTCCAACAGGGAGACAAAGAACGAGAGAGAGGAATGGAGATTAGCCCAATGTGTGACAAACACACAGCTTCTGTGGAAAAATCCCAGGTATCTAAAATGAGATTTTAAAAAACTTTTCTGAATTCTTTGGATTGTCTCTCAGGAGTATTCTTGGGAGTCCTTTCTTGTAACAGAATTTATATCTTTATACACATTTATGCTCATTTATGATATGATAAAGAAGCACCTACTTATTTAGTTCCATTATGCTCATGACTCATTTTACTTCTCCATGATACCTTACTTTCACAGAGCAATGATTAAACACTCATCAGACACTCATCAAAGTTGGACTGTAGATTCCTATACTGATTAGATAGCTATCTAAACCAGGTGTTTGTGGATCGTGCTGCCTGTAATCTAAGGTACTCAAATCTCAGGATGCTGAAATGTGAGGATCACAGTTTAAAGCCAGAAGTGCAAAGCAAGAGTACAGGACCTGGAGTTCAAATCCCAGTACTATCATAAACACACACACACACACACACACACACACACACACACACACACACACACAAAATAATACTTTAAGAAACTAAATTAAAATACCTGACTCAAACCGAAGAAAATCTAGCTAATACTTGAAGGCTGTGATCCCTGCTATTTCCTCCCTGTATTTTTCTTCTGTTTTCATCCAGAAGTTCAACTCTATACCTGTTTTTCAAGTTTCAGTTACTATCTCTCCCTATTCTGGCACACTGCCACCATCATCAGAAATAATCCAAATCCTACTAAGGCTGCTTCTATGTCTATGTCCTTGGAGACAGGCAATCACTTTCTGGTTGTGCACAAATGTATTCGTTCTTTGTGTTCTGAGGACAGATAAAATACTCTGTGGTGTGTGTGCATGCACATTTCAACACTAATAACTGTGGGAAATGTAGCATTAGAAAGCATAAAAATATCATTGTCCCTACAAAGGCTTCAAGGCCCACTGAAATATCTTGTTTTTCTTTTTATTCTTTTGGGACAACAGATGAGCTGTGTGCACACACAAGCATCACATATTTATATATGTACATATGTGTACAAAAGAGATACATATGACCAATATTCTTCTATATAGCTCAACTTGAATATATTAAATGGCAGGTCAAATACTAAAGTATCAATAATGAAAAGTTTCCAGCAAGAGGACAGATGGCTGTGTAGTGGCCCATGGGGGTCATTACTCACCTCCCCCTGAACCCCAACCCCGCATCTCTCCAGTTCCCCAGATCATGACAGGGGAATTCCATCCACTCATTCAACTAGTGCCTATTCGGGCCTCCACCTGCCCCCACCCTCAGTGTTTCCTGTTTGTCTGACAATGTAGAGGTCAGCCTGAGGCCGGGAGGCTAGCTCGTGCAGGATGTATGGGCCCTGTGTAAACCATAACAAAGCCATAAGCCTCAGATTTCTTCACAGGAACACTAGCAAAAGGAACTGTTTAATTGTTTACATTTTCCTCCTTTCTTGGGATGGAAATGAATATGTGTCCTACAGATCCCAAACAATAACAGGCATGTCCACCGAGCGAATGTTTGTTTAGGGCTTGAATGATTGTTAAGTGTTTTATCAAACTGATCAACAAGCCAAAAGCATTTCACAGAACTTGAGAAATTCTACAGAACTTGAGACTCATGTAATCTGGACACTGTAGTGTATTTTAAGAAGAGAGGAGGAACTGTGAAGTCAGAATGCTTTAGATTTGGGGCTTTCTGCAGAGAACGAGTCAATGAACAAGTAGTAAGGAAGTTATCCAAAACCAGTGTTGCCCCAAGACTTTGTATGTGGTCTATAAAAGGAAAAAAACATGTGATAGTGTCATAAACACAGACTCTGAGATTAAATGGAACTAGACTAAGTACTAGTTATGTCATGACTCCAAGAGGGGTAAGTAACCCCAGTGAGTCTTAGCTTGCTGCTTTGTAAATGGCAGGCAACGACTGCCATTTACAGGGAGATCTACCATATAACCAGCATTTCAACAAGGAGATCCATTATTATGGATCTCTCTGCAAGGTTCTTAATTGTTGCATCTTTCTATGGAAACCAGAACAGCTTATTTGGTTTTCAAAGGCCGGTGGAAATAACAGCTCTTCAATCTTATTTGTCTCCAGGTTGGTTTCATTGACTATATTGTCCATCCATTGTGGGAGACCTGGGCAGATCTAGTCCAGCCCGATGCTCAGGACATTCTGGACACATTAGAAGACAACAGGAACTGGTACCAGAGCATGATACCCCAGAGCCCCTCTCCTCCCCTGGATGAGAGGAACAGAGACTGCCAGGGTCTGATGGAGAAGTTTCAGTTTGAACTGACCCTTGAAGAAGAGGATTCCGAAGGACCTGAGAAGGAGGGAGAGGGCCACAGCTATTTCAGCAGCACAAAGACACTTTGTGTGATTGATCCAGAAAATACGGATTCGTTGGGAGAGACTGATGTAGACATTGCAACAGAAGACAAGACCCCAGTGGACACATAATTTCCCTCTGCCTGTGGAGATGTACTTTCCACCCTTGACAAGCATGCCAGCTATGCGGTAGGGCCTGCCTGCACTGACGGCTGAGGCCTGCATAGGATAAAGGCCATCTGGCCTTTCCAGTTACTTGAGTTTGGAGCCAGAATGCAAGGCCAGGAAGTAAATGGCAGCTCAGGAAATGTCATGGTTGACTTGCCTTGCTTGCAAGCTTGGCCAAGAGCTGATACTTTATGTAGTAGTGGTGACCAGTTCCATCACAGTTAACTGGCTTGAAAAATGGAAGACACGACACTGAGAGATTTCTCTGCACTAAGTTTCAGGGAACTTGTCCTGACTAGTGACTGAACTCACTAAGAACTTCACTTATAAATCTGCTCACCTGTCTCCTTGTCTGCCAACCTGTGTGCCTTTTTTGTAAAACATTTTCATGTCTTTGAAATGCCTGTTGAATACCTAGAGTTTAGTACCAACTTCGATGTGAACAAGCATTTAAAATTAGACATAAATTTTTGGACTCTTTCTTGAGCAATATCTTTTGCTTTCCTACAGTTAACTTTTGCAAACACGTAGAAAGAACACATTGCTAACTGCATTCTTCTTTCTTGGAGTTCAAGCTAACTCTACCAAGGCTCTTATAACTTAGATTTGTTTGCCTGCTTCAAACAGTACTTTTTTCTCCAAAGTTTTGCTCTAAGCAGAATAAAGTCAAACAAATCAGGGGATAAGAAGGGGCCGTTGTATTGTTTGCAATTAACAGTCTGTGTAGAAGTCAGCTGACTAGAACAAGGCACCCCCTTGTGTCCTGGCCTCCTGTGAGCTGCACAGCCCCCTGCCCTGTTCACTTTCACCTCCCTTTACTCAACCCTGCCGTTTACCACTTGATGCTGCTGTCATTTTCTTGCATTGCCTTCTGCACTAGCACCTCCCTCTGGTTCCTGTTTCTAACCGACCATGTATTTATTACATAATGTATATACTGTAATGTTTTGTAAGTTATTAATTTATATATCTAACATTGCCTGCGAATGGTGGTGTTAAATTTGTGTAGAAAACTCTGCCTAAGAGTTGTAACTTTTTCTTGTAACATTTGTACGGTGTATTATATAACCCCAGCGACAAGTAAGAGAGACAGATGGCCCCTCAGCAGTGAGGACAGGGAGGGGCCTTCATTCCATGGGTCTGTCCCCACCCTGTCTGACTTGCTAACTCTGCCCAAGCCCTTTATGAACTGGTTTTACAAACAGGATTCTCACAATAGCTACTAAGTGATTTATACTGAGCATTTACTTTTGTATCGTTTGATAGGGGTTGAGGACAATGGGCTACAGTTTTTAACCCATGTTCTATCTGAATCTGTATCCACATGAATTGGGTTATACCTGGGTTCAACTATAATTGTGGCTTCGGTTTATAAAGCAACACTACATTTGCTCACGAGAGAATTCTTCTGAGTGTTCCCAAACTACTGACTTTGAAGAGCTAGCCTCCCGCCTACTGCTGATGCGGGAATGTCATGTTCTAATTCATTACGAGAGAAAAACAATAAAACAATGTGAATTTTGGTAATAAAATGTGAACTGATGTAGTAAATTATGCAAATGTGAAGCTTCTCCGGATAACACTTGTTAGGCCTCTTCCTTGTGTCAGCTTCAGTTTGTAAAATGTGTTTCATGCTTCAGTTCAGCATTGTGACTCAAGTTTCAGAAAACGGCACAGATGTGCATGGGTTTGTGTGTCTACAGACACTGCATTGTTTCCGGTGGACAGTATATTGTTTTAAAGTTTCTCACAGTGTATGTTATAATATTAGTATTATATACATATATATTGTGCAAAATGCATTCTTAAAGACTTTTATATGAGCTGAATAAACAAAAGCATGATTAGATTAGACTCTAGACCCAATTATTTGACAGTTAGTTCTGACCTTTCCTTCCCCTCCTCTCCCCTCTTACCTATCATACCTTATTTAAGAAACAAAATAGATAACCACTTTCTTCAGCAAGCATCACAAGTAGACATTCATAATCTGTGTCTAGCAGTTCAGTCACTTGGAAATTGTCCATTTTTCATAGCTGTTCACCCAGCTCAATGGCACAGGGAAGAGGTGATGAAAGACGGCAAACAAAACTGCTTTGTTCCTCTTGAGCCATTTCCTTCTGTGAGAATCTGAAGAGTTTCATATCTACCAAGTAACTGAAGAGGAGCATCTTCATTTTGTCTAGGTCCTTGGGGAAAGTGAATCATAAAATCATGTCACCTTAACATAGTCAGAGAAATCCTTGATTCATTTGACATGAGAAATCTGAGATCCAACGAGTCAACTTAACACATAATCCACAAAATGCTGGTGGCTTGATCATGGCCCTTTCAATACCCATGGAGACTTATGCTGATAGGATATCTATGCTTTTCTTTCTGGAAAGAACCATCTTTCTGTCATAAGTAACATGTTTCATTGGAAAAAATCTTAAATTCAGCATTTAAAATATCCTGAGAAGTCTGTATGTTCGGGTTGGAAAAGTTTGCAAGAATCACTGGGGTAGCTCTTACTAATTTAACCACAGAAAATTGGTCTAATCAGCCAGTAAGAGATTCTGTTCTGGGAAAACTATTTTGAATAATCTGAGACTTCTTTCTTTCTTTCTTTCTTTCTCTCTTTCTTTCTTTCTTTCTTTCTCTTTCTTCCTTTTTCTTTCTTTCTTTCTTTTCCTTCCTTCTTTCCTTCCCTCCTTCCTTCCTTCGTTTCTTTCCTTCTTTCTTTTTTTCTGTTGGTTGTGGGACTTGAACTCTGGGCCTGGGTGCTATACCTGAGGTCTTGTTCAAGGCTATTGCTCGACCACTTGTGCCACAGTGCTATTTCTGGTGTTCTGGAGATAAGAGTCTCATGGGCGTTTGTGCCTGGGCTGTCTTTGAACTGAGATCCTCATCTCTTAGCCTTCTGAGTAGCTAGGATTACAGGTATGAGCCATAGGTGACTAACTTTTTCTTTCTTTCTTTCTTTCTTTCTTTCTTTCCTTCTTTCTTTTTTCTTGTCTTTTCTTTTCTTTCTTCAGTGAGGATGTATCAACACTGTAAAACCAGTTTTTCTGCTAAGGGCAGAATCAGTGTTTCTGGAACTTTTTACCATCTCTGAATAGTGACAAAATTGTTTATTATAATAAATAAGTATAACATCATGCCTACAGTTATAAATCTTTGTATTTATTTTCTACTAAGAAGAGGTTCTTAATTCTGCTGTAAATGAGCCCATGATGTTTGAACTCCACTCTTGTCCTAGATTTCTGATTAAAGTGGTCTTAGGTGGATCAGATTTTTAACAATTTTTCCCCAGGAAATGTTAATGTGTTGTTAGAGTAGAGAACCACTACTTCAGAACCAAAACCATTCTTGATTGGATCTAGAACTTTCTTTCTCACAACCATCTTCAGATATTTATTGTTCACTCACCATGTCGAGCCCAGCATGCTCAATATATCTATTTCAACAGTAATTTTTGCTGTGTCCTGGTTTACACTTTCTGAATGACTTCTCGCCTAATTACAAATGAGAGGAGATTGCAGTTATGTTCATTTTCTAAATGGAAATCATAAGAAGATCTTGATCTGAGCTCAGGATCCCAAGCTAATGATAACCTCTAAGAGCAGGTATCTCCTCTCATCTGACACTCCTAACATTATACCTAGTAGTTAATGCTTAAACATTTGTTGATGAGAGGTGTATGTTCACAACAGTAAAACTCTAGTCAATAGAAAGATATGAATAATATATAACGTACGCAATTGCCTCTCAGCTTCTCCCACTCCATTGCAATACTCTGCTTATTTATTTTTAATTTTATTGTTATTTTAAAGGGGGTGTACAGAGGGGGTTATAGGAATATAAGTTAGGGTATATAATGAGTACATCTCTTTTTGGACAACATCACTCCTTCCCTTGTTTTTCTCAGTTTTTCCTTCTTGTGCCCTCCCACAAGTAATAGCCTGTTTTAGTACCTGTCTCCGCTTCAAACCCATCCCCTCCAGGAAAAGAGAGAGTGTCTGTTTTAAATTTTAGTATTCCATGATTCTAAATTTTAGTTCACCTTTTCAGGCAACACTGAACTGGGACCTAAGCAAAAAGAGCAACCTTCCTTTGATATTTAGCTAAGTAATATCTCAAGAAACAAAGACCACCCCCACTTTTCTTTAAATTGAAATCACTTGTAAAATACATCCCTGAATTGTTTTAGGAGGGGGAAAGAGTAAAGGACACTAATGTGTTCCCAACCTTTATCTGAACCCTCTTTGCCTACAGAATGTGAGTAAATCACCCATATATCTGGTTATAAATTTTCTCATTATTAAATGAATCTAATGATAGACAGCTAGAGATAGAATCAGATGCAGTACTACATATAATAGTCAACAAATAATTGTCTGAATATATATTTTCCTGAATGAAGGTATAAATGGATTCTAAAATACTTTTTTGCTGCTGTTGTTGATTGTGGGGCTTGAACTCTGGGCCTGGGCACTCTCCCTGAGCTTTTCAGCTCAAGGCTAGTGCTCTGCCAGTTGAGCCACAGTGCTACTTCTAGTGTTCTGGTGGTTAATTGGGTAAGACTTTCCTGGACTTAGGGCTGGGAGTTTGTCCTAATGGTCGAGTGCTTGCCTAGCATGCACAAAGACCTGGGTTCGATTCCTCGGTACCACATATATAGAAAAAAATCTGGAAGTGGTGCTGTGGCTCAAGTGGTAGAGCTCTAGCCTTGAGAAAGTCCAAGGACAGTGCTTAGGCCCTGAGCTCAAGCCCGACACTGGCAGACTTTGAACTACAAAACTCAGATCTCCTGAGTAGCTAGGATTACAGGTAAAAGCCACTGGTCCCCGGCTCTCTGAAATACTTTTGAAAAATAAATTTTCTTCTGATCTCAAATAGCGTAATTCACAACACATTAATAGAGATTTTCTTTTCTAAATATATTTTAAGATTCTGAACGGGTGAATATTCTCATTCCATCCTAACAATAATGTTCCTAGAATTGAGGAGAAATGTGTGAATCATAAGTCATATCATGAAACCTCTTCCAATACTATAGAATCCTTCCAGAAGTCTGCTTAAATGAAAGCAGGCAGCAGTAGAACACTCAGCAATATCTATTTAAAACAATGTAAATTGTTATTTTATTTTACTTTATCAATTGCAGTGAAATTAAATGGTGTCCTTACAGAGTACCTTTTCTGGTTTGATCTTTTCCATTGATACCAAAACAATGTATATAGTGTCTCTCCTAATTCTTTATTCTAATTTAAAATAAGAGCCAGATTTTTGGTCTCATAGCATCAGTTTCTTCATCTCCAAAACAGAGGACACAATCATTTACTGTCTTTAAAAATGAAATGAAAAGTGTCCCTCCCCCCTGGTCCACATTACAAATGTTAATTTTATGTAACTAGAGATAATATGTGTTCTACATTGTACTTTCTTCCACATCTTTCATTTGATTTATATTAGCCTTTCTGGTATCCTTGCTCACCTTCACAAGGATCTGCATTAGATCAATGTTCCAACACCCAACACCATATTGCATTCATGGTAGGACAACGTGTGACACTTGCCTTTTCATCTAGGCACTCTTCCATAACCCACGCCTGTATTCATTTGGGGGTGATAGTGACTCACCTGGGTGATTCATAAGGTACTCTCAGGCAGACCAAACCTTCTATACCTTTTGTGCATGGAGCACTTGCTGAACTGATTTCCTGCATTCTTTGCCCGTACTTTACTGCTGGATTTCATCTGAAAAGCCAGTCAGTGTTCAGTAACAGAGTCTTCAGTTTCATTGTCAGATTGAGTTAGAAGTATAAATGTATTATAGATAGACAATATATAAAATATAGAATACATAAATATAAATATAAGCTCCAAATCACCTTTTAGATCTCAGAGAAAGTTCTTAACATGCTTGATACTCAATTTTCTTTTCTCTAAAAGGGAGAAATGACATCTACATGGAAAGGTTATTTAGACAGGTAAGGGCAGAGGGCTCATGCCTACATTCCAACTACTCACAAAGGTGAGATCTGGAGACTCACAGTTTGAAAACAACCTAGAAAGAAAAGTTAGCAAAATTCCATCTTGAAAACAGCCAGCAAAACACCAAGCTAAAATCAATGACTAGAGTAGTAAAGCACCAGGTAAATGAACAAGCTAAGACAGCATGATGCCCCGAGTTGTAGCTCTGGTACCATCCAGTGTCCCAATGTGTACGTGTAGTGTGTGTGAGTGTGTATGAGTGTGTGTGTGTGTGTGTGTATTTGCGTGTGTGTGTGTGTGTGTGTGTGTGTGTGTGTGTGAGAGAGAGAGAGAGAGAGAGAGAGAAGACTAAATGATAACTCAATGCAAAGACTTTTGGCTGGCACATTACAGGTATACAATAAATGATATTTATTGCAACATTCATATTCTACTATGATATTTAAATGAGGTAATATGTACATGGAAAAGTCATACTTCAAATTGCTATGCTTTTTTGCCCTAAAATTATTTTGTATTCTGATTTTGACCATTTATGCCTTCATCAGGATCTGTGATCTACATCTTTGATTATAATGTATTTTATATGCTCATTTATCTTGTCAATAAAGATGATAGGACAGAATGAGACATGGAAGTGTGTTGTTGCCTGTACCTTACAGATCAGCAGGGATCCATAATGTTAATGTTCTATGGGCAATTACACATTCTATGTGTCAAGTACAAATGGACTAACACACACCATCATTTAGGCCAAACAAACAATGTCAGGAAAAATGTATTCAAAGTTGTAGGGGCTTTTGTTTTCTCTAAAAGGGAGATAAACTATGTCTAAAGCAATTCTAAAGCCAGGGATGACTGAAGTGTGGAGGAGGCCAAAGGGATGCTGTGGAAACAGCCCAGGCCAGGTCCTGCAGGGCCTTGGCAGGAGGCTTTTGTACTCTTTTAAACACAATGGGAATCCATCAGAATGTTCGAGTAGAGAAGTGATACAGCCATCCTTCTTCTTTTTTTTTTTTTTTTTTTTTTTGGAATGAATATCCTAAAGATCATGTGGGGCCAAATCCTGAGAAGATAATGAAGAAAGTGAGAGAACAGCTAGTAGACATCCTGATCGAGCCAAATCACCAAAATGATGTCTCATATTTGCTCAGTTCTGTGAAGGTGAACAGGAATGAATAGGTGTGGAATTATTAGGTGTGCATTTACAGGTGCTGGTGATGGAATCTTGACTCAGGAATAAATATCAAGGTTTTGGCGTTAAGTTGCTGGGAGGTTGGTAATGTTATCCTATAGGACAAGAAACATTAGGGTAGCAGCTTTGGTTGTCATGAGGCTATGATTCTAGTGTGGAATGTGTTGATTTGAGGTTGTCCTGACAGGTAAGTGCATGTAAACTAGAGAGAGTTGAGTGTGACAACTTGAACCCAAAGAAGAAATCCAGGATATGAGTTACAATCAAAGCAATGGTCTCTGAATCCATGGATTATCAAAGGGATAGTGCATATAAGCAAAAGGGTAGGAGGGGCTGGGAGTTTGGCTTAGTGGTAGAGTGCTTTCCTAGCATTCATGAAGACCTGAGTTCAATTCCTTGGTACAGCATACAGAGAAAAGCTGACAATGATGCTGTGGCTCAAGTGGTAGAGCTCTATCCTTGAGAAAGCCCAAGGACAGTGCTCAGACCCTGAGTTCAAGCCCCAGGACTGGCAAAAAAGGAAGAAAAAGGGTAGAAATCTCATATTGTTACTATATCTGACTTTGTTACCTGGTATATTGTATATAGGTTTGTTTGTTTGAAATATGAAAGGGAAGGGGGGAAAACAAGATGATTGGGAGGGGGTGGGGGAATAGAAATGGAGACAAAAGCATGAGAAGGGGTATCAATGTGTGAGAAGTAATGCACATACTACCTGGTGAATGTAACTGTAACCCCTCTATACATTACCCCGACAATAAAAAAGAAAAGAAAGGAAAAGAAAAAGAAAAAGGGTAGAGATGGGACAAATCTTTAAGGAACACTGTTATTTCCAAAGGAAAGTCTGGAAAAGAGAAATCACAGAACTAGTAACATTTCTAAAGAGAACCTTGTAGAAGAAAGTTTTAAGCAACAAATGGTCATATTAATTACAATAAAAATATATGGAAAAAAGAAACAAATGGTCCCCAATATTAAATATTTTTGAGAGACAAAGGAAAGAAAATAATCAAGTTTGTTTAGAAATATAGACATCACTAGTGCACCTCGTTATTTGAGTGGAGTAATGACCCAATAGCTAGTTTCTAGTGAGTAAAGAGTTAAAAGGAGGTGAAAAATTAGATGTCAAGAACAAATAAACTGAGACATAAAGACAGAGATTGAGATAGAGTGATATCTAAAGGAAGACAAGAAGTAAAGCATGCTTTTCTTTTTAAAATATAACAAAGATCTAAGGGTGTTATAATGAAAATAAAAAGTTTTCTGGTAGCAGAAGGAAATTGAAATATGTAGGAGAAAGAAAGGAGCAGTATCTGCCTGGAAAGGCAGGAGTGGTGTGGTTCAAATTAGGCTCTGGTAGAGAAACCAATCTTAGAATAAAAGATCCCTTTCTTGAGCGAGGCATGGTAGTTTAGCCCTGTAATTCGGGTTCAATGGAGGAATAGGTAGTAAGAGTACCATTTGAGGCTAGCCTTGAACAAGATCAAAAGACTTTTGCTGGAAATTAAACTAAGGCAAAAAAGACAGGGGATGCATTTCTAAGCTTGTGCTTAGAAAGCACAAGACCCTAAATTCAAACCCCAGAATGCACACACACACACACACCCCACAATATACATACCACTTCCTCTAATATCTCATAAAAGGAATAGCACAGGAAGAAGTTGACTCATGGATTCTCTAAAAGAGAATTGAAATCCATTTCCTCTGGTATCTGATGTGCTTTCTCTTAAAAAATGTTGCCCTCTTCTCACACCATTCGTTTAGATCATGGGGTGTATATAGTTAAAATCGAGTTAAAACAAGTTCTGAGGATGGTGACAAGTCACACCATGGATGAGATTGCTGGAGACAAAAAAAACAGTGTTGATCCTGCAGTTAAAGAAACTCAGTTTCAAATATGAAAAGAATCTATATGTAAGAAATTAATTTCTTCTTAATTAGACTATCCAGTCTAATGGACGCCATGCGAAGATTAGCTTGAACTCAGAAGCAAGACAAACTGGGTTTTTAAAAACTATTCTTTTTGACCCAAAAGGGAATAAGTTTATTGAGATATGCTGAATACTCAGAAGTTAGACATGGTTATTCAAGGCAGCTTTTACATTTTTTCTTTTTATTGTAAAGATGATATACCAACGACTTACAGTTACACATAGTGAGTACATTTCTTTTTGAACAAAGTCACCACTTCCCCTGTTTTCTCCCCAATTTTTTCTCCCAACCCCAACCCCACAAACTGTATAGTGTCTTGTATCGCTGCTGAATTAGTTCACCTTTTGTCCCACCACAAAAAAAATAGATCAACTTACATATAATACAAAAGGTACAGAGATCAAAAACAGTGACAAAGGGGAAAAACACATATAAAGTAAAAATATTTTTAAAAAACCACCCTCTTGTTTCCATTTCTTGGAAATCATTTTTTTGACAGTCCTGGGACTTGAACTCAGGTCACTGTCCTTGGACACTTTTTGCTCAAGGCTGGCGCTCTACCATTTGAGCTATAGCACCACTTCTGGCTTTTTTTTTTTGCCAGTCTTGGGCTTGGGTTCAGCGCCTGAGCACTGTCCTTGGACTTTCTCAAGGCTAGAGCTCTACCACTTGAGCTTCAGCACCACTTCTGGCTTTTTTTTTTCTATGTATGTGGTACCGAAGAATCAAACCTGGGTCTTCATGCATGCTAGGCAAGCACTTTAACCACTAGGCCAAACTCCCGACCCCTTCTTCTGGCTTTTTTTTGCGTATGTGGTACCGAGGAATCAAACCTAGGGCTTCGTGCATGCTTGGCAAGTACTCTACCACTAGGCTACATTCCCTGACCCTGGAGATCATTTTGATAAACATCATTTTGTATGATCAAATGCGCATAGCTATTGAACCTTTGTGATCCTCTAAGAGTATCCTACTTTGGGCTCACTGTGTTAATTTATCATATCCAAGTGTAAAAAATTTACCTTTATTGTGTTGAGGAAGATGTAAAGAGAAACTTTCATGTGCTATAGAAGCCTGTTATATTTCTTTGAATTCTTTCTTGCCCTTTTTACCATGAAGGCACATGTACTGTTTTTAACCTTTGAAAAAAGTCTTTTTTATTGGTATTGTAGATTGGATATACAGAGGGGTTACAGTTACATGAATAGGTAATGAGTAACGAGTATAATTCTTTTTTTGAACCATGTCTCTCCTTCCATCACTCTTGATATGTGTACCTTTTTCTTCAGCATGAAGTTTATTCACTAACAAAGAGAAGATGAGATGTTATAAAGGCCAGGTAAGTGATTTTCTGTGAATTGCATTGTTTCTATACTATTGGTCCAAACTATAAAACTCCTCTGTCATTAATTATGTTGGAGTTTGTACTGGGAATCGGGAGAATGTTCTTTGGCCTGGTTTTGTCAGAGCTTTGAATATCCTCTTAATTATCCTCAACAATGCCTCCCCTTGCGTATTCTTACTGTTTTGTTTTCTTTTGCTTTTAATTTTTTTTAACTCAGCATATTCTCATTTCAAGTGTCCCTCTTGACGCTTCTTTTACAGTCCCAATTATTTGCATCCACAGAAGTGTGGTTCCTCCTCTTAGATTTTTTCTTTTACTTTATAAACAGAAAATGTTCAGAAAACATTCAGTTGAAAATTTTTATCATATTTTTTCTCGAATCTAATCTGCAATCTCCATCTACAAGAACTGCTTGTAATTATCACCAAGACTCCACCATTACAAATTATGTATCATCAATTCCATCAGCGTCACTATTACCACCATCATCACTATCAACTTCACCAAAAGAAACTGAGACGCTGAAATACCCAGAGAAAGACTTCAACTAATCCATTGAGGAACTTAAAAGTATAGTCACACCAAGAACTGACCTGGTAATATTGTTTGTAGCCATCAGCTGCACTGGAATCCATGTCATAATTCATAGAACATTAGTTGGAGGATGTTAGAATAATAAATAGTATCATTAACAAATAATTATTAGTGCATACAGCACTGCTAATGTATCACCTAATACATCTTGAAAGTAAAACTCAAAAGAACCAAACTATGCTCAATTAAGTTAACTGCATTGCAGAATAAACTACCAAAATATCTATAGGACTACAACACATCCAGCACCAAACAAACTAAAATACATAGTATAGGATATTCATTGCAAAGTTATTGGGCCTAGAAAGAAGAGAGCATAACTAAAAACAGAAGAAAAATAAACAAAGTTGACTAAGATTCATAGTAGGAGACAGGGAAAAACTGTATCCAGTATGTTAAGAATAATAAAGGGCTATGCAGGAGGTACTTTAAAAACTGCAACAAATAAGACTTATAGAAGATTAGATTTTGGAATAAAAAAGAGAGTGAGCAAAAAGATATAGCAATAAAAGGCATTCAAAATATAGCAGAGAGAGAAGATAATTTAAAAAGTGAAAAAATAAAGTCTATCACCATTCTGATCAGTGTTTGATACAAACTCAAAGAGAGCCTCAGCATGTGTCTATGGAATCTCAAAGGAAGAAAACAACTCATTGTCTTCCTAAAATCTAAGGAAGACAACAGTAAGGATTTCATGAGTGTAAAGTATATACAGAACTTATTAGAATATTATAAAAAATGAAATGCTTGGAAGTGGTCCTGTAGTTCAAGGGGTAGGGCGGTACCCTTGAGCTGAAGACCTCAGGGACAACACGCAGGCCCAGAGGTCAAGTCCCAGGACTGACAAAAAAAAAAAGAAAGAAAAAAGTGCTGGAAATGTGTGAATTTGATGAAAACTATAAACTTACAAGTTCAAGCTCACTGAAACTCAACCACAGACAGCTTCACCAAAATACACCATGGTCAAATTGTTCAGAGCTGGCCATAAAGAAGGAAACTTAAATGCATCCAGAGAAAAGAAAAAGTCATGTTATATGCAGCATGCCAAAGATAAATAAGCGAACAGATTCTGGAACAGAAATAACTGGACACAGTAATGGAATAATATTTTTAAAAAATCTCTATCAGGTAAGAGCTGTATACCAAACTTTGAAAACCGAAGATGAACTAAACTGTTTTAGATGCACAAAAGCTGAAAGAATGCGTGGCCAACAGACCCAACACCACAAGAACTCTGAACGAAATCATCACCAAGCAAAAAGAAAAGGAAGCCAGATAGAAGTATGAACTGTCAGAAAATAAAAATGTACAACAAAAAGAAATGGACAATATGCCGTTAAGTATGTACATTTTCTTATTCAAGGAAATCTCTTTAAAGGACAATTGATCCTTTAAAACATAAAAGCAATTTGGTATGGAATTTGCAATATGTAAAAGTAAAATATGAAAATTACTATACTAAGAACAAAATAAAGCACAGTATTGTAAGGCTTTTCATCATGTGTGTTGAAAACAAATATTTAAGGATTCATGAGTCCAAACCAGATGTCATTATTTTGAGCAAGAAATCTTTAATATGAATCCCGCCATCCCACTCTTAGGTAGCTACCCTGAATATCATAACCCAGGATATGATAAGGACACCTGCACAGCCATGTTCATTGCTGCACTATTCACAATAGCCACACAATAGCGCTTCTAAATTAAAATTATGGCTTTATTTAACATGTCGGAAATTGATGCTTCAATTATTTTCATCAAAGGTTTATTTGGGTTAGTTATTAAAAATATCTTTGTTTAGTATGTGGTTGTTATATTATGCATATATTTGTATAATATATTACATGTATATTTGGGGGAGAAGAGGAATGTAGGAGAAATCTCCCTTCCAACTCACTGGGAATATTGGTCATGCTTTTGGTAAACAGGGGGTATGATGAAACCACAGGTTCTAAATAGGTTTTGCTAAGTCTTCTTAAGGGAGTATACAGGACATGGCCAGTATTCTGGAAAAGCTATTAGAAGTCTGCAGTTGCTTCATCATTTGATCATTTTGAGATGTGCTTTCAGTCACGCTCATCGGTTGCTTGTACATTCATGTGTGAGGGTGAGCATTTGACACACACTGCCTTTCTCAGAGGTTGGCAAATAGAAAATACTGGATATGTGTCTGATAAGTCAACAAAAATTCACATACACAGGCACACTTTTGTGTGTGAGTATGTGTGTGCTTGTGCACGTGTGCAAAATGCCCTTTAGCTTTTTACTTTTTGCTTATTATTTGCACATACTTTGAAACCTCTCTAGCTGCCCTGATTTAAACCTAAGAGTTTAGTTTCTCCCCAAACTGGTCTTCATAATATTTTTGCCAACACAATTGTCTCTGAGAGTGTTTTAGGCAAGTAGAAGCTGCCATAACAAGTGGCTGCAGACTTGGTGGCTTATTACAGGTGAACATTTCTTCTCATAGATCTGGGGGCCTGAAGTCAAAAATGAAGGTTCAGGTGTGCATTCTCCTAAGGCTTCAAAAGAAAACACTTCATGGCTTCTTCCAACTTCTGGTTGCAAGCATTCTTTTATTAAAAAAATATTATTTTATGTTATTGTCAAGGTGATGTACAAATGTCCTCATTACATTAGTCCTATAATGAGTACCTAAGGCAGGTAATGAGTATATCTCTTTTTGAACAAGGTTATTCCTCCCCTGCATAGTTCATTTTCAACCTAGTGTCTAGGGACTACTACTTTTGTTTTGTTCATCTCTTCTCCACCATTCTGTGCTCCTTCTCACCTTCCCCAAGACAGATAAATGGGCAAACAAGACAAAAGGAAAAGAACGCAAAAACAGTAGTGTCTTGGAACCCTTGTCTTTATATTTAGGGCCCTTTTCATTATTAATGGTCAACTAATCTTAAAATCCTTTATCACACTTGTAAAGATTCTGTCAGAAATAAGATTAGCAGATTCTAGGGCCTAGGACATGGGGCTGGGCATAACTGAACCCGATAGAAGACATTTTGAACAGAATCATCACAGAGGAATGGATGAGACAATTCATGCACAAAATTCAGTAATCAACGTGATAGGTTAGTGCCATCATTTAAATCAAACTTAATATTGAAAGGTCAGTGGTAAACAAAATAAAAAATTTAAGTGAAGACAGAATCAGTACCTTTGATTTCTTTCTCTTTCTGCTTTCCAATGCAGTTGAAGATTGGCACTGAATTCCAGCAACAGCATAAGCTTTGTAGTTGAACTTAGCCCAATTTCGCATTACCCTGGGCACAATTTAAATCTCTCTTCTCAGAAATGTTGCTCCAGGGAGCTTTACTCAGGACTCTCAGCTTCTATGAGCTGGGATTTTCCCTTCCAATGTACATTTATTTATCTTAGCTCCTGAGAAGCTAATTAAAATGGAAGTCAGTGCTGCCAAATCCGGGAAGCTTCTGGGTGAGCAACAGGAGATTGCTACCCAGGATACACACCCAATTCCCCATGGGAGTTTAAGGGGACTGCAGACTGTGAAGGATAAGTTTAATTCTCAAAGGTGAACAGAAGCTGTGTACTGACAGCTCACACCTGTAGTCTTGCTACTCAGGAGTCAGAGATTTGAGGATTGTACTTCAAAGCCAACCCAGGCAGAAAAGTCCCTGAGCCTCTTTTCATTAACCACCACCAAAGAAGGAGGAGGAGGAAGAGGAGAGACAGGAGGAAGAGGAGAAGGGGAGAGAGAGGAGGAAGAAGAAGAGATAAAGTGCTATTGTATAGAAAAAAAAATCCCTCAAGGACAGTGCCTCTGCTCAGCACACACACACACACACACACACACACACACACACACACACACACACACACACACAAGGTGACCAGTAGATGGAAGTTGCTAAGTCATAGCCTAGCACAGTCTGAGGCCCAAGGCAAACCACCAGGTTTTTATATATATAAATGAAAACTTGTGGAAACAGAATGGAATTCCTTGCTTCCACTACCAATTCAAAAACAAGAAATGTTATTTACATTTCATTTGCATGTTACCATATGTATGAAGGTAAATTAATAACATAGACCAGTAAATTGAGCCCAAGAGGAAAATAAAAATATAAACTCTGGTATGATGTAATAATCAAGGAAAAAGAAAAATAAAATATAGCCTTAGATCTAGAATAGTTGAGAAAACGTTTTTACTCACACAATTCCCTCGGAACAAATGTAAGATAAAACAGGACTGTAAGGAAAAACCTCAATGACTTTACTTAAAAGAACAAGAATAGATTTTGTAAGTAACAATAAATATTGTACTCCTGGTTGATGGGTGAAGAGTCTCTAGTCACACATACATTTAATATAATTTCAAGAAAATGATCAATGGTAGTATGCAAAATTCATCCTAAAGTTTAGAACAGGAAGATTTTTAAAAGGAAAACATAGAAAAGAGCTTTCAAGTGATTACAATTATTATATTCCATAATATTTAGGAAGATGGATAATATGATGCTCTTTGAATAAAGTACCCACATAGCAGAACTGACAGCCTACACACTGAAGATTCATGTACAAAGAAATCTGGGTGTCTAATTTTGTGTAAATATAAAAACAAACCTATAAATAATAAAACAAATGTAAAGAGAGAGGTGTTGTATTGGGGCCTGAACTCAAAATCTTTTCCTCTCACTTGGCTTTCTAGTCCAGCCCAGTATACTCTTTTATTATATCTGTAAAAAAATCTTTAAAAATTCAACTCTAGAAATTGTGTTTTGAAAGAAAGTTGAGGAGGAAGTGATTCAGGAATATTTATAGGTTCATAGGTAATATATATAATATTTCATGCAATATTTCGTTATATTTCTTCAATGACAAAAACTGAAAATAGTATCAATATTAATTATGTAAAAATAAGAAAATATTTAACTATGTAAGTATATTGAGTATTAAATTAATGAGTCTCATGTTAATGCTCAGGTGGGCTCAGACAGTTATCTTCTTACTTATGCTTCCTGAGCATGATCAGTATACCTCCATGCCTAACTTTTTACTTGCTGAGAATTTATCCTAAGCAAGTTTATCCTAAGCTTGCTTCCAACTGTAATTGCCCCATTTCTATCCCTGAAGCAGCATCATCATTCATCATACCCAGCCTACATTAAAAAATGTTATAACATATGCTAAAAAATCAGAATAATCAACACTGATACTGATATTATCTGTTTTTTTTCAAATATAAACTTTAGGCCTTTTCACTTTCCATTTTTAATCATTAGAATATCTTCTTTTATAATCAGGGAAAAATGCTTTTCAGTGGCTTGACAACAGCTCATAGGATATCAAAATTAGAGGAGCAAGAGCTTCATCCAACTATGTCATTTACCACAGTAACTTGACTCTGAAAAAAAGATAATTGCAAAAGTCAAAATTTATTTTCATGCAGATTAAATACATTCTTCCAAATCCAGCCTATTTCAACGGATCTCTTACAGACAGCCTGAAAGGAGACTCTATTGGCCCACAATACTTTCAGAGAAATTTGAGGCTAATGAGTATTTTTCCAACTGATCTCCATAAAGACAGAAGACAGAAAGAGTAAGATATGGCTAGGTCTGAGTTCCAGTGCAGAAGAGACCAGATCTTCAACTGCCTTCCACCTGGAGCAGGTTCTAAGCTCCTTTGTCCAGAGCCTGAAAGACTCTATAGACATTTGAGACATGAAAAAACTGAAGAAATCAGCTAGGAGACTAGGTGAATCCTGGCTATATCTTAGGTGCCCTTTCTCCTAAAATAGTGTTGTTTATAGTAGTGGTGGCTGAGGTTCATTTCATAAGTGTGATGCGAGCAGCAGAGTCACACCATATGGTGGCCCTGGTCTTGAATGGGTTAGCAGGAGTTTGCCATTAAGAGAAGGCAGAAATGAACCAGCTTGCCAAACAGTGGAGGCCTTGTGTGCAAAGGCCCAGGACTTTCATGTGGTGTGATGAGACGTTCATCAACAGCGGATGACAGGAAATGGGAGGGGATGACAGCTGATGGGCCTGGATTGTGAAAGCCTTGAAGGCTACATGAAGGAGGATTGTGCGAGGGAAACAGGGGGTGGATAGTGGGAGGAGTGGGAAAGGGGCACAGCAGAACCTAGGCACTAAGGGAAATAATCATCCCCAAGAGGAGGCAAACTTGCCCTGAAAGAATTACAAGTAACTGAGGGGGGTCTGGTTGGTGGGGGGAGTGGCACAACTATACAGAAAAGCGTGGCCCAACTTGGAGGTGGGTCTAGATGATTTGTTCATACTTCCTGTTCTGGCTGCACGTTTTTCCTCTCCTCTGACTCCCTGTGGACAACCTCCAGATCTGTGGGTTCAAAAGCAAAGAAGAGGATGAAGTAGACATAAATCAAGAAAGGAAGTGGCAGAAGTTAGCTCAGAAGAGTTTTCAGCTGTGAGAGAAAAACAAAAACAAAAACAAATCTCCCAAAATGCTAACAGGAGCCTGCTGTACAGCTGTTTTAGCTGTGTGTTGCCAGCTCAGCTCATGGATGACAAACAGGCTTGGGTGGCAGATGAGTTTGGAAGATGGTTGTGTTCACATCCCAGCTCCACTTCTCTATGGTTATGGGCATAAAACAGTCTGACCCTCAGTTTCCCCATGTGTCTATTCACAAGATGATGTAGTACATAGGTCATGAACAATACTGAGCTCTAATTGTTAAGTTTGGGCACTCCTCTTTGCATCTTCCTGGTTCTCAGATCCATTATTCCTATCTGTAATAGAAGAGTAAAGAGTTAAGTGAGCTTCCTCGTATTGAGACTCCTTACATGAATTAGTATTTTCTTTCTCCCCAGGGCTCCATGAGGAGAACGCTAACACTCCCATTTGTAGAAAGTTGAAAGTCAGAAGAAGCTAGATTACTTGGGCAAGTTCTCACGCTAAGATAATGCGGAGAAAGAATGCTGTGTGCCTTGCCAGCATCTTCTGTTCTGTGAATCAGGCTATCTGCCAGCTGAGCTGCCCTCAGAGCTCAGATCTCCTCCACAGGCTGTGCTTCCACTTCCTCCACACACCTGCTGCCCACCCCCTCAGGACTTGGCCCCCTCAGCCACACAGTCCTGGAACAAGATCTCCAATCAAATGGCCAAGCTGACCCAGGCTAGAACATAACCAGATGTGCCACTACTGGGCACTAGACAGGCTATAGGTCACTAGCACTGCTTTGTCAGTGCCGTACCATGTACAGAGCCACTGCCCTAGAGAAATATAATATGGAGGGAAAAATCTGTGTGTGCCTCTGTCCTACAAGGAAATTCTCAGGCTTGAGGAAGACCTTATGGATTGTGAGAACTCAGAGGAAGATGGAACTGGGAACCATTTGAATGAGAGAGACTCATTTTAATAAGGTGGAGAGCTGAGGGTAAGCTATTTTACTCTAGATCCTATGCCATCCTAACCTGGTTTTAACCCTTTCACTATATAAAGTAGGAAATGCAGGCTTAGGCATATCAGAGAGGCTGCTTTATTAAATTAGATAGCTTGTGAGTCCCTTAGACTTGTTCTTGCTTGAGTTTCTGTATTTACTTTACTGAGTATTAGACAAGTGGCCATTGTAATTGTGACTATCATTAATGGAAACCTATAAGGACCAGGCCTTTTTCTAGGAGCTGAACAGTTATTAATGGATGTTAAGTCTTCACCATCACCATAGGAGAGAGGAGCCATTGCCCTTTTTCCTTCAACAAATGGGGATGGCGGTACAGTATATGCTTACCCTCCCTCCAGCCCAGAGGACTTGGCCTGTGTCCTGAGGTCAACTTGGCAAATGCCTCTCCTGCATTAATCAGGATGCCTGAGAATTCAATCACTAATGTCAAGAAATTTTCCACTCTGGATGATGCTGTCAGGATTAAGGTGGACTTGTGATGTTCTAGGGGGCAGGGGTAACTGGCTGGAGCCATATTCGATAAATCCAGTCAAGACAAGTCTCATTCAAACAGAATTCCTTCTACCCACACTGGCCCCTGTGTTTCTAAAAGTTTAGGCTCTGTTCTCTAAGAGCCAGAGATATGTTGAAACCTGGGGGAAATATCTACTGAGCAGTTATTCTTCTGGGAGTTTCCAGGCTTGTATAAGCACAATGTCAATAAATTTTGTTCAAGTTGTAGAGCTGGCCAAAGGCCATTCTTTTCTTTAGTCTGTTGAGGTTGAATGTGAAAAACTAAAATATGATGCTTTTCTAAACGGAAGTGAGATTTCTTCTGCCTGCTCATCTTGAGAGAAGAGGCTGGAATAAGAGAAAACAGAAGAGTCCACCATTTGCCACATGTCAAGTGGATATAAGTGTTTTACATTCACTGCCTCACTGTGCTCTCATCTGGAGACTGAGCATCGCTATTGTACTGAAGACCCAACCTGGTCAGTAGCATTTGCACATCATGCTGTGCTTGTTATAGAGGCATAAATTCTGAAGCCAGAGCTGTGTGATTTTGGATAAGTTACCTGATCATTCTGAACCACAGTTTCTTCATGCATAAAATGAAGGCAAACACATGAATCTTTGTCTCATGGAACTTTTGTGATTTGCAATGGATTAAAATAAAGGAAATGCCTAGAACAATGTATTGATTTAGTGTCAGCAGTTGCAATTATATAAGCTGTTTTTGGAATGGCAAAATGCTGGTATATAGTGTGGCCTGGGAGAAGGAAGAAGATTCTTAAACAGTAAGTCAGATTCTGTGGTAGGAAAGGATTCAGATTCATAATCCCTCATAGATAGCTACCGTAATCCCTCCAGGAGGCACGTGAAGAGCAAGATGAGGAAATTGAAGAAAAGTTAAACCATGTGACTAATGTCACACAGCTACAAAATATTAGAGCTGGAATCAAAAAATGTCAGCAGGATGCCACATTTCCATTCTGCCCACCCACTCCCCTGTCCACCAGGTGGAAAGGAAGCTGGCCATCCTGCTCTGCAACACATGCCTATGTCTGGTCCCAAGCATGTATGTCGCCAAGGATCCATCAGGAGAGGAGGACAAGCATTGCACTAGTGTTTGTTTATTTCATAAATGCATCATTTCCAGGGAAGGTCCTCTGCACACGTAATTGTTGTTAATACTTTACATGTTCAAAGGATAGAGCAAGCTGGCTATTTTGGAGATTCCTTTAATGCCTCAGAATTCTACGACATTAGCCTGCTTGTTTATTGTCTGCCTACCATGTGCTAGAAATGAGGCTGGGAAAGTAAAGGGAAGGATGATGGAATTGGCTCAATAGTAACAGAATGAGTATATGTTCACATACAATGATGAGTACAGTTCTGGAAGATTCTATGAAATCTAAAGAGGTTGTTAGGGAGCTGAGCTTGAGTGGGGCATAAAGACAAGGCACATAAAATGGAAAGGAAAAGCTATGTCTCCAGCACAGAGAAAGGAAGGGGTCATCAAAAGCAAAATATTTGTGAGCACAAAGAACTGGCCTTTGTTCTCAGAGGATGTGGAAGTGTTTCTACCAAAAACATTAAGGTTTCTTTCATAAGGATTGTAAAAATTGAAGCAATCTATTTAAGTTATAGTTCATACTGTGATGCCCATCATATTGTGAAGAAAAGATGCGTCTTCAGCTTGCTCGATAACTTGAAGTGCTAACAGGTGGGTATTGGAATAAAGTGTTGGCAATACTCCGGGTCTACTGGGATCAATGGAAAGGAATAGTATTCATCAGTGGAGGAAGGCTGGATGGGCTGTACCTGGCTATCTGACTCATGCCACATAAACTGCAGTAGTTCTGGCATCAGCCTGATCTAGTTTTGAATTATAACTCTGCCACCTGTTGTCTACTGGAACTTGGGCATTGTATTTAATTCCACATGTCAGCTTCCCAGGCTGCAAAACAGATCTAACAATAACCCACCTTCAAGGCATTTTGTGAAGAATATGTGAGTTAAAGTGTTTAACAGTTCAGCACATAATGGATTCCATAATAATGAACTTCCTCAGTATGTAAAGAAAACTTAGGAACACCTTAGAATGAGCAGGAAGGAAAAAATAGAAAGGAAAATGATTTCACCTTTTTACCACAATTTTTTCTCACTTGTGTTCTGTATACTGTAAAAGCTCTTAGCAAGAGGAACCTGCCAACTAGCACGTAGGCTGTATGGAACCAGTCTTCTAGGGCCCAGAGCAATGTTTTGGAGAATACAGGTTGGCTAAGAGTGTAAGTATAGTGTAATTGACCTTTACTAAGACAATGTGGAGTGTAGGCTTGTGTTCATCTACCTGGTTTGATTTAAGGGCTGTCAGATCATCTACTTTGCTACATTAGATGATGCCAAATTGTGGCATGATGAAATAAACTAGATATCAGACTTGGAAGCAAATGTTTAAGCAGTTCCTTTAGAAAGCTGCAAAAGAAAAATAGGAAACCATTAGAGAACTTGCTTAGGTGGAATAGGGTAGAGATTCTGAAAATTAAGAGAGAATTTTGAGCCGGGAGAGGTGGCTCATACCGATAATCCTAGCTACTCAGGAGGCTGAGATCTGACAATTGTGGGGGCCGGGGGAGGGAAATGGGGTTGAAAACATGAGAAGGGGTATCAATGTATGTGAAGTAATGCACCTTCTATCTGTAACCCTTCTATTAATTATAGTTTAAAAATACAAAAAAAAAATCCCAGGCAGAAAAAGTCTGAGACTTTTATCTTCAATTAACCACTAGAAAAACCAGAAGTAGTGCTGTAGCTCAAGGGGTAGGACAATAACCTTGAGTTGAAGAACTCAGGGACAATGCTCAGGCCCAGACTTCAAGTCCCACAATAGCCAGAAAAAAAAAAGAAGAGACAAAGAGAATTTCTTCAGAAAGAAAATGTGAGAGACAGGGTCCAGCTACATCCAGAGTTCATCATGTTATAATTTTTCTGGCCAAGTGCTAGGCACAGAGTTTATGCTCAATAAGCTTTTCTTAAAGGATTGAGTGATTGAATAAACAGTACAAAAGTAATTCCTAAAATAGGTAAGGAATAGAAAACTAGCATTAAGATTTATTAACTAACTTTGAACCTGAAAATACATATAAATATAGCCCATCAAATTGAGAACACTTTTGAGGAAGGATTGAAAACAATCAGCTCTCACATTAATTTCTGTGAGCCACAAAGAAAGGTAGAGTCCCAAATTAGGTGTTTTAGCATAAGATCACATGTGAAGTGGCATTTGTGGGCTTCAAAAAAAGTCTGGAAAAAAATCCATGGTCCAAAGATTTTACTGTTCTGGTGTTAGTGTTGACTTTTGTTTTAGGCTCAATGGATCTGAAAGTCATTCCAAACATTTTAGAAATGGAAATTGAGGGGTTAGTGAATTGTCTAAACACTTAGACTAGTAAGGCCAAGACTTGGAGGTAAGTTTCTGGGGAAGGTGTTCTCTTTGAAACCATGTCTTGAACTCAGAGCCTTATGCTCTTCCTCAATTTGCTTGCTCGTGAATGATGCTCTGAGTCATGCTTCAAGCCCACTTCTCTATCAGGTACTTTTCTGCTTGGACTGGATTTGAACTCTGATCTTATAGATTTTAGCCTTATGAGTAGCTACAACTACAGGCATAAATCACTGGCAGCCAACTGTATTTTGATGGTTTGGTTTGGTTTGATTTGGATTTTGACATGTTATTATTAATGTTTTGTTTTTTAGGTGAAATTTAACTGTGTATCCTAGGATGATCTGAAACTCCCCACCTTCCTATCCCATACTCCCAGGTGATAAGTTTAAAAAAAAAAGGAAAGAAAGAAGTCAAGGAGAGGAAGGATATGTGCATAAAGAAAAGGGAAATGGAGAAGGGAGACAAGGGGAAGAAAACAAAGGAGGAAAGAAGAAAGGAAGGAAGAAAAGAAAGAAGAAAAACAGATGGGGACTAAATGAAGCCAATTCCTCCTGTCTTTAGGGGCTTTTCTAGAGCAGAGGAAATTCAGGCAATCCCTAGCTTAGTCCATACAAGTAGACCTCACCCACGGGGATTTCCCCAAGGGTGCTTCTGAGAATGCACGTGCGTGTGCGCGCGCGCGCACACACACACACACACACACACACACACACATACACACAAGGTTCTTCTGGATTACCAGGAGCAGTGTGGGACTTTTCCCTAGTAATCCCAAAACAACCCTGGAGACACACACCATTCCCCTTGAGCAAACTGGAAGGATTAATTACAGAGATTTAAAAACTCCTATTGAGGAAAACAGTAAAGGGCTGAGTTTGTGTTTGTTTTCTTTGGCATAGAAAACTCCTGGCTTAGAAATATAAAGAAGGATAATGAAGGTATTTTATAACAAAACACAAACTTCCAGCAAGTTGTTCAGAAGGACTCTCTGATGTGTACTGTGCCTGGCTTTTCCTTGTACTTGCTTCTGAGCAAGCCCTAGAGAAAACGCCCCAGTGATTTCTAAAGGTCCCCAGGTAGGGTCTTCTGTGTACTCATGAGCCAGCATTTTCTTTTCTCTCTTGGAGCATCTTCATTCCATGAAGCTTTTGTTCCCTGTGATGAAGCAGTCTGGCTTACCAGGGGAGCATGAGTATTAAGTGAGATGGCCACAGGATGCCCCTAATAAGTGAGGATTTGTTGATGCTAATAATGGGGAAAAATACTAGCTCTGCTAGTAGGAACCAGCAGGATATGTAGAAGCTTCATTAGAATAAATGAAGTCAAATTATATCCTTTTGCTGTTGATGACGAGAAGTCAGACCTTAAATGAAAGGGGATGGCCGAATCTGGATGCCATGATAATTCCAGGTTGGAGTTGCCAGATATTGCAGAGTTGTCCAAAATAACTCCTGGTTATACCTGAAAAATAACAACAACAACAACAACAACAACAACAACAACAAAGCAGACTCCTCTAATCATTCCCTTATAACTCCAAATAGCTGGAAGAATGAGTATCAGGAGAGCAAGCATGGTGGCATGCACACTAAAGGTTGGCTGTACCCAGTGCTCTAGGCATGTGATTACAAGCAAGGCCTCACAGCAGCCTTAGAAGCTAGTTCTCCTTACAGAGGGGAGAATAAAATTTCAAAGGCATGAAACACCTCATCCATGGAAAAGTCAGCTTCCTGACTTAACCCCTTTGGATACTTCAGAAATCTCTAATGAATGTACTACACCAGACATGAAGGGAAGGTCTCTTCCTCTACTTCATCCTTCTCCTTCCAGTACCCTCAAACCATCACAACATCTGGCCTCCTATGAGTCCAATCAATAGTACCTTCTTTATACTACATACTCTACAGACATAATCTATGTCTACAGGCATAGATTAATAGGTATCTATGACATACAGCTTACTTTTAATTATGTTCTAAAATCTATGTGCCAGTGATCATTTAAAGAGACTCCCTTCTTGAATAATTGTTTGTTAAACATAACATTTGAAATATGATGTAAAAATCAATGTTAATAAAATCTTGAAAAAAATAGTACTTTCTTTCCCCTCTCTCATGGGACTCTTTATGAAGGGTAAACTTAGCTTCATGGCTCTGCACTTTTAATTCTGAACCCGAGAACTGACATGACTTTGCATGTTGGGCCATGAGGGACAAGCATGTGCAAACACCAGCTGCAGTTGGGACTTCTTTCACTCACCCTGTGTTTGGAAAATCCTGGACTCACAATCTGAGAGACCTCATATATCCTCCCTTTTCTGAAGGCACAGATGGGGTCATCTTGCTTTGATCAAGACATCTAGTTCTCTACAGGAAAGGCTACACTCCCTGCAGCAGGTCTAGAATAGAGACACTGACATCAAGGAAGAAACTGCCAGCGAGTGCTAGTCCTGTTGGACATACTGGCTGTTCCTGTGCCTGCTGATTTTCACAACTTCCTCTTCCTGAGATGGGGCTGTGTCCACCAGAGTCTACTCCTCAGGCTGCAGGCAAGGCAAGAACACCAGCAAAACTCTTGTGCAGAGCCTTGTGGGAAGGAATTTGAGTGCCTTGGACATCAGGCCCCAGGCTTGAAACAGGATTTCTCTTCACCCCCTGCCCCCTTGCCATCTATCTACATAGGTCCCAGAAAGACAAGCTAACCAGAGTGTTCCATGGCTCCTAAGCTCTGAAATATAGCATCTGCTGCTCAAAACGACATCTGACACTTGCTTCAATCCTTGTGTCCTTCTGGAAAAATTTGTTTCCTTAATCCTATATTATTTCAGGGTCCACATCAAAAAATTGTGTGGTCTATCGTGACGATGTCACAGGAAAATACACTGTGTGTGTGTGTGTGTGAAATTCGTGCCAACTACCTGTCATGTGACACAAACACAGCAAATACAACACATTTTGATTCCAGAGAGACTTAAGCTGAAATTTCCCAAATCTGTCTCTTGGTCAGATTCCCTGGGAGGAGACATACAGAGCAAGATTTGTGCCAAGAGTCTCCTCACATAGAAACCTATCTAAGGGGAGTAAGGGAAGAGGAACTGGGTAGAGAGGGACACAGAGCCATAATGGAACAGAGATTTCCACCATCTAGAGGGCTCTGATACAGGGATGGAACTTTTAGAGATGGTCCAAGTTAACCTCCTTGCTTTTTGTATATCTACACACACCTTCCCAGACAGGGATTGCATGTAACCCCAGTCAAGGTTACCTTTGGTTGAAAGCCATTGGCAAAGAGGAAACTGGCTATAAACCATCATCAGCCAGCACTGTACTGGGCACTAAAGGAGGCTTGGGCGCACATTGCAGCATCTACTACACCGGATCATTTTCACTTTACCAGAAAGAGTCCCAGAGAAGAAAAGTGGGTGGCCTAAAGATTTGATGTGATGTGATGTGTGTGTGTTGTGTGTGTGTGTGTGTGTTCAGAACTATCTACTCTAAGCAGCGTATCTGTCTCCTATCAATACATTTACCAGTTGTTTAGCATTTGCTATGTGCTGGCCAATGTATTTGGTGTGTTACACATATTTGTATATTAAAGAATTGGACTGAGCCCCATAGCATAAATATTAGTGCCTTCATTTTGCTAAAGGAGGAAACAGTATCTGGTGTATCTACTAGGCTAACAAAGTGCCTGACACATAACAAAACTGTTTCTGATCACCTCCACCCCTACACTACAGTTCTTTCTAATGTTGCAAACCAGGGTATTGCCCCTAAATACAAACAAAACAATATAAAACAAAACTAGAATGAAAGCAGCAAAGTCATTATTCTCTGCCAAGCAATTCTTCATAGCAGAACTAGTTTTTGTTACTATTTGGGATTCCTTACTTTTATACCACAACTATATTTTTTGCTTTAAAAAAAATCTAACTTATCCAACTAGAGGCTGTGGATCAAGCCCCTGTTACTGAACATTCATTTAGTCAGTCAATGTGTATTGGGCACTCAGTGTGTCAGCTCCATGCTATGCATTCATTATGCATTCACATCTTCTTAGACTCCTCTTGGTGTATTTTTATCCCTGCTTCATAACTGAGGAAAATAGAGATTTGGCAATTCAATCACTGACACAAGATCTCCCAGCTCAGGCCTGGGTTTCACTATAGATCTGATCCATTTCAACAAAGTTGTGCTTATTCATTCTCTGTTATTAAACAAATAAGTATTAAATGCCTACGTGCTTCCACTACTGTCCAGGAATGTGTTGAGGATAAAGTTCCACTGGGGACATGTGCTCACAGTCCTGACTTTTTCACTATTGCATTCTGGAGCAAGATACACAAATAGAAAGCCTGAAAATGGGGGGGGAGGGAGGCTTTGAATGGAAAAGATGACAGGAATGTGGGGGAGAAGATGGCAGTGCACAGAAGAAATAGCTCCTCGACTCCAGCTGAGAGCATGAACTCAAAACTGCCTTTCCACACCCCAAGAGAGTCTCTGCATTTTATATGAAATGCCTTAGCACCTTAAACTTGAGAACAAATCCAGCCATTCTGTTGTCAATTAATGTGAGGTACACAAAAGGCCTATGTGGTGCAGCCTGAGGCTTGGGTACCCTGAATGGCCTGTGACTCTGAGACTCTGGGAGTTGACCCATCTGAACCGAGATTTATCCTAACCAGCAACGTTAGGAGTGAGGACCTAATCAGTAGCTACTGCCTGTTCTTGCATGCGGTAGCCAGTTGGGATTTTGAGTCCCAGCATGCTGGAAGAGCCTTACACTCTCTGTATGCCCTTTCTCTTATTCCTCGAAGCTCTATTCTTTCCTGAAACTATGCTATTCACTGACCTTCTTTGGTCAGGAAATAGCTCAATTGTGGGTGTCTCTAAACAGCAAGATATGGCTACGTGACCACAGCTCCCAACCTCCTTCCCCCTTCTCATTCCTGCTGCCACCAGATGGTTCAGAGATAATGCCAAGTCTTTCCTGCAAAAAAATAACATTCCCGAGCCATTCTGTGATCTCCTCTGATCACCCCGAGAAGGCAATTTTTCAGCATCTCCCCTCCTGTCATTGCTTCCCCTGTCTTATCTTTAGAGGGCTAGAGGACCTGAGCTGGTGACTTTCCAAGAAGAGTCGATCACGCACCGTGATGGGAATTCAAGGCCTCACGTAGACAGTGTACATGATCAGACGTGGAGTTCCCTCTCTCAAGGATGCTGCCAGGATGTTTAAGACCATTCTATCACGTCCCACATCATCGGTGATACCAATCTCACTCTTTCTCTAAACTGTGAAGACTCCCATTCTCCAAACAAATGGCGTTTTTTGCTTCTCACAAATTCCTTAGGTGACAAAAACAAGATGCTGATAGCCCACAAGCCTGGCATTCCCTCTAGCTCTGATCTTTCATTCTCAGGTTGTTGACATGAGGCCAGTAGCAACATGACAACTTGTCTCTCTAGCTATGCCGCTGGCCTACAGGCAAGCAGAAGGTACCTAATCAATAGCTGCCATCTGCTCCCGGTCATTAATTTGAAGGAAGGAGAGTTAAGCTTCAGAGATGAGAACATTATAAGATGAAAAGCTCACACATTTTTCCTGGATCATTCATCTTTTTAAATATAAAGTGTAACCTCAAACCTGGACACTAGAGAAGATAACCTAAATGCATAGCTTGACATAGGAAAATATTTTAACTTGAGATTCTACATTTTGTGATGCCAATTATTTTCATGCTGCCCTAAAAATGCCATATTATGTTACCATTTTAATACTTAGCTAAGGCACAAATCTGGATTATATGAGAAGCCAGTTATTTAGCAAGCAAGCAAGTAAGTAAGTTTAATTGACTGTCCTGTATCTACTTCTCTGTGAAACTTGGTCTCTGATGAATGCATGCTTTTTATTTAATCTTCACAAAAAGCTTTGTGCAAGAAGTATTCTTACCCAAAATTTTCAGATTAGATCATAGCCTATGGCAGTATTTATGAAGATAAAAATTGACATTTTAAAAATTGACATCTTAAAACTCAACTCAAAAAGCTACTAGGCTAGCTTTTCTCTTCTCTACAATTCAAAGGGGAAAAATTAATGAGTATGATGGTGTGGAAAGAATCTTCTAACTCTAACTCTAGCTCTAGCATCAAGTGAGACCAGGATCTGGAATGCTACCATGTAGGAAACCCTTAACCGCAGATTCCAGTGGCTACTCTTCTGGGCTTCACACACACAGGCTGTTTTCATTCTCCAGAAGCATTAGCTCTAGGCCTTTGGGAATATGCCTAGACAAACCAGTGCATATATTTCCATTAAAAAAAAGCAATGAACGTTTCAGGGCTTTGTACTTTACAGATGTTATTTGGTCGGTTGATTGGTTGGGTTATTTGGATGGTGGTTGCTGGAGAGTGTGCTGGAAAATCACTTCTGAAATCATTGTATTCACTGCCGTATCCCTAATCCTCTTTTTTATGGCTTTTTATCCCATCGCTCCACGGTGTATGACTTCTCCTCTCATACAATCCTTTTGTCCCTTTCTTGAAGCCATCACTGACCAAATTTCAGGTTTTGGGGGCTGAGATTTGCCTCCAGCAGCAGCATCAAGGTACTTTTCTATGAAGGTGCTTTTGTATCTGCTGCTGAGGAAACCAAATCCTCTCCCTTTGGGGGTATAACTATGAAAACAGTACTGAAATTGAACAGGATGTGCCTGGAGTATGAAGATTTTTTTTTCTCTAAGCCAAAGCCTTCAGAACCATTTTCAGGAATACTGGAGAAAGATTTAAATGGATGATTGGGCTAAAGCACCTTTAATATCATGCCAAACTAGAGATCCTGCATTGCAAATGTCTGACCATACCCAGATTTCGATAACAAACAGACCCAGAATTGAGTGAGTGTTCCATTTTTCACTAGCTACAGGACTGTGGGACATTACAGATCCCCTCAAGATCCATATGCACATCGATAAAATGATACAGGTAATAACTGACAGCCAGCCAAGGTCATTGACAACCAATGAAATGTTTCTCAGTTACTTGTGATGTACTGAATAACAGGCTGAAAGAGGGAGCTAGTACTATTTTTATTTTATTGTCATTCGTTCCACTATTATCTTATCTGAATCACAGAAAAGCATGACTTAATGTAAAGGCTATTTTATTAGGAGTCAAAAGAAACAAATTCTAGTATCCTTTTTGCTACGTAATCATATACAAGATGTTAAAAGTATCATTTGACTGATCTTGCTTTGGTTTCCTCACTTGAAACTGTAATAGTGATAATAACAATCGTTTTTCTTTAAACGACTTCTTTGATCATATTCTAAAGCCATAACTCCAAATTTGTTCCACACTTCCTCTCTCCTTCCCACTGAAAGTGTCATCCATCCACTGGTTCCTTTGTAAGGTCTGTAAGACGTGTTTTGTGTTATCAGTTGAGAGCCTTTTAGAGAGATTTCCTAGCATCTCACAAGGAAGAAGTGGATAATGGAATTAATTTAGAGAAGATAGACCATATTGTGTCAGTATAGCAAACAACCTGCTTAGTTAAAGATAGGCTAAATTTCTATAGGCTAGATTTTCTATATTGTGCTCTATGAGAGCTCTGTCCCAAGCCAGTAATAACCAGATGTAACATCCACGGACACTGGTCATTAGAGTCTCAAGTCATTTCATACCAAACTCCTCCTCGTGCAGGCCTGAAAAGGAGGCATAGACCAGATGATCTCCAGATTTGACTTACAGTTCTTGGAATAAAGTATCAAAAGAAATTCTAGGCAATATGATTCCAACTGTCTGTTCTTTCTTCATCAACAAAAATTTGCTAAACTCCAAAAAATCAGGCACTAAGCCAGAATCAGAGGACACTAAAAAGGATGCCACATAGCCATAAACTGTGTGCTAACCCCTTTTCAAGAAACAAAATAAAAGTAACAAATTTCTACTTGGAAAAGAGAAAACATTTTTTCTCACATACATGTTTTCATTGATCTCCGAGTAACTCACTGTTATGTGGTAACTGAGCAGTCCCAGTAACCTAGGAGGCCACAGAGACTGTGAAGGATGAGAGATATGCCTAATTAAGACAGAGCTGGAGCCTGAAGGAGCTGTGTTTTTCACGCTCCTCTTCCTTAGCCCAAGCCAGATGTCCTTGGGCTTTCTGGCCTGTGGAATCAGACAGAAATGTGATAGAAACAAATCATCTATCCTCCTGGTCTATAGCCTGCTCTATTTGTACCAACAGCTATAACACCAATATATAAAGGTGAATGTGGATGTACTTGCACACTCCAAGAATATAGCACAGATCTTGGAGAGTGTGCTGTGTGCTGTGAATGTCACCATTTTCTTTATTAGAAAAGCCTTGACTTGGGGCTGGGAGTTTGGCCTAGTGGTTAAAGTGCTTGCCTAGCATGCATGAAGACCCGGTTCGATTCCTCGGTACCACATACATAGAAAAAAGCCAGAAGTGGTGCTGAGGCTCAAGTGGTAGAGCTGTAGCCTTGAGAAAGTCCAAGGACAGTGCTCAGGCCCTGAGCTCAAACCCAGGACTGGCAAAAAAAAAAGAAAAGAAAAGCCTTGACTGTGTAGCACATTCCAGAAGTTAGGAGAGAGTTATACACAGAACCAGAAGTCTGGTTTGTGAAACTCGGAAGCTTTTGTCTGGAGACAGTAATTTGGTCAGAAGGTTTTTGGCTCCTCATCAGGGTCCAGTGGGAAAACTGTAACTGCCTGCTGTTTCTATGACAACTGCATTTTCTTCTATAAGTAGATCAGCTCCAAGCACAATGTAAGTGTATAATCAGTTAAAAAAAAAACACCTTTTTATCCCAAATCCCAAAGTCATTTTTTTCAAAACATATTTCCCTTCCCCAGTGTATGACTTACTCATTCCCAATGCTGAAGATGTTGATATAGTTTCTAGTATTCTAGGGAAATTTGATGGTGCCTGAAGTAAATTTAAATAAGCATTCTCTGTGCCCTTAATGATTCAACTGTTTCTAAAGGTACTATACAGCTAGAATTTCTCCAGGCCAACACAGCTAAGGTCTCAGGAACTCCATCACAAAAGGATCACACTCTCTGACTCTTCCTTTGCCTACAAACTTCAGAAATCATAGCCCCCTCAAATTCTTCTCTTGTTTAGTCTGGGAGTCCTCAGGGAATGAGGATTCAAATAAGTAATAGAGCGGATCACCCATCCAGGCTTCTAGTGGAGATGTGTCTTCTCATGGCCCAATTTCCAAGGCTCCATGAACTGATCTAGCTTCTGGAATGTGGTGATTTATTCATTCCAGATGTGAAGTGACAAAAGTCTCTCATGCCGACATGGTTTTGAAGTCCCACCCCACCTGTTTTCCATATGTGCTTGGAGCTGTCTGTCTCCTATGGTCAATACAGCTTAGACTGTGAAGCTGAGACCTCTGTTCTAAGTCAAAGCAAGCATGAATCCACTCTGACCTTACATAATCAGTTGGACTAGCTTAGATTTTTATCATGTGGTAAAAATGCTCTTGACACTGGAGTCTCTTATTCCTCATCTAAAGCCTCACACTTATCCTACTCCTGTTCTCAGAGTGCTGAAAAGAAGGACTGAGCTCATTTACTCCTTCTCTAGAAGACCAAAAGCAGAGGGGAATCTTGGGACACAATCCATTGAGGAAGAACCATCTGGGCAGTGCTCTCTCTCAAACAGAAGTGAGTCACATGTTGACAAGTAAGCTTATAAGGGATACCAGTATGAGCAATTTGGAAGGTTCTTTCAGATAGTACATTTGCTTATTTCCTGCTTTGCTCTCTAAAGAAATTAAGGTATCAGTCAGAGATATTTAAAGATACAAAGAAACATAAACGAAACGTTTTTAAAAAAGACAAACACAGCTGGACATCAATGGCTCGTGTCCTATAACCCTACTTAGAAAGCAGAGATCTGAGGGTGACTGTTCAAAACCAGCCCCGGTAGGAAAGTCCATAAGAGTTTTATTTCCAGTTGTTCACTAAAAAGCCAGAAATGGAGCTGTGACTAAAGGAGGAATAGGGTACTAACTTTGGGGGGGGGGGAGGGAGAAACTCAGACACATGACAGACACTACTGGGACATAGAGTTGAGCTGATTCTCATGCAAAAATCCAGCTCATGTGGCTCCAAGTTTTTTAACTTTACTGTGCAAAGAGTAGCTTGATAAAAAACTATGTGATTTCTAGATTCCTCAGAATTTGTCTTACTCTTCTCAAGAAAAATAGTTTACACAAATAGAAATAAACTTGTCCCACGAGAAATTTTAAAAATATGCCTTATGAGTAATTCTTGAAAACATGGTCAAGTAAAGAGGACAAAGAAAGTTCTCAAGGATAGAGAGTGATGGACAGTACATTTCTGGTGGGTCATGATGATGGGAGGAGAAAGCAGTTTCACCTGTGACCCTCCCTGTCTCTTCCCCTCATCTGCCTGCCCCTTCTCTTTCACATTTTTATTGTATTTTATTGTCAGGATAATGTATAGAGAGGTTACAGTTACATTTGTCAGATAATGTCACATTACTTCTCAAACCTTGATACCCCTTCTTATGTTTTTGTCCCCCTTTTCCTCCTCCCTCCCCTCCCAATCATCTTGTTCCTCCCTTCCCTTTCCTATTTCAAATAAACAAATCAATATATATATATATATATATACATATACACACACAATATACCAGGTAACAAAGTCAGATACAGTAACAATATGAGATTAACCACAAGGGGATTAAAAAAAGAGAAAAGCAATTACTTGATGAGCAGTATTCTTCCTCATTTTTTAACTTCTTCTGCACTAGTCTTTCCACTGCTTTCTTCCTCTGTGACTCTATCCTTCAGTAAAATTGTTTCCCTAATTAAATTGGTTATTTTTGTTGTTTTGAGTGTATTTCCTAAGTATCTTTATTCTTTGAGGTAGATCTATTTTCATTCTAATCTGTATCTCTAAACATTCACTCATCCTAGTAGCCATTAGCTTCCAACTAAAGGAAAGGTATCTAGTCCCAAGACTTGTAACAATAGCTACATACTCATGTTGACCACGCTTTTACTTGTGTAGCTGACCTCTTCTAAAATCCCAGCCCGATTCCTAATGACCCTCAACAAGATCACAATGACATCTGGTAAGCACCGCTCATGTCCCTGTCTGAAGTATCATGAAGTCTGAATCTTTCTTCCCAATTAGAAACCTCCCTGCCCTAGTCTTCTGATTTCAGAAATGCCATCTTCATTCACCCAATTGCTTAAATCAGTTTCCTTTCCATGCCTCCACTGAACATAAGAAACATACCTGCTCTGCTTCAAGACCGACATCTCACTACCAAACTAGCACATACCGTTTCCCATACCACCATCCCAGTCCAAGTTTACACTCTTCAGGTGATGTTAGTATATAAAGCTCTGCTCCACTGTTTGATTAGAATGACAACAGAGTCCTCTCTACGACGTTGACACGCAGGATGGTTAGACATCCAGCTTTGAGCTACAGCATGAGTATAGGCATCCTCAATATGAGCCCAGGCATTTGTCTTTGTGATGCAGACACCTCATTCCCAAGGAGGCTATGGGGTTTCTGATTTAACAGCTTCTAAGTTGGATTCTGTGGTCACCTAGAAATCTGTGACCCCCCCCTCAGAGTTTTGGTATATTCCTTTGCTGGTTAAACTAGTTAAATTCTGTGTTTGCATCTATTCATCAAATGACACACAGATCATCTGATTTAAACCATGCACATCATTGGACCCATGTGATGGACAATATATTCAATATATTGGTAACAGAGATTGTTGGGGAAGAGAAACTAGAGGAGAGTCTCTTCTTGGCCCTTTCTAATGGCAGTTGGAGTGGTTCTATGGATCCTCTGTCTTTTATATCTTTATGATTATTATCAATGACCACAATCCTCTAGCCTAGGAGATATAGTAATCTATGTCTCATTGCTAACTCCCATTTCAGCCTTCAATGTTCAGTGACATCAAACTGTGTGAGCAACATTCAATACACAAAAATGAAAAGGCACTGAAACTCCCTCCAAACAAGTTACTCTCTTCTCAAACCACAGGCCTGCAAGCAAACAGCTAAAAGCCTTGGCTTGCTCAGTCATCTACACTAAAGTAGGATAGTGTAACAGCAATCAATATACAGGTTTTGAAGTCAGACTAACAAGATGCAAAGCCAAGAGCTGATACCAGTCAGCTAATAGTTTGGACTAAATTATAAATGTTTCGAGTTCGAATTTCTTCACCTATAAAATAGGGATAATAATGATTAATGCGAAAACATACCAATGGAGGGTCTGGGAGTTTGGCCTAGTGGTAGAGTGCTTGCCTAGCATGCATGAAGACCCAGGTTTGATTCCTCAGTACCACATACATAGAAAAAAAAAAGCCAGAAATGGTGATGAGGCTTAAGTGGTAGAGCTCTAGCCTTGAAAAAGTCCAAGGATAGTGCTCAGGCCCTGAGCTCAAGCCCAGGACTGGCAAAAAAAAAAAAAAAAAACATACCAATGGAAACTAGGTAAAATAATATACATGAAGGACTTAATACAGTTGTGATTCCTTGCAACATCCACCAAATATTACTATTAAAAACAAATCTTTTGCGGCTGTCAGGAAATCCTTTGTAAAGGGAAGAAAGGAAGCATTCTTAATCTAAGCAAGCCAGTGCACCTGTGTATTTTGTTTCTTACTCAACAATTATTCACTTAAAATTTGTTTCTTGTAACATCCTGGGATGAGAAGTATCCTGTTTTGATTCTTCTATTTTGCAAACAGTGAAAAATGTCAGAAGTTAATTAGCTCATCCAGACGGGACAGTAGATTTGCTGTTTATGCAGGAAAGGACTTCTTTCAGAAAAAACTGTAGAAAATCTACATTGAATACTCACTCTGTATAGTCCTCTTGATGATACAGAAATGCACAGACTCTAAGAGTCACCACCAGGTGCCACGAGGAATGAGGAAGTGATATAAGCACATCACAGTAGCAAATAGGTCAAAACTGAATAGAAAGATGACCACTTTCGTGGAACTGGGCTAAAGTTACAAGAATAAAGACAAGTGTGGGGTCATAAATGGAGTAAAAAAAAGATTATCATAAAGGAAGTAAACTTGAATGAGTTGGCTTAGAAATGGAGACATCAAATTTAATGTTTTTCCATTTGTACAGGGGTAATGCTCTATATTAGAAACATAAGGTCTTATCTAAGCAAATTTGATTAGACATCAATAAGTCATCTTCTGAATTTAAAAGGTGAGAGTGATTGAGACCCTGGGTGGAGAGGATGGTAGAGGAGCATGCTTAGTAGCAGACAGGACAGAAGCAGAGGTTATGGGGGTGAGGATAACACAATCACTGAACCAAATGTCTATAAGAGCATGGGTTACAAGGACTAAGAAATACCACAAGATGAAGGATCTCATCCTAAGACTACCTACATTCACTAGTCAGTTTTTTTGTTTGGGGTTTTTTTGTTTGTTTGTTTGTTTGTTTTTGCCAGTCCCAACCTTGAATTCAGTGCCTGAGCACTGTTGTTGGGCTTTTCCCTCAAGGGTAGCATTCTACTACTTGAGCCACAACACCACTTCTGGCTTTTTTTCTATGTATGTGGTACTGAGGAGTCAGACCCAGGTCTTCATGCATGCTAGGCGAGCACTCTACCACTCTGCCCAACTCCCAGCCCACTACTCAGTTTTGATTAGTGTTTTTCAGGAAGACTATAAGCAAATGGTGAAAGGGAAGAATGAGGGACAGAATAACAAAGGCAGGAATTCATTCTACTGAATTGAAATCACTAAGATTAAGATTCATACCAGTGTGAGATAGAAAAGTCATCCTATTTCACTTAATACATTTGTATACACTTGCATAATGTATTGTGAGTTTGGATGCTAAATCTAGCTTCCATATGTAAGGGAAAATATGGGTCCTTTGTATCAAGGCCTGACTTACTTCACTTATCATAATTTTTGCCAGATCTTTCCATTTCATTACAAATGGTACAATATCATTCCTTCTAATGGATGAGTAAAACTCCACTGAAAGCTAAAGTCAAAATTCAGCAAAATGAAACACCAGGTAGCAAGGACTTGAAAAGGGTAGGGTAGACAATTGAACAGGAGATGAAGGGGAAAATGCAGGCAAGAATCCAACGTACAGCCAACAAAACAGAAGGGGAGGGAAGAGGTGAGTACGAGAGGGATGAGTGAGAAGGTGGAGAGGGATGACATTGATCAGGACATACTGTATTCATAAACTGTGCTAATGACAACTCCTTTGTACAATTACCTGAATTTTACAAAGTCACCCTAGATGATTCTTGAAAGCCTGTTCTCAATATGTCTAAACTGGGGTTCAAAGAAGTTAGGTGACTTTTTCCAGGTAGCCTGGAATCTTGAACTAAGTAGAGGTTTCCTGTTTCACGCTTGACTGATTGTGCCACCATAGCACGGATTGAATCTGATTGTTGAACATGGAAAGAAGGCACTGGGGATTTGGGGTTGTTTGTTTGTTTGTTATGCATTTTGTAAAGCAGTGAGGTTGAAACAAAGGTCTTTGTTTTGTTTTGTTGCTTTTTTTTCCTTTACTTTTTCTTTTCTTATTATTGTGAAGGTAATTTACACAGGGATAATAGTTATGTAAGTCAGGAAATGAGTACATTTTTTGAACATTCGTTTTTGAATACCTCTTCCCTCATTCTCTCCTGACCCCTTCCCCACCACTTGTAGAGTTCATTTTCAGAATACTGCCTAGTAAGTAGCACTGCTGCATTCGAACTCCTCCAGCCCACTACCAAACAAATAAACTTCCATATCTGACAAAAGATATAGAAATTTAAAAGGCAGCAACAAAAGAGAAAATAAAAACTTGAAGCAAAATAACATAAAATATTGTGTTTCCATTTCTTGGGGTACATTTGGACACATATTATCTTATATGATCATATTCTCATAGGTTATAAGTAAACACACTGGTTGATAAAAGACATAATAAATCTTACAGGACTCTAGACATTCACACAGTGAAACCAAATGAGGATATTCTTAGGAGAGGATCACAAAGGCCTTTTTTTATGTTGTTGTTTTTTGCCAGTTATGGAGCTTGAACTCAGGGCCTGAACACTGTCCTTGGGCTTTCTCAAGGCTAGAGCTCTACCACTTGAGCCACAGCACCACTTCCAGCTTTTCTATGTATGTGGTACTGAGGACTTGAACCTGGGTCTTCGTGCATGTTAGGCAAACACTCTACCATTGGGTTAGGCCCTGAAATGGCTCTGTTTTAAGACAAGCTGTGAAAACCCCAGCAAGTGACAGAATGGCAGTACATTGTGGTAGTATAAGGAGGGTATGCTGCCATCTTGGTTCTCTCCCCAGATCCTGACTGTGACTTAGCTACTTTAGGTGTCACTCTCTTTGATAAGCAGTGTTCTATAAAGACCATCTATTGAACAGGCAAACAGATGATCCAGGTTCAAGGTCTTTACCAGCTAAAAGTTCAGATGAACTTTTCCAAAGTTACATAGCATATTGAATCTCTTAGCTCTCCAGTTCCTTCCTCAAATAACAAAAATAAAATACAAACATAGCCCAGAGTGTTGATATGGATTTCAGATACACTGATTCTTCTCTTTCTACATGAGCAAAGTGGTCATAACCATATCTACACTTAATCCATATACATAACACATATGCAACATAAAACATACATACAAGGTTTGTATAAAAAGAGTTTGAGAAGAACAGGATTGATTCAGAGTAAGAATGTGCTTGGAAACTCCATTTCTGAGTCACTCTCTGTACTTAGCACATGGTACTTGGAGACCCTTGAGACCCTCCAAGTTTCACCATGAGACTTTGTGGCTTCCTGTTTTGCCACAGCCTCGTTTTTTCTTGGAAGAAGAGAATCTCAGCTGGTATTCAGATCCAGTGTACACCACCAGGCACCAAAGACTCGGAGGACAAGGGAAGGTTGCAGCCTGATTATTCCGTACATATCAAGGTTTTTATGTAACAGACCTAGACAAATTTAAAAACAAAACAAGACACTTTTTCCAGCTAAAAACGATGTAAAAAGAGGAGAGTGAAAGTCGCAGAAAGAGGAGAGAGGGAGAGTTGTTCCTTGTTGTTTTTTTTTTGTTTGTTTGTTTTAAGGAATGATGTACAACGGGAACACAAAACGGAAGTTGCCCTAAGAGGTCAAAAATTTTTAACTAAAAGAATAATTTTTTGCTCAGCCTTTTGCAATGTCCACATCACAAAGCACAAACAGCGAAGTTTCAACATCTCTCAATCTGATAATCTCAGTGTGCCAATTAAACAGACCCAGGGGTTCTTCAGACCACAAATACTGATATTTGATGATTTGCATCAGTCAGTTAGACAAGCTCACAGGAAATGTTTGTCATAACAGAATTCAGAAACCATTGCCTATTTCTCTAAGCATCTAAAAGCCTTTGTACCGTTCATAAATAAAATGATGTGTTATCTTATACTCTTCCACATTTGTAGTCTTTGAAAGTTTGTCTCTCTTTAAAGATGACTGAGATCTAATGCTCAGTGTAGAATCTAGACCAGGATTAGACAGAATGTAAAAGAAATACTGATTATGGTTCCAATCATAAATCTTCACTTTGCTCTCTTCTTGCTTTCTCTTTTCTCACACATAGTAAAATACATTGATATGTACAGTTCTCTTCTTACATACCTTAAGGAACCTTTCCTGCTTGTCGTGTGTGCTGTTCAAGACAACACCCCTGACCAGAAGACAATCCACATGAGGAATCTGGGGGTGTATGCGTCACTGGCAGGAAGGAAGACAGGAAAAATAAAGACAAGACATTTTTTAAACAAATAAAGACAAGGGTGTGGTGTCAGGAGCCTGAAGAGTTAGGTCCTGGTCCCTACTCTGCCATTAACTTAATGGGTGACCTGCAGTGAAGCCACACCCCTGTCTGAATTATGAAGCACGCACCCAGACTTAAGCAGGATTCTACAGGGCACAGTGCCCCATGCTTGCTCCGTGCACTGTCACACTGGTGTGCCACAGATGGATAGCAAGAATCGTGTCAATTACTGAGTAACTGGCACTCAGAGTGCGCCTCTCTCCATGGAGAGCTTCAACATCATTTTCTCCTGAGGATTTTTGTAACTTAGAACAGTAGATTATTGGCCATAATGGACATGCCAGGGATGGCCCGATCTGTTTACAATAGCAGGCCCAGTACAATACTTCCTCCTAGCCTGTGAGAAATCAAGTTGGTAAACATTGAGTGTGTGTGCTCGCGCGCGCATGTGTGTGTGTGTGTGTGTGTGTGTGTGTGTGTGTGTGTGTGTGTGTGTGTGTGTGTGTGATATGTTGGTCCTAGAGCTTAAAGTAAGGGTCTAGGTGCCAATGTGTTGCTGGTTAATTGGACATTAGGGTCTCACGGACTTTTCTTCCTAGGCTACTTATAACTTGAAATCCTCATCCCAGCCTCCCGAATAGCTAAGATGAAAGAGGTGAGCCACCTGCACAAGGCTAAGATGCTAAGCATTTTGGACAATATTTTACAACCTCACTCGTGCCCTCTGAGGAGCTTTTCATTTTCTATTCCCCTGCCACTTGTCTTAAAGGTCCATATTCTAGAAATGGCATTTTTGCTCTGGTGGATTTGCATCCATGCTGTTTGTCAACAGGTCTCTTAACCCCACCCCTTGCTGTGCCTCTCACTGTGACTAGCTAGGTTGGAACAGTTTCTCCACATGCGAAGACTTGTACTGAACAGATTAGCAACTCATGCCCTTCTCCAGCTTACAATTAATTTCCTTGGATGTGGAAAAAAAAAAAACTGCCTTGTCTTTTGGCACTAGTGTTCTATCTCTGACATTAACAAGTCTCCCTCATTCTCTTGGATTTTGGCTTGTTTTTCTGCCTTGCTAGTTTACATGTTTACATGTTTATTTGTACTTCAAGATGATTTAAATGACTGGGATAGAGCCATCCTAATCAGCCATGTTCCTTTATCGATATGACTCCTGTCCCACACTTCAACAATTTTTACAACAGATTTACAGCTGCCACCTAATCTCGGGAGTAGGTCAATGGAGGATTAGATTGTTTTATTCATCCTGGGACTTCACTAAGTATGGGTAATTCCACAAATGCCAGCTCTTGGCTACAAGAAAGATCAACATTGCCAAGTTTGTGCTATGTGAATTTAGGCCAGGCATGCAGTCACTGAGTTTTAATTTGTTCATAAGGAAGATAGCAGAAATAACTAAATGGCTGCTGATATATTTTCCAATGTTTAAAAAAACAGAAGGGAAAACACTGGAGATTTTTGAAAATTGGTGTTAGGAAATCTTTCATTTTTATGGTATTGGTTCCTTGTCAATATGTCATTTCTACCAAAATAAAGAAGTTTGTTTTTTTTATAGTTGGAGCCCAGAAATAATTTGCTCTCCTATAGGATTTAGAGTCTTGGAAGATGGTGATAATCAATGAAAACCCTGACACCACTTTAGTATTAGTGAAACCAAGTCATTCGTCCACTCATGGCTTGGGTTTTGTTCTTTAGCACAATACATTTGTTTCTGTTTCACAGATGAGAAGACAGAGGTACTAGATGGCTAAATAGGCTAGGCAAGACAACCCAACATCTTATCATGGAGAAGGCAAAAGACACAGGACAGAAGAGAAGTGATGTCCAGAGAAATAAAAATATCCCAATTCTCAGGCCCACGATTCTGAATGTGTGCTTCCTTGTCTAAAACTGCAACTGCTCGAGTCAAAAGCTCATTATTTGTTACCTTGTGAAACTGCAGTATTATCAGAAATCAGATCTGATATTCTGAAATACTCGACTATGGTCTTGATTTTGAGAAGATGTTCTTGAATGTTCCCTCCTACGTCTAGGCCATTCTTACCTGGTGAAAACATCCACTGTTTCTCCATGGAATTATAATCGTTCTCCCTCTAATTTCCTTTCGCTTCCTAATGGATTCTCAGTGAGAATATATCAACTTTCAGTTTATGACATTCCAAACTGTAGAGTCTGGCAGTCTGCAAAAGAAAATACATTCTGCTGATGTATGTTCTAGTGGAAAATCTTTCCTTTCTATCTTCTTTCTTAGAGGGTGAGGAAGGGGATGTACAGTTCAGTTAGGAATTCTTAAATCCCGATCCCTGTCTGGGCTCTGGGTGCATTACAATATTCAAAACTTAAGAATCTCTTAGGATGCCTAATTAATTGCTCAGTTTTCACAACCTGGAAGGCTTGTAACCACCATCCTGGAACTTCTTCCATTACTTTTATTTCAGACTTTGGTTTAAAATTAAGCTTGAGAGTGCTTAGGCAATACTCTGGTGGTATTGAATAAGAAAAAGACCATTTGAAATGGGCTTTGCAGAGCAGGTACAGTGGTACATGGCCATAATACCAGCACTCAGGACGCTTGGCTAGGAGGAGGAGCTCAAAGCAAGCTTGAATTCCATAGTGAGATGCTGTCTCAAAAAGAAATCAAAAGTAAGTGTTATGTTTCAGACTCTGCCTCCAGATCCTATACAGCAAAATCTCTGGATTCTTGCCAACATTTGGTAGTTTCAGACTTTTTGTAACCATTCCACACACTGCCTACTTTAGTATCCTTGCAGTTGCTAGAACCAGGGACACACTATCACATCATATCCAGCTCCACTATGTGAAGATGGGAAGATGGTGTCTACAGACTCTTCTGCCCACACTGATCAGAAACTATCTTCCTTGTAATATGAACCTTTCAACCATGAGCCTTCCTCAGAGTTTGAGATGACAGGCCAATACCACTAATGCCCAGCTTTTGGTTTGAGAAGTGAGAGGGTCTTGGGGTTTATTTTTCTACTGGCCTCAAATCATAATCCTTCCAATCTCAGCTCCCCACCCCCTCCCCAAAATAGCTAGGATTACTTGTGCCAGAGGCACATGGCCTTGGCAAAAGATTTTTAACATCAGGATATTAATAATTATCTAGCTCACGAAATTGTCGTGAGGATTAAAACAGCAGAATAGTCGGCACCAGTGGCTCACACCTGTAATCCTAGCTACTCAGGAGGCTGAGATCTAAGGATTGTGCTTCAAAGCCAGCCCCCGCCAGCAGAAAAGTCTGTGAGACTCATCTTCTATGGACTACTGAAAAAAAGCCAAAATTGGTGTTGTGGCTCAAATAGTGGAGTACTAGCTTTGAACACAAAGAAGCTCAGAGACAGAGCCCAGTTCCTGAGTTCATCAAAGGCAGAACAAATCTGATAATAACCTTAGTAAACAACAGCAAACACACACACACACACACACACACACACACACACGCACGTGCCTTTAATTAAGTGTGGCCACTGCACACATGGTCTTTGAGCCAAACAATAAGCATGTTGGGCTTTAGTTCCCTCAGGAAGTGACCTCTGAAACTCATCAACACTATGTTTGGTGCCTTTTCTCTGAATTTCTCTAGCATCTTGTCCCTTTTAATCTCAAAGTACTTAAATAGGACTTGGGAGCTCTCCAATTATGCATCTGCCTCCTGTCTCTGGAGAGCACCTCACATTTATCTCTGTGTCCTGACAACAGCATTGAGACACTCAAAGCCGAGTGGCGAAGTTTTTTTGTCCTCCTCCTCACCTTCTCATCTCCGCAGCCCTCTTCTCTGTGCATTGTGCTCCTCCTGCCTCTGCGCACAGCTTGCCCTGGGCTGACGCCTTTCTGTTCAGGCCTTGACATTCTGTTCCTTTATATGCACTTCCTCCCTGCTTGCTGTTGGAAGAGGAATCTATTTCTATTTTTTCTTCTTCTTTTAATTGTATTGCTGTTAGCTTCAAGTCTCTCCAATCCTCTGAATACCTCTTGACTGAAGCAGCACCTTTTAGGGGCCAGAAAGCAAAAGCTCAGAGTGACAATAAGAGGACAGGACCAAGAGGAGAGAGAGGAGTGAGCTGAGGAAGATGGGTGACGTACAGGGTACAGCTCTCAGCTGGTTACAGGCCCACGGCCTGGCAGCATGCACATGCAGAGATTCCAGTAAGAAAACCCAAAACCCAAGAACTTAGAACCACAGAAGCTAAGAGCTAGAAGGGGCATCAAGATAAGTGGGCCATCATAGCTTGCTCAAATGTTCTAACAGAGGGTGACATGATTAAGAACACAACAAAGCAAAACTCATTCTAAACAGAGCTTCGGTTAAAAAAGGAAGAGTGCTGCTTTCATTCCCCTTTGTTACTTCCTCTAACCAATGAACACATGTATACACACACACACACACACACACACACACACACACACACAGTCAAAGTGATATAGAGAAGAAAGGAGAGACAGACAGAGGTAGAGAAGCCCTTGGCAGCTCAGAGGGCTCCTCTGTGTACTCTACACATCACTGGGGAACAAGATCACAAACAGAAATCCACAGGTCAGTGGATTTCCTCACTTTGAGAAAAGTCTTTTGAAAGGAAATGCATTATCCCAAAGCTCCAGCTTTCCTTGATTTCCATAAGCAAATTTATATACCTCCCCTTGATCAAAACAGTAACAAGCTTCCCCAAAGATGTGTGTCTGCCTTTCAACTGTCAGAGCTGCAAACATCTTCTGTGTGGAATCATTTTAGTAGAAGTGTTGCTGGAACAATCATCACTTTTTAAGAATGAACCAGAAACATTTCCCATTTTCCTCAGAAAGAAAAAGCAGTGTGATCTCCAGAGTGAGGCGTCTTACAAAGCTACAAAGCTGAAAGAAGGAAGAGAAATCCGTGGATGGCCAAAAATAAAGCTAGGAAGGCTCTTAATGCATGAGTGGGTGCATACCACCACCTAGTGGCAGAATGTGATGCAGTCACTAAAACAACAACAAAAAAAGTGTCATGTATTCCTTCTTTTATCTTTTAAGCCAATGCCACATCTTTGTTCAACCGTTCATTTCTCAGAACTTACAGAAGACACTTGGAGAAGAGCAATCATTGATTATGATTGATTTCGCCAGCATTTCTCTGTAGTTATTTTCACTGGCATATCTAGTCTGCTGCCATCCATAGATTTTCAGTCACTGTACAGAGGGATTTTAACCCTTAAGGCTTATCAATAGTAGGTAACATGTCTCCCACAAGAAATAAGCTGTATATTTCATGAGCACATTTTCTTCCTCCTATGTCCTTTCAGAGCAGATCAGTGGTAGGTGTTGCTGGGACTTCCTTCAGACTACCCTAGCACAAGGCAGTGTTTTGAAGTCTTGTTGCTTTTTTTTTAATTCTGATTTTCATCTCTATTTCCTATATTATTTGTAATATATTTTCAGAATATATTTTAATATATTAAAATTTAAAATAATATGTTTAAGTGACTGAATATTCTCTTTACGGTTGAGCTCAGCTGTTCACATGAACTTCAAACGTTCCATTTGTTTTTGTTTGTAATTCTAAGTATGAATTCCACCTCTGCTTCATTTTTTAAAGAGTTTATCAATAATACAATTAGTGCTATAAGGCTTCTACTTTAGTACAATCAAAAAATGAATGTGTGGATTTCTTGAGGCACATTGAGATAGAAGCATTAAAAACTCAAATAAAATGGCACTCCACAGCCAGGTGTTGGTGGCTCATGCCTGTAATCCTGGCTATTCAGGAGGCTGAAAAAAATATGAAAAATTCAATTTTTCTGTTATCTAATTTCAACAGTTTCTCCAGTAATGTCCTTTTCATCTTCCAGGATCCAGTTCAAGACCCCACACTGCACAGTAATCACATCTCTAGTCTCCTCTGATCACTATGATAAGAATTTATTTTATTTTTTAATTGTAATGTATAGAGGGGTTACAGTTATATTTGCCAGGTGCATTACTTCTCACGCACTGACACCCCTTCTCATGTTTTTGTCCCAATTTCCCTCCCCTACCTCCCAATCTTCTTGTTTTCCCCCCTTCCCTTTCCTATTTCAAATAAACAAATAAATGTATATGCAATATGCCAGGTAACCAAGTCTTTTCATTTAGCCCCATCCTATATGGCCTTATGCATCTAGGTTTTGCACTATTGTAATCCTCTGCTAGGAGAGTCCTAGATGTGTACTAATTATTACAAATGAGGGAAACCATTGAGCCTATGTTCTTTGAGTCTGGCTTATTTCACTTAATACATTTTTTCCCCAAGTCTTTCCATTTCCTTCCAAATGGGGAGATGTGATTCTTTCTGATGGCAGCACAGAATTCCATTGTGGATAAATACCACATCTTCTTGATCCAGTCATGCCATAAGAATTTTTTAATGAGGTTGACAGGGTCCTAAGATGGCTGCCAGGCAGCCATTTGCTGCTACTGCCTCCTGGCCTAAATGAAAGTGGAGTCAAATTCTGAAGATGAAGCCATACCAGAGAACTCCAAATATAACTTACAATGAGCTAAAGAGGATGAGATCGGTAGGAAATAATATGCCTCAGATTTCTCGGAAGATGGGCCAGAAACTGAACCCAAGGTCCAGGCAAATGCATATGAAGAGTGCCCTTCTGGAATTGCCATAAATATGTGGAACAAACTCCAAGAATTGTGTAAAAAAAATCTGAACAGAAAACTTCAGCCTCAAGATTGAGAGGAAGAAGAAAATGCTCCAGAAAAGATAAGTTAAAGAATCTTATAGTGAACAGTCCTTCAATAAAGCCCAATGGAAAGAGCTTATTCAGTATTTTGGAGCCAATGATAGATTTGAACCTCCTATGAAAAAGAAAAAAGTTGAAAAGTTAGGTCTGGAGACAAGGATAGACCAGGCTGTGAAGGAGTGGATGTTGAGAAAAATGAAGAACTCAGCAATGAGCTAGCCACTTGCAGAGCTTGGTATAAAAATTGCCTGCCACAAATTTGTAGAAGTCAAAATGGAAGCTGGAAATTCACAAGCTGCTCTAAAGAAGAAGCTGACATGGGGATTTGAAGCAAAGAAGAGATGGGAAAGCAAAAGCAGCCTTGTGGAGCTCAACATTTACAGACTCACAAGCTCACATTAGCAAAACTTTCTTGCTTAAATATGTTGGAAATTGATCGAAGTAGGAAAAAATGTGTATAAAACTTAGGAGTTGATTGTCAACTCTTGGACTTTTACTAGGGACTTTATTCTTTTTTTAACCCTCTGATGTACAGAGGTTTACAGTTGCATATCTAAGATAGTGAGTACATTTCTTGTCGAACATTATCATTCCTGCCTACATTTTTCTCTTACTTTCCCTTCCCCCAACCCCCTCCCCAAGAGTTTATTTTTGAAGTGAATGTTTTTTGTTAACTGTGTAAGAAATCTAAGCGTATACAAAGGAAAAAAAGTGTGAGTCTTTTCTGTTACATATTCATTTGAATAGACCAACACTCTGAAATCAGTCTGCTTTTCATTTGTTTGGTATAGCAAAGAACTTGGACTTTGTTATCTGTTCTAGGCATGACTACACTGATTCTAGAATTGTGATTTTAAGATTGTGACAGTTTTTACAGATAACAATGTGGTAAAAAAAAATTATGGATCCCTTATTGGTGGCAATAGAATTGCTATTTTTATGGTCACATAGTAAAAGAATTTTTGTATACCTTCAGATGAGATAATTATAAAGGGGGATAGAATAGAGTATTTAGAGTTCTGCATAGAAATTCCCTTCTATCTCAGCTCTGTCATTCTTTAAATTATTAGATGATATAGTTATATCACATGTATATCTTATATTAGATGTATCATTTTATTAATCAGATAATTATAATTTCAAATAACAACTGAATTGTCTGAGAAAAAAGACTTTTTAATGACTATTTTTGATTTCCAACACATTTTTAATCTGTGTAAATCACACTCTGTTAGGGTCCGTGATCAAAAGAACGAGTCTGACACAAAAGCGGAATTTGGAAGTTAAATTAAACAGAGTTTTATTCTGCGCCTAGTATCGAGAATCATACTGACCGGTCAGGGCCGCCTCTAAGATGTGAGTGAGAGAGCAACCCCGCCTGATCTTACAGGCTACTTTTATAGGCCCCAGCCATGTGGTTGGGCTGGCCATATACAGGTGGCCAATGGAATTCAGCATGGTTGATTGATGGCTGGGGCAACCACTGACACCTTTGCTGTTTGAACGGACCTATCATTTGGGTGGGCTTCTGGCGCACTGCTCTGATGACAAAGGAAGGGGAGGGAATTCCCTGGCAGGCCAAGGGGGGGTGGGGTGGGGAGGAATTCTGGTAACTCCACCTGGTTTAGCTGCTCTTGTAATCTGAGCTGTTATCAGAGATTCTGCAGCCCCTGCCTCAGGTCAAGTCCTTTGTCATAAAGATGGAAAATGCCTAGAGTGGATGGATTTCGGGAAGTCAAGAAAGGGATCCCTTCAACTCAAGATGATTTTAAAAGTCCAAAGATAAGTATATGAGTGTTATACATGCCAAGAATGGTTGAAAAACAATGATAGTAATAGAAACAAATTTACATCAAATAAAATCAGCTTTGCAAGAATCGACATAATGGCCAAAACCAGACAGTTCCTTTATCCACAAAAATCCCCTTGTTCTGTCAATTTGTAGTCAATAAACAGCCAAACATTTCTCTAAAGGGCCAGCTTTGACAACTAGATTACTGACATGAAATTGCTTCATCAAGTCCTTTATTATTGTTTGTTTGTTTTTACCAGTCCTGGACTTGAGCTCAGGATTTAAGCACTGTCTTTGGACTTTCTCAAGGCTAGAGCTCTACCACTTGAGTTTCAGCACCACTTCTGGCTTATTTCAATGTATGTGGTACTGAGGAATCAAACCCAGGTCTTCATGTATGCTAGGCAAGCACTCTACTCCTAGGCCAAACTCCCAGCCCCTCCTTTATTATTCTTTAACTTCTGCAGACTGTGGTAATGTTACAGCTCCCTTTTCTGGTAGTTAATTTGTGGTTTCCTTTTCCCAAGTCCATAGCTAAGGATTCATCAATTTTCTTTTATCCTCAAAAATCAGTTTTTGGTTTCATGATTTTCTTTATAGTTTTTTTTTATATTTTATTAATTATTCCATGTATTCTTTTCCCCTTCTTTCCCTTCTGTGCCAGTTCTAGGGCTTGAACTCAGGGCTTGGGCACTGTCCTTAAGCTTCTTCAAGACTAGAGCTCTGCCACTTAAGTAAGATACAGCATCACTTCCAGCTTTTTCTGTGTATGTGGTAGAATGGAACCCAGAGCTTCATACATGCTAGGCAAGCACTCTACCACTAGGCCACACTCCCAGCCACATGCTTCTCTTTAAAGTTTCTTAAAATGGAAGTGTAGAAAATTGAGTATAATTTTTTCTTCTTATTAAATGCATATATTTAATGCTATGAATTTCCAATCAAGTATCACCTTACTGTATTACAATGTTTAATTTTTATTTTTAATCATTTTTCTAATTTCTATTTCTCTTGTTCTCTTAGAACATTAATGTTTAGTTTCCTCCCCACCCCCCAACCTTAGGCTTTTCTAAGTATTTTTTCTAGGTAAATTACAGTATAATGAGAGAATATGATTTCAATTTGTTTAAATTGATGGTGGGTTGTTTTGTGTCCTCTCAAAATACTTTATCTTGATATATGTTAACTGTACTTGAAAATATCGTCTCTTTTCCACCTGGTCCTGGCTCTCTGGTGCCATTTCTTCATTCAAGCATCTCAGGGCCCGGTCCTCACGGCTCTCTGCCACAGCCGCCAAATGTTTCAATCCAAGCCCTTAGGTTTGGGAGCTGTGATGATAAAGGTCACCACTACCGGCCTCTGCTCACTGCATGTGTTTCCATTGCTTGCCAAGAACACCTACCAAGGGCCACAGAACAACTAGAAGAGCTTTCTCCTTGTCTTCCTATACTATTTCTTCAGATAGAGCAGCCAAAGAAAACAGCAGAGAAGCTGGATCTATGGCACAAGTGGGCTTACAAGCATGTATTTTATTTAAATAAATGAAGTCTTTCAGGCACTGCGATCTTTGCTCTTGGGAAGCTTTGACTTCCTTTGAACTGGCTGTTCCAACTCTCTTATGCAACTATATAAATGCCTGCACATAGGAAATTCATCCCATTTTCCTGCTTTCTGACAAAATAATTCCAACTGCAAGATTGTGTAATAGTTTTAAGTTCCATTTAAAGACTCTTTCCTCATTTCCTAAAATATACCTATCCCGGGCCATGCTACAAAAAAAAAAAATCATCTCATCTTTCCTTTGTCATAGATTTATAGCTCTATATCAAACACTGTCAAGATCCATATCACAGGGCCTTTATCTCTCATGGTACCTTTCATCATAAACACATCACAAAACACACAACCAAACAGCAGGGCATTCCACAGAACCTCGACCAACAAATAACATCAACCTTCCCCTAAATAATCAAGGCCACAGACAAAAAAAATGAATCCACTGGTCTTTCTAACCCTGTGACTTCCACCCTATACAGCATTATAAACTAATTAACCAATTAATTAGTGCCCTCAGTAGGTTCTAAAGCTCTGTCCATAAGGGAATGCCCCCAAATGGTTGGAATTAAGGAATTTCTGTGTGGACACCAGAGGACTCTCATCAGTATGGACAAGGGGTTACCATTTTCTTTAGGTCATTGCACCTTTCCCCAAAGTCAATGCAGCAATAAGAATCCTGTACCTGCAACCCATGGGGGTGAAAATGTAGTGACATGCAGCTAAACCTGGCTCCTGTGGCTGCAGGTAGCATGATCCCTTGGCTTCCTCTCTCTTTGCATATGACAGCACTTCCACTGGGGCTGTTCCAGAGTTTGACCCGAGCAAAGGGTGCGTGGGCCTTCCCACAAACATCTATTTCTCCAGTGTCTAGAGGTTCAGAAGAAGAACCTCCTCAAGGCCATTCACCCCAAAGCAGTCCAGTTTAACACTGGAGATTTAGTATCCTAAACTCAATGCCAATTCATGAATAATGAGATTAAAATTTGCAGAGAAAAAGAACTGAAGATTTATTCATTTTTCCAGCAAAGTGAGGATTGCAAGAGTGGCTATCTCAAGATGCGTTGTATTCATAAACTAACATGGTGAATTGGAATCTCTTCGTATAATTATTTAAAGATAATAAAAATTTCATTGAAAAAAGCTACTGATGAAGGTTGGGTGCTGGTGACTCATGTCTGTAATCCTAGCTACTCAAGAGGCTGAGATTTGAAAAGTCACTGTTCAAAGCCAGCTCAGGAAATAAAGTCTGTGAAACTCAAAGCCAGAAGTGAAGCTGTGGCTCAAGTGGTAGAGTGCCAACTTGGAGCAAAAAGCTGAGAGACAGAATCCTGTCCCTGAGTTCAAGATATAGGACCAGCACAAGCAAATAAAAGCTACAGAAAAGCCCAGGAATGTGGGCTTCTGGGCATATGCGCTGAGACAGGATTTGGGGCCACATGGTGGTTGACATATTTCCCCATGTGCTAACCTTAGTCTCCAGAATTATATTCTGGTTGTCTTGGATGTTCGTTCATCCCCATAGCTGGTGAAATAAGAAGAATGTGATGACATTGTGTGGTACTTCAGTTCCCTTGCATGGAAGAAGAGGTGGAGGGAGATGAGACAAAGAAAAAGAAAGGGGGAGGAAGTATAGCTAAAACTCAGGAGCTGAAAAGCTGATTATTAAAGTGGGTCAGTTACTGAGCTAAAATTACAATAGCATATTTACATGTCTGTCCTCATTAAAGAAATATCACTCCCAGAATAAATATAATTGGATTTTTAATCTACCTGATGCCTACTGTGATAAGTAGAGACACAAAAGAATTAAAATGCATCTCATCAAACAGATAAAAGAAAAACGGGCAGACTTTGGCATTAAAAAGAAATCAAGGGTACATTTCATCTCTGTGTAGGCCTATGCCTTCTTCATTAGAAATCTAAGAGGATTTAGAGAAAAAAATTGAAGTAGCTCAGACTCATCAGAAAAGATTTCAATGCATAAAGATTTATTGATTATTTTGACTGAATTACAAGTTACCCTCCTATGTTCTCCACCATGCTCATCTATCAACAGTAATTATCATTTCTGGATATCCTAGCTCTTTGAATAAAAAATATTATCTAGTAGGAAGCTCTGTTTCAGTCTGAATTGTCTTCCCAGTAGAAAAGTAGTCTGCTTCTATGATGCTTTATTACCTTATTGTCACAGTCAGACTTTGTTGCCCTGGCAACCACACAAGATAAGATGTGCTGTAGTATGTACCTATGATGTCACCACAGATGGCATTGTCTGGGAAGCAGAATGAAATGGCACATCTTTTGGTGTGTTGTTTGGACTTTTTAGCAATGTTGCTCACTGGAAAGATCTCTCAATATCCAGTTTGAATGTAGTACCCTTTCAACCTTATAGAAATGTACCTTCTATGGCCTTATGTATCTAGGTTTTGTTCTATTGCAAATCTCTGCTAGGAGAGTCCAAGTTTTCTACTGAGTATGACAAATGAGGGAAATGATTGCGCCAATGTTCCTTTGAGTCTGGCTTACTTCACTTAATATGATTTTTTCTATACCTTTCCATTTCCTTACAAATGGGGCAATGTCATGTATGATGCTAAATGAAAGGATCTCCAGTATATAGAAACAAAAGTCATATAATGAGTGGTTTTCATCCTTAATGTACTATGTTGTCTCTCATCTCTTTTGCTGTCCCTTGGTTATCTCATATTGCTACAGTATTTCACCTTGTTATCTGATATATTGGACATATGCGTATTTGGTTATTTGAAACTAGATAGGGAAGGGGGGAAAACATGATGAGGGGTGGGGGTGGGGGAGGGAAATGGGGACCAAGACATGAGAAAGGGTATCAATGTATGGGAAGTAATGCACCTTCTATCTGGTGAATATAATTTAACCTTCTATTAATTAAAATAAAAAATATATGGAAAAAAAAAGAAATGTACCTTCTACTACACTACTTTTCAGTGCCAAGCAATCAACACTTGTACTGGTTCCTGTGCTTGATACTCTTTGTTACTTCTCCAGTATTGATTCCCTTCTCCCTCCTTACCGATTTTGTTTAGCTATCTACACCCCATCATTCTCTCACAGTCACATTTATGACTCAAGATAGTTGGACTCTTGTGTAGCTCAGCACCCCCGAGCCTGTGATTTGTCCAGAGATCCATGTTTAAGTGAATGAGTGTATTCATTATTAGCCATTTCCCTGATGGTGACCTGATTGGTTAAAAATTAAGCACATGAACCATTTTCCCAGATTGCCAAAAAGAATTATTCCATGATTGGAACAATTCAGTGGCATCTTGTATTGATTACACAAAATCAAGAAGATATCTCACAACAGTTTCAGTGATCAGACATTTTTGGGGTATAAAAGATGAAACCTGAAGTTAAAGCTGACACCTGGTAGACCGGGAGACAAAGAGACAAGCAGATTTCAAGTCAGATCTTTTGATTCAGGTGCCAGTAGTTCATGCCTATCATCCTAGCTACCTAAGAGTTTGAGATCTGAGGATGGTGGGTCAAAGCTAGGCCAGGCAGAAAAGTGCCTGTGAGACTCTTATCTCCCGTTAACCACTCAAAAATCGGAAGTGGTACCATGGTTCAAGTGAGCCTTAGGCACAAAAGGGCTTAAGGACAGCATTCAGGCCCTGATTTCAAACCCCAGACAAGCATAAACAAAAGAAAGAAGTCAACTTTTTTTTTATTATGCTTGATTTATTGTAGATGTCTGGACTTCCTGTTATTGTATAACATAGTTTAAAGTAAATGCTTCCTTTTTGTAACTAAGATGCAATCTTGTAACTGATGTAATTCTGATATTCACTAAGAAATATGTGACTTTGGACAGACCCCAAGGATACTAAGAACAGTCCTCTCAAACACATTGGGGCCTAAGCTCAAAGTGCTTTGTCTTTGACCCGCCCACCAAATCCCTCTCAGAACATTTCCAAAAGAGAACCTAAAGACTTCCTTGATAATCTCATATAAGATTTGAAACTTTCATGATACCCATGATATTCTTCATTTAATTAGTTCTTGAATTCATGTTTAGCCAAGATCTGTTATGTAATCTAAATCTGGTAATTTTTAACCTTCCATTAGTACCATTTACTCTCAGCACTTTCTTTCCATTCATTGATGTTGTTTTTTAAAGTTCTCTAGAAGTCTCTGGCATACTGATAGAACTTTACATAATCTTGTTATTTTTATAGATAAGGGTTTTTTTTGTTTTGTTTTGTTTTTTGTTTATTTTTTTTGCCTGGGATTGAACTCAGGACCTGAGCACTGTCCTTGGACTTTTCTCAAAGCTAGAGCTCTACCACTTGAGCCTCAGCAACACTTCCAGCTTTATTCTATGTATGTGGTACCAAGAAATCAAATCTGGGTCAGTGTGCATGTAGGCAAGCACTCTACCACTAGGCCAAACTCCTGGCCTGATAAGGAGGTTGTTAAAGATCTCCTAATCAGCATCCTTGTTTCAATGATAAAGAGTCTTAGGTATTTGGAGGCAAACTGTCTACCACAAGTTTGTAGTAGTTTGTACTACTTTGTAGTAAAGACAAAACTTAATTTTTATTGCCTCAATGGACAATAAATGTTGACAATTTCCTTTCTCTCAATCCTAAGGCGAAGAAAAACATTATTTTATATCAAGCTTATTCACAATTCCAGGATGTAAATGTCAAACATCACCTGAGTGTTTATTTCAGAAATACTGCCTACAGTTTTGATCATAGACTACTCCAAGACAATAAATGATATGTTTGGCAGATCCATAACACATATCAAAAACATACAATAAACATATAGAGCAAGATATCTAGCAAAAATACCATGTATCCTATGCATTATACTCAGACTTTAAATGAATCCATAACACCATGAAATAACCTACAAATCTCTAAAATAAATATTTTCTGGCAAGCATGTCCAGCATCCTAATAGCATATTGACACTCAGAGTCTTATTTATTCATCACAAATGAGCACCCTGAGGATAGTATTATCTTTATTCTAACATGATTGGACTTAGTCTAGATAAGGAAAATAAATACCTTCCTCAAAGTTACTTCCAGGAAGGTTTGGCATTCGACTACAAACTTCTATGTGGAACTTCAAGGCCCTCATTCCTTTGTGTCTAAATTTGATTTCCTTCTTTTAACCGTAGGATTCTCTTCTACAGACCACATGGAATAGCATCTCTAGGTTGTTGGGTTTTTTTTTCTGGAATATCTCAGTCTGGAATAAATTTTCTTTTAAGACAGAAGAATTCTCTCTTTTCTTTCAAATTTTATTTCTCTCCATTTGCCTATCAGAAATCTCCATTCATTCTTTATGTGGTCCCTCGAAAGAAACCTAAGCAAGATAATTTTCTGCAATGTCACCTCATTCAAGCTCTCTCCATCTTTCCTGCCCTTAATTTCTTTGGAGAAAATAATCTCTACACTTTCAATTAGTAGCAAAAATTTCCTTCTAGGCTCTCCGTGGGTAGTCCAATATACACGTACAGCACCCAGAACAGGACACAGTCTGTTTTTAACTCCATACCTAACTTCAACAAGTGCTGCTTAAGTTTGTCAGCTTTTTTATCAGGATCCCAAAAAACTAAAGAGATTTTTTTCTTGGAGTACCAATCTACAAGGCTTAAGAACACTCAGGAACCTCTTAAAACTTTAGTCAACAACACTTAAGAATCATTCAACTAAAAGGAAACCCTATTAACACACAGCCAAATGCAGTTGAATTGGATCTCAAGTCCAACCTGACAGATATTTATAGGAATCACAAGCTACTCGATTCTGTGTTACTTTTGTTGAATTAGTTATAGAGCCAAGCCATGCTGTGGGATGTTTGCCATCCTCGGTACTGAAATAAGCTCTGGCTTTCATCTGATGCCATTTCTAGGAACGCACTAGGAAGTAGAACATAGGAGTATTAGAACCACAAGTATATGATTAGGGGAATTTAGTGTATTCCATGACAATACCTTTTAAGGCTATACTTCCACTGTAATGGGTTCCCAGCTCAGTGATGCCATTTTCTCACATAACGGAGAATCAGCAAACTAAAAAACCTTGTTTCTCGAGGTCTTCAATAATGAAGAGAGTTAAGAATCTCTCAGCAAACACTGACAAATGCAGCTCTCTCACACTTGTCAGTGCAGAAATGTATCAGATAACATTGGCTCCTTTGTGCATCCCGGATTACAAACACTACCTATTTATATGTTGCGATGAATAAAACTTATCAGCTACGTCAAAAGCAATGTGAGACTATTTCATACATGATCGATGAATACATTTGAATGAATAACTAAATGAATCAGTAGGATCAAACAGATAAAAGCTGACATTGGCTTGAGTCGTGAAGTTTGAACAGCTCCCTGTCACTACATTTGTGCTGCATTTCCCATTAATCTTCATAGCAAGTGTTCTTAGATAAAGGCAAATTGCCCAGCTTTCTGTTCCTTTATAATTTAGTTGGATGAATTGGGTGCACATATTCTTTTGGCCTAGGAGAAATGATACAGCAAAGAATTCTTCAGGAGAAATACTGGTCACAAGGTGTAAACTCGCAGTCATAACATGAAGGAGTTAAGGCGATCTAACTTATAGCATGGTGACTATAATGATGTTTTAAACTTGAAGTTTTCTAAGAAAGTAGCCATTCTATGTTCTTATCACCATTCCAAAGAAAGATAACTAGGTGACATGAGTTTTGCTTACTAGATTGATAGTGGTACTCATTTCACAATTTATATACACAGGACAAAAAATAGGGTACCTCTTTTGAAGGTCAGAGTTTGCAATGAGATAGTTTCTTCCTAGATGACCACTTGTGCTAGAGAAATAGTTGGCTGTTTTCCTTCCTCTTTATTAAGAAGTATCTCCCTCAATGGGGGAAGAATTGAATTTATTTTAATCAGAAATTTCTTTCACTAGGGCTTATGAACCTACTTTGGACAGCAAAACAAAATGATTTACATTTCAACACAGAGATAAAATATCCTTTTCCCCTGAGACACAGGGCATACTTGCTTCATCATCATAGCAAGTCCAACACAACACACAAGTAAAACTGCTTGTCCTCTAAGGAGCACAGAGGCAAGTGTTAATTCGTCTTTACATTCATAACACCTTTGTCTCCAACTCCTATTGGCAATTGTAAAATTTCACAAGAAATGAAATATCTCCCTTTGAATATTTTACCTTTGAACCCAGTCTGCATTGTGATTCCCTTTCAAGGAGATGATCACGATAGAGGAGACAGGAAGGTCTAGCATCACACACACTGGACTGGATTCAAGCCCAGTTTTGTGACCTGAAGCAATACGATCAGCTCACTTGATATCTCTGAAATTAATTCTTTCATTTTCAATTCATTTTTATCTATATATTTACAGTTGCCTATGGTGGGGCTTGAACTCGGGCTTACTCTTTCACTTGGCTTTTTACCTGCTTATGGCTGGCTGTTCTACTTAAGTCATACCTCTACTTTTAATTTTTAATTGTCTGTCTGGGTAACATTGACCATCAAATCTCAACCTTCCAACTAGCTATGATTATAGAAGTGAACCACCAGTCCTTGGCTTAGTTCTTTTATTTTTATAATGAGGATAGTAATAATAGTTATATAATGAGAATAATAATTCTTTCTACAATGAAAATAATAGTAATCAAATAATAGCAATATTTTGTAAAGAATAGCTATAATAATAACTCCATTCCACATAAAACAAGAGGCCAAAATTAGAAAACATCTGTAATTTTTACATATATATTATTTACTCTAGGCCGAAAATTAAAAAGTAAAATCCAAATAGAAAGGAACCAAAAATCTGAAGAAGCAAAGAGAAAGATAATTTTTCAAAGCTTCTTTCTGATAAAAGGCCAATCTAATTGGCGAATATTAATATTTGAAGTAAAATTGCAATGAGTTTTCAGAGATTAATTAATAGTTTCCTCTTGATCAAATAAAACAACCTGGCATTATTGTTTAAATATTCATATTAAAGCCAATAAGTTAATAAGTGCTATTATAAAGCACAAATTTGTATTTGAAATAGTGTAGATGGCTGGGAATGTGACCTAGTGATAGAGTGCTTGCCTAAAATGCATGAAGCCCTGGGTTTAATTCTTCAGTACCATATAAACAGAAAAAGTTGAAAATGGTGCTACGGCTTAACTGGTAGAGTGTTAGCACTGAGTTGAACAAAAGAAGAAGCTCAGGGACAGTGCCCAGACCCTGAGTTCATGCCCCAATGCCCCAATACTGGCAAAAGAAAAATAAAAAATAAAAAGGAAGGAAGGAAGAAAGGAAGGAAAGAAGGGAGGGAGGGAGGGAGGGAGGGAGGGAGGGAGGGAGGGAGGGATACAGTGTAGAGGTTTTATTTTTTAACCTTCCTCCTGCAGTACTTCTCAATCTCTTTGCTCTTGATTACCTCACCCCTTCAATACCACCTCTCCTTTTTCTTGATTTTCTCAAGAGCAGTTGATAAATCCACGAGCATCTCAGTGGCAGCTGGATGGTCATGGCATCTGGCCTCACATCCCTGAAATGAAATGACAGGGGATCCCACAATCCCTCCCAAATGTATGTATGCCTCCAATGACCAAATAACCGTCCTCAAAGCCTTGCCTCTTAAAGGTCTAGGCACTTAGTAACAGTACCAGCATGGGGGAGAGAGCCTTTGACACATGATCCGTAAGGGACATTGGGCATCCAAACTAAAGCCACAAGATCCTTATGAATAAAGCTTGAGAGCAGGAAGGAACCTGTTGCTGGACTTGCAACATAAGAGAATGGCATAATCAAGTCTCATAATTGTAACTGTAGTTGTATTGTATCTCAGCAGAGATTACGAATGACTTGATCATGTGACTCAGATCTTCCCAGGTATTTTAGGGAATCATTTTTGAAATCTGCTACTTCTAAGTGAGGAGTGGAGGAATGTTAAATCTGCAGCACCTGATTGTTTTATCATATCTTGCTCGGTCTGCAGAGTGCCATGCCTAGGGGTTGTGAAATCTTCAGAGGCGAGATCTCCTGAAGGGTCCTCAGGTCACTGGAGACATGCCATTGAAAGTGATTGTAGAGCCACAGTCTCTTCCATTCTCCTCCTTTGCTTATTTGTCTTGAGGTGAGCTGTTTGCTCTATGGTGTGTTTTGCACCATGGCTGCCAGGCACCTCCCACCAGAGACCTAAAATCTGATAAGCTGCAAGACTAAAATAAGCCTTCCTCTGATATTTAAATTGTCACCTATTTTGTTACAGTGACAAACAGCTAACTAACATATACCCCATTCCTAGGAGGTGAAAATCAGTTATTAGGGCTTATGCAAAACCATGTCGCTTCGGTTTCATTCACCAGTGATTGGTTTATTCACTACTTATCATCCAATGATGAAGGGGAAGCATGCGTCTGAGCTTCTTGTCTTTGGGACTGAGTTTTCCATCTGATGAAAAGATCTAGATGACAAAGACTACATGATTAGGCAAGTCCATGGTACTTCTGCCAAGGAAAGCAGGCATTAACTCCAGAGTGCAACTGGTCTGTTAATAGCACATTATTCCATCATATATAGATGCCTACCTATGTGGAATAACAAATCCATTGGCTTTATTTGCAGTCCTGTACTTTGAACTAAGGGCCAGTGACTACTACTCAGCTATCCTACCATTTGAGAGCCATACCCCTGCCCATTAATCCATTCTTGTTCAAGCCACATTCAAATTTTATTTTTGTTTTCCAGCTAAAATATCTTTGGTGATTGTTATTTAAGAATTAAAAAAAATCTCTTTCAGATTAGATTGAAATAATACTGGTAATGCCTCCTCATTCCCAACTATGTCAGTGAGATTTTTTAAAAAATACAGATAGATAAACCTTTAAAACAGATAATGGTAGCTAGAAGAAAATTTAGATATCAAATTCAAGTATTGGTAGATTTGGCCATAGAAAAAAATTAAAATTAGGATGGAGGTGTGGTTCAAGTGGTAGAGAAACTGTCTAACAAGTGTAAGGCCTTGAGTTCAAACTTTAGTATCACACATATACACCCCCCACACGCACACTGAACCCCTAAACATGTCAAATGATTCCATGATCAAAACTGAAGCTAAAAAGAGCCAGGCGTAGTGGCTTATTCTTATAATTCTAGCTATTCAGAAGGCAAACATCAGAAGGAATATCATTTGAAGCCAGCTCAGGCAAAAAGTAAGTCGCAAAGTGCCCCACAGGTATGATAGGCCACCCCTGAATCTGTGAAGGAGGCACAGGTAGAAGATCACATTCTGAGACCAGTGCTCAGCAAAAATACAGACTCTCCAAATAAATAACTCAAATAAAAAAGGACTGGGAATGTAACCCAAGTAATAAAGCATCTGTTTAGCAAACATAAGGCCCTGAGTTGGAACATACACGCATACATACCACGTGCATTCACACACAGAGAGAGAGAAGAGGGAAAGGAAATCATGTTTCACACAATAATATTTTGGTCAACAAGACTGCATATATGACCTTGCATCCCTAAGACTGCAATGCAGCTGAAAAATACCTATTGCTTAATGACAATGTAGTCATAGTTACATCAGAGCGCAGACATATTACTTATTTGTGGCAAAAGTGATAAAAAAAAATCTACTCTTCTGTCAGTCATATAACATCATAGCACATACAAGCCAGCCACAATGGCTCACATCTGTAATCCCAGCTACTTGGGAGGTGGAAATTGGATCTCAGTTTGAGGCAAAAAATGACTGACATACATACCATTTCCAACAGCAAACAGGGCGTGGTCCTGCAGTCTTGTTATCCAGTTATATACAGACATAGGTAGAGACTTGTAGTTTGAGGTTTGTCCACAGCAAGACAAGACTCTAGATGAACAAAGTGTAAATCAAAAGGCCTGGGGACATGGCCCAAGCATTATAGTACTTTCTAGCAAAGCCCTGAGTTCAATTCTCAGTACTCTACCATTTGAGCCATATCTTCATCCCCATTCATATGAGATTAAAAAAAAAAACTTAAGCCCCAAAGGGAAGCCACTCATCTCATGATAAAGATTTATTCAAACATTTAGTATTGAAATTTAAATTGGGATATATATTTGATATTACAGAGGTAAAATACATAATCACACTTATTTATATACATATTATTTCTCAGCGTAATACTGATAATCAGATATATTGTTCCATTTTACACACACACACACACACACACACACACACACACAGAAAGTTGTTTTACTAGATCACAGCCATACATACTTATAGAGTTGAAGTTAGTTTACTTCCTTTCTTCTCCTCTCCTCTTCTCTTCTCTTTTCCTCCCTTTCCTTGTCCTCCTTTCTTCTCTTCTCCTGTGCTTTTCTTCTTTTCTTTCCTCCCCTCCCCTTCTTCACCTCCTTTCTTCTTTTCTCTTTCTCTCCTCTCCTTTTCTTCTCTTCTCTCTTCTCTTTCTTTAATTTTTTTCCAGTCCTGGGCCTTGAACTCAAGACCTGGGCACCATTCTTGGGCTTTCGCAAGTCTAGGTCTCTACAACGTGAGTTACAGCACCATTTCTGGCTTTTTTCTATGTATATGATACGGAGGAATCAAACCCGGATCTTTGTGCATGCTAGGGAAGCACTCTACCACTGGGCTAAACTCCCCGCATCCTCTCTTCTCTTTATACCTCTCCTCCCCTTCTCTTCTCTCATGTGCTTTTCTTCTCCCTCTTCTCTTTATGCCTCTCTTCCTCCTCTCCTTTCCCTTCCACTCATCTATCCTATATGAATAATGCTATCCATCACTATTTTCGTTAAATTGTCTGATTCAGTTTCTCATTTTAGTTGTAGACAATATTTGTCACAATGGTTATATTGACCCCAGATACTTGTTAACAGCTGACATCATTTAACTACTGAAAACATTGCTCATTCTGGACATATCAAGCCCTTGAGCACTGATTACCAAAAGTATTAAAACTCAGCTTATGAAAATGTATGTACTTGTAAGGTGAGTCCCGGGAAACAAGGCTCTGACACTGCTGGGGCCCAGTTCAGGCAAGGCTCCAGGCTGCCTCTGTGGGAGGTTCCAAAGCAGCTCACACAGGCCTTCAGTCTGCCAGGACCAGCTTTCTCAAACTAAAGATCAGGGAAGAGTCCTTCTCTCATACTTATATATAGTAGCTGTGGATTTTAGGGAAAAATAAAACAAATAAACAGAAAGGTATTTGAGAGGTAAATGAGGATCCCAGCAATAACAAAGACGGGAAGGAGAGCAGAGCTATCAAAAGACCTGCCAAAGTATAATTGTTATGGAGGATAAAAAAATAAAGCCCCAATCAAATTCTCCACAAAAACGTCTTTTAAGGCATGCAATTATTAGTAACTGATCTAGTCAAAGACATTAAAGAGGTCACTATAGGTGGTATGTAAACAATCAGTTAATGAAATGAGCCAGAAAAAATGAGGTAAGCAGTTCTAACATTTACTATAAGTGCAGTTTATTCCATGGTTTCCCATTTTATGTGGTAATGAGAGGTGGAAGTTAGTGGATATAAATAAAAGAAAAGCCTAAATAATGCAAAGTAATATTGCTCAATTATAGATTGCAGTAGGTTATTAGAATTGCCAGCCATAGTCTGGTCATCACATGCTGTGAAAAAAAATCTAAAAATTAAAGCCACTTCCTTATTTAATATGTGAGCATCACAGCTCTTAATGTATAGGGTATTTATTGCTACTCTTTAAAATAACTTTTTAAATGACTTTGTTTTTAAATTTTTCCAAGCACACAGGGAAAGAAGAGACTTGGAATAATCCTTCATATATCTATCTAGCTTTTATTTTTAATTTTAAAGATAATTTAAATCATTCCGTGGTACAATTTGAGGAGACTGTTTGTATTATTATTATGTTGTTGTTATTGTTGTCAAATGATTTATAGTTTCATAATTCAGATTTTGAATGTAATCCTTCTTGGTCAGTGTTACCGCATTTTTTGTTCTTCCCCATTTTCTCACTCCTGTTCCTTCACTCAACAAAGTTGTTTTTACATAATGTTCATTGAAAATAAAGATTGCATTTGCTCATACTTCCTCCCTCCATTTGTGTGTTCCACCACACACAAAAAAACATATTTCCACTTCCTGACATATGTTTGATAAGCAGTACACTAGTTGTTCAGAGGAGTTACACCTTTAGATTCCTAAGTACACCCTTCTTTAGCCAGTTTGTGTAAAAAAACCTTGATTTGTATATATGTCATCATGCATAGTTGCATTTTAGCTTCCCCAAAATGTATAAAAGAGAAAACATACTGAGCTCTTTCTGAGCCTTACTTACTTTATTTAGCAAAATTTGTTCTAGGCCCATCCATTTTCCTTCAAATGATGTAGTTATTCTTTCTAATTAATAAGTGTATATGTAGCATACTTTCTTGGCCCACTCAAGGATTGTAGGACATCTAAGCTGTTTCCATAACTTGACTATTGTGAATAGTGGAGCAATGAAAACATTTCTTTAGTGTATCCTGGCTTGTAATACTCTGGGTAAATGCCCAAGAGTGGCATCACTAGAACATAGAGTAGTTCTGTGTTTAGATTTTTAAGGTATCTCCAAACTATCTTCCAGAGTGATTGTACTAGTCTCCATTTCCACCAACAGTGGAAAAGTGTTCCTTTGGCCCCACATTCCTAGAAGCATTTGTTGTTCAAATTCTCAATGTTGGACAGACTTACTGATGTGAGACAGAATTTCAATGGTTGATTTGCATTTCCTTTATGGCCAGAGATATTGAGCATTTTCTCATGAATCTGTTAACAACTTGAAAGATTAATTTTTAATTCTCTTTCTTTTAGTATAAACAAAATAGAATAGAGAAAAGGTCAAAGAAAATAAATTAAGCATGGACAGTAATCCTGGCACAGAGAATTAACCACAACTGGTTACTTTTTATACTTTGTTCTAATATCTTTTTCATTGTATGCATATACAAATTTATTGCAAAATGAACATTATTTTCTATAAAAAATATAGCCTGTCTTTAAATTATGGGGATTGCTATTTTAAGCACAGACCTATTGAGTCTGCTTGTTTAAATTTTCATCACTTTAGAAATAGTGAACATGCATATAAAATGAATGTCTAAGAGTATCATAGATTAGAAAAGTCTTTGGGAAAATAGAATAAGAAAACTCTAAAAATTAGGTAAAAAGTTAGGGAATGTATAATTCAACTCTAGCATAAATATTTAATCTTTCTAAGTTATTTGTATTTAAAGAATGCTTTAGTGGTATCTCCCAATGGAGCTCTTTCTATTTTCAAATAGTTGTTGTAATAGCCCAATGGTATTGTTAATAACAGTCCTGTCAACAAGTCTAGTAAAGAAAAATATTAAACATTAACCTCAGCACACAGTATTAACTACTACTATTTTTGGTGTTTTGTTATACTCATTTATTTCTTCTGTAGAAACATGCATATTAATCTAATACAAAATGATAATTTTTCTTTTTCTTAAATGTATATCCTTTCCCTGTCATCATGATTGTTGTTTTAAGCATATAACTAATGAGTTGGGGGGGAAGTGACTAAATAATCCATGGCATATAGCTTTAAAGTCTTCCAGGTTTTTCAGTATCAAGACAATGGAAGGCAACACTGATAGCACAGCCTGAACGTCACAAACATACACTCCATTGGTCAGAACTCAATCACATAGTTACATCTAGCCACAAGGGGAGCTGAAAAATGCTGTTGAAACCTCTGTCTTGGATGAGGAGGAATAACTTTGGTCAGTGGAAAATCAATCTCCGCCTCAGTTCTGTCCTTCAGAAAGTTCACTGTCACCACAAACCAGAATTTCCAGTACATTGCTTTTGATTTTGCTCCTAACAAAACATACATCATTCTCACCCTTTTGGTTTTTGCTTTTTAAACTATTTTCTTCCTTCCTCTCCCAACTTTTTAAAACTGTTATTTATTTTGTGTTTATGTAGGAATCAAACTTAGAATGGTAAGCAAGCATGTTACTACTAAGCCCCATTCCCAGCTGCTTGCCTTTTCTAATAAAACTGAGGACCCAGATATTAAGCCACAGACCTATGGCTACCTAATCTTTGATAAGGGAGCCAAAAAAATAGAATAGAAGAAAGACAGCATCTTCAACAAATGGTGCTGGCAGAACTGGTTAAGCACCTGCAGAAAACTAAAGTTGGATCCTTCTTTTTCACCCTGCACTAGAATTAACTCCAAATGGATCATAGACCTCGAGGTAAAAGCCGACACACTGAAAATGTTACAAACAGGAATAGGAGATAGAAACTGTTTGGAAATGAAAAGAAGGGAAAGTTAAGATACACAGCCAAACATCAGCTTAAAACTGATTAGAAAGAAAGCAAGAAACTAAATCCAAGGAAAGCTGCAACCAAGAAGTATCTAGATAAAGTAAGAAATAGATCAAATGGACAAGAAACATATAACAAAGAAGTTCAACAACTAAATCTAGTAATACATAGCTAAATGAATAAGTAATTTATATGCTAGACTATTCCAGCTATTCAAGGTTATAATTAGAAAACCAGTTAATATAAATTGGAAACTGCATTCTTACGAAAGGAGAAAATCACAAGACTTTCAGAGGAAATACATTCAGTAAAATTTCATAGCAGACCCTGATAATAATTCATTGCAAACCAGAAAACAAAGGGAATTCCTTAATTTGATTTATGTCTTTAACCCCAAAAAGAAAATAAATTGTATCCAATGTGATATTTGTGATTTCCTTATTTCATAGAAGACCCATCTAATACTATCACAATAAACCTGTTGTGTGTGTCCTTTAGGGTCAATGAGTTGCAGTTAAGTTTGTCACCTTTAATTGTTTCTGAGTAACTTACAGGGCTTGAAGTGCTTTCAAAGTTCTATTGGTGAAAGTGAGTTTAGGTTGAAATATACCAATTTAAAGTGACATTGCGAATTTTCAGTGAATGTTTTCAGAGGCCCACAACGAACAAATTTCATTGCCTGAAAAATGTAAGTGCACTTGACAAAGAAATCAGGACAGCACATTTGAAATCTAGATTCTTTTGCAAAATTTTGTGATACATGTTTATTTTAACTGGACAAAAATTATAGTATTGTACATCTAACTAGCAGAATGAGTCAGAAAATATATGATACAGCATGGAAAATCTCTCTTGTGTGTTACTGGATTATCATGATTTAAACCACATAATACCCTTTTTAAAAGGTAGCTATTTGGGGCCAGGAGTTTGGCCTAGTGGTAGGATGCTTGCCTAGCATGCATGAAGGCCTGGGTTCGATTCCTTGGTGCCACATACCTAGAAAAAGCCAGAAATGGTGCTGAGGCTCAAGTGGTAGAGCTCTAACCTTGAGAAAGTCCAAGGACAGTGCTCAGGCTCTGACCTCAAGCCCAGAACTGGAAAAAAAAAAAGTAACTCCTTTTCATGACTCTTTCCACAGATTTTCCTTTAATTCTTTGATTAAAACAAAAACAAATTCCCAGGCATGGGCTGAGAAGACAAGCAGAGTTGAACAATTCCTCTTACTCGTTATTTTCCTTTGTACTTCAACTCTCTGATTCTCACTTTACCTATCTCCACAACAGGGAAAAATCACAGAGATACCATAAAATGGTTTAACAGAAATTCTTCCTTTACTGGACATAGCATAGCCTACCACAAGATAAGAGTTCAACAAATGTCTACCATTATTATTTTACTAGTGTTCCAAGGTATATTTCCTTTTTGAAATCGCTATTCCTTAAAGTCCTACTTGGACAATTATTAGCTTCAAATAAGCTGAGCACTGCTGAATGAGCACAAGATTGCAATTGATTATTACAAGAGGAACAACACCTTCCAGAGGGCAGGACACACTTAATAGCCATTATTATCCAAGAGGTCCTAGAATGCAGCAAGAGGCAACTTACCTTAGGGATAGAACTAAGCTATAGAACTGGACAGAATAAAAATACTGGGCACTCATGATTAATAAAAAAAAATCCAGAATTCCAAGACAGCAATGACAGAGCTATGTGGTTTTGTGTGCTGGCATAAGAAGCAAGCCCACAAAGCTTGTCCTGCCTGGAGGAATCTCTGTATTTTCATTCATAGGGAAACAGGATTTGATTCTGATAACTGAAACCTTAGGGTCCCTATCATCTTCATTCAGTAAATGTTTGTTTTCATTGGGGCATCAATGAAAGGCATATTTGGGACACTCACATTTCTCTCACTGGGTGACATCAATATATAACTAGTTTCCATCTGCACTCTTCTTTTATTTATTTATTTTTATTCATTTATTTTCACTCTTAGCATTAAAGTTCTCTTATAGTAACAAGACTAAAAACTCTCCACAAAAGTAATTACATTTAGAGTTTCCTTTCTTTCTTCATTTTTTATTGTAGTGTTACCAGGGTTTGAATTCAGGGCTTCACATTTGTTAAGCTGGTAATTTACCAATTGACCTAACCCTCCAGCCCTACCTTTTGTTAATTATTTTAGAGATGAAGTGTAGCAAACTTTTTTTTTTGCCAAAATTGACTTCAAATCATGATCTTTCAGACCTCAGTCTCCTGAGTAGCTAGGATTATAGGCATAACTCATGGCACCAAAAGAGTTTATTTTATTTTAATAGTTTGGGTTGATTTTGTTTTTTGTATTTATCCTGGCCTTGTCTCTGTCCCTGAGCTTCTTTAGCTCAAAGCTAGCATTCTACCACATGAGCCACAACTCTATTTCCACTTTTTTTTTCTGAATAGTTTATTGGGATAAAAATTTCATTGAGTTTCCTCTCCAGCCTGGCTTTGAACCATGATTGCTCTTCAGATCTCAGCCTCCAGAGTGGCTGGGATTATAGGTGAGAATCAATAGTGACTGGCTCCTTTTTTTTTTTTAAATCATGAGGGTTCTCCCAAGGGATAAAGCAATTATGGAATTTGGGAGAAGAATATAGAAGGAAGGGTTGTAATTTTATCCATAATACTTTACATTCAAATCTAAATATATTTTAAAATTTAATACAGCCAACAGTAGGAATACATGCCCTAGACCATAAGTTTTTATGTTTGAAATCTTTCACAATGAAAGTATTTCTGTTGTTCCTGTCCAAGTCCACATCTTCTATTCAATGTTTTGTCATTTACATTTTCAAACCCTTGGCCTTTCTCTCTTCATTTAACCTGCAAGTCAAACAAAAATCTGTAGATGCACCCAAATGTCCACTATTCTGTCAGCATCTCAGCTGGAGGTGCTGAGTGGAAATACTCAACCATACTAAATGACATTACTTTTAAGTTCCTAAGACGAATCTCAGTAGGTCAATGATATTGCCCTAGCTACCATAAAAGTAGTAATAGTTAATATGTCAATGGAGAAACAAAGAGAGGCTTAGAATTAGAGAGCATGGAGATTATGAATATTGCAAGTAAATACATATATTATAAGATAAAAGGAACGATTCTGCGGAGTAAGAATAAATGATAATACCATACGTAAGTAGAGTGCTTGGTAAGACAAGAAAGTACCTGAACATTGAAGGCTTACATCTGTAGTCATAGCTGCTCAGGAAGCTGAGATCTGGGGATTGTAGTTCCTAGCCAGCCCATCCATGAGACTTTTTTCTCCAATAAACCACAAAAAGCTAAATTGGAGCTGTGTTTCAAGTGGTAGAGCACTAGCTATGAGCAAACAAAGCTGAGGAACAGTGCCCAAGCCCTGAGTTCAAGAGTAGGATTACCACCAACACACACACACATACACACACACACACACACACACACACATACACACACACACACACACACACTCCACCAAAATCTAAGAATAGACAGGAGTGTACTCCTTACCTAGATCACCAGATAAGCAGGAAAAGAGAGAAATCAGCGTCCATGCTGGGAGACTGATTTATTAATATTCGTTCATGAGATGATTCAATTTGAGGTAAAAATGCTCCCGATCAAACTTTCAATGCAACTCGTAAAATCACCATGGTTCAAGACCTACTAGACTCTGGGTAACAGAAAAAGGTAATTGAGAGATGAATCAACTAGAATGTTCTGTGGCTGCTCTGCACAGCAATGATGGGAAGTGAGGTGATTAACAGCCTGGGACGAATGGGGTGCCGATGAAACTGATTTTCTTTCTTTCTCTTTTATTGCTGTTGTGCCTGTCCTGGGTCTTGAACTCCAGGCCTGCACAGTTAGTTCAAGTGTTGTTCCTGAGCTCTTTTTGGTCAAGACTGGCAATCTACAACTTGAGGCACAGTTCTACTTATGGCTTTTTGGAGCTAAGAGTCTCACAGATTTTCCTGCCCAGGCTGGCTTTAAACAGAGATTCTCACATTGGTTCTAAGTGTAAAACAATAAAAATAAAAAATTCTTTAATGTGATCTAAGAGAACGTATATCAGTAAGGAAAAAAATGAACCGGTTTTTAATATTGGAAGGTCAAATTACACTTCAATTTGGGTTTAAATGCTTCAAGGAAATACATGTAAAATCTCTATTAACACATTAAAAAAGATCTGTGGAAATGAATTCAGAAATAATTTTTAGAATATAACCTGTTTTGTATACCTAGAAAAGCTTCTGTAATTAAATAAGAATAATGACCCTTAAGATAATCACTGTAGGGCTGTGTTTAGTCATTTTTCGTAAGTCACCTATTAATAGCATGAAACTAAAGAGCAAAGAAAACGCCAGTCTCAGTATTCCTAGCATCTAGAAATTTCCATTAAAGCAGATACTTGGAAAATACAGAGACTACACTAGTAACTGCTTCCTATCATGTTTCCCTTGACTTTCTGTTAATGTCTGTAACATTCCTCCCAGTTTTATGAACTAGTTTTGTAGGAAATTATTTCTTTTCTTTGGGACTGAAGACAGTCAGTTTTATGGACAATTGGGCTTTCGCTGTTGGGGAGCCCAAAAACATACCTCTTAGACAGACCATCAGTGTCTATCAATGCTCACAGAATTTTTGAGGGTTCTTATGTGACTTAGTTTCCACCAGCATGGAAATTCTTCAGGCTTCACAAGGTCAGGCCCTGGTGGCATGGTGAGAGTGGTGGCAGCTGCTATAGTGTCAGTGGGAGAGGACCAGGATATGCATACACAATCAGGCAAGAGCATGCAAATTGGAAAAGACAAAATCAGCTTATCCATATTTGCAGATCAGATGATTTTATAGATAGAAAATCTTTTTAAAAAATATCTATCAAAACGTATCAGAAGCTAGGTACAATGGATCACACCTGTAATTCTAGTCATTTGGGAGTCAGAGATGCAGAGCGCTCTGATTCAAGGCTGACAGGGGTCAGAGGGGAGCCCTAGACGCCATCCCAATCAATGCAAAACTGAGTGTGGTGGTTCATATCTATCATTACATATATTCAGGAAGTGTAAATGGGGGGACTGCAGTGCAAGATAGTCCATGCATAACGATAAGGTCCCATCTCAAAAACAAGCAAAGCAAAAAGAACTGGAACTGACTCAAATAATATAGAAACTTCATAATAAGTCCATGGTCTTGAGTTGGTTCAAACCCCAGGACCACCTAAAAAAATTAAGATTTAACACTGAACTCAGTAAACTTTCAGTGTACAAGTTCAACACACTAAAATGAGCTGCATTCTTGTATAACAATCTATTAAAAAGCTAATGCTATTTTTCTGAGTGTTTTCATTCATTGAAAATTTGATTGCATTTTGAATTATCCTTGTGAAAGTTTGATAGAATTAAATCACTATACATTATACCTGGTATTCTATATACTCAATCTTGTCTTTCAAAATAGACATAATGGGATGAACACCAAAAGGCCCAGTGTTATTGGTACTCAGTGTCCTTTATATACTGTTTATGCCACCTATGAACCTATTTGTATTCAGTTAGCCTCTTTTCTGGATGATCCTATTTCACAGTTTATGATTTTCCTTTTTATACAGGATTGTCAGATAGAGCTGTGGTCTTAGCAGAATTGAGAAATAAGTTCTATAGCTGAATAATATTGAAAAACACAAATAATTTTCCTTTGCCTCTGTTACCTTATTGGTGAGCACAGTTCAATTATTAAGTGGCTTCTCTATTCTAGTCACTGGGTGGAGATATTCTAAGAACTGCCTATGGAAGTATTTACCAGTGTTCTGTCACTCAATCTCTTACAGTTGTTGCAGCAATGGTCCCTGAGCAAGCAACATTTGGTGCCATAGCATGATGCTTGCTTTAAAGGCATTTAGAATGGAAAAGTTGCAGATTCATGGAGAAGTCCACCCAGATTTAAAGGAAATGTCTAGGAAGCCAAACAATGTGTGGTAGGTCAGAGTACTTACAGCGAGCCCATGTCTGGCAAAGCTCTGAGGATGAAGCCTAAAATTTAATGAGGAATGCAAGAAGTTAGAAAGTCTAGGAACATTACTATTTGGAAAGAAAAACTAGCGAGGGAGGGTAGCCCAGGAGAGGCCATTTGGGTTGAAAATAGTGAAGCCTCATGGATAGTTCGGGCCAAGCATGTTGAATCTCACAATACACCAGTGTGTACCTCAGACGTCAGCTAGAGATCTACTGAATATAATTACAATGTTTTCTCTGCTAAGTTTTAGCCTTTTTTGGAGCGAATATTTCCTTGCTATTCTCCCATACCTGCCTTTTGAAATGAAGATGCTCACTCTGTGCCACTGTATCTTGAAAGTTTGTGATTTTCTTTTTGGTCTTACAAAAGCTCACAGCTAAGAATTTTTCTATGAATCTCAGAAAGGAGTTTGCATTTGAGCTTTTAAACAATGTTGGCGCTATTAATACTTTGGGGACTCTTGGACATGGACCAAAGGCATTTTGCATTATGAGATGGTTGTGAGTCACTGGGGATCTGGGGCAGAAGGTTGTGGTCTAGATAGTAAATGCCCCCCCACCCCCGAGCTCATGTCCTAAATGCTTGATCTCTAGATGGTGATGCTATTTGGGGACATTCTGGAAAGTTAGAAGGTTGTGCCTAAGTAAAGGAGTAGGTCATTTGGGGCACACAGAGGTGGAGTTTATTTCATCAAGATCAGATGACCAGCAAGCATAGAATTAGGATTAAAAACTAAATGTAGCCAGACATTGATGGCTAACACCTGTAATCCTAGCTACTCAGGAGGTTGAGCTCTGAGGATCATGGTTCAAAGCTAGTCCAGGCAGAAAATAAACATGATATCGCTAATCCTGAATCCAAAGATTCCTGACTCAAGACTTAGACTGCTATTATTTAAACAAAAATCACTAGTCACCAAAACTGAAAATGTGAGAAATATATCTCTATTTTCTATCTCCCTTACTTTCCATATTCAAGGTTGGTATGTGATACATATCTATATACATATGCATATATCTATATACATAGGCTCAGAACTAAAGTAGTATTTCCTCGACTACTTCTCTATAGACAAGTACAGTGAAACTTGGAGAATTTTAAGTTACTTGTCCAAGGTAATCTAAGAAGACAGTTATAAAAGTGAAGTTAGAATAGAGCTTTCCCGATAGTCCATTATTATTCTTTTCTTTATATCATTTCTGTTGGCTTTGCAAGAGTTGCACTGATGGTATCAAATGACTCTCATCAAATATTTACTGAACACCTATTATGTATCAGGCACTGTGATGTAATGGCAAGCAAAGGGATGCAAGGGTAAGAAAAATAATCAGTCACTCCTGGTATTTGTAGTTCACCAGAAGTCTGATATATTTAGCAAATGATTACATAAATATATAATTACACACTATAAGAAACATTATAGATACTATACAATGTTGCCATGAAACTGTAGTCAATTTGATTTGATGGGTAGATTAGATTTGTGGGAAGTAAAACTAAGTGATGTCTGAACTAAAACTTGGGGCAGAGGGCAGGGGCTACTAAAATGCTAAGGACAACAGAATGGATCCTATCTGTAGCTGCTACGGGGACTTAGTTTCTAAGAATTTTATACATGTCAATTGCAAGCATAGTACACAGGAATTCCCTAAACCTGGGTAGATAATTTAGCATTTTAATACTTTTAGATGCCGTCAGTTTGACTATTTACTAGTAGAGGTAAATTTTCTCCTCCAGGAGATGTTGGATTATATCTAGAGACTTCTGTGGCTATCATGATTTGAGAGGGATACTACTGGCAGACAGGCGACAATGCCTTCCAATTTAACATAGTCAAAAAATAGTCGTCTAGGGCTGGGAGTCTGGCCTAGGGGTAGAGTGCTTGCGTAGCACACACAAAGACCCAGGTTCAATTACTTGCTACCACATACATAGAAAAAAGCCATAAATGGTGCTGTGGCTCAAGTGGTAGAGTGCTAGCCTTGAGGAAATCCCAAGGACAGTGCTCAGGCCTTGAGATAAAGCCCAGGACTGGCAAAAGGGGGAGGGGGGGCTTAGAGATATGAAAGAAAGAATTTGCTGGAAGGAATTTGTTATGAATGGCATACTTAACTGCTAGCTATGTTAGCTGGAAAGAGGTGGATTATGTACATTTTTATCAAGAATTTCAGAAATAACATTTGTGAAGATAGTACCAGTAATCTAAAAATGCTTTGCAGTGACAATTTTCTATAAAGAGAATAAGATGTGATTTCATGAAAAGGAGCTCCCTGAACTCAATGGGTGATAAAAAAATCCCAAAGAGACAAAGTCCAAGAAGCAATGAGAACTACTTGGCCTGTAGACATTTTGTGGAAGGGTTATTAATTCATCATGGCATATCTAGGAGTACAGTGAATCACCTAATAAAGTTGTACTGAATTTATGTACTCCAATGGTACACAAAACTTGAACTGGTGACAAAAATCTGACATGAATCACTACAGCTGACAGTTATGCTTCCACCACAAACTCCCCTCCTTGAGGCAAATCATAGATCCACCATAGATCCATAGATCCATAGTTTCTTAAAGATCAGAAAGCATTATTCTGAGAAGCAAATCAATGACCCTCCACCTCCACTCTCCCCAGTATACCCCCATCTTAATTCCAGGACTCGGTCAGTATGACATGTTACAAAGAAAACTAGGAAACGAAGATTGCACATGGATTTCTAATCAGCTGCCATTAAAAGAAGATCACCCTGGAAGATCCGAGTGAACCCATTATAAACACAAGGGTCTTTAAGGATGGGGTTGAAGCTGAAGAGTCAGAACCAAATAGATAACAACATGAGATTCTTTAGATAACTGTGAAAAGTGGGAGATGAGTCCATGTGAGTAGACTGTTAAAGTAGACCCTTCATGAATGCAACAGCCCTGTTAGTTCCTGATTTCAGTTCAGTGAGGCTCATTTTGGATATATGACCATCAAAACTATTAGGTAATATTCCTGTAATACATTCTGGGTGCCAAATAATTTGGACATCAAAATCCCATTTTCAATAGAGGTGGGGTATGTAATGTTAGAGAAGTTGGTTGTTTGGACTCTACTCGCTCTTTTCATGGAAACACTTAAGTGATTCTTTGATCAACGTTTTCACAAGGTGGACAATGGACAGTTAACAGCCATATGCACATTGTTAGCTATGGTCTGAGCAGCCCTTTGAGAAAGATTAAAAGGCATACATACTTGTCTACTCATGAGTTTAGAAGTATATCCTGGCTGCTGAGCTTAAAAACTGATACTGACAGTGGAAGTATTGGGGTTATTTTCTGGTAGAACTGGTAGGTCTTTCCATATATTAAAAATGGTAGATTAGAACAAAACAACTTTAGACTTTAATCAATAGTTGTGTTTGTAAGTGGAAGTTTGCAGAATATTCGGTTTTCCTCAACTGTCTCCTTCCACTCTGGTGTTGGAGGGATTGGAGAAAAGACTGGCATTAAGCCCCTTATAATTTTTGTATTCTAGCATCTTTTCTCCCAAGATAGAAAACTACTTAAAGATCCCCATGGACTTATTTATCTAGGTTATAGAAAAAACCTCACTCCATCTCATTATTAAAAAGTTTTCAAATAAATGTGTGATGTTTTAAGTTACTTTTATCTCTTGGAATTTATTACAATAACTGTGGAAACTAATATACTAGATCACTCTGAGTAAAACTTCCATCTCTGCAACTCCTACAAGCACTGTGTGTTGGCAATCTTCCCCAACCTTTCCAAAGAGATTGTGTCTATGTACCAGGGAGGCCATGCACTTTGAAAGCAGAAACTAGCCCAACCTTCTAGAGAGTAAGTGAATGGTGTTTATTCTTGGAGATTCAAATGCCACTATGGTCCTATGGTCCCAATAGAGATTTACAGACATTGTAAGTATAATTAAATCTTGGCTCATATCTGACTCACTATAAATCTCCCAAGCTATGGCTATTTTCCTAGTTTTGGAAAGCATAGTTGGAAAGAGAATGCTTAAAATTGGCCGTGTTCATTCTTGGTTATGTGAAGTAACAGATATGAATTGGAGGATAGTCCTTTCCTTGCTAAAATAGTAAGCCAAAAATGAGTCTACAGTACTGATTTTAAAAACAAAAATATATTCGTCCCTACCAATTTGCCATTTCAGCTTTTCGATTTGGCTTGTGCAAAAATACTAAGTATTTTAAATGACAATGCAGTGCATTTTATCAGGTGGCTCAAGTTAAAGATCAGATATGGATTTTTATTGGAGTAAATCAGTACAGTCCTTTATATCTGTTCTTCAACTATGATCTAGAAGGTGCTTTATTTTCTATGGACATTTGACTAGCAGCAGTGACATATTGAAAACAAACTATACATCTTGTGCAGGAGGGTGTTGAGAGGAGAAAAAACTAGAAGAAAATAAGGGAAGAGGTAATACTGTTCATTACCTGACTTATGCAACTGTAACCCCTCTATACATCACTTTTACCACTAAAATAAATGTTAATTTAATAAATATATATATATATATGTAAGTGACACTTTAATTTGGATCAAAAATTGACCCCTTTCTCAAGAGTAAGCCAAATATGGTAAATAACAGAATGAAAATTATTTGTAACAACAGAAGCAATAGTACTTTTGGTATGTTACATTCATAGGACTTCTTTTACAATAAAGGCCTCAGGACTGTGATTATCTAGTAATTCCACAGCCTATTACTCTGGTATACTACATTAATTGCATCAGCCTGATTAGAACTGGTGAATTTAAAGGAGATAATGTCCTTATAAACTCATTGGGAAAAAAAAACGAGCTTGCAATTTCTAGGAGCTTATAATGTGGGTAAATTGAGTACAGGACAAGTGGCTCCACTCACTAGAAAAAGACACAATGTTTAGTGTGCCTCCTTGAATTTTAAAGCGATCTACATATTCAATTGAGTCAAGCTTTTTAATCTATTGGCTGAGTCACCTTCCCTGCTGTCAGGGGTTGTTTTGTTGTTTGTTTGCTTTTTTTTTTCTTTTCATACTAGTTTTAGGGTTTGAATTCAAGGCCTAGGCACTGTCTCTATTGTTAAACACAGCTTGAGCTACAGCTCTACTTCTGGCTTTTTGACAGCAAATGGGAAAGAAGAGTCTTATAGACTTTCCTGGCTTTAGATATCAGCTTTCTGGTAGCTTGGATTACAGGCATAAACCACCAATACCCAGATTCCATTGTCAGTTTAGAATAGGGGACAAAGCAAGAATGGGCCCAATACATTGTCCTAACTTGTCTGAAATATAGGCCATATAAGCCTATAGTTCCAGTAGTAATGAAATACCTGTACAGATAAGCATGCTGTCAAGAGTTGTAGAAATACTGCTATAGATTAATCACTCTGAAGAACTTTTGAGTTTTAGAGCTATGCTGTTTTGTATAATAAGTACTCTCTTTCTGAGAAACATATTTTTGGTGTTCTTTTTTGGGGCCCCAGAAGAGATCTAATATTTTGTAATTAGTCACCAAGTCACCATGTTATCTAAGCTTTTTATCATAAGATGTGTGTTGCTTAGCTCAAAAAAGCTAGAAATTTGCATATATAGTATATATAGCATAACACTTCATCACAAAATAGACATGGTATATACAAGATAGCATTTGAACCAGTCTTAAAGACTTAAGAGTTTGCTCAGGCAAATGAACCAGGCTCCTATGGTTCCTTCTCCAACTGCAAGTTTCATTGCCCCCCCCGCTCAGTAACTATGGTCTCATTGTTAGTTCTTTATGATCAGATCTTTGGAGGAAACAGGGCTTTTTTTTTTTAACAGATGCTTCTGCATACTATGCTGGTAGCAATGGAATATGAGCAGTTGCAACACTGTAACTCCACCCAGGGCTGACTTCAAGGAATGATAATGAAAGAAAGTCTTCCACTGAAAAGAACTTAGAGCCTTATCCATGGTTGACTCTTTTGCTTGCAGAGAAATCACAGCTGGAATATGGATCTATATGGTTGTGATGAGTGGCTGGCAGTTGGGGATAAGATGATCGATATGTGTGCATGTCAATCTCAATCTCTAGTCATACTTTTTCTTTTTCAGCCCAATGTGCTTATAATCATTTTGATGGGCATTTTGCCCACAGTAGCAGAGATGAAGACAACACTCACCAAGGCTCCTGGATAGTCTCTGGCTAATCTACCTACACCAAAGACTTGATATTGGTGAATACACATGCTTTGCAATGCTCCTCTTGACCCTGAAGCAGCTGCAGTGGCCTCAAGACGCTGTGTGTGACTTGAAGAAGCAGTAATTGCACTGCTATTTAGACATTATTTCCTTCGTCAGCTCATGAATATTGTGGGCATTAAGTACCTCACCCTGAAAATGAATGAAGCAAGTCCTCATGTTACTACCTCTAACAATACATTAAAGTACTTGATTCCAGTTCTTGCAGTTTAGACTTGGTGATTATTTTGTTTGGCCCTAGCCACATCATATATGCTAAGCTAGCCTTGAACTTGTGATTCTCCTCTATCGCCCATACACTGGGATTATATACACACACCTCCACACCTGATCAACTTTCTGTTTTCCACATTAAAATTATAATTTTTCAAATGAATGGACACAACAATTGTTATGAACCAGAAAGCACTATGCCACCTGAGCAAAAGATGGTAATAATTTATTCTGATTTTTAGGGAAATTTAGTTAACTACTGAAAAATGGTAATAAAAGAAATGTCTAATACCCAGAAGACTCCGTGAAGTACCTTTTATCTTATGGATAAAGAAGATGGAGAGCTATAGAAAGCCTTACTGTAAACAGAACCACTAATGACAGATCCTTCAGGAAAATGTAACTATCAAAGAACTAGAACCAACTGAGCCACTTATCGAGACTAAGGAGACAAAACAAAGTTTAAGCAAGATAAAACTACCAATTATGGCCATAACATCAATTGTAGAAGCAATAATTATAGTAGTAATATTCATTTTTGTTGCTTGTGTTTGTTTATATTTATATACATGGATGTATTTTTATTTTTTTATCTAGCACAAGGTATTATAATAATGATTATCCATATGTTTCAGTATTTTCACTACAAAATTTCAAAGGCCTAAGTATAGCCAGCTAAAGAGGGTAGGCCTCATTTAGAGACCATTAAGATGACATATAAGACTAGAAGCTCTCCTTTGGTGGAGGACTTTTAGGTCTTTGATGTTCAAAGATGGTTGCATGCTATGCTGATACTTCTCATTTAGCAGCTAAATGGGCTTACTAGGAATTGGAATAGACACAACAATTCTGATGGGTGAGAGCTTTGCTAGGATGTTCATTATCCATTTGGTAGCAGCTTGACAATTCATTTTTGAGCCTGGAAAAATTGTTTCTTAAAATCTTCCTGTATCCTTTTGGATCAGACGTTTCCCATAGGAATAAAGTTGTTCGAAATTCAGAAGAGAGAAATGAAGTACATGAGTTTTTGGACAGGCCTTACAATCCCATAGGTAGATTTTCATATTTCTTCACAAGCTCTCACCTAGAAGTTGATTCAAAGATATAGAAACTCTTCCATAATGTACAATTCTTTCTGCATTTCAGTCTTTCAGTCTCACAATATGCTTCCTGATCATTCAGTCTCAGACATCCAGAGTAGTATTCCCCAAATTTTTCCATTTGTGTAAGTCTTAGTCTCTCTATTTTACCCAATAAAACATACAGTGACTATGTTATTAGACTTAGACGGCTCAAGTGGGTGATTATCTATCACATGTTTATATTCGGTTACCCATAATCTCTCTGCAGTATAACCAGTGCTATAGAAGCACAGTGGAAAATTGTTTGGTAAAACCATAAAAAGTTTCAGAGCCCCTTTCAAACAAACAGGTCATATGTGGAACCCTGGATCAAACAGTAGAAGATGCTCTGGAATTCAGAACTCACCTCTTTATACTGATGCTGACTGCAGACACGAATAATTCTAGGTTTCACCTGCTGAACAGAATGAACACAATTCCTAACATTCTTCCCAGCCTTTGCCAGGATAGGTTTACAACACAGTTGAAGCTACAGATGAGAGATACCGATGATGTTGGCACAAAGGGACTTAGTGGGGATACAAATAACACCCAGGGTTATTACAGTTCATAACTAGAACTAGGGCAAAGCTTATCACCCATAATATTAAATTAACACACTGAATTATAATCAGCTAATGCTGTAATAAAATTAATAGTCACTAGATTACTTTGGTACACAGAGAGGACATTTCTCCTCTCAAATCTATTTCTCACGTTCACCGTGTGCATCCAATTTAGAGTGTAGATTTTCTCACTTAATAGAATTTATATCCCTATCACTATTTTGAAGCAACCTTGAAATGAAAATTATTTCTTCAGTGAGAACCTTCTCATTCTATTTACAATTGTAATGTTTTGGTTATATTGTCAATTGAAAAAATAATAAACTAGAGAACTCAGTAAAACATTTTATTATGGTTTATTTCCAGGGAAGTATCTAGAAACACAACTATTTGCTTAAAGAGAAAAATGGAAGTTTCATTCCATAGATACATGACGAATATTGTAGCTTGGACCCACATCAATCCATTTAATTAGCCATCAAACCTTTTTGACATGTATGCTGGTGGTAGGCTTTGAAATGATTTGACCTGGATGCAGTTGCTACAGACAATAATCACAGAAAATGCAATAAGTGATTCGAGTTCTTTCTTTGCGTGTGTGTGTGTGTGTGTGTGTGAGAGAGAGAGAGAGAGAGAGAGAGAGAGAGAGAGAGAGAGAGAGAGAGAGAGAGAGAGAGAGAGAGAGAGAGAAAGAGAAAGAGAAAGGGGGGGAGGGAGAAAGTCCTAAGGCCCTAAGGCTTATACTCCATGACCTTCTTCCTGTCAAGGCTAGGCTCTACAAGCTTTACTTCCAGCATTTGGGTAGTTTATTGAAGAGTCTCAGAGATTGTATTGCTCCAGATTAAGTGTGATCTTCAGATCTCAGCCTCCTGAGTAGGCAGGATTATAGACATGAGTCGCCATCCCTCAGATGATCTATTTTTAACTAAAATCTACAGTATGAAAAGACTACTGATAAGCATACTTGCATGTCCAAATCTGTACATATGTCACATCATATTTGCATATTAACATGCACACATGACAGCCCTGATAGTAAGGGAACTCCCAAGGCTCCTTCATCTTCTTTTCTCACAGCAGTGCCCCTCCTTAATGAGATCTGATGACAGGGCCCCTTCTGGACACTTGCTGACAGGGACAAGGAGCTTATATGTCTTAAATGGACAGGATTTGCTAAATAAATCTTCAAGCCTTCTCGAGGTTGGGGCAGTAACAGCTTCTGTAGCTATGGCAATTACAATGGGGACCAATGAATTATTGACATCTTAAGAGCCTGCTGCTTGACACAGATTCCCAGTTAAGCCTAGTTAGGAAATTAAGCTCCTGAAATCATATTTTCCAAATGCAAATGCAGAGTGAGGAAGGTTTGTGTCTTATGGCCATGTAATTAGATTTAGTATGTTTCTTTGGTCTATCATCAGAGATATTTTAGCTCTTAATCTAAACTTCAACACACCATCCTGGTGAAAGTAAGTCTATCAAGAGTTAAGACTCCTGATTCTGTGAGTTAATTTTATATAGCCTGAGTTCCTGGATTAGGATGCCATATTATATATTCAAATATCTTTGATTTATTTTTAAATTTTCCTTAGGCCTACAATACAATCATTTTATAATCCTTAAATAGCTATTTTGAATGGTAGTGAATGGTAGTGAAACATTATTTTAGGACGGGGCTAATATAATACATGAAACTCTTTGGCACGAGTCTTTTTTTTTTTTTGGTATGTCATGAGGCTTGAACACAGGGACTGGGCGCTCTCCTTGAGCTTTTGTGCTCAAGGCTACTACCACTCTGAGCCACAGTTCTACTTCTGGTTTTCTGGTGATTAATTGGAGATAAGAGTCTTATAGGTTTTCCAACCTGGACTGTCTTCAAACCTCAGCACTCAGATCTCAGCCTCCTAAGCAGCTAGGATTAACCAGTTTGAGTAAGGAAGGAGAGTCCTGTTGGCACATGACCAACCTGATTCCTTCATTAACATATATAATGAGAAGGGGAAAATATTTCCACCATCAAAATAGGAACAGTGTTACCTGATTAAAGGAGCAGGAGAAGACCCCAACATGATAAATGGTCGCAAAATAAATTTAAATAGTTCCAACTCAAAGTTAAATGATGAGCTTAGACTCTGGGCTGTTTTCTTAGACAAGTCACTTACCATTCCTCAGCCTCTAGTCCCTTGTTTGTAAAATGAGAATTGAATACCTAAGTCATATGTTTGGGGATAATTACATGAAATAATGATTGCTAAGTGTTTAGCAGACTGCCTGTAGATAGGAAAAGCTTACTACATTTTGACTACTTCCACTGTGCTTTGTGGATTGCATTCAACAATAAAAGCCCCACCCAATTAGGTCGCTTTTGGAGTTCAACCTGAGAGGTGATTTTCAATGCTTACCTTCCTCCTGGAATTTTCACCATCCTTTCTGAGGCAATCAAACAAGAGATATTTATGTTCCTCCAATTTCTTCATGGCCAAAAAGATACTGAAAATAAACAGAAGAAGAAGAATACTTCTATTACTGGAATTATTTAGAAAACTAAAATGACATTTGTTCTCAAAATGAGAACATATGTACCATACCCAACATTATGGTGTTTACTGGAGGACATGTCAAAGGAATGGAGGGTGATTCTTTTCAATTGATTTCTTTGGTGATAATGATTAACATATATGTAGTAATTAAGGCACAACTTGAGTTGTACAGTAATTAAATTTCTTTTTCAATTTGTCAAGGTTAAAGGGTCCTAGATGGCTGATAAAGCATCATTTCTTGTTGTGCTATGGAAGTGCTTCTGGAGGAGACTAGCATTTAAATCAGGGAAATGAACTCACATGATCACAATATGAATGGATCAGTATGAATGGATACCATCAAATTCCTTTAGGGCCAACATAGAATGGAAAGACTATCTAGGGAAGAGTGAATCTCATTACAGTGATAAGGGAGAGGTATTTCTCACAACTAACTTAGCTTTTTGCTCAAGACTAGTGCTTTGCCAATTTGAATCATGCCTTCATTTCTAGCTTTTTGGTGGTCAGATTTTCATACTTGGACTAGCTTAAAAACTCAGATCTCAGTCTCCTGAGTAGCTAAGAATACAGGTGTGTACCACTAGTCCTTTGATTGCGCCTTACTGCACTTGATACATTATTTTCCAAAGCCTAGGAGAGGAAATATAAGGAATATCAATGATCCTAGGAATTAAAATATAAAACAAAAGCAAATCTCAGATTATTGGAGCACATGCATGGTTTGTGGAGAGTAGAGAAGGATATGTTAAGTGGATCAGAGAAGATATCAACAAAAATGAGGTTCAGAAGGGGCTATACTTCTAGGGATTGAGACAATAGAAGTTAAAGTATCTAGAATTGAGACAGTCACGAAATGTCAGGGCAAATGTGTTGGATCATGGAAGCAAAGACGTCATAGGTCATAAGGATAGGCAAAGACTATGGTTAAGTGCTGAAACCATAGAGGAAATTTGACCGGAGTTTGCCTAAGGTTGATCAGAAGCCAAGCAACCAATATGAAGGCATGATAAATCTTAGGAGATTTTATTTTTACAATGGCAGTGAACAAATGACACAGAACCTGAGGTAGGAACGAGGGATATGCCACCTTCAGCTGAGGTATGAACTAGGGATATGCCACCTTCTCCCCTTCAAGGGGGAGTTGGGAAAAGTGCAGAAGAAAAGGGAATGGGTCCCTGTTATACTGAATATGGAAGAAAGAAGAAAAAAGGATCCTTAAGAGAAAATGAAGTGAATAGAAGGATAAATTGAAGCTGGAGAAGAAAGAGAATGAGAATGGGAACCAGGCTGGATGCGGATAGATCTGTAAGGCTGTTTACCTCACTTACCCTGCAAAGGGAAGCTCAAGCAGGATCTCTGCCAAGAAGCCTTATGGGCCCTCCTTCATCCCAAATATTCATCTCTGCACTGCCTTTGCTCTCAACATTTGTAAATCTGTGCTGCAGTTGCTGGTTTTCTCATCTGCCTCCTCCCCCGTATGATACCATTCTTGAAAGCAGTGTCTTTCTCATATTTATATCCCAAATCTTGACCCCATAGCTGAGCACAGATGATAATTCATGTTGGTTAGATGATGAACTGCGGGGATGGGAATGTGGTGAGGGTGGCACTTTAGCACAAAACTTCTTGGATCTAAGTCACCCAATTCTCATTTTTGGGGGTTGGCTTTCTGTCAACAGTGCCATCCAACAGAAATTCTTTATAATTCCAAATAATTTTTGTGCTGGTACATTAAAAAAATAAACTTGACTGTATGTTACATTTAAGCAAACATGGGAAAACATTGTCATCTCAAGGCATGTCATCAATATAAACATTGTCAATAGAATAATTTACATTCACTTTGCCCTGTACTTTTTTTTTTTGCCAGTCCTGGGCTTGAGCTCAGGGCCTGAGCACTGTCCTTGGGCTTTCTCAAGGCTAGAGCTCTACCACTTGAGCCTTAGCACCACTTCCGGCTTTTTTCTATGTATGTGGTACCGAGGAATTGAACCTGGGCCTTCGTGCATGCCAGGCAAGGACTCTACCACTAGGCCAAACTCCTGGCCCCTGCCCTGTACTTTTTACACAGTCTGATGTGTATTTTATATTGAACATTACATCTCAAGCCAGGCTAGGAACATTTCGAGTGTTAAACTGTCACTTTATAGCTAGTGGCAACTCCAGTCCACAACACAGTTCTAGAGTCCGGAGGAAGTCTAATTCTTTCCTTTTCAATGGTCTCTATTCTTAGTTTTCCCTGCTTCTAACTCGTTTTAAAAACTGCATATTTCCATATATTATCCACAAAATATCAAATACCCAGGTTATAATGAACTTCAATTTTTAAGTTTTCATGAAATCAGCAGGTTGAAATCTTAACCTTCAAGATTATGGTAGCATTAATAGTATTTTGAGCATGCATAAGTAAATATGAGGGCAGAGCCTCATGAACAGAGTTGATGGCCTTACAACAGACTCCAGAGAGACCCCATGGGACTTCTACCCATGTGAGAACATAGTGAGAAAACACCCTGTATAAACTAATCCCCAAATAGAATCTCACCAGAAAATCTGCTGACATCTTGATGAGATTTTAGACTCTAGGACCAGGAGAAGCAAATTCCTGCAGTTTAAAATTGCTTGGTTTATGATATCTCACTCTGAACGAGCTACATATAATGTGCACAGGCAGCACATACATATAAACATGATGATGCACACACTTACAACAGAGATTAAGTATGAGTTTAGTTCTCTCACGTGCAAAACCAGGTAAAGATCAGGCATCTCGATGACATCTGGAAGAAAGGGAAAAGATGACAATACACAGGATGTCTGTTAAATCTGGCCCTGGAAAATTCTATTTTCATGACCATATCCAGACACATGAAAGAGTGACAACTTCAGCCTTTCTTTCTGTGACACAGGGGGTAGGTAGATGGTGAATACATAGCATTGTCTTTGATGCAACTTCTAGGGTTTTTTATTTGTTTGTTTTTGCTTTCTAATACTTGACTGACATCCAGACAGCAGCACCAAATATTAGATAATAATAGTGACAAAGGACAGAAAGTCTCATTCTTGCTCTTCATTAATAATGAAAAGTTCTTCATTACATCTCCACTTCACAGGTTTGGGATAGATATTTGTATGTCTTTTCATCCTGAAGAAAAGTTTTAATCCCTTTTTGGTTATTTACTTACTTAATGAGATAAAAATTTTAAATGTATTTTCAACAATAGATACTATATATATGTGAATTACATTTGATAGTTTAATATTATGAATTATGCCATATTCTTTAGTGCCAAATTATTTTTCTTATTCATAAAACAAAGCCTAGTATGACATAGGTGCACATTATAATATATATATATATATATATAATGATTTAGAAAAGCAAGATTTATGTTTGCTGATTTTTGTTTGCTGATTGTTGTTGGTTTGGGGGCTTGAACTCAGGGCCTGGGCACTGTCCCTGGACTCTTTTTTCTTAAGGCTAGTGCTCTATCACTTTGACACAAGCTTGCCTTCCAGTTTTCTGGTGGTTAATGGAAGACCTTCCTGTTGGGCCTGGAACCATGATCATCAGATATCAGCCTCCTGAGAAACTAGTATCAAAGGTGTGAGTCACCAGTCCTCAGCTTGTTTTTGTTTCATACTAGGGTTTGAACTCAATTCCTGTACTTGCTAAGCAGACTCTTTCTATTGTGCCAATATCCAAGTCATTTTGGCTTTCATTAAAAATAATAATGTCTAGCCCAGTGCTGTGGCTCACACCTGTAATCCTAGCTACACAGTAGGCTGAAATCTGAGGATCCAGATTCAAAGCCAGCCCAGGCACTAAAGAATGTAAGGCTCTTATCTCCAATTAATCACTAGAAAATTGGGAATTGGGGCTGTGGCTCAAGGGGTATGGTGGTAGACTTGAGGTGAAGAGTTCAGAGACAACACCCAGGCCCAGAATTCAAGCCCCATGACCCAACAAAAAAAAATAGCAATGTCTTGCACTTTTTCCTGGATCCAAACTTGTATTGTGATCTTCCTACTTACTAACTCCCACATAGCTGAGATGATGGATGTACGGCAATGCCTAGGATGGGGTCCCCATAACTTTTTTTGTCAATCATAGTGTTGAAACTTAGCATCTGTGTGCTGTCTCTGAGCATTTTTGCTCAAGGGTAGCACTCTATCTCTTTGAGCCACAGTGCCACTTTCAGTTTTGAATGGTTAATTGCACTTAGGAGTCTCACAAGGACTTTTCCGCCTGCCCCGCACCCAGCTTCAACTGTGATCTGGGTGTTTTGAGTAGCTAGAATTATAGATGTGAGCCACCAGCACCAGCTTGCAGTAAGTTTTAATCTGGATGATCTTTAAACTTCAGTCTTCCTACTGTCTCTTGAATAGCTAGCATTACAGGCAGGAGTCATTGTGTTTGGCTTATGTTTGCTATTATTGTATATAAGTTCCATCAGTATTCACAGGTAAGAAAAAAAGCTCATTTTTAATTCTTGCTTTTGTTTTACAATTTGTAAAGAGATATTTGGAATTTTTTTCTCTTTTTTTATTAAGCTCTTTTAAACTTTCACTTGAGTTAACTGATTATTCAGAAAGAGAAAGAACTCCACGATGCTTGAGCCAGTGGCTCTCTTTGTTGTTGAGCTGTGCTTCAAGCTCATAGCTACTGAACCTATCAAGTTTAGTTTTGCGAGTATCTATTGTATCCTTGACCTTAGCTGTGACATTTAAAAATATATAATAAGAATATATTCAGGGAAGTAGGGCTGTGGCTCTAGGAGTAGGGCAGTAGTCATGAGCTGAAGAGCTCAGGGACATCGCCCAGACCCAGAGTCCAAGTCCCATGACCCGCAAAAAAATAAAATAAAATAAGTAAAATAAAATAAATGTGCACTCCGACCATGCATTTGGTCTGGTTCCTTCTGTGCTTTTTTTATCATAATAATCTGTTCTTTTTTTACTGCTACAGTAAACAAAAAAAATAGAATGTCTAAAACTCTAAAAAAATGAAACTATTTCTCCAGTTTTTTTATATTTCTTTTAAATATTTCAATCAGGGCATTGACCCATCATTGTTCACTTTCACTCTCTTTTGAATCTGTGAATTTTCCTCATTTATTCAATTCTTATATTTCACCTTTTGTATTATAAGTTTACATTACCCAGGGCCCCAGGCTGCTGTATACTCCTTTAGCACTCATATAGGTAGACAAGTGGACAGATTTGTGGCTCTCTGCACAATGATGAGATGGTATAACAGAATGTGTCTTGTCCTTAGAGTAAGTGAGTAGAGTAAGTAGAATAGAGGAAGTGGATCTGCATTCCCAGTGAGAGAAAGAAGAGCTATAATATCTATAGGTTTTCCTGTAGGGAGTTTTGACATCGATAAATAATCTTTCAAGTCTGTTGCATGGACTTGATGTAACATTTTAAGTTTCACTGTGACTCTCAGCTCTTTGGTCAGCTTCATTTTAGGTACACTAGTAATATCTATGTGGTACATAGCCGTTGTTTCATAGCTTCTCTCTCCACATTATTCTGGTGAACCTTTCCTTCCCATGATGGCATCTTGCCTACTCTTCAATCTGATTAGAAGTTTATACTGGTAAGGGGACTTGCCTTTCCCCTTTAGTGTGTTCAATAACAACAGTGGACATATTCATTACTCCAACATAAGTTTTCACTTAAATAAATTTATAAGACCTCAGCAACATGACTTTGGCATGGTGTGGGTTTATACTTAAATAAATTCATGAGACTTCATTAATATAGCCTCATGGACGAGTTCAATGAGTGATCAAGGGCCCAAGATAGTCAATAGAGTCTTTTTCTGGAAATGTGTTGAAGGACCTCTTAAATAGTAGAGTTGTGAAAATTTGAACTTAAAGGATGCTAACGTCCAGGTCCTTCCACACACCAAGAAAAGCTAGTATGAGAAAAGGAGCTGACAAGCTAGGGAAGCTAGGGAAAAAAGGGAAAAAGCTCTGAGTACTTGGTGCTGGCTGCAGTATTCTAGAGTATATTGGTTTCTTGCTTTCTCTCACATAACCTGTTCTTTCTATGATTATGTGAGCTGCTGCTCTACTCTAAAAAGCCTTTATTCTGCCCATGCTAGTTAAAGTTGAATTTGTTCCATTTTACTTGAGTATATTGACTTTGGGTATATGCCATATACACCATATATAAAATATATCTATACCTTTCACTTATGTCACCTTATGGAAAGCTAAGTCTTCAAATAGAACTATTTGGTGCTTCCCAGGGTTTAAACAACATTTTCTCATTTATAGTCACTGAATTTCCATTATAGAAATAGGAAATGGAAAGAGTCAAAGGTAAAGCTAAAATCACTACAACTTCAGACTATTGTGTGTATATACATATGCACAGATTATTAAAACTTCCCCTTATGTTAGTCTATATTTTTACTTTATGACTCAGTGGCAATTATATTTTTTCTCTTGCTAAAATATAAACAAATTTTCTTACCAGAAACAAAATTAGGAAGTACTAAAGAAATTCAATTTTTATACTAAAAATATAGGATTTGATTCTAAGACATATTTGTAATAGAGCATTGTAGCCATACAAATGTTATTTAAGGACTAAAGACAAGCATTAACTCCTGGTATACAATGCACTTACTATCTTCACCGTCCTGGACTCAGCCCCTCAGCAATCTTTACATTCAGATATATCTGAATGAAATTTTCCTTATGTTTCTCAAGATACTTTGATTTCCATTTCAGACTTGTTAAGATATATTCTATTATTTCAGGAGTGAGAAATGCTCTCTGCATATGGTGGCAAGTAAATTATGAAGTGATAAAATTTGGGCCACAATTTATAGCTCTGCCTTTGTCATTAAGCAAGCCCATTTTTCTTCACCAGATCTAAAATAAAACAAAATTAATCTGTTATATCAACATATTTAAACCATATTTAGTAAAATGCAGACCTTCATCATTAGATGCTCTTATAACTGATTGTAGCATCTTTTTTTATTTTACAGGGAATGACACAAATAGCTGCTAAGATTGTGGTAAAAATTTAATCAACCTGGGGCCTTGCCAACTACCCTCCACAATACTTTTCTTTCTTGGCCCTTCTCTGACTATTATACCTATACACTTTGTTTTTGCTATACATGACTATTGATGAAATATCTGAATAGGCATTTCTCAAATGAATATATTCAAATGGTCAGAAAATATATTCAAATGGTCAGAAAAAGGAAAATCAAGACCACATTGAGATACTGTCTCACTTTTATTAGAACTGGTTTTATTATGAAAAAGACAAAAATAATGACTGCAGAAATTCTTATGCATTGTTAGTAAGAAAGGAATTAGTTCAGATATTATGAGAATAAGGATCTTTCTCAGAAAACTAAGTACAAAACTACACACGATCAGTGAGTTCTGCTATTGAACATATGTCTAATGGGAAGGAAATCAATATTTTGAGGCATCTGCACTCATACATATAGGCATGTATACATACATAAGGCATGTATACATACATATATGTGTAATATATGTATTATAATGCATGTATATGCGATTAAAATATCACATTGGGATTCATAAATATGTACAATTATTATGGGCCAATTAAAACTTTTCAAATATATTTTTATTGTTATTTTTAATTTGTTTTTGAAGCTTCAAAAGATTGTATAAATGTGGTTACAATTTAACATGGCCGTTAAAGTGTCCGAGACTTCTGGATCAGAGTCACCTTTCCATCATTCTTCATTTTTCCCATTTCCTGGAGTTCATTTTGATATTATTTTATGTGGTCAGATGCACATAAGCATTGCATCCTTGTGTTTCTCTTCTAAAAGTGTCCTTCTTTCGTCCCATTGTGTGGACAATGCCCAGAGTCCTGTATAATATATCATGCTCCTGTGTATTTTTATCTCTAGCCTCCCCATATGAGAGATAACATTCATTGTATCTCAGAGCTTGGCTTCTCTCATTTAACACGATTTAAGTTCATCCATTTTATTCTTTCTAATGGCTGTGTAAAACTCCATTGTGTATAGGTACCACATTTTTTTGGACCCACTCATCTATTGTAAGGCATCTGTGCTGTTTCCATAATATGGATATTATGAATAGTTCAGCAGTGAACACGAATGTACAAATGTGTTTACAGTATTTGGCTTGTGATATTCTAGGTAGATGCTCAGCGGTGGTACGGCTGGGTCCTGGGGAAAGTCTAGGTCTAGTTTTTAGGAACCTTCAAACTGCTGTCCAGAGTGGTTGTACTAGTTTACAATCCTGCCAACCCCAAGAGAATCTTCGAACATTTTGTCAAGCTCACCTATCAGCAAGTGGCAACAAAGCTGGCATGATTCTGTACTAAACTTGAGAGATTGGCTGTAACATGCATTGGACCTACATTGAACAGGGAGGCCAGCAGTCAGGCTGGTGCTTGTTCTTCCTTTTCATCTCTAGCAGTGGCCTCTTCTTGACCTCCTTGCTTCCCTTCACCTCCTGATTTTACACGAACCTTATTTCTCTTTAGAACTCTTTACCTTCTTTAAAACTGCCATTTCCATGCCCACAACCTAGCACAAATCTCCTATCTGCTACTCCAGACCTTCTGCTGTGTCCTTCTCTGTACACATGACCCAACTCAACTCCCAGTTGACTACAAAGATCTTTGGGGTATCTGCCAGCCCTTCTGGGGCAATGATACCAGTTCTAGAAAATATAGTTCTGGGGGGTTCTAGATACAAAGTTAAGTAACTTACTGGCAGAGTGTTTAGAACACTGTTTGGCACGTTGCAAACCATTAATACAGCCTGGCTCTTACTATTGCATATAATCCCAAAGACTTGTTATTATTGCTTCTGTTTCAGGGAGAAGGGAACCAGGAGCCACAGGAATCTATAACTTGATAGAGCCACAAAGTTTGGTCTCGTACTTGGAAATTAGTTTCTATCCATGTCCCCAACCATTACAAGACGAAATTTCTAACTACACACACTAACCCTTCTGCAATAATTTGACTACAGTTTACAAGTTTTCAAAATAGGAGAAGTTGTAAGAAAGACACTTTTTACTTTGGAATTTAGTGCTTTTTTCTGTTCTTAAATTCAACTGCCTTATTGATAAAAGCAAAAAGTCAACAGTAGCTCTCAGGAGATATTCATTTTGAAATGTAGAGGCCACTGAATTGCATGTCCTTAAAGAAAACAGCAAGTAAGCCAGACCCAAAGGAACATAGGCTGACTGGTTTCCCTCATTTGTAATCATTAGTACAAACCTTGGACTCTCCTAGCAGAGTATTACGATAGCTCAAAACCTAGATACATAAGGCCGTATAGGATGAGGCTAAATGAAAGGACCTACAAGAGCTATATAATGTGTGGTTGTTGTTCTTAATGTACATATTATTTCTCATCTCTTTTGTTGTCCCTTGTTATTCTCATATTGTTACAATATCTTACCTTGCAATCTGATATATTATATATACATTTATTTGTTTATTTGGAATAGGAAAGGGAAGGGAGAAAACAAGATGAGGGGAGGAGGTGGGGGGAGAGAAATGGGGACAAATCATGAGAAGTGGTATCAATGTATGTGAAGTAATGCTCCTTCTATGTGGTGACTATAACTGTAATCCCTCTGTTAATTACAATAAAAATATATGAAAAAAGGAGAACATCAAATTTTTAGTACCTTGGTGTTGCTAGGGAAGTGAGTTTTTTCCCCCATTAAAACGCTGCTCTCCCATATAAGGTGTGACTGTTGTTCTTAATGTACTATGTTATTTCTCATCTTACCTTGTTATCTGATATTGTATATATGTTTATTTGTTTAGTTGAAATAGGATATGGAAGGGGGAAACAAGATGAGGGGAGGGAGTGGGGAGGGAAATGGGGACAAAATCATAAGAAGGGATAGCAATGATTATTAAAAGTACTTTCTATCTGGTGAATATAATGTAATCCTTCTATTAATTACAATAAAAAACTTTAAAAAATGTCGCTCTCAGCTTCTTTAATCATATTTTCTTTAGTATTTCCTAGCCGGCTTGCTCTGTAAGAGCAAGGCTAAGCAATATTAAAAAGTACATGAATAGTCAGGTGTTGGCAGTGCAGTTCTGTAGTACCATCTACAGTGAGGAAGAGGCTGGAGACAGAGATAGAAGGGTTCTAAGTTCAAGGATTCCTAGGCAAATTCAGCAAGACTCTATCAAAAAAAAAAAAAGAAACAAACCAAAGGCCTCAGGATATGGCTCTAGAGGTATAGCACACTTTGCCTAGGACGTGGTAGGCCCTGGGTTCAAGACACACACGCATACACATAACATAAAGTATCAATAATAGTATTGGAGGCTCAAGAGCATTGGAGAGTCGATACTAATTAAGGTATTTTGAGTGCCTGTTCATTGTCCTGTGTGTTGTCTGATCTGGACACTATAGAAGGTGAAATGTCTTTTTTACCTTCACTGGCCCTCTGTCTGCTACACTTCTTCTCCTTCCTCCCTCCCTCCTCATGGATCACCAAGCCTTCTTAACTCCCTGGAGTTGTTTAGAAGCAGTGGGGTCTGGGGGCCCTCTGAAAAGCTCCTGGGCCTCTGGAGAGCAGACAGGTGACAGATCTCCACCAACCCACCCAGAACTGGTGTCTGAAGCCTTCCCACAGAGGCAGGCTCACCTCCCCCCCCCCCCCCCACGCCCAGGCCAGCCCTGGAAGCTGAGCCCAGGGCTCCGCCCACCCCTCCAGCCACAGTCGGGTATTCTGGGCCCCCACGACCCAGGGCCCGGGTGGTGCACGAATGGGCTTGGCGGGGCCTCTAGAGGCAGGCAGCGAGCCTGGAAAACCCTGCCACTTAGCGGAGCGTGTGTACTCGGGCGCCCTTCCCGCCCGGGGCGCTGAGGGGGCTGGCTCGCGGGGGTCTCGGAACTGGAACCCGGTTGTGCAGAGGCGTCCTGCGGGGTCCAGTTCACACCCCGACCGGCTGGAGTGGAGAGACCCCGGCGTGCGCCCGCCGTCTTCACTCGGGCTACCGAGACCACCTGGATCTGCTTGCAGCCCCGACTCCCGCCTCCAGCCCGGGGACTCGACCTCCTCCAGCGTGGCGAGGTGGACTCCCGAGCCCCGTCTGTCCGTCCGTCCATCCCTCAGGGCGGGCGAGGTCTTTTGTGTCTTTGTTTTAAGGACAATTCCCAGCCGTGCGGCCCGGCGGGCGCAGCTCATCCCCGGCGCGTTGCGCAGCAAGCCAGGCCGCGGGGGGCAAAGACAACACGAAACGGCATCATCCTTCTGTGATCATTGTTTATGACGTGACGTCAGCAGGAGAGACAGACAGACAGACAGACAGACAGACAGACAGAAGCACAGACATGCTGACATTTGGAATTCCTTCAGGGCACAAGGAGATGGGAATGGGAAGGAAAGATGCTTTTGCCAAGAATTTCAGCTGCGCAGGAATATCAAGAAATTCTCTTAGGCCACTCAGGTGCCCGAGTCCCCCGCCCAGGTGGCAGCGCGTGGCGGCTCGCGCGTGGCGCGGGCGGCTGTGGCCGGGGCGGGGAGCGGGCGGCGCGTCCGCTCGGGCGGGGAAGGGGCTGCGTGGCTGCCGGGCGCAAGGCGCAGCGCGCGATGGGGGTGGCGGGGAATGGGGCCGGGAAATGGGTTCGGAGCGCTCTCCGGGGGTATTGTGTCAGGAGATGCAGGCTGGCTACCATGTGACGCGGACCAGCGCTGAAGGGATTGGCGGAGGCGGCGCAGGCGGCGCAGCTCGGCCGGCTGGCTCCGCTCGCCTTTCTCTCTCAGCATCATCTTCCCGGGAGCCTGGAGGTGAAGCGGCGCCCGCAGCATCCATGGCCTGTCTTTCCGGGTAACAACTTGTGTCTCCTTTGCCTTTGGCAGCGGACAGGGCCGTGATCACGAGCAGCGGCCTGGGAAAGGCGGAGACGTCTCTGGGACCTGGAAGCGTTTCCTCCTGTGCTTTTTCTTTTCTTTTTTCTTTTTCCAGACTCCTTGGAAATTAAGGAATGCAATTCTGCCACCATGATGGAAGGTAGGATGCTTTCTGCTATGCCTGTCTGGCTTCCCTCAAAGCAGCCTGGAAGGGTGCATGGCAGTCGATTCCAGAACCTGGTTGCCAAGGTTTTGCAAGCTGAGACACACTGCAGTTTGTATGCAGCAGACCAGGGCTCAGATTCATGCAATGGAACCACACAGGGCTGTGACCAAGCTCAGCACCTGCAGAGCTCTAGAGAGAGACCTAGAGAGAGAAAAGCCAAAAGTGTTTGCAGAAAGCTGAGACCTAGCTAGAGAAGAGCTAGCCTAGCAAAATAAGTTGGGAGAGATGAGGTTTTCTGTGCTGGATCCCCGGAACTACCCTGATTAAACATCTACAATGGAAACTTGTTTTCTGGATTTGACAAGGAGAGGTCATCGACAGAGTTATCCACACTGTCGTTTGGGATGGATGGTATCTGTTATTTAAAAAAAAATTATTGTAGGGTATGTTGATCTCTATAGTTTGAATGCTAGCATTGGAGAGAGGGAAAATACATCGAATTTGATCCACAAAGCCTAGATTTGTGGGGCTATTATTGCAGCAGCACAATGAGCAATATAAGGGAAATGTCTGGGCCTCTTTTGACAGCTCCCTGTCAGGTTAAAAAGAATTTTGTGCTCTCCCCTATACAATGGTTCTTAGTCAAGCATCAAATGGTTACTTGCTGGTTATCTGTTTGCATTCAGTTTTAAGTGTAAGGACGAATCTTTTCTGTGGAGATGCTATTTAAACTATGTTATTCTACTAAATAACCCTTCATAGCCTAAGATATTGACAGTCAAGGTTGCCTGGGTGGGGGGGGGCGGGGGGCAGCAAGCTGATTAGAAAAGAAGCTGGCAGTTTTTGTTTGGTTTTGGTTTTCACACTATAGGATGGTGCACAACTCCTGGCCTTTCCTAAGATGACAGGCAGAAATTTTGTCCCCAGCTTAGATTTTACCATGAAGAATCGAGTGCATAATGGGTCTCAAATCAGCCATGAAAATGGCAGAGAGGCCACCTTTTAGAGTACGGTTTGTCCTCCCAGTTTTCAATATTCCTTAGACATTTACAGAAATCAAATGAGAGGAGGGGAGAAAGGAAGAAGAAGAAGAAGAAGAAGAAGAAGAAGAAGAAGAAGAAGAAGAAGAAGAAGAAGAAGAAGAAGAAGAAGGAGAAGAAGAAGAAGAAGAAGAAGAAGAAGAAGAAGAAGAAGAAGAAGAAGAAGAGGAGGAGGAGGAGGAGGAGGAGGAGGAGGAGGAGGAGGAGGAGGAGGAGGAGGAGGAGGAGGACAGGTGGGGGGAATAGAGAGAGGAAGAGGGAGAGCCTAGTACTTATTTGTCAGAAATGCAATGTTTCTGCTCTTTCTCTTTCCAAGTCAGACATTGTTAATGCGATTTGGGGGAGTAAAGAATTCTGCAGTGAAACCCACAGATTTTGGGAAATAGCCTTAAAAGAGAGAGGTTGGGTATCATTTTGTTATGGAGCCTGGTTTCATTTGCAAAGGGATCTCAAGCTAGTTATTTAAGTACAGGCCTAAATAAATTGATGTTAATAATGTTATTAGATTTAATCACTTCCGGTCATTTCAAATGAATTTAATGTTTGGATAACAAGGCAAGACGAATAGAGTAAGAATTATGTACTTTTGAATTATGAAAATTTCTGAAAGTAAAAATTGACTATAGAACTACTGTACTTCTCAAGCTTAATTTCATGTATCATATTTTCAAAAATGAATCTTAAGCATTCTAATTAGATTCCATCTTAGATGGGGAAATTGCCTTGAAAACTGTAGTATCCTGTCTGGAAGTAGTAATGTTTATTGATGTTCATTAATGATTATTCTGGCAATATAGTCTTTTGTGCCATCCCAGGATGTCAGTTCAAAGCCTTGCGATAAGCTATCTGAGCTGTCTATACTGAAATAGGAACTGTAACAAAGACTCCTATTGGAGTTGAATTAGCACTGCTTCTAGGTTTGCCAAATTTATCTAATGAAGGATGTTATCTTAGCACTGGAAGGAATTAGAGGTGACACTGAGCTAGAAAGACTGTTATCAGAACCTCATTTTTGAACAAAAAAAGGACAAGTGTGTCCACTGATTTAAAAAGCCAAATGATGCTAATAAATTTATTTCTTTTACTAGTTCCTTTTTAAATGCTTTTCAAGCCTTATAACTTTAATGGTTCAGTGACCTTGGAAAGGTAAGCAGGAACCTTAATCAGAAATCAGTTAGCCTGTGAATCGCCTTCCAGCTGAATTGCCAGTCTGTTATACACACGTTTCTGCTTCTGTACCCCACAATATCACTAGTGAATTTCTCTCACCCTGAAGACAGAATACAACAGTCATAATTTCTGCTTAATGCATCTGTAGAGAGGACTAAGCTAGTCCAACTATCACAGTAATCTTGAAAAGATAGGGAACCTCCAAAGTGCTTTAAAACGCTGTCATGGTAGCCCTTTGCTGAAATAACAGGGCACTGTGATGCCAGTAAATATCTAGACATTGAAAACAATATCTGATGTCAGCTAGCACCTCTCTCTCTCTCTCTCTCTCTCTCTCTCTCACTCTCTCTCTCTCTCTCTCTCTCTCTCTCTCTCTCTCTCTCTCACACACACACACACACACACACACACACAGAGTTACATATATATATATATATATGAACATTGCTATAGAGAGAAAGATGGTACATTTGCATTTGACTGCTAAAGTACTTCAGCTTCCTGCTTTGGAAAAGCAGGGCAATGGCAACTTTTTAGTGACTCTTCTCAACTTGATGAGATATAAAAGTATACAAATATTCAGCACTGTGGCTTGCACTTTAGTTTCACGGTCTTATTTATATGGGTAAGATATTGGTTATATTCATTCAATGTCTATTAGAATCGAGGTCCAAATGGGGCTATTACTACCTACATTGTGATCCTAATGCCATACAGGGAGCTTAATCACCATGCAGAGACTTTAAGCAGATCACCCGTAGTCTGTGTTCAAATGAAATAGAGCATACATAGTGTAAATATGACGGGGAAGACAATAAGTAAAGAAAATTATTTGCTAAGGACTATGTAGATTGGCTATATTATTAAGGCTTGAACATGGAATTTTCGCATATGATATGTTAAGATAATGAAGATGGGATTTCTTAGGATACTCTATGTAGGTGTGCGTGTGTGTATACACACCTGACAGTAACTTTCCTTGTCCATATAGAATTGACTAAAGGCACTTTGTGTTTCTTACTCAATATTTAGGCTCCTAGGTACTCTATTAGAAAAGCAATTCCTAGGAGATGAAGGTTGCTGAAGCTGAGTGCTAGTGGCTCATGCCAGTAATCCTAGCTGCTTAGGAGGCTGAGATCTGAGAATCATAGTTCAAAGACAGCCAGAGGCAGGAAAGTCTATGAGACCCTTTTTTCCAATTAGTCACCCAAAAATTGGAAATGGAGCTTTGGGTTCAAGTGTTAGGGCACTTCCCTTAAGCAAAATAGTGAAATAAACTCCCTTGACAGCCCCCCAGCCCTGAGTTCTATCCCCAAGGACAATGTGCATGTGGGTTGAGAGACTTGATGATAATTCAACATGAATAACAAATTGTATTTAAGAATTATATATATTGACTATTCACAATAACCTACATGTAAGTATACTTTTTGTGGAGAATTCTCAAGCACTTTTTCCCCCTAAATTTTAAACTTTGAAAATAATACAAAAACTGGTGCTGGGAGTGTGATTTGGGGGGGGTATTTGCCTTGCATGCCTGAAGCCCTGGGTTCGATTCTTCAGTACCACACAAACATAAAAAGACAGAAGGGAAACTGTGGTTCAATTAGTAGAGTGCTAGCCATGAGCAACAGAAGCTCAGAGATAGTGCCCAATCCTTGAGTGCAAGCCCCAGGACTGGCAAACAAACAAACAAACAAATAAATAAATAAATAATACAAAATTGAAACAATACAGAAAACAGTGGAAGAGAAATTTTTAATCTCCGATCTGCTTAACAAACTTCATATTTATGACCCTCCAAGAATTTTCCCTTTTAACTTTGTGTCAAAGTGAATGTGTTAGGCAGACCGGAAGTGGGCCTTCATTTTTTCAGTTGCATACTCCATTCCTTTCTACTTTAAATATGAGAGCTCACAAAACCATACCTTTAATTCCTTAGTAATACCTTTTATATCTACAATAACTTAGATCATTTTGTACAACCTAAGACTTACCATATCACTATTGTAAGTAACAATATTTACAATATAATATAACAATAGACATATAATAATATAACAATGATATAAATAATAAAATCTTTTTTCTTGTATAGAAATAGTGTTTTATCTATTTGGAAAATTCTTTGATGTGATCAAAAGGGATAAAGCATTTATAAGCTATAGAAGTTAGCTAAATGTTTCAAAGAGAATTCTTCAACTCTATCAATTCATTCTTTTTACTTAACTAATGAAGTTACTTTAGAAAATCCAAATATGCAGAGTAGAGTCTAATAATGTATATGGATGTAATTTCTTTCCTTCTTAGCATCATTTTCAGATATAATCTCTGGATATGTAAGTTCCCCCAAGGCAGGGGTCAACTTTAAATCTCTCAAAAGAATACATAGTCTCCAAAAGAAATTAACAAGAGAGCTGGTGGTTGGCTCAAGCTGTAGAGTACCTGTCTACCAAGTGTCCAAATCCCACTATTGGGAAAACAAACATTAATTTTGATAAAATAATCTACACAATTCAGGGCAATTCCTTCTCCTAGGCTTTAAACACATACTATTCATATTTCAAATAAACAAGTCACTACAATAATCAGCTCAGTTTCTGTTCCTGAAAGTCTGTTTGCAAGATAGTTTCTTGAAACATGCTTTCTTATAGGAATGATGCTATAAATGATGGTTAGAGTCTCAGACTGGTCCATTAAACACTAGTAATCTAATATCAGGCTGTAATACTAGCATTCCCCATGAATATATAAATAACGTTATATTTAGCATAATAATTAGCTGGAAGAGAATGATGGCACTCAATTCATTTTTCATTTCAAGTATTGCTGCTTAGTATGACTATTAGTCTTCCCACATGGCTAATCTAAGTTAGTTATTAACAAAAGGGAATTAATTAGAGGACAATTAAAAAGCTGGAAGAGAAATTTTGAAGATATATCTAGAAAAATCTTTTTATATTTTCAAAAGTTTCAGAGATTAGGACATTAATTTTTAAATTATGTTCAATTTTACTTTAATTCTTCAGCTTACCACTTCTTGAATCACTTTTATCATACAAACAACTGCCATAAAATTTTGAGTATGATCATTACATGAACTCATAGATGCAGTAAAGGGGACAAATAATTTAATGAAATGTTTGTAAATGAGTCAAAGGAAGGAAAAGCCTAATATATCACCTCTTTTATTTAAAATTTCCAGAAAAGAAATGAGCTGAATAAAGATGAGGTTACAAACCAGTGTCTCATTCCTGAAATCCTAGCTACTCTCAGAAGGCTGAGGTCTGAGAATTACAGTTCAAAAGACAGCCTGGGCAGAAAAATCCAAGAGACTCTCTTGTCTTATCTCCAACTAAACAAGCTCTCCCCACACCCACACACTCACATAAGAACAAAGCTAGAAGTGAAACTGTCTCAAGTGATAAAGTATCAGCCTTAAGCACAGCAGCTGAGGAACAATGTCTCCATCCTGAGTTTAAGCCCCACGACCAGCACATATATATGCACACATGCACACAAAGAGGAGGTTACAGAGGGAAAGGAAGGCAAAGAGTAGGATCCCCTAAAGAGAAAATGGATATGACAAAATATTGTGACCAGTCCATTTGTACACTGTCTCCAAAATATTCTTCCTGAGTGTGGAATGGTTTATTACCATAGGGGGTGCTAGAAGGAAATTTCAGTCCTAGAGCTGGAAGCAGCTTCATTCTTGGAATTTGCATGTCACTTGAATGTATCCATAGGATATTAGCAAGTTTTTTTTTAGCATCTAGGCTTATGCATATTATACTACCTTATTTCTTTGTTTGAAAACACCAGTGCCTTGAGTTTTATAAATAAGAGCTTATAAAAATTAGTAAAATTGGTAATTAAGTTGAAAAAAAAAAAATCCATAGCCTACAAAGGCTGCATGCTCTGGCCTGCCGCCTTCGCCAGGCCCTACCTGATATCTCACTGGTCATCATACTGCTTGTCCCCTAGTATTTAGAACAGACTCTTTTCTCTCTTCAAGCTCTTGTTTTGTTTAAGACCCTCTTCCCTCTGCTCCTGGAGTTACCTGTTCTTTCCCAAATATACCCCATGGACCACTGAATCCTCAAAACTGGATTGATGCCCTGTAATTTAAACAGACCTGGGCTGAATCTCATACATTAAAAGTAAGCTCTAAAAGAGCAGAAGTCTGTTCTAGGGTATTTGTTTTTAGCAAAATTGTACAGAACCAAATATAAATGACTCAGATGTCTATCTACATTATTGAGTATTATTTTTGGTACTGTTGTGAATATAAAAATAAATGTTTAAATATATATTCTCACTGGAAAAATGAAACTTTCAAATGCAACACAATTAGGAACTAAGAAAAAGTATATAATAAAGTTCTAAATTGTTGGCTATAGTACATTTTGACAGGCAAAAGCGTTAGTGCATTTGATAATGTATATTTCAGCTTGAATTATCTCCATAATTATCTCCAAGGAAATGGGTTCAAGATGGAAAAAGGCTCATTATAACTCAGCTTTTCAAAGAAATTCTGAGTTTGTTTTTGGTAGTACACTGTGTGCTTTTTCTTTTCAGTCTCCCTTTGCCTTCATTGTCTTTTTTTCCTTCTTTCCCATTCTTCCACCCCAGATTTCCCTTCCTGGTTTTGTTTTCTTCTCTCTGCTTTATGAGTAAGTCTGCAATAAGTGGCCTTGAGAGTCAGAAAGTTTGAGTTAGAATATGAGAGAGGTATTTTTTTAATAAATAAATGGACCTTGATGATGTGAGGTGGTACAATGTCACTGTTGTGTTATGTGAGGTTTTTCAAATGCCAAATGGTTTCTGATCAGAGACTTTGTTGATCCTAAGAGTTCAGTGCATTCACTGAATTTCTGCAGTCTGAGCAGAAAAGACATGGGCCCAGAATCAGGCTTACTACTGAGTGTAAAGTTGTATGGCTGTATACTTTGAAGGGAGTTACTTTACATGCAGAGATGGGTTTCCCGTAGAAACAGAATGAGATAATTGGTCTGTGTTACCTCCAAGAACTTCTACCTCCAAGCGTCACTGCCATTGCTGATCAATTTGGATTCTTTTTACTCCCTAGTTTGAAGTCTAAAGATTTACTCCTCTTCCTCACACCTTTAAGAATACTTTTCCACAATGTTAAATAAGCAAGTGCATTTCTAACTTCCTTGCTTAATTCAATTTTTCTCTAGTTCTGCATATCTATTATAAGTTAGTTTTGTATCTTTGCTGCATTGGAAAATGAAAAATGCATTTATGCAAATCTTGCTTATAGAACCTAGTATAGAAATCTATTTATTCACTCAGAAATGATGGTTAAATGCATCTGAGCTGTCAGGCAGTAGATGTTCAATAGTGCATAACACTGATGAATAGTTCATAACACAGATGAAAATTCTGCTTATATTGACCTTTCTGCCTAGTTTGTATGTGTGGGGGGGTGTGAGTGTGGATGTCCATGTGTCTGGGTGGGTATGTCTGGGTGGGTGTGTGGGAGGGGGGGGAGGGAGAAGGAGAGGGAGAGGGAGAGGTAATTAACAAACAAAATATAGAGTATATTACAGGAAGATAAGTTCTATAGAGAAACATAGAATGGGGTTGATGGGCTTACAGTTGTAAACTGAGATGGGAGAGGCTTTGATGAGACATTTGGAAATAGACTTGAGGGGGAGGGGAAGTGAACAGCCATGTGACTTTTTTAAGGGGAAGAATCCTAGCAGCAGGAGAAAGAGCAACTGCAAAGGCCCAGAATGGGTTGAGCTTCTGCACAAGACTAACAAGGAAGCCAATGTGATTGGATCAGAGAATGGAAGAGTGATTAGGAGAGGAAAACTAATATAAACATAAGTATTTTTCAAAGTATTAAAGCCAGTTAGCTTTGTAGAAATCTGTCAGCATTATCTAGTGTGCTCTATGTGTCAAATGACAGTTGGGCATTCAAAAAACAGATCTCATACTGGCTCTTTGAATGCCTCGTGACTATTCCTCTTGGACATAGTTAAGGTTAAATAACTTGCTCAAAGTGAACAATTAACAAAGTGGCCCAACCAGCGTTTATGACTCAAATATGCTTTGTTGTATAGTAGTGAGACTGGGAAGCCTCGCCTTCATCTAATGTTTAGTCTGGGTCTCTGACTAGCAAACAAGTAGAAGACTACCAGCTTTGTTTTTGTGTTTCTTCATAATGCAGAAAGTTCATTTTATTATCAGGTCATGACTTCCTAGCCAAGTCATTAGCAAGAATAAGGTCACCTGGCATAGAAATGTCATCTCCTCGTAGTTACCTTTTAGTGGCACATTCTGTTTTCCTAGGATTTTGTGATGAGAAGGTCACAGTGTGATAAACTAATCCATTGGAGTTTAAACTTTCACAGTTTACATGCTTCAAAACAGTTTCAGGAAAGCCCTGCTCTCACCATGAACAAAAGCCCCTTTCTCTCTGAGAAGGCCAGCTCTGCATTCACTGACATTCTGTGAAAGCCTTGGTCATTATCATGAACACATGATAGTGTACACCATCACTTGAAGATTAACCAAACTGGTCCAACCTCCTTTTACAGTTGAGGAAACCAAGGCCAAATGAAACAACACACCTAAGGGTTTTTATCCTCGCTGTAAGAAGATAAGTCTAGGTTTATTTTAGTAATGGTTCAAAAAAATGTAAGTAGACAAAGATTTGGAACCCATGGTGTCTTTCACATTCAAAGGTGCTGAGGCTGGCTGGGTGACTGCCAAAAGACACACAAATGAATCTGTCCCCGGGGTCCTTGCTCTTCTAAGTACACACACACAATGTGACCATTTATAGCTCTCTCCCATGCTTCCAGGGCTCATGAGCCTGCTGTCAACCAGTCCATACTGTATAGTAGGAAGGATTAGGCCTTGAATTTGGGTCTGCATCTCCTCACCAGCAATGTGGCCTTGAATGAACTCTGGAACTGCTCCAGCATAAGCTTCTCTATTGTAAGGAAGGGACAAAACTAGATTGCTCCCTCATAGTCATGAAAATCCAATCTGAAAACTTCTAAAAGAGTGTGGTCCAAAAGGTAGCTATTTTCAGGGGCCAGGAAAATGGCATAGTGACACAGTGCTTGCCTAGAATGCACAAAGCCCTGGTTTGATTCCTGAGTACCACATATACAGAAAAAGCCAGAAGTGATTCTGTGGCCCAAATAGTAGAGCGCTAGCCTTAAAGAAGCACAAGGACAATGCTTAAGCCCTGAGTTCAAGCCCCAGGACTGGCAAAAATAAAAAGGTAGCTATTTTTTTCATATAGTCTTCCTGTCTTGATCATTACTTATTGGTTTCAGAGTCTAAACATCACTGCTGGCTCTTCACTGTTAGGGTAGATTATTGCTACAATGACATTGACAGGTTGGACTTGCAGATATCTCCTTTGTCTTCACATGCTGTTAATTTATTACCATAGCTCATCATCCTTTTGATTCTCAATGTCCATGTGATATGCTACTCTTTTCTTACTCTATTCTTGACTATGGAATGCATCATTAATCAATCACCACTATCTTTCTTGTTGGCTTCAGCATTTCTTTCAACATCATATCCAGACCACTTCTATGAATTGACTGGAGCTAGCACCTGAGATGATATCATTTTGCCTTACAATGGGCAGGTTTCCCAAAGTCAAAACACAGTGAGTGAAACTACAGTACAGATGGTCTGCAATATACTTACTCCCTGAAAAAATGGCTTACAGCACCAACTATAATAACAATGGTAGGAAATGATCTCTAAGCCTGGTAACAGGTAGAAACAGAAGTAGTTTCAACTGCTTCTTAGCCTCTTTGTGTATCTTACTGGAGGAGCTGTCTCTACCAGGGAACCAGTTAGATATTTCTGAGGGTTGTAATCATTTTAAGGATCTATTGTTAATCCTGACATCTTCCTTCCCTCATATCTATAAACAATTATCTTCATTTCAGAATGCCAGGTGCTAAGCACTTTTCCTAATATGATTAATCACTTCCTACAGTGACAAAGTCCGTATGTAATTTTTAAAAATTGGATAAGGATATAGTAACTCATAGCAGGGCCATTTAAAATACTGTTTGAAGGGTAAACAGCTAAGTTTGTCTTGACCTAGTTACAAAAGCAAATAGAGTTCTGAATACAATTTCAGATTATAGATAGAGATGATTCAGTCTAATCCTCTCACTCTACATATCAGAGCAACTTTTTTAATCTGGATTTCTTCTTCTTCTCCTGTCTTGTAGTTCAGGGCAACACAGACCAAGCTGGCTTACTGAAGAGCAGAGCTTGTCACACTCTTGGTCGAATTTTAACTTAGAGAGAAGAGATGTTTCAATGACAGTGGAATGTGGGCTACTTACCGGTCCAGGTATGGATGTACAGGATACAGAGGATTCCTCTCACAGAGCTTGCATTCTAGAGTGAATAGACATGATTAAAAAACCAAGGGAATGGACAAGTGAACTTCAGATGGTGGCAAAATCAGTTTAAGAAGCATGAATTTCCTTGCCAGACAGTAAGGACAGTGATAGTGGTAGCAACTGTCCCTTTAGTTGGTGGTCAAGAATTGTCTTCTGACCTAGTGCATTTTAAACTGAGAAATATTCATGTTTTAACATGCAATGATATAAGAACAGGATACTTCAAGAGTCAGTCCAGCAGGGTTAAGATAAACTCAAGGATCAAATGCAAGGCCCTGGATGACTAAGGAGAGGAAAAAATAGATGAGAAGATTCACGTCAAGTAGGGCTTTGTGAGCAATGGATATGGAGCTGGAATTTATTCTGAAGCAATGGAAAGCAACCCAGAAGGGGTTAAGGAGAAGGTCATAGTCTCATTTGCATCTTTTTTTGTCATGAAGCTTGGACTCTGGGCCTGCACTTTTCCCCTAAGCTCTTTAGATCAAGACTAGTGCTCTACCACTTGAGCCACAGCAACACTTTCAGTTTTCTGGTGGTTAATTGGAGATAAGAGTCTCGTGGACTTCCATGATGACAGGGATCAAACCCAAGGCCTGGAGCAGGCACTGAAGTGTATTATAGCTACTCTTCCTTAACTTTTATTTTTATCTTATACACGTACGGTGTGTCACCATTGTTACGTGCGCTATGGACAAACAGAGCCAACGAGTATTTCCTCTTATTTCTGCATCCTGAAGACCATTGTTGCTGTCACGGTGAACTGTGTGAGCACATCGAGGCTGAACAGATCCTGCATCAGGAACAGTCTTTTAACTTGCTACATGGTGCTACAAAACATCTATCGAGTGAACCTTTATTACTCCCCTACAGCTGCCCTGTACGTGTGATGCCTGACTCTTGTCCATATCCCTAGTTTCTGACCTGGTGCTTGAACACTTTCTGGGGATGGCCACTTAATCTGGAGTGTTTGGGCTTCGTTCCTTGCCTTAATTTTCCCTTAGAAATTTCCTGACTTGATTGCTTTCTCTTCCAAATCAATGTCATTAAAAGCCCAACATGACAACTGTCATATTGCTATGCTATTTCAGAATAAATCAGGAACCGTTTAGGAAGTAGAGAAATTTGAAAAGAAGAGGGGAGTATATTTCTCTCTGTTTAAATCCTTTCTGAGGAGGCTTTCACCACACTCACTCTGGATAAGCTCTTATTCTGGTTGAGTTATTGACTGGAGAGATAATTCTTCCTGACACTTTTTTCTGTATATTTTTATTGAAATTAATAGAAGGGTTATATTATATTGGCCAGACAGAGGTGCATTACTTCACAAACATTGATACCTTTTCTCAAGTCTTGGTTCCCATTTCCCTCCCTCACCCCCACCCCTCATCTTGTTTCCTCCTTTCCCTATCCAATTTCAAACAACCAAATATGCATATATCTAATATACTAGATAAAAAGGTGAACTACTGTAACAATATGAGATAACCAAGGGACAGCAAAAGAGATGAGAAATAACATAGTACATTAAGGGCAACAATCACTCATTAGATGGCTTTTGTTTCTATATCCTGGAGGTGCTTTCATTTAGCATCATACTATTTGGCCTTATGTATCTAGGTTTTGTTTTATTGTACATCTCTGCTAGGAGAGCCCAAGGTTTCTACTGATTATGACAAATGAGGTCTTTCTGACACTTTAAAGAAAATCTTTCCTATTAACCTGACCTAGAGACTTAAAGTCATAAATCTAAGCCTCAGACATCACAGTTTCTCTATCCCAAAGCCTTCGTTATTTAAATATTGTCCCTACACATGTATTACTTACATGGATGTATGCAGAAGCTTGATCTTCCCATCTGACTGCTGAAAAAAAATCCCTGTTTATATCCATTAGCTCAGAATCACGCCTACCAGAATTGTTCATTCTTGTGCTCCTTTTTTCTGAGATCTTACTAAATGGTAGTTACCCTTCAGCTTCACCAAAAGAAGCTGCAGCCAAAAAAACACTCTCTCTCTTTTGGCTATTGCATAATAGGAAAGACCAAGAATAACATGGTCCCTGAAATGTTTCATAATTTTTCGTAAAAACTACAACCACAATTGCGGCTCTTCCCCAACAAGAACGACTATTCAAACAGTGTTCAGATTTACTTATGTAAAAAATAACTGTCATTTCTTGAGCTGTTGCCATGGTCTAAGAAACTATTCTCAAAGTTACCAATACATTCGTTTCATTTCGTCCTGCAGTCCTGCGGAATATCTGTAATATCACACATCAAAACAGATGGCTGATTTTAACAAATGAGTAAAGAGCAGTGGAAAGAACAAAACTTGTTGTCATGAAGTTCCTCATATTTTGTTTTGAAGATTTCTACAGAACTGTATGTTAAAATAAACTCCAATGTATGTTTCAGATAGGTTTGTAATGTCTTTTTTTAAAATATTTAATGACATTCACTTATGTTAGAATGGCAAATGTATTTCTCTCTTTGGCTTAGCAATTATTGGACACGTTTTCTAGTCTCAGTTATAATAGAAACTTTATTTTATAGCAGTCCAGAGGAAATTTAATCCTCAGTTGCCTTTTGTTTAATGTGAGAAATAAAGTTTATCTGACTATTTGGTTTGAAAAGAGTTATAGCTCCCAACTCTACACTAATAGCTTCATTGTAGTTAAGGCTCAACACTACTCTTGATCTTAATATTTCTAACAGATGTTCAGACTTCCATAATTACAATAAAATGCATATTTTAGAATCCTGTAAAAATATGCAGCTCCTCTTCAGCTTTATTTATAGATGCCCAAATAGAACATTTATGTTATTTTCCTGGCAGTAAATAAGTCCTGAGCTGTTGCCTTTTACTTATGTTCTACACTTCTGGGGCTATCACAAGTTGTTTAGTCAAAGGAGAAAATATCAGTAGAGTTGAACTCCATATATAAGATATGTGCACATAAAGTGTGCCAAAATTGGAAATTCTAGATTCTCTCAGAATGCAATTGTCTCACAGAAGGGGGTAAGTCACTCAAGGCCAGAAATAATGATAGTGAGTTAATTTGTATGATTTCCTCATATGCCAGGCTCTGCATGAGGATCTGTACACAAATAGATTACCTATTTCTCCCCCATAAACCTGTGAGAATTGTTCTTAATAGCATTTGATAAATGAGGAAACAGATCAAGTTTACAAGTGTGTCCAGGGACCAGAGCAGGATGGGACCCTTGAGTCCCAGTTCATGTGATCTCTGAACTTGGTCACTGGATCTACTCCCAGTCATGCTTTTGGATTGATTAGAGGCAGTGGCTTGTCCCTTGTTTCTCATCATAAGCAGACTTTACCTAGAGCTCTTTCTCACCATACATCACTTGTCTGAGCACTTGAACTTGCCCACTTTGCTGGCTATATGTTTTAAAGACCCTGTTGAGACTCCAGCAAATTTATTTAGCGACCTGGTTTCTAGGGCTATGCTATGCTTGGTTCCTTCACCTTCATCTTCTTGTCAACAGGGTACTAGTTTGCTCTATTACAATGCTCTCCATTTCCTTTCCTGCCTTTCTCATTTTTCCCTTCTGGTATTTTCTTTGGCTTGTGCTCTGCTGTCACTTCCTGTGTTCCTCTTCTGTGGTCTCTGCCCTGACTACTTCCTTCATTGAGTTGGAATTGGGTAGCAGCAGAGCATCAACTGTAAGACAGCAGCCTAAGTGACGAGGCTGCTTGGCCTTAAATTCTGTTTCCACTACTCATTAACCGCAGTCTTGACTATAGCTCTTCTCTGTTCTTTGTCATTGCTTTGTTTCCTTTGTTTGTTTTTTTAAAAGCAGTATTGCTCTGTAACAGAATTTTGTGAGGAATGAAATTCATATGTACATCACATTTAATTTAGTTCCTAGGACTCAGTATTTTCTTACCTGCTCAATCATTCTCAGTCTTTCTTTTTTTTTTTGGCTTTTACATTTGTATGGTGGCAGATAATTTACATCAGGAATCTCATTGTTGGGTTAAGAAGGAAATTACTTTAGTCCTTGCCAGGAAAGCCCTACTTTTAGGAAAATATAAATCCTCCCTTTAAGGAGTTTCTCACTTTATTTTCAAGTTCTCATTGATCATAACAAGGCAAATTGGCCAACTGCTATTGGGGCCTCAAAGGTCAGTACATGGGCCAAGTTCTGTTGTTCTCTTAATTTCTGTGCCTCTTATTCTTATGTTGTGATGGCCCGGGGATGCTGAGTACTGGTTTGGTTTGTCCTTGACCTCAGTCTTGAAGTCCCAGGAGGACACAGAGAAGATGAAGGGGAGGTTGGCCTTCTGCTCACCTGCCCCAGATCAAGATATTGCTCATGGTTTCACATGCGAGGGGGAGATTAAAAATGCACAGAGTTCTTTGGCACCATCTGCACCCAGATTTTTTTCCTGAGGCACCCAATTTGATGCCCAGAGACTCCTATTATATATAGGATTAGGCTTTGGTTTCTGTTGTTGGAGAAAATCAAGCATCCAAAATGAAGTGAGAGAAATAAGGTCATTCAAACACAAGATGTATACCTCTTTATTCAGCTGACAAACCTTTATCTTATATGATGCTCTTGACTTGAAAAATGATTGGGTTAGGCATAAAGGATTTGGGAGCGTTTATTTGTTCAGATCTAGTAATCTGGCACTCTGCTGAGGCAGCAGCTCTGTCCACAGTGGCCAGTTCCTAAGTGTCTATTTGGGTGTGTACGGACAAACTCCTTGACTTGTGGCTGCTTCATTTATGCAGCAGCTGTCTGTGGCTCTGTCATTGAAACCCATAACAGCTTTCATTATCATGCTTCCTGTAGCAAACAAACATACTGTGTCCCATTACTACTGAGCAGATCGTCCAAGGAATCCAGGAGAGCTCCAAGAATTCTCTCCTAGTAGTAACTTGATGTCTGTAGCCTTGACCTACATGTTAATGCAGTACCAGAAGAAAGAAAATGCTCCATGGAGGCTGAGTCCAGAGTCAATGTGAAAGACAAGAAAGCCAACAGCCCCAGATCTATATTGGGTTAAATACTCTTAATTTGCTCTTCAAGATATTCTCAAGGTGGAGTAACTTAAAACAAGTTAAGAAATATGGAATATCATAGCAACATTACTCTTCTTTGGTATGTTAATTCAAATAAAACACTCTTCTCTGCAATCAAGCTATAACATTGAATTATCTTTAAAATTTGAGTTACATTTTCTTCTTTTTTCTCCTTATCTGATTAAGTTCAGTCACCAAATACTGCCAGTTCTATCTTCAAAAGGTATCTTTTTATTTGTCTCAGTAGCATAACCAATTCTACTAACATGTTAACTGAGATCCAGACAGGTTATTAACTTAGTTAAGACAACAACAACCACAACAAATCATTGCAGAGGACTATAAGAGCTCCAAACCTAGATACATAAGGCCATATAGGATGAGGCTAAATGACAGGATCTTCAGGATGTGGAAATAAGAGCTTTGTATTATGTGATTGTTGTTCTTAATGTACTATGTTACTTCTCTTCTCTTTTGTTGCCCTTTGGTTAATCTCATATTGTTACTGTATCTGACTTTGTTACCTGGTATATTGTATATATGTTTATTTGAAATAGGAAAGGGAAGGGGGAAAAACTAGATGATCGCTAAGGGGTGGGGGAGGGAAATGGAGACACAAACATGAAAGGTGGTGAGAAGTAATGTATCCTCCGTCTGGCAAATGTAATGGTGACCCCTCTATACATACAATAAAAAAGATAACAACAAACCAAAGCTAAACCAGGTTTCAAACTCAGAGCTCCTGCCTATAAAACATGCATTCAGCTGGGTGCCACTGGCTTATGCCTATAATCCTAGCTTTTCAGGATGCTAAAATCTAAGGATCACAATTTGAAGCCAGCCTGAGCAGAAATGTCTGTGAGAGTCTTATCTCCAATTAACTACTAGAAAACCAGAAGTGGAGCTGTGGCTTAAATGGTAGAGTGCTGGCCTTGAGCATAGTAGCTTGGGATAGAATCCAGATGCTGAATTCAAGGACCAGGACCAGCAAAAGAAAAAGAAAAAAATGGGCAATTACTAGTAGCATATTCTGATACCAATTGTGCTATTGTAACACACAGGAAAATAGCACGAAGCCAACCTTAAGACTGAAAAACAAATCACTTCTTAATTACTTTCTGCCACAGTGGACACAGTATCACCTTATTCAACATAGGCAGTCCTTCCTTCGTAGTCCATTTCTGTTTATTCCTCATGTTTGGTAAGATGCTCTCTTATCTGTGCATGAAGGGACTTGCTCTTGTGTCATTGGCAGTCAATGATAATAATTGTGCCCTAGCTGGAGTTCCATCTCTTTTTTCCCTTGGAAAGGAACTCTCTGGCCCTCTGAGATGCCACATGGCTTAGAGCAGGATGTGCTTTCTCTAAGGAAGTCCTACTTCCTGGGGTTTCTCTGGCATGCTGTCCTAGGCAGCTCTTCACTGAGAGCCTCTGGTCAGCTGAATTAAAATGAAGTGGGCATTTGTGTTTCTCTGCTGATTGAGTTGGCTCAACCTGATGTAGGTTCATGTTCACAAAAGCAGAGACAGGCTTGCTTCCAGGCTTGCAATGGAGCTGGAGGAAGGCAGGCTGTGTGCCCAGCTTCTCGCAAAGCATGGCCTTAGAAGTGTGTCACTGGTACCCTTTAAAATGAAGGCTCCAGAACCCTCCACCCCACCCCCCAAATCACTGGTTGATTTGTGCAAGATGCCCTACTTCTGATGCCAACTGGATACTGTTCAAATGAGTGTGCAGATCAGAAAGTGTTTTTAAAGGCTGAGTGCACCCATCATGGATAAAATGTTCTATAAAGCAAGATGTCTCAAATTGCCTCCCTCTGGGTTATTCAAGCTAAATATTGTTTGTTGAGCTATACTTGATAGCTTTTTAGTCAAAAAAGCCTAGATGTTGATGATGTATCAGCTCTTTATGAAAATAGCAGCCTTGTTAAATTATGTGTTCCTAGTGCTTGTATAACAAACAGCAATTATAATTGTACTTCAATAGTTACAAATTTAACATTCGGGTTTTGCACATTAGGTTCACAATGAAAAGTCATGTATTAAAGACCCAAAGTATGAACAGCAATAACCTACTTAGAGACATGAGGTTTAGATGGTGTCAATTAAGTATATACCTAATTGAGAGGTTAGCATTAATGTCTTATCACACTATTATTCCCTGGAATAGTGATTATAATTTGGTAGTTCTCCTCTAAATGTCAAAGGTAGACATTCCTCCTGAACCCCTGGCATAGCTTTAGACTTCTGTACAAATGGTTGTGGCATGAGGCTTTGAGGATTTTCCCATTCTATATGCAGAGTAGGCATTGCTAATCAATCAACTGCATTGACCTGCACCAGAATCTTCTACAAAAGGTTAATTACCCTTGACACATGCAGATATAAAATTGTTTTCATTATTGCTTGGACTTGCCAGGTCTAAAATAAAACTGGTCGCCTTTTCTTTTTGAAGTCAGATATTAACTACAGATGTCTCCATTCTATACATATTTGGGTCTCTCAGACAATATTTGCCAAGTATTCTCCAAATACATCAGGAAAACAGGTCACTTCATTTGGTCTGTTCACCTTTGGGAGGAATTAGTGAATAAAAAGAGTAGAGACAAGATTTCATTATAGGAAAAAATAGGTAGGTACATGATAGAAAAAATTTAGATGGCATGCTTTGACATAATATCTCAACTGGTGATACTCTAAAGCAGTCTATTTCCTGACCTTGTTCACAAATTTTGCTACATCCCAAATCACTTTTATTAACTTGGAAATTAATCAGTAGAAGACACTCAGGTTGTATATGGTCGTGACTCTGTTTCAAATACTTAGTAAGTTTTGAATTTCTGCATCATGACACTCTGATGCCCCACACAGCAGGCCAATTAGTTTATTAATTGAGGCCACTGGAATAATAGTTTTTTTAACTTGATCATAAGATGTTTGAAGAAGGGAAAAGGAATACCTGACTTTAAAAATCTGTATCTAAAAGACTATCCAAAGGCTTTGCTCATGGTAAGCTAACTAGAGTGAAGAAATGACTAAATGATATTAGTATGGACAGTTTTCTTCTATTCTTACCCACCATACATCAATTATAGGCCATTCCCAATGATAACTTATTTTGGTTGCAAGAAGTTTTCTGGAACTGATGACAATTGGATTGCCATTCCCCTACCATCTACCCCCACCCTCTTATTTTATCCTGAGAGCTAGACTAGCTTTATGAGCATACAAACTGTGCAGTCACAAAAGAGCTCAAGTTCAGAGCATCCTCTTGCTTGACTCAGTGCTCTATTATTGTCTGTGGTTGTTGTTTCAAACTTCCCAGTCATCTTTGAATAAAGATGTTGTGTTTTCATTATGCAGCAAGCCCCACAAATTCTCTAGCCACTTTTGCCTCTGCCTCTCATATCCACATTATATACTAGACCAGCAGCTTTGGATCAGCCTTCCTCTCCAATTTAGCTTTTCTCATCTCCAGTTTAATTTACAAATAATGGCTGAGTTTGTGGGTATGTGATTCCTTTTGTGGAACTAAAAGTATCCAATTCCTCTGAGAATGCCATTCCCTGTCCTATAGGCTCCAGAGGAATTACCCTGGATTCCTCCCATGCAAGGGTTGTGATTGGTTTCAGATTTTTCTGTGTGTGCCAGTCCTGGGCTTGAGCTCAGGGCCTGAACTCTGTCCTTGGACTTTCTCAAGACTAGAGCTCTACCACTTGAGTCTCAGCACTACTTCTGGCTTTTTTCTATGTATGTGGTACGGAGGAATCAAACACCAGTCTTCATGCATGCTAGACAAGCCCTCTACCACTAAGCCAAACTCCCAGCCCCTGGTTTCAGATTTTTTAAGTGATGTTTCTGTGGAATGAATCTAGAGAGAATCTAACATAGGTAAATATGTAAATGACTTCCAGGTTCATCCTTCCAACCAGGGAATTAAGGGGGAAAAAGGAAGCTCAGTAAGCTTCATAGATCCTCAGGATGTTCCCTGAGGAATTCATGTTATAGGCTCCTTTCTTCCAGTTGTTTCTCAGGGATCAAGTATCATAAAAAATAACACTTTTCAAACTTAATTGTGTGCAGGAAATATCTAGTAATCTTGATATGATTCCTGTGTTCCTGCGTTGGTGAATTCTATTGGATGAGGGCTGCAATTTTGAATGCTTAAAAAGATCATAGGCCAGGCTGATGCCACTGTTCCAGGGATTATACTTTGTGTACCAAACTGACAAACTTGTCACATTTCAGGTCTTAGGGTATATCTTGAATTTGTGTTTCATTATGGCTTATACTGAAGCTACTACAGTTTCTAAAAGCTTGCCTGGCCTCTCCTTATTTTCCTAGTACATACATTGACAAGAGCCAAATGGAATGATTATGATCGCTTTGGCTTATTGAAGGTAATCAGGGTATATTCATTGAAGGCAGAATGGAAAGGGTCTGCAACTCTTGAATCACATATAAATGTGAAAGAGTGACAGTCTGAATACAGTTCAGCCATGATGCAGAGAGGAAATGTGGCATGGCCAGAAAAGGAGAAAATAGACAGTGGATTGGTGACCAACCAAGCATCCATTTACATCTACTACTCAACAGAAGGTATTTCAGGATGGTCAATAGATCATCTCTTCACAACTCTGTAGCAAGCAGCCCCTAATTCTCTCTCTGCATTTACTGCTTTTACCATCTCCTGCAGATGATTTCTAAGGTATTTTATTTTACTTCAAAAAACAAAAAGAACAGTCACTACTATTCTTTCTTGGACAAGCCGGAAAACAGAACCATGAGGTGCCTATAAAATGAGTACCTAGTTGATTTTGATGTTGACTTTACTTATTTGAAATATTAAATATTTCCCATCTACTCTTATAAATCATTAGAATATGCCTGTAGATCAACCTAAACAGATAGAGAAGATGCCAAAGTCCAGTGCTTTCTCAATCCAGTTGTGAAAATTTTACATCACTTGCCAATACTGTAGATTATGTTCCTAAATGTTGGATGATTTTATAGTAATCACTTCTTTGATATTATCAATTCAAAACATTTTATTCCTGGTTTGTGATTCACACTAGCATTAAAACTATATGGAGATAAATTTTAAATAGTTCTAATAAGTAAACTATGGTCTTAAAGGTAGTAGATACAATGCTTTCATTGAGCTGTATTAGAATAGATGTTGTGAACAAGAATATCAGGGTAGACAATATTTCTCCCCACCCCACAGAAAAAAATTCCTCAGCCTTCTTGGTACCATTCCTGGAAAGCCCAGTGTACTGCCAAAAAAGCTAGCTAAATAGTATGTTAAAAGAATATGTTCCTTGATATAAATTCCTATAGTTAGAACATGCATGGAATGAACCTTCTGTCCTTAGTTATTACGAATGCTACCAAAAAAACTCAGGACAAATTGTAAGTGAAATACAGACTCTTAAGTGTAGTCTGCTAGTCTGAAATCACAGTCTGCCAGTAGCTAGCTAGGCAAGTTACTTAGCTTTTTTTCTTTCTAATTAAATTATTTTCTTAAACCGATACATAGAAACATAAACATTGTAGCTATTAAAGGTTACCATGTGATAGTTCAGTCTATGTACCTGTTATGTAATGCTCACATCAGGTTAAATATATGCTTCCTCAAATAGTGTTTTTTATAAAAACCTTTTCTTCAGGGAGTGATATTGATCAAGATGCACTGAATTCAAACCAACATGTTAAAATGAAACCCCTTTATACAACAATTTAAGAAAAAGTAATAAAACCTTTTCTTCTAGCTTTTGAAATGTACTTGGTTACCTATAGTCACCAACTAGAACTATCTGCTCTTATCTAACCATTACTTAGCACCCATTGATCAACTTTTCCTTTCTCCATTCCCCCTCACATCTTCTATGTTCCCAAATGCCTACTAACCACCATTCTACTCTTAGTTTCAGTGAAACTCCTTTTTTTAACCAGTTCTGGGGCTTGAACTCAGGTCTGGGACATTGTCTCTGAACTTTTATACTCAAGCCTAATATTCTACCACTTGAGCCACAGCTCCACCTGTGGCTTTTTGTTAGTTAATTAAAAATCAATGTCATAGACTTTCCTTCCTAAGCTGTCTTCCTCAGCTCTCAGCTTCCTAAGTAGCAAGGATTATAGGCATGTGCCACAGGTGCCCAATGAGATCCACTTTCTATATTCCACATGAGCAAGATTACGTAGTACCTTGTTTCTGTGCCTGCTTCTTTGATTTAACATAGTTATCTCCAGTCCCATGTATGCTGGCATAAATGACAAGATTTCTCTTTTATGTGACTTGAATAGTATTCCATGGTATACTTTAAGCATTAGCACTTATGCATTAGCTTGCTTCCATTTCTAGGCTACCTATGAACAGTGCTATAATAAATATGACAGTAGAGATATCTTTGACACACTGATTCTACTTCCTTTGAAAATACGTACTCAGTGGTCTGCTCACTGGATCATATGACAGTTTCATTCTTAACTTTTGTAAATACTTCCATACTATTTTCCAGCATGGCCATACTAATTTACATTTTTACCAACAGCATGCATGTGTTTGACTTTTTCTGTTTCTCCTTTCCTATTGTCTTCTAACATTTTATATCTTCCTTTTGCTGATAATAACCTTCAGATTGTGGTTTTGGTTGGTACTTCTGTGATGATTACCTTCTTTATTCCTCATCTGTGAAGTAAGAACATTAGTACCTATTGTGCCTATTGTGAACAATAGCTGATTAGTGTAGATGCCGCCCTCTGTTTGCATATCCTTTCCATGAGGCCTGGCCTCTACTCATGCTTATCTCCTTAAATCCTCAAAATGATCCTGAAAAATTATGTAGTATGTGCAAACACCAACAGGAAATGATAGCTACCTTAATTGAGTATTTAACTGCACTGTTTCATTGAAGCCTCCTAATTATTCCCCCAAATAGTTCTACAAGTTAGGAAACCTAAGTAGAGAAAAATTAATGCATTTGCCAATGGCCATCATTTTTTAGCATTAAGACTGATACACAGCTTGAATCTTGCAGGCTTATGTTTGTGGTACTCTTTGATAGGAGGTTAAACAGAATATGCCATTAAATGATTTCCTTAATCAGTCTCCTTGTTCCTTCACCCAATATAGTCAACACCCATGGTATTAAACAGCTATGTCACAAATGACATATGAAATCAAGGATAAATAATCAATAAGGAAATCAGAACCAGAGAAAATAATTTGTTTAAAAGTACGAATAGTGTGTAGCTATTCGACAGAATTTAGAGTATATCAAGCACTTTCATATTCAATAGAGCCAAACTGAAATATTATTTTATGAATTGTACCTGCCCTATGGATGCTGACAAAGAGTAATTCTTGACTGTGGCAGGATTCAAAGTGTATTTTTATGGTTATAATGCAAACAAGCAAGACATGCAGTCCCACAGGACAGATCAGCTTGCCATTCAAGTAGTACCATGTCATAGACATTGTCATTGCTATTACTTTAAACAGCAAATCCCTTTTAACTCAAAATGTTATAGGGAGTTCAATATATACAACATACATATTTTTGCTGGTTTTATTTTTATGGGAGTACCTTGGCTTGAACTCAGGACCTTAGGCTGTCCTCTCATTTGATTTGCTTACTCAAAGTTGGCACTCTACCACTGAGCCAATCTGGCTCTGTGTTGTTAACTGGAGCTGGTGTCTCACAGCTTTTACTGTCTGGGCTCATTTCAAACTATGATTGCCTGGATTTCAGCTTCCTGAGTAGCTAGGATTACAGATGTGATCCATTGGCCTCTGGCCAAATACATGTTTTTACACTGGTAAAACTGCTTCATAAACAACAATAAGTCCATAGATAAGGCTACCAGTTAAAAATACATCAGGCTTAGGGCTGGGAGTTTGACCTAGTGGTGAGGGCTTGCCTAGCATGCACTAAGACCTGGGTTCAATTCCTCAGTACCACATACATAGAAAAAAGCCAGAAAAAAAGTAGTACTGTGGTTCAAGTGGTAGAGCTCTAGTCTTGAGAAAAACCTAAGGACAATGCTCATGCCCTGAGCCCAAGCCCAGGACTGACAAGAAAATAAAAATAAAAATATCAGGCTTAAATTTTGCTTCCAGTTTTCACCGATTTTGCCACCAGTTGTTCACTCTTGAAAAATTCTTTAGTTATACAAATGATAACAAGTCTGGCTGTTTTAATTCCAAAAGATCTCCTTGATATTAATTAGAATTGATAAGAGACTTTCTTTTAGCCAAAAAGGCAGTGCCTTTAATTCTTGGGCCTGTGGTGAGCAATCAGATACAGGCAAACACATGAGAACCAGACAATCAAGATCCGTCCCTGCCTTCATACATTTTGAAAAGTGGCGACTTCAAATCAAAAGACTGCACAGTTTCTAGTTTATATAGTTCATTTCCCCAATGATGAAATGAAGAATGTTTATCTGGCAAGAGTTTCAGGGAGAAAGATTCTGCTCCTTAAAGAGGGAAATAAGAACCCATTGGGGGGAATAGAATTTTGAGATGGATTTAATCAATGGCTTAATGAACAGAGGGAACGGTAGAGGAATAAAGACTGGTGGAAAGCTGCAGGAAAAACTTGGAGCTGGATGCAAACAGTACAAGAAAGAGGACTCAATATTTGTATACCCAATGCTATGGACATGATATTGGAAATATAAACATAACTACGTAGACATAAAAACCTATGACTCATAGACATAATATTTTATTTCATAAATTAATATGTATCTATGATATACAAACCCTTAGCCTAATTTTGATTATGTTCTAAAAACTAAGTGCCATTGATTGTATATGGAGATTCCCTTCTTGAATACTCATTTGTTAAACATGTCATTTGAAATATGATGTAAAAATCAATGTTAATAAATTCTTTAATAAAAAAAACTTGGAGCTGGGAGTAGATACCCTTAAAAATGAGGACAAGTCCATCTGCCAAAAAAAGAATAGAATCATCTTGGATTCCAAAATAGACATTAGGTGTGTTTGTTTATTTTTAATGTTTAGAAAAATACTTTGGACTGTTTTAGCGTGAGAAATTAGACCTGAACTATGGCAAGAAAAAAATCAAGATGAGAGACCTGAATTGCTACAGAAAATCAAGTGGGGGGAAAAAAATTAAAGTATATGGGAATTGTCTAGAATTGAACTTGAAAGGAGAGTGAGTTAGGATCTACAACTTGGAGAGGGGCTGCAATATGAATAAAAGTTGACATGTGAGTGTTCTCTATGTTAAATATGATCTGTGCCCTTTATTAACAGAAGTGCCCCCAATTCACTTTTGTTATCTGCCTTGCCATACTGCAACCATTCATTTATTATTCCATATTTGTTTCTCCTGCTGAATCTTATGTCCTACTAGTCTTTTATATGGAACATTTGTGATAAATTGAAAAGGAGAGTATGCATTGTCTTAAAACACAGCCTAAAATAGAAAGAAAAACTATCAGCTAGCAAGGAAAGCCACAACATCAAAGTGTCTGGTAAATAAACTAACTGAATAAGACATGCCTAAGAGCAATCTAAGAGAGTGAGGGAGAAGATGGCATAGCATCATGGCCCATGGGTTGAGTTTGCAGCCTTTGACTTCAGTACTGAAGAGTGTCAGAGGACCTGGGGCTGTCGCCTTGGTTGACGCCCTTTCTCTGAGGTAACATTCCATGTGCAATAAGAAGAAATTTCAGCCACATATATCTACTCCAGAGCCTTCCTTTAATGGGGTTGGTAAACAGAATGGAGAGTTGGCAGATAAAGAACACAACCAGATCCCCAACTACAAATCCAGCCCCCCCTCAGCCCTTCAGAAAGGGCCCATGTGTACCTACAGGATGTTTGGGAAAATCCTAGGGATTTAGAACTCTCCAATGGGCCAATTGGCTTAGTAGCTTGGAAATTCTGAATCACATCAGATGGAATGTTTTGTTTACTTCCTCTCCACAGGGCTAAAGGAGAAAAGGGGGTTGTTTCCATTCTTTTTCCCCCAACAAGTTCTCTGGAAGCAGTAAATAATTCCCCAGTTCATCTGATCTCACTTCTAAGCAGCATCTCTCTTGTGGCTAGTTCCAGAGGCAGAATAACATTAGAAGGATTCGGTTTCTTTACAAAAGTCAGCAAAGAGAAGGAAGACTATATCATCTGCACGTAGGAAAGCCACTCTCCTGTTCCAACTACTGGCACAGTGGCTCATAACAATCTTCTGTAGAGCAACCGGGAAAGGAGGTGCAACCAAATTAAAGCCAACATTCTACAAACAAAACCCGATTAAACTAGAGTTCAGGATGGGTTAGGCATTGAGAACATCTCCCTCTTTACCCAAATGCAGTAGTCCTTGAGACAGGATATCTAAAGAAAGTCACTTGAAAATTACTAAAGCGTTGCTACTGACTCATGGGATTCATGGTGATATGAAGCTTCTCCTCCAGGTCCTGATGAATGGTATGTCCTTTTAACTCCATCCATTCTGTGACTCACTAGAATAGGAAGGTGCTCTCTCCTGACTTACATGTTAGCTGGACCTGAGATCTCCTCGGAGGCAAAAAGTAGAGATGAGTTTAGACAATAACCAGGGAATTTGGTAAAATCAAGTCACCTACAGTAAGTATCTGAATTTCCCTCTGTAAATTAGTCAGACCTCCCTAATCTAAACAAATCATGCAAATATACAAAGCAAACACTCAAAAACTTATTTAATGAGATGCGTACATTTTGGGAAATTCCTAGGCTGGTGATTTTATCAATAGTCTATCCTTGAGCAGACTTACCCAGATCTAGATAGTTTAGGCCACTACACACTAAGGGTATGTGGTGCCTGTTAATGATTTAGTAGGTTAATTTGAGGTTTCAGTATCTACCATGACACACTCTGTTTTACAACTTCTAAGCCTCTTCAGAACTATCTGTCCAGGCGCCTCTCAATTAGAATAAATTTACTACCTCGTCATTTTCACATATAAACAACCAGAATTATCACTGATAAATTGGAAAGAAGAATTTCCAGAATCTTCCATTTTATCCAGCAAGAAAAAACATGTACTTTTTCTGAGGGGAGTTCTTTCAATTTTCAGGTCAAAGAATATTTATGCTAGTATGTGAGCCAACACAAGTCCAATAGAATAAAGCTATCAAAATATTCCTGGATGGGGTCAGCCCCAATGACATTACCAGATGTGCTTGTATTTCACCTGCGATGTGGGGATGATAATAGCAACATCATTCCTACTTACTTGTAGAAAAGGTTGTATTTTGAATCCTTTTTATAGTTAATGAAAATATTGCCCAAAATAAAGAGCATTTCATTGCTTTTATTTTCTTAGGATGCATTTACTTCCATTTTTCTAGTACAGATATTCAAAATTTCCCTTGGGAACCAGCTGTTTCTATATATGGGCAAAGTATTTAACAGATCTGACCAGGCTCAACAGTAAATGACAATGCTTTTAAACATAAATGAACCACAGCAACTGGCTGAGAAAAGCCTGTGTTAGGTGAAGTAAGAATAAATCTTGAGAATTGGGTGGGAGTTACTTGGATGAGGTACTTGTCCCATTTCCTGACTATAAATCAGGAAGACTATGAGCCTGCAGCAAACAGTCCCCAAATAGTGAGCTTGAGAATAAAGTCACTACAGGGGAAAATGAATTTTTCCCCTCTCCTCTGTCTATATACCTTTTGTTTCCTTTCTTTTTTTTTGTTTCATTAGCAAGGGCTTCTTTTGCAGTGTTGAAAGGGAAAGTGAGAAGGGATATGATTGCCTCATTCTTAATGTTAGGAGTAAAAGGATGAGCTTATTATCATTGAACATGACGATTTGTTGGCCGTGGATTTTGGTTGATATTCTTCAGCAAATTGCGGCTTCCTTCCTTCCCTAGTCTAATGAAACTTTTTATTATGATTGAGTATTGGATTGTCATATAATTTTATCTATGTATTAATATGTTCATGTGCATTTTTCTAATATATGTTGATGTAGTGGATTATGTTATTTAACTTTCAAATGGCCCAGCAATCTAGGCTACTTGGTTATAGAAAAAGTTGTAATATTTCATTCTTTTCATAGAATGTTTAATGTGATTTGCAATTATATTATGGAGGATTTTTGCCCCTATATTCATAAGAGATATTGGCCTAAAGTTTTCTTTTTGTCATATCTTCATTCTGGTATTAGATTAATTTAGATTAATATCTTTGGCATTACATTAATATCTTTGGTATTAGATTAATTTAATTTAATATCTTAGTTTTGGTATTAGATTAATTTCTCATCTCACAAGATAGGAAATACTTCTTCTGCTTCTATTTTCTAAAATAAAGAATTGGTATATAAAATCTGAGCCTGCTTCTCTCCTTTTGGAAGTTATTAATAAATGATTTAGTTTCTTTGAAAAATGCAGGCCCATTCAAATTGTTTCAGGATGTGCTTTTAAGAAACTAGTCCATTTTTAATCAAACTGTAAGATAAAGCATTGTTCATGACATTTATTATCTTTTTCATGGCCATAGAATCTGTAGTATTGTTACATCTTTCCTTGGTAATATTAGTTATGTCTTTGTTCTTTTTTGATTTATTTACTTTAGTATACAAAATGCCATAAGTATCCATGCATAAATTCTTCTATTATTATTCTACCAGGATCATCCTGAAACTTTATTTTATGATCTGAGGCCAAAAAAATTTTCAAAGTTGATTCCTGTATTCATATAACTCCAAGATCATTTGAAAAAAAATAAATTGGGATTTCTTGCCCTTTTCTGTACCATCTTTGTATGTATAATTTGGAAATTTTAACCTTTTCTTGACATACTGGTCATTAGTAGACATTCTACAGGCAAATCAACTTTGAAAGAAGCTCTACATTATCTCCCCAATCATTTGAATTCTAGTAATAGCATGGACATTAAGCTTGTTTTCTGTTTTAGAAAGTTAAGTGCCATATATCCAACCAACCATGGGAAATATATATGTACAAAAATTTTAGTACTATTTGCATATCAAACACTGGACTAAGCATCAGTATTTCAGTATTCAGCAAAACATACATAGTTTTCTATTGTCATGGAGCTTAGTTGTGAATTCTTTACTTGGTCACTCACACTGATTCTAATCATCTATTAAAACATAGGGAACTACTACTCTTCCAATAACTCCATTCAAGAATTGTTTATATTATTATCTTTCTTCTTTTGTAGATTATGACTTTTTATTACTATATTGATTGGTGAACTCTTGCAGTGTTGGGAACCAAACCCAATGCCTCATGCATGCTAAGAAGCACTCCAATACTGATCAACATTGCTATGTTTCAGAAGTATTCTGATTCTCTACTATCCCTACCTTATCTTACCTCTATCTCTTCTCTTCTATGATATTTTAGTAATATCTGATCTCTCTGCTGCCTAGCTCTAGTACGGTCCATTCTCCACATGATAATAGTAAGGTTATATTCTTAAAAACAAATCTCAGCTGGGCATGGTGGCTCACGCCTGTAATCTTAGCTACTGAAGAGGCTAGTATCTGCGGATCAAGGTTCAAAGCCAGCCCAGGCACAAAAGGATCAGAGACTCCTATCTCCAATTAACCTCTACAGAAGGGGAAGTGGGGCTTAGCTCAGGGTAGGATTGTAGCCTTGAGCTGAAGAGCTCAGGCCGAGTTCAAGCCCTGTGACTCCCCCCACCCACAAAATCTCATGACAGTTTACCATTACTCTGGGTGGGTCCATTCTATTTTGAGTATGTCTTAATGGAATGTAGTTAAAGTATATACTACCCTAGTGAAATAGTCTTGCCTTTTAAGAATTGAAGCTGAATAGATCTTTGAACAAAAACTATCAGTTGTAGGAGAAATTTAAATATAACCAACAAGGAGGCATCAACCAGATATATGATAACCTGTAGAACACCATTCTGTATTTTTGCTGCAGTAAGTCAGTGGCATGAGAATTAAAGAAAATGGACTAAAGAAGTAATGTTCTAAATTAAGATTTCTGTGAATGAGAAATCTAATGCAGTACGAGAATTATTTAAAAAATCTAATTGAGACCCTAAGTTTACCAGATGCTGTAAAATTGATGTTTCTGAAATAACTGAAAACATTTAACAATAGATTGAATTACATGATGCCAATATAGCATTATTAGCTTGGCTATGAAAATGGACTGTTACTATGTAAGCACATAGAAATGTAGACACAAGGTAGAAAGTTTGCTTCAAGTATGTTAGCATGCATGTATGACATTATCATGATGAAACTTATACTAAGATTGTTATTCTTTCTCAGTCCTAGGACTTGAACTCAGGGCCCAGGCACTGTTCCTGAGCCCATTTGTACTCAAGGCTAGCATTCTACCACGTGAGCCACAGCATCACTTCTGGCTTTTTCTGGATAGTTTATTGAAGATAAAAATTTCATGGACTTTTCTCCCCAGGCTGGCTTCAAACTATGATCCTCAGATCTCAGCCTTTTGAGTAGGTAGAATTACAGGCATCAGCCACTAGCACTTTACCCATACTGATAAAGTTTTTAAATAAATAAAACAATTTAACTAAATAAAGCAAAGGTGACAAAATACTGATAGTTATTGAACAGTTGCTATATACATAGTAATTTGTATATTGTTCTCTTTTGTGTATATAATTTTATGGTCCATTTTTTAAAATTCATCCAATTATATAATTATTCTTTAATCCGCTAATTCTATGCTGGCTACAGGACAAATATAGACTCATGAGCTTTTCATACAAAACTGCTTCTTATAAGCTGACCCCAAATGATTTCTCAACTTCTTTATTCCCATGGTTCTGCCTCCTCTAACTCCCCTTTCTCTAAACCTGCTATGCTGTTTAATGACTCAGTCTCCCTGCATTCCATTCCAAGTGTCTAGAATTCCTCTGCTTCTCTTCTCATGTGGCTTTTTACTCATCCCTAGAGATTCAGGCACAAAATACTTCCCAATGGGACCAGAAGATCTACTGAATTAGTCATTTTCTCTGAGGTTCCCCTTTACTCATAGTTCTCACAGATCTTCTATTCTGCCATAATAACTAAACCAGTGTATCTGTAATCCTAACATCACCCTAGAGCCCAGTCAGTGTCTACAGAGTCAGTGTCCACCTCTTAACCAGAAGAGAACAAAAAGCAGCAGCATGCTTCGCTCTAGCGCTTTCTCTTCTACCCTTAAAGTCTTCACCAGTCCTGACTTCCCCAGATGGAAAGGCAAGACCAGTTCTAAATTCCTAGACTATAGCAAGAGGGAATGCTTCCTTTGTAAACACCTCCAGCAAATTCTCCTTTGTCATTAAGATTTAATGATCTTTAGAATCACTAAGATTTATTCTTAGAAAAACAGAAACTTGATTTCCTTATTGAATATATCCCTTCCTGACCCAGCAATACTTTTTTTTTTTTAATTAATTGCTCTATGTTAAAAAGAGACTTTTAAAACACTGGCTTCCTCCTTGGACTCTTATTTTTATAAAGGCTGATCCCAGGCTGTTTGGCTGAAAAGTATTGTGTTTGTTTTTTTCTTTAATTTAAGAATTGGTTTGGAACTTTGTGCTTTCCTCCTGTGCTTTTCACTCTCAGGAGTTTGTCTTTTGTCTGACAGTAGTTTCAGTTCTCAAGGTGCATTTAAGTTAGATAAACCATACACTGGAAAAGCAGGGAGGATGGTACCCATAAGATCGTAATATGCACGTCTCTTTCTACCTCCTCTTTGGTGTGGCTATTTTAAAGTGTTAAATGTTTTTTAATTAACTTTAAAGTGAGAGGCATGGCTTGGTGGAATAACATTTGCCTCTTAAGAATGAGGTCCTGAGTACAAACCCAGTACTGTTAAAAAAAAAAAAAGTAAGATTATCTTTTAGTTGTACAAAGAAGATGCTATTTAACAAAGCAGTTTATGAATACAATGTATTCATGAATACAATGTAAATTCCTGGATTATGTGCATTTTCACTCTTAGATTGTTTTGGCTTTACATTTAGATCAAACTTGGATCTTGCACTGACAGAGTTTCTCACTGTAAATGAACCCTGAAATCCTCTGTACTTGCCCTTGTTGTCTAAATAAACCACTCAAAATTAATACTTGAACTCTCAAAATTGGATCTACCATAACCTGTATGTAAATTTAACTTTAATAAATTTAAATCCCATCAAACCACCTGAATTGACATGTTGTATGCCCAGTATTATAAACCAAACCCAATGGGACTCTGTTTTCACCAGGAGAAAGAGTGACTAGTTCAGTTTCTAAGGTCTCTTTATTTCTAACTCTGTATCCAATAAATTATTAATGCCTGATACATGTATACCTTGTGATAATGTCAATATCTTTCATTTCTATTCAGTTAGAGTCTGACAAACCTCAGAGTAAATCATATATACAATTATGTATGTATGTATGTATGTATGTATATATGTATGTATGTATGCCTATATGTATGAAGTGAGCTTTAAAATAAGCACCACTCACTTAAGTGTCTTAAGAAAGAATTTTCAAGCCAAAGTTTGCCTTTGCTGTCATTAATCCATGTTCCTCCAGATCCTGGTCTTAGTGGTAGTTTTTTCAAAAAATTTAGTAGCATAAATCATTTGCACAAAGAGGTTCTATTGTGATACTTACATATTTGTGTAGAGCATATCTTAGCCACTTTCATCCTGTCTGTATTGCTCTTTCTTAACCTTCTTTCTTCCTGCTCACTTCTTTCACTTTTTAGTGGGTTTCATTTTACTATTTTCATATCTACATGTAATATACTTTTATTGTATTTCCCCTCATTTACTTCTTTTTCTCTCTCCTTTCCATCAATTCTGCCTCCCAAACAGTTCCCCTATTACAATCATATCATATTAGTTTGTAATTTTCTCATTACATTTGGAGCAAGGGACAACTCGCTAGTTTCCTGGGCATTTTCTTCCTAGGAGGAAGGGCATTGCAACTAGAGTGAGTCCTGAAGATAAAGTTGTTAACAAGGAAGGACATATTGTGCAGCAACACATTTTTCTTCTTGAAAAGGAATCACTAATATGTATCAACATGGGATATTTGAAGATGGAGAAGAATGGGAACATTTTCTCTATTGATACAAATGAAATAATTGCCAACAAGGAATTCCATTACTGAGCTGAGGGATCCCCCTTAAAAGTCAGTTAGAAACATGAACTTCCTCAGTCAGCACTCTGAATTCAAAATCTGCCTAGCCTTTGAGAAAGCATTATGAAACTGTTCAAATGATGAACCTTTGCTTGTCTGCATGTGGGAATGATAGCATATGGTTGTAGAAAGGATCTATAGAGATAATGAGCCCAAAACACATAGTAAGCACTCAAATTTCTTATGTCACCAGTCTTTTATATATAGTCCAATATCTGTTAGACCAATCTCTTCTCTCTTTGCTATATTTGCTCCCAAAATCTATTTACATTTTCTGACTCTAATTGCAGTTTTATTTTACTTGTCTTTTTCCTCCATTCTTTTCCTCCTCTTCTTGTTCTGATCCCTCCTCTTGGAGTGAGAATGGATAATGACTATAAGCCAAAATGGTCTTGAAAGAATGCGTACCAAATCAGCCAAGTAACATCAAACGTTTGGAATTTGGGAATTGTTCAGAGACTGCAAACTAGAACAGGAGAATTTTTGTCTAGTTTTCCCTTCTACCTCTTCTTGCCGCAAGCCTCCTGCCTGCTCCAAGCTACTGTGCTGGCTTCTTGGTGTTGTGACTTTAGCTGCAGTGATCAAAGCTGATGTTGCTTACGCTTTGTTGTTTAGAAGAGCAGCTGTCAGTGGGCAGTTATTTGAGACATAGGACACGGGAGTGTCTCAAATAACTACCTACCAGTTATATGCCAGAAGGGCAGTTTCTCACCAGATAAAGCTCAAGTTGCTAAGAGCTACCATCCTCTTCCTTTATCTCTGTTAATTAAATGTTCTGGCTATTCTTCAAGGTCCACTTTAAAATCAGTTTCTTGGTGAAGGCATTCTTAGTCTCTCATGACTTTTTTCCTTTTAGTTCATAATAGGTACTTCTATCTTTTTTGCCAGTCCTGGGGCTAGAACTCAGGGCCTGAGCACTGTCCTTGGACACTTTTTTCTCAAGGCTAATGCTCTGCCAACTTGATCCACAGCACTATTTCCGGCTTTTTCTGTGTATGTGGTATGTTGGAGTAGAACCCAGGCTTTGTGCATGATAGGGAAGCACTCTACCACTAGGTCACACTCCCGACCCAGCAGGTATTTATATCCTAAGGTGTTCATTAGTGTGGCAAAATATTCAGGGCCTCACCCTTTTAGATGCCCTTGAAAATGCTTTTTGTTCATAGATCAAATTTGAACAATTGCTTTTCGTCAACTTATTTCCCAACTTGAAAACATTTTCTGATTTTACTCCAATGTAATCTGCATGCTGAAATTGACTAATTAATATATATATCCTTCTGATTTCTGATTCTGAGGATGATCACAGGACTATTTTAAGTGATGGTGTCACTGTCGTTTGTTTGTACTGCCATGACAAGTATAGTTATCCTTTTTCTATCTCAGAATCCTGAGACTTGCTTTTCTGTGTACAATGATGCTTTACACTAGGTACTCAAATGCTTAATCATATGAATTTTATAAGCTAACTTTGTTAGCAATCTGTAAATACATATTATTGTGATCATATGTGTAACTGTGTGTGGATATATATGCACACGTGTATATTTGTATTACATGTGTACATGTGTGTTAACGTTACAGAGAAAAGGAATAACAGGAAAATGCAATGGCAGAGACTTCTTAAGTTTCATTTTTTTTAACTTTCCTTTCTTTACTTTTTTTTTGTTTTGCACTTTCCCCTTATAAAGTTAGCATCCAAGAACAATGATTAACTTCAGGAATGCCTTCTGTGAATCATTCCCTTACTAAGGTCTACTCTAACCCAACTGTTACATCGTCATTTATAAATAAGTACACATGCTTTTTTTTTTTCAACTTTTAGCTTTTTTCTTTAAGTTATGCTAGAATTTCACCTCGGGATCTTTAATTGCAAGGCAAGCACTCTACCAATGAGCCACACTTTCACCCCTCTTAGTATTTGTTATTTTTGAAGTAGAGTCTCAGTTCCTTCCTAGGCACATGCCTGACTGCACTGCAATTTGCCTCCTTATATTATCCACGAGGCTTGAATGACAGGTGCATTCCACCACCATGTCCAGCGGTTGACTAGCCAGGAAGTCTCATGAACTTTTGTGCCCAGGCTCACTTTGAACCCCAAGCTTCTCTATCTTAGCCTCCCAAGGAGCTAGACATCACAGGTTTGATCCACCAGCATCCCAGTTTAGGATGTTTGTTCTTGAAGAAGCATTTGTGCTTTGTTCTTTCTCCATTATTAGCTGCCCAGTTCCTATTGTCTGGGAATCTCTGGAGTTAGAAGAGATCCAATCTAGCTGATCACCTGAGATACGGGAACCCTGATCCCTGAGCCCATCCCTGGTGACTGAGTCAGAATATCCCGGATGTATCTCAGAATGCTTCTTTATAGACTTTCTAAAGTGGGACTACTGAAAAACTGATGTGGGAACCACTAGGGCAATATGGATATGCCCTTCTTATTAGGAGTATTCAGCTACTCTGGAAGATAAAACTTAAGAACAAATAAGCCATGTTCTTTATTTCATTTCTTTAGTTATAATATGAAATATTTATAAGTCCCTTATCATTTGTGAGCATCTTATAAGATGCTTCTGTATACATGGTTCCTCTGTAGGCCATGCTGCTGTTTTGATTCCCTGTCTTGTGGAATTGCTCAGGGGGCAGAGTGGAACATGAGCTGACTTGCTTAGAAACTGACTTACTTTGTCCTGAGTTGAGCTGTAGCCACAGCATGCACCATGCTTAGCCACTGTGAAATAACCATCTACAAGAGCAAACAGAACTGGGAGAGGCCTTGACCTGTAAAATGAAACTGACACTGCAGAGACCCATTTGCAACAGGTGTTTCCAGGTATCTGGAGGAAAATCTAAAGAATGAAAACAAACAGGACTTCTTTCTGTCAGTTTTGTATTTCAGGGAGTGTGTTTCACTTCTGTTTGTGTATAGATTCTTAAAATGCTTGCTGATAGAATTAGCTAAGTTTTGTTTTGTTTGCTGGTTTTTAATTAATCTTAAGCAACTAGCGTAGATAAAAATGAATACCTTATCCCTCCCTGCCCCCAGCCAACATCCTCTTGCCTAAGACTGTGTATGTTTAATCTCATCTATTTTCACTGGCTCAGACCTCCTACGATGTAAGACAACAGGCATTTGATGGTGAATCCTTGGGGAAACATGTTAACCAAAGTTTATGTAAAGTTTAATGTGACAATAGAAAAAAGAAACAAACTAGTTATTTGGTAATACATATATGGAAATATCTATTACACATGTACATATATATTATATATGAAAGATATGTAGATACAGATATAGATGATAAGAGGGAGAAAAGTGGCTTATATGGGATTATGGCAGAAGGCAGATTTCAGTGAGAAACCTTTCATAGCAATGAATACTGCTTCTTATAAGTTGTGCATGTGGCAGAACATTTGTGGAATAAAATCCAAGGGGAGGGCATGGGGGAGAGAAATCGGGACAAAAACATGAAAAGGGATATCAATGTGTGTGAGGTGATGCACCTTCTATTTGGTGAATAAAACTGTAACCCCTCTATTAATTACAATAAAAATTTTAAAAGAAATCCAAGTTCATTAAAGTAACTTGAAACTCATCATTACTATAGCCATACTGTAATCCCAAGTCACAACCTTGTTCTAGTCCTAACAGACTCTATAGTGTTCACATCGTTTTAAAGTTTGCCTTTGCCTTGACTTATGATATCCACTCTGATATAGATAATTGCCCTTTGCTCCTGCTCTTTACTAATACCTACTAAAGACTTTGTTCAAATGTTACTCATTCCTACAAAGCCTTTTTTAATTTTAGCAACCCTTTGCTTAAATACAACTGAACATTCTTCCTGCCTGATCTTCATGAACACTGACTTAGATCATCCAGTTACTAACTATAAGTGAAAATTTTTGCTTCTCACCTTGCTTGTCTAATGTCAGACTATATCACACATGCAGCCACTCCCAAGCTCCACCCTTTTAAAGCCTCAGTTTGCTTGCAGCTGATACATTTGAGTAACTTCCTATCTTTTCTTCTTCCATCTCAGCTCTGCTTCTAGGGATTGTCCACATGATGGGGAAGGTAATTCCTTTAAAATACAGGGCAGGACAGGTCGCAATCTTAGAAGCATTTCTCTAGAAATTATCCATTGCCCTTGGATAATAGATCCAAAGTCTCAACAGTTGCCTTCAGGTCCATATATGACCTAAGGCACTACTGTCTCTCTGAGTTGCCCTTCTATCTCTACTACCAGATCACATTTCTTGCTATTTCCTGAACCTCAAGGCACATTCCTGTTTCAATCTATTTTATTTATCCTAATTAGACAAGAATTCATTTTTAAACATTTTGTATCTAATACTTGGCACAACTTAGATATTCAATAAATGTTTATGATTGATGGAGAATTTCCTAATGCTTTTCAACAAATCAACACAAAATACTGAAATAACTTCTAGATTTATTGATAGAATGCATAACTTTATGAATACAGCAAACCACAACCCAAAATAAATTTATAAGAAGTGAGCTATTTGACTAATTATTGGCTGTTTCTCAGATTTATGTTAAAGTGTCTTTATTTTTTTCATCTCTTGGGATCTGTCAGCTCTAATCTAAAGATTAGAGTATATGGAAATATATATAGAATATATGGAAATTTGGGGAGAAATTTTTATCCTAGGACTTCTTTCTTTTTTCTAGAATTTGTTTTATTAGTGGTAAAATGCAAGACTTTCTTGTACTGAGATGCATCTTCATCTTCCAACATGGACAATTACTAGTTATACTAGTTATATACTAGGCAATGTCTCAATTTCTTTTCCTTGACTATGACAAGGCATACCAATTTATATGTCTGAAGGTACTGATAAAAATGATCTACTTAGCCAAATTCTTGTAAACAGTGGCTCAATCTTAGCCTATTGTTTCTGGTATTATTACAGAAGGTAAAGTGGTTGCCAATCCTAGGATTTAAACTCAGGGCTGGTGTCATAGCTCTGACCCACACCTCTAGTTCAGAATTTAGCTTTTATTACTTTCCATTCTATGTGATGGCTGGCAGCAAGGCATTTCTACTACCTTGACTTGACTCAAAGCCTAAATAAAATCTAGGATCAAATTCTTAAAAAATATAATCTATGCACTTATCTGTACCTTTCAGTTTAAGATCATTTTCCTGGCATCTCAGCTCAGCTCAAGATGTCATTGTACACCTTCCTTCACTAGGAAACTCAGAACTAGTAGAGAACTCCAAACTCTGTTCTCTGCTGAAGGCTAAGTAATGATTACTGTAGTAATGTAGGGTATCCCCATTTTAAGTGGGGTATTATTTCACACTTCATGGTTTTAAGTGACTGGAGACTTCATCAAAGTTTGCTTCAAGAATTGCAGAGTCACAAGACATTCGCTGAAATTTGCTTCACAAAGTGTCAGCTACCCACATGTCATCTCACTGTCCACAGGCGCTCACAGGGGAGAGCCTTCCTCCTGGCAGTGAGGGGGTCGGGGGCTTGCAGATGAGGTGGAACGTGGTGAAGCTCAGGTATCTGGATGAAGCGCAGCATTATCTACCACAGGAGTCTTAGTAGAAACAAAACCAAGTAACCAACTACCTTGGCACTAGGAAAATTGTTCCAGGTGGGAAAAAAATGGAGAAATTCTGAATCACAGCTCAGAGAGCAAAAGAATGTATTCCGAATCTCTCACTGCATGGAAGTAATTTTCAAGTTAGTAGTGATAACAAGACAGAATCTAGGTCTCCCCAAATCCATTTAAGTCTCTTTTCACTCAACCAGCTCTTAACAGTGGTAAAAAGAGGTTGTGAATTATCTGGAAATCTTGGAGAAGGTCCTCTTTATTTTAGTAGGATTCATACGCTGTGGGTGAGAAAAAGTGGACTAGAATAGTAATAAAGAGGATAATAGAAAATAGCATTTCTTGTGCAATCATGCCTTTGAAAAGTGAACTGCTTTGCTCTGAAGTTCTCCTCCCCCCTCACTCCTTGGGGGAAGTAGCCAGATGTACTGGCAAGTACTGGTGGGAGGATTGCACTGTTCAGCAGCTCTCTTAGAGGGGTCAGGTCCCTGGCCACCAATGTAAATGGAGAGTCATTGTTCTGTGGCTGATCTGAGGAAAAGAATTTAGCTCTAAGTTTTTGATTAAGTGAGAGAAAAACATACTTCACAGGCTGAAGATGATTTCTTTGTAAAGGACTTTGTCAATTTAGGTCTGTGGAAAAGCAGTTAACTTTTTCTTGTCACAGTCATAGGAAAGAAGTAGGCTTATCACTGCTTGAATTGAGCTAAGAAGATAATCCATCTTGAGTAATCTAAGCTTTTATTAATGGACGTTAGTTATAAAATCTTATTCTGAAAACCCAAGATATTTGTTAATTTCAATAGAGGAGCAACCACTTGCACTATGCTAGAGGAAAAGAATATAATTTATAAATATATGTTGTTATAAAAAAGAAAACCCAACTCACATTCAGATTTATGCAAAAATACTGAGTCATACTATTTGACATGGACTTATGAAATCATGTAATATAACAAGTATCTCCTGCATTACTGCCTCACAAACCTCTTAATTACACTTAGAATTTTAGACCCTGCCTAAATGTATTTATCAAGATGAGACAGGTATCTTTGACATAAAGCTTTAAGCACTTAATAGGATATATATATATATATATATCCTCAAATAAGATGCCTAGCTACAGTCATATGTCAGAAAAGTCAGATGACTTTGATGAAACCATGGATTTGTGCAAGCCATGAATGGTCAGCTGTTTTTCTAGTAGTAGGAAAAGTTAAGATATATCCAAAGTGGCTTCAAAGTGTGATCCATGAATGACTTACACCAGAATTCTCTGAATTGCTTATTAGAAATTAAACTGCATTGCACTGAGTCTTGGGGAATGAGCCCCTGATAATTCCATTGTATTGAGTTACTTAGTATGTTCATATGTATGTTCAGGTTTATCAAATATCACAGCTATCCTTTAAAAAGCTGTACCTTATTTTTAAAGAAATTGACGGTCCTAAATTCCCATTTTTTTAAAAAAATAAATTGGTGGTCCTAACTTTTATTTTCATAAATGAAGAGCCACTTTCTTCCTAATTAAATACATTTACACATCATCAGCTGGGTTCAAGTCTACTTTCATTAGGTGAAATGAATTTATCTCAGCTGTTTCATTTTTCATTCGTGGTTGGGGCTTTTCCTATCTCCCATTGAGTAGCACCTGTCTTCTGCATATTCCTTTGTTACATTATATTGCATTTATTTATATGGCTGGCCTGATGTATTGTTAGAACTTAAAAGGAGGAACTTTAAATCCAAAATTCATACTAGTCACCATATATAAGCAACATCTATAAAACTAGTCAACATCTATAAAGTTTTTTTTGTATCATTATCTCTGGTTAATGAAGATGAATGTATGAAATAAACATTGAACAAAGGCCTTTGTTGAGTAGGACTGAGACTTTTTGCCATTAAAAGGGACCCAATGATCTCAGTAAATGCAGTTTAGATAAATTAGCAAGTAGAATGACCAAGTCCCTGCTTTATTACTCTTATTTGTCTTTTACATGGTACCTGTGGTTTGTGAGATACAAGTGAAAATGCTTGAGTGTCTGCTTTCCATTAGATTATGTGCTTCTTGAATTTATTAAGTAGATCTAAAACATTCCCATATATTTAATGCCTAGTATTTAGTAGTGGTGCTAGAAAGAGAAAGGTTGAATTGTGCTGGATATAAATTAACATCAGGCATTGATAGTCATTAGAGGTAACAAATGACTAGCAGATTCTCTACCAATTTCCTAGAACCTAGACAAATGAACTTACATACCTAGGGGAAAATAAATTTCTGAATATTTGAGATAGAAGTCACTTCAAATGTCATTGTTTATTTCCTAAGAGTGCAAATAGCTGTTCTGCAACACTTGTTAAAATTCCTCCAGCCACTGATTTTCCACTGTCCCTGTTAAAATGTCTCTAATTCCAGGAAGTTCAATGACAGCAGAAGTAAAACAAATACATTTAAATCACTCTAAGCATTCACAAAATATTTTCCATGAGCCAAAAACTGTAGAAAATAGTTGCTTTTTAAAGATTTCCATATAGGAACTTTTGGAAGTATATCCAAAATGTAATGTTCATTTTTAAGGGTATAATAATAAGTTTAATTAAGAGGAAACAGCAAGTCAGTGCCTGGTAATACTGTCAGGCACTAGTGGCTCATGCCCATTATCCTAACTACTCAGGACGCTGAGATATGAGGATCATGGTTTAAAGCCCCAAACTATCTATTATTTCCAATTAAAACCAAAAAGCAAGAAGTGGAGGTTAGGCACAAGTGGTAGAATCCAGCCTCGAGTAGAGAAAGCTAAGGAACTGTGCTCAGGCTCTCTGAGTTGAAGCCTCAGTACACACACACACACACACACACACACACACACACACACACACATACACACACACACGCTTGCGCGCGCTAGAATAGGCCTATGGGTATATTTCAGGGGTAGTCTACTTGCCTAGCTAGTCTAAGAACAAAAAGAAAATTGTAGTAGGGATATGAATAGGGGAACATTTATATTCGTGGATATTAAGAAAATATGATAGCATGTGAGCCTCCTCCTGTAAGGTCTACTGGTTTCCTGACACCCTTGCTGCAATGCTCTGACTTTCCTTTTCCCAAATGTTTCACATCACTGTAAACTTATAAGCAGACTTATTCAGTTGAATGTTCTCCAAAGTAACCTTTTTGTTATAAAGCCTTAATATTTTTTTCAATAAGAACATACTTCATAAGTAAAATACATTAGAAACATGACCTAAGAAGTGGAAAAAGAAAAAAGTAACAAACTATCCTAATACAAAACAAATTAAAGCAGTATTCTTACCTTCTTACTTTTTTCTTGATTTTATCTCCAGCAATAAAACACAAACCTGAATTAATATTAAATTATATCTTCTACATTCATATATCATAATTAATTTCCTTCACTCTGCTTCCTCATACCTATGTGGAATTTTTTTCAGGTGTGGGATACAAAGAAAGTGAAATGTTCTAGGAATTTCTCATGGCTGGAAGGAAATGGACTGAATTAGTTTCAAGTTTGCTGAGAAGGCTAAGACCTACTTATTTTAGACTTTGTTTTCTTAAATAATTTGGGCACAAAAAAAATTCCTCTTTCCTTAACCCTAACTTCCCTTCTTTTCTTAAAAACAAACAAAACAAATTCCCTAAACACTGGACTGGAAGGGCAAGAGGCTTTAAGGCAAATATTAACTGTTAGTCTTTCAAGACTATAAATTACACAAATACGGCCTAAACCATTATTTGTAGTAAAGACTTCTTTATGTGCATAAGCTTTATATGTCTTGGGATTATCTGACTATATAGACTTTTGTTTTTACTTCTTTTATCAATTTCCTACTCAAGTCTTCAGGCTTTATTTAAGCTTCATCTATTCCACAAAACTATTATCAAATGTCTTATAAATTTTGCACTATCTAGACTACAGCGCAGTTTACCTCAGATTTACGTAGATGGCATGTATCTATTTTTGTTCCTTATGTATGTCTTGCCTCTACAACGCAATTTAATTCCCTGGTGAAAGGATTAGATGAAGAACTGAAAGGGTCTAAATGCTAGAATGACTTTGTCATCTCCTGCCACTACAGTATTTAATTTAAAATAAAATGGTTTTCTTTAGTCAAATAAAGAAAAGAGATTAGACCATATTTCAAAGTTTTCCATACTTATTTTGGAAAATATTACCCATTACCATATTTTTCTTCCCAATCTTTGGTACCCAAGCAAATGCCTAAATACACTGCTAGGTAATCCTGATCTACTTAAAGATAGAAACAAAATATTGTGCTCTTTGTGTATTTCTAGAAAAAATTACCACATCTATATGATTAAATCCACTTAAATCTTCATAAAATTTGAAAGATACATTAAGAAATAATTTTCATCTGACTTATTGGATTTATACTATGTGTTCTATGTTTAAGAATTTCTTAACATGAGGGCTACATTCTATTTCTGCATCCCCAAAGATGGAGATCCATTGTCACTCTTCAAACTTTCTCAGCAAAAGATTTACTCAAACAATATTCCTTTATCAGTGAGAGAAAATTTGTTGTTTTTGGTGGGACACTAGTGACTCATACCTATAGTCTTATATTGAGAAAGCTGAGATCTGAAGATCAAAGTTTGAAGCCAGTTCAAGCAAGAAAGTCCAGGAGACACTTATCTCTGATTAAAAAACAAAAGCCAGACTTAGATCCATGGCTCAAGTGATAAGTGATACAGCACTAGACTTGAGAACAAAAGCTCACATTTGGCTTCTCGGCAGTGAGTTCAAATGTGAAGAGAGGCACAAAAAAATTGCTATTTGAAGGGTAGTGGAAATATTTTTATATTATATACCACTTTTCTCTGAAATTGAGAGATAACATACCACTTCAGAAGGTAGAGATAACCCTTACTCCTCCATCTTTCTCATAGCGTCTCTCCACATTTTGGATTTAGTACCAAAGTCCTGACTCATCCCATTAAACTGTTTTCCCCAAAATGCTAGATTCCTCTTGACAAGGAGTCTGGTTTTGTAAACACTTGCCTTTAATATCTGCTAATAGTAAAAGCCCATCAGCCTGATGATATAATCTATCATCCACCATACCAGAAAAAAAGCTTATATCAGCAATCTAGAAATAGAGAAATGTGAGCATATACCACAAGGAATCATGGCCCAACTGGTTAATAACACTTTTTTGCAAATAAGGCAAAAATATTCTTGTGTTAAACATAAACTTATTAAAATTATCTCCAGATAATGGGCATAGATCTCTCTGATCCTTAGTTCATTAAATTTTGTCTTTTGTTAGTAGAACTAACATTCTCCTTCATAACAGATTTTAGTTTTAGAGAAGTTGTGAACAAAAGTTCACAACAAAAGTGAGCAGGAAGGACAAAGATTTCCCACACTGTCCCAGTTCCCACACTGAACCTCTCCCTCTACCAAAATTCTGAGCCAGAATAATATATAATCATTGGTTCTGATGGACATGGACTGACAAACTATTGCCTTCCAGTGTCTGTAGCTACATCAGGACTCACTCTTGGTTTCATTCATTTGAGGGGTTTTAACATGTGTCTATGACATTCATTGAAATTGTAGAAACACACAGATTAGCTTTTCTACCTTGAAGACCTGTGATCTGCCTACCCATGGCTTCTTGATGGTCCCACTGACAACCATTGTCTTCTATTGTCTTTTCTGAAATGTCACACATTGGTATTCACAGAGCCAGCAGCCTTTTCAGAGTGGCTTCTTTTACTTAGTAACCAGCTCTTAAATTTCCTCCCTATGTTTTTATGGTTCTCTGTGTCATGGTTTGTTTAGTTTTTTTTTTTTTACCATCAAATGATGCTGCATTGTAGAGATGCAATCTTTTATCCATTTGCTTACTTTAGGATATTGCAGTTACTTCTGAGATTTTGCTATAAACATCCATTTTTAGGTTGTATGTGGATGTAGTTTTCAACTTATCTGGGTAACTACCAAAGCATATAGTTATTTGTTATACTGTAATAGTATGCTTCAACTTAAGGAAATTGGCAAATAAAAATGTTTTACAGGGCCAGGGAGTTTGGCCTAGTGGAAGAGTGCTTGTCTAGCATGCACGAAGACCAAGGTTCGATTCCTTGGTACCACATACATAGAAAAAAGCCGGAAATGGTGCTGAGGCTCAAGTGGTAGAGCTCTACCCTTGAGAAAGTCCAAGGACAGTGCTCAGGCCCTGAGTTCAAGCCCAGGACTGGCAAAAAAAGGTTTTACAATTTTACAGTAACATGAGTTAATATATAACACTGCTTTGATGCCATAATGAAAATATCTGTACTTGGGGGGGGAATAAGAAACTGACAATCTTCCAATGCTGCTGGACCATTTTACATTTCTACCAGCAGTGAATGGAAGTTTCTGTTGTTTCACACACCTGTCCTTTGCAAGGATTGTCCTAGCACATAAACTTGTAGCTAATTAGGAGCATATTTTTCTTCTTAAAAAGTCTCTTCTACCCAGATGCCAGTGACTCAACCCTGTAATCCTAGCTGTTCAGAAGGCTGAGATCTGAGGATCCCAGCTCAAAGGCAGCCATGCCACATAAATCAGAGAATTTTATCTCCAATTAGCTATTTTTTAAAGCCTGAAGAAGAGTCATGCTAAAGGACTTGCTTAGCCCTTTCACTCAAGACTTGATACAAAAAAGTTAAGTACATGACCCAGATTTATCTATGCCTCAGAACTAGCATAGATAAAATTAAAACCTCTTCTATTTCTTTATGAAAATGAATTCTGTGCAAGCTTTGAGACACAATGACCTTCTTAGGATAAGGCAACTGAGGTGCGACCAGAGCGAGGTGAGACCCGGAGCTTGTCCTCATGTGCTCTGCAATTCGCTAAGCCCTCATTGTAAAAAAAAAAAAAATTCTTATATTTTTTTTATATTCCTTGATGTCCTCTTTTAAATAAGAGACATCACATATTTAAAAGAAAATTGACTAAGAATATTAAAGAATAGAACAAGTATTTTTTTTTTCCAGTCCTGGGCTTGGGCTCAGGGCCTGAGCACTGTCCCTGGGTTTTCTCAAGGCTAGGGCTCTAACACTTGAGCCACAGCACCACTTCTGGCTTTTTGCTACATATGTGGTACCGAGGAATCGAACCCGGGTCTTCGTGCATACTAGGCAAGCACTCTACCACTAGGCCAAACTCCCGGCAGAACAAGTATTTTTTAATGGAAAGGCTTCTTGTATTTAAAAGAAATTTTTTTACAATATCCATACACAAAGCATTTTATAGCTTCAATGCAATCTCTATCAAAATGTCATTCTTTACAGGGAAAACAAAAACAAAACAACTGAAAATGTATATAGAACCAACAACAAAACTCTGACTTAGTCAAAGCAGGAATAGAACAAGTATTCTTAAGTGAAACACTACAAGTTTCTCCATGAATCACTTTATGGAAGACAAAATAAAAGAATATTATTTACTTGCCTAAATAACAATAGTGTGACTTTGCTTTATCACAACTTGAAGTTATAAGGTGCAATATGTATATGAATTTATACATTTTTAAATATTTTAAAGGCATAAAAACTAGAAGTGAGAACAAAGGTTGTTCATGAAATGATTTAGTGGGAATAAAAGACCTGTGTGAAGGAAAGAATTATATATTTCCCTTAATTGCAAAAGTTTGCAACCATCTAAACTTCTAATACATTTAATCCTAAAAATTATTTTTCTGTAGGCTTTTATAGGGCCCCTGGGAAACTTGTTCCAACTTATTAGGCCTATTATTAACATGGCCACACTTCCTCACCTTATGGAGGAAAAAAAAAAAACAGACACACAGCATTCATAGACTGCTTCATTCAATGGCAACTTCTTTGTACAAGTACTTAAAGGTAATTTTTCAAAACATCGTTTTTCATAATTCTATAATCTTTTACAAGAACCATGTGGTGGTTTGTTTCTGCAGTGAAGAAGGCTGTGGTTTAGGAAGGCTATTTAACCGCTAAGCAAAGTGGCTTTAGGAAACTCTGGTCTCCATTTCTAGATCTTGTCCTTAATCTTTTGAAACTAGGCACTTAATGTGATCAGCAACAGAGATGAGTGTGCTTGGTAAGGTGGGAAAGACTGTGTACCTAGACGCAGCAGAAATTTGTACAGAAAAAATAACTCTAGTTTATTAATATAAGATAAGAGGAGTCAGAAGGAAAGAAAAGCAATTGGGACAGCCATGGATGGGCTTCTCTTTTCTGGCCTAAACATCTTCCATGCTCTAAGCCTCAGTCCTTATCTATAAACAGGAAAAGTAACAGGACAGCGTTGTTTGAAATTTAATAAAGTATTGTAAAATATAGAAGTTACACATTTATTTCATATACAATACTTTGTATTTTTTATAAATAAATTCTTGTCACTACCATGACAGAGAGAAAAAAAACTTTTCAGCTCCTTTAATATGTATTTTCTCTCTCAAAAAGCAAATCTTTCACTGATATGTATGGATTCGGAGGAAAAGAAATCAGGACATTGGTAGGAAAGAGTTTTGGCATGAGCCGTCCTTTCCTTCTCAAGAGATAAATTACTCAGTGGCATCCTGTTGGTTTATTGGGAGCTCCATGCCCAAACAGTGCTAAAGATACATTGCTCAAGTTTGTTTCTATAAACATTACTTTGGCACACTGTGCTGGTCTTTGAGGCTTCAGTTGATGTGGCCTTCCTTTAGCTCTGTCAACCCACTGGCTGACAAATACCTGCTTACCAGAATCAATATAGCAGTGTATCCATAGCATGTGAGAGACATCAAGATTCAACCAGACCCTGTTTCCAGTGAGCCTGAACTCACCCTCTGAATTGCTCCCTCTCCCCCAGGTAATGTCGCTCAGAATTGTTCACTGGAAGTCTCTTTATCCACAATTCTGACACACAACCACAATGAAGCCATCACCCACTCCTTTGAATTTAAAACAATTATTTCTAATCATTGTGTGCTACTTCCATTCACCTCTCTATGGTATTTTAGATTAACTTTCAAACCTACCACAACTCTGCAAAACATAAAAGAATAAAGATAAAAGAGATACTGGTGAACTCCTGAGTTCCACTCTCAGATTTTGTGCATATAAAGTGGTGTGCTTTTGACATTTTCAATTACGAACTTCCCTAACTGTGATGCATAACTTACATTAAGGTTTATTGATTAAATCAAGCATTTCTGTGGAATGCACAGTGTGGAATAATGCTGTTATTAAGCTACTGATACAACCCTGTGATGGGTCTCAACAGAATGAAACTGTTGCAAAGACCTATCTCAGAAGTGTATCCACTGATGTTTCCATTTGTACCAAGCTCTTTTCTGCTCATAGCATGTACTATACCATTTGAACCACACGTGCAGAAATGCTAGAAATGAGGAAAGCATAAGGTTAGAAAAGAGATTAGTGCTATCCAGGATTTAGGGCAGAGAAATTGAGGGAGATGGTTGTACTATTAAGACATAGCACAAGAACTTTGTAACAAATCTATTCTGTAGCTTGGCTTTGTGGATGTTCACAAAAAAAATCTACATTTTAAAAATCCATGTCTTAAACACCTGTATGTGAAATTTGACATCAGAATGGATGGGTAGATTGTACTAGTGTCACTCCCCTGGTTGTGGTGCTGTACTGTATAGCTATACATGATGCAATCACTAGAAAAAAAGATTGGAAGAATATATGAGGTCTTATTAACAACAGTAGGTAAAACTAGAATTCTCTCAAAGTTCATTTAAAAGATTTACAATTAGTGCTTTGAGAATCACCACTGTATCTTATACAGAAGGAGTGTTGCTTTTAGACAAAGTGACTGTTTTGAAATTGTCCAGAGGTTTCTATATTGAAGAAAAATTTTGCTCCCTTGGCTGGCCTGAGTCACATGTAGTAAAGCTGTTTACATGACCTTTTATCAATCCAGGAAACTTATTTAAAATTTGAGTTTATCCTTGTTTGTTATTTTTCTAAGTATGAAATAATAAGATATGCAAGCAAAAATGAATTTGGTGGTTTCCTTGTCCTCCAAATGAGAAAGAGGGGCATGTTCTAGATTACTCTAGCATTCAAGAATTCAACCCAGTGTGGTGAACACTGGCAAATGTGTGGTCAAAGTATATCTTCTGAAGAGTTTGTGCTTTTTTTTCAGAATCCTTTTTAACATACACAGCAAGCAGCTATTAACAGGAAGTTGCCACTGACACAAGATAGAGCCCAATTCAGCATTTACATCTCTGTTCTCTGTCCCTGTGTATGGAATTTAGGGCATACTCTCTTCTCTTCCTATGTCAAATACTCATTCAACCACTCTGGAAAGCAGTATAGCGATTCTTCAAATGTTTAAACATAGAGCTCCCCTATGACCCAGCAATCCCACTCCTTGGCATTTACCCAAATGTCTAGAAGCAAGGCCATACTAAAGCTACTAGGCACAATGATGCTCATTACAGCATAGCTAAGGCATGGAATCAATCCAGATGCCCCTCATCAAGAAGATGTGGTACTTACATACAATGGAATTCTGGGCTGCCATTAGAATGACATCATCCCATTTGTAAGTAAATGGAAAGACTTGGGAAGAAAAATATATTAAGTGAAGTAATTCAGCCCAAACTAGCATGGGTTCTATGGTTTCCCTCATCTGTAATAATTAGTACACATTTAGGACTCTCCTAACAGAGAACCACAGTAGCTCAAAAGCTGTGTACGTAAGGTCATACAGGATGAGAGTAAACGAAATGAACTCGAAGTGAATGAAACAAGAGGCTTATCTTTGTGATTGCTGTTCTTAATGTACTATGTAAAGTTATTTTCTCTCTCTCTCTCTCTCTCTCTCTCTCTCTCTCTCTCTTTCTTTCTCTCTCTTTCCCATTTATGGCTAGTCTCATGAGGTTACTGTATCTGAATTTGTATACTGGTATACAAATTCCTATTTGAAATAGGAAAGGGAAGAAGAAAACAAGATGACTGGGAGGGGAGGGGAGAGAGAAATGGAGACAAAAACATGAGAAGGGGTATTAAGTTTTGAGAAATAATGTACCCAGCACCTGATGAGTGTAACTGTAACCACTCTATATCCCAACAATAAAATACAATAAAAAAAGAATGTTATGCATTGACATTGTACTTCCTCTCCCAGCTCAACCTCATCTAAGCAAGAATCACATGCTTGCTTTTATCTTTCATAAATAAATAAAATATCCTCCAATGTTTTCTCCGTTAAAATTAGAACATTCCTTTAAATAAAAAAAGAAATGTCATGTTCAGCTGGTAAACTGCAAATGGAATTTTAAATTATCTGTAGATGAGGCAGAAAAGGAGCACAACTAGCCAGCATGGAGGAAAATTAGTTCTCTCTGGCAAGTGTGCATTTTTAAAGCTGTCTGTCCTTTCATAATAATTAATATATACTGGCAGCCTTAAGAGTTAAGGTTGATCAACAGCTTCACATCAGTGACTTCATTTTGATAAGGAAAGCACTTTGAATCTAAAAGAAAAAGTGGTTATTTTTAAACCAATTATCTTTGCACATATATTCAGACTAGGATAAGAAAAGCTTTTTAAAAAATATAATATAGTTTACGTCAATTCTGTTGTTTCCTAATCACTATTTCTAGGGCTAGAGTTTCCAAACTGTGAATCAAACTTAACTGAATGAGTTTCAGGTACATCACACTTTCAGCCTTAGCCCACACGACTCCAGTAAATTATTTTCTGTCTCTAGAAAGCTGTATTTAAATGTTTACTGTGATGAGCAGCAAACATACCACAAAATCCAATGTGGTTCAATATCTTAGCTGTGGTAAATAATGCTTCAGTGAACATGTGCTGATAGATTTAGTATGGTCTTGCTTCTAGACATTTGGGTAAATGCCCAGGAGTGGGATTGCTGGGTCATAGGGGAGCTGTATGTATGTTCTTTTCTTTTCTTTTCTTTTCTTTTCTTTTCTTTTCTTTTCTTTTCTTCTGCCAGTCCTGGGGCTTGAACTCAGTGACTGGGGCAGTGTCCTTGGATACTTTCTGCTCAAGGTTAGTGCTCTGCCATTTGAGCCATAGTGCCACTTTTGGCTTTTTCTGAGTATGTGGTACCAAAGAATCAAACTCGGGGCTTCGTGCATGCTAGGCAAGCACTTTACCACTAAGCTGTACTCCCACCATTGAGGAACGGCCACAGTGCTTTCCAGAGTGGTTGAACAAGTTTATCCTCCCACCAATGGACAGACTTAGTAGTGATCCCTTCTGGCTACATTACTGCCAGCATATATTGTTATTAGATTCCTTGATAATAGCCAGTCTAACTGGAATGACATGGGATCTCAAAGTTGTTTTGATTTGCATTTCTTTTATGGCCAGAGATATCAAGCATTTCTTCATGTGTCTATAGGCCATTCTTATTTCCTCTTCAGAGAAGTCTCTCATGTTTTTAGCCCAAATTTGAATGGATAGTTGTTTCTTTGGGGATTTGTTTTGGAGAGATTCTATTTTGGGGGCTGTAGGAATATTTTAGACCTGAGGCCTTTGTCTGTTGTATGGCTAATGAAGATCTCCTAGTTATAGCCTTTGTCTTGCAGAAGCTCTGCAGTTTCATGCAGTCCCATTTGTCCAATCTTTCTTTGATTTGTTGTGTTGCTGGGCCTTTTGAGAAAGTTTCATCCTGTGCTAAGGAGTCCTAGTGTATCTCCTATTCCTTCCTGTAATATTTGTAGGGTATCTGCTTTTACTACAAGGTCATTAATCCATTTGGAGTTGAGTCTGGTACAGGGTGACAAATAAGGATTAAACTTTAGTTTCCTACAGGTGTTTAACCAATTCTGCCCGCACCATTTGTTTAAGATGCTGTCTTTCTTCTATCCAGTTTTTTGACTCCCTTATCAAAGATTAGGTGGCCATATGTCTGGGTGTTCCAAGATGCCCTCAGTAGATGAATGAATCAAGAAGATATGACACACACACACACACACACACACACACACACACACACACACACTGAAATTCTATGCTGCCATCAGAAAGAATGACATTGCCCATTTGTAAGGAAATGGAAAGACTTGGGAAAAAATCATATTAAGTAAAGTAAGCTAGATCCAAAGAAACATAAACTTCATGGTTTTCCTCATTTATTATAATTAGTATGCATCTAGGATTTTTCTAGTACAGGATCACAATAGCTCAAATTTATGTGCATATGGCCATATAGGACCAAATGAACTCCAGGATATGGACACTAGAGGTTTATCTTTATGGCTGTTGTTTTTATTGTACTATGTGAAGTTATTTCTTTTCTCTTTTTCATTGTTTTAACCCCTATAGTTTATCCTCTGTTGTTGCTGTATCTGACTTTAGTATCTGGTGTATTGTACACACATTTATTTGTTTATTTGAATCAGAGAAAATAAGGGAAAAACAAAATGGTGAGAACAAGGAGAAAGGGTGACCCAGTATAACACTTATATTCACAAGGCAATATGCTGGAAATAAATGTTACAACATGGAGGAGGGTGGAAGAGGGAAAGTGCGAGAAAAACATGGGAAGAGGTAACAATGTTCAAGAAATAATGTACTCATTACCTTAGGAATGTAACTGTAACTCCTCTATACATCACCCTGAAAATAAAATTTAAAATAAAATCAATAAATACATTTAATGGCATTTAGTACAAAAAAACAATGTGTGAGAAGAAATGAAAGCTAAGTTCTGGGGAGGGCTCAACTAGCACCCACACCCTGTTAGTAAATGTGATCACTTACAAATACAAGAAAATTGCTCTTGTTCTTTTGATTTATACATGTCCTTTCCTCCCCCTAAACAACTGCTATGTTGTGTAAGACTTAAATGTTCAAGTGCTTTCAATACTAGTATTTCTATTTTGTGAAAATTATTTTGCAGTATGCTGGTGGCTTTTGCCTGGAATCCAAGCTACTCAGGAGACTAAGATTTGAGGATGTGATTCAAAGCCAGTCTAAGCACAGTTAACCACAAAAAGCCATAAGGGGGGCTGTAGCTCAAGGGGGAGAATACTAATCTTGAGCAAAGTGTCTCAGGGACAGTGCATAGGCCCTGAGTTCAAGCCCCAGAACCATCACACAAAAAAATAACATATATAAAACTTAGGATATGGAAACAAAAGCTAAATAGTTTGTGATTGTTGTTCTTAATGTACTATGTTATTTCTCATCTTTTTTGTTGTCCCTTGGTTATTCTCGTATTGTTACAGTATCTTACCTTGTCATCTGGTATATTGTATGTATGTTTATTTGTTTTTGAAATAGGAAAGGGAAGGGGGAAAACAAGATGAGGGGAGGGGTGGGAAGAAGGAAATGGGGAAGAAGGAGAAGGGTATCAATGTGTGTGAAGTAATGTACCTTCTATCTGGCAACTATAACTGTAACCCTTCTATTAATTACAATTTAAAAAAGAACTTAGACATAGGACTCTGAGAAACATTCATTATCTCTGTCATCTCTACCTTTTATAAAATCTCACAAAATAGAAATGTTCTACGTAATTTTATACAAACAAATAAGTTAAGGCTTATGAAGCTTTCGTCTCTTCTAAGTCTCTGTCACTGGTAATTGGCTGAGGCTACAGTGCCTGTGAATTGCCAAGAAATTCACAGGAAATCAAAGCAGAACTAAACCTGAAACCAACATTTCCTTCCCAATTCTCCTTCCAAGACTCCTTTTCATAGAGCTATACTTTTCTTCCAAACTCATTTTTGTCTTCTTCCACCAAGAGCTGGGTTTTCACTCTGTGATTCTTATTTTACCACCGGGATTTTTGTGCTGTTATAATTCTTGTCCCTGTTGATTTTAAGTATCTCAGGATAATGCACCTGATAGGAACAAATCCGATTTAATGCTAAACAATATTAAAATTACTTTGAGTTCCTGCAACAAAGGAGACCCTGAGGTCATAGAGAGCTTCTCCTTGAGTTTCCTGTAGCTAAATAGCTGAGCCTGCCTTTCAGTGAACTGGACATTTGAGCACCATTTTCAACCTGGTATGCTCCAATTTAACACCGAAGGGAGTGTGGATTTTCCCTTCAGCCCTCACAGAAATGATCCTCAATAACATCTTGTTACCTAGAGGAACAAGTGATACTAAGACCCAAAGTCCAAAGAATGTGGAAAGAACCTTTGCAACATTTGATACATGTGTTTTGATCGTGATGAGCCCTTCAAACACAGCGTTCCCCAGAGGCAGCAGTAAACTTCTGCTTTTGTTCAGTGGCATTTAATGCACAGGCTTATGAGCAATGAATTAAAAAGGTAATCTTTGTATCCTTAGGCTTATTTCAATAAGCTGATAGAAATTGTATTTTATTTTTAAAGATCCATTACAAAGCTATGTCATTATGACTCATGTTAATAATAAAAATGCATCTCTAAGACTGAAACATTTTTGAACTTGAATAGTGTTCAGTTGTTCAAATATTTATTGAATACATATTATTTGTCAATCATTCTGCTAGCAACTGTTCATTCAAAGAGGAGAAAGCAGGAAGGCACCCTCCTATAAATGGAAGTCTTGTGGATTGAGTCATTCTCATGTGGTGGTGGCAATGATAACATCTGTGAGTTCTAATGGTGGCAGTGAGGAGAGAACAAGCAAATCTACTGGGTGGTGTTATTAAGACAGCCTTGGTGAAGAGATGGTGATTAAATTTTATCTCGAATCTCCATGGGAGTTTTGCTGGGTGAATATGTTCAGAAAACAATTCAAAGCAGAAAGAAGTGTTCTGAGTACCCACAGGCTCGATTGGCCTGCTCTAAGAAAAGATGTAAGTAGCTGAGTTACTAGTGGGCCCTGGCACAACACAGAAAGAACAGCAAAGAGATTAAGCCAATGCATAGATTAGGTTATGGTGATGAGGGCTATTCTAGACCACACAAGTGAACAAGTGAATGGATTTTGTAGAGACAGAATTTACTAATTTTAGGTAGAAGCATGATTAATCATATTTACAAATCTGAAAAGAAAACCTCTCTTCTAATAGTGTGGAAAAAGACTTGAAATCAACAGACACAAAACAAAAAATAGGCCCAAATTCTTGAGATCTTGCTGCCCACGAGGAGAGAGCCCTCAATGTCATTTGTCACTGAGAGCAAGGAGTAGTGGGCTGCTACTTGAATCTTACTGGCAATTGAATACTGGAGTACATTTGTGAAAGTTATTTAAGTGTTTTTAAAATAAGCATTGTGGACAAGCCTCACCAACAGGAGCCTGCCCACATGCTCTACATGGTGAGTTGCTAGTCCTTTCAGGAATGCTTCACTCTGAAATCTACATAGGCACTAGAATCTTATAGTCAGAAGCTCAAAGAACAATTTTGTGTCCCGGTTTCTTTCAACTGAGATTTCCGATTCTTCTCATCTTTGGGTGGGGGGGATTGCCTGTAAAAAGTCAATAATAATCATACTTTAAAGCAGTAAGAATCAACTGCTAATAGTTAGTCACGTTAATATGCAAGTCATAATTTTAATATTATTACTTAAAATCTAATAGCTCCTTTCTTATACTTTCCTGTGAAGGATGTTTTAGGTGTTAAGAAATCCAGGCAGACATTGCTACATTTGCATATTCTGCTCTAGAGTTTCAGACGCATGACCTGTCTTTTCATATAACAGAGCAAATGACTCTTCTATGGCTCTCTTCCAAATAGTAATATTATTGTAGGCTCAGGTCTTTCTTTGACATTCTTCTCAAGAGATGCATAATATGTTGGACAGTGATCTATTCTGTCCTTTACTATGGGAACTTCAACAAGTTATTTAAACTAAGCTTCAGCTTTTACTTGTTTCAATAGAGACAGAGGACCTCTTTTGTGAGATCCAGAAAGTACCCATCATTGTGATTGGCTCTTATCTAGAAAAGCATACTAATATTCTCTGCTTTAGAACCAAATCTCAGAGAGGTTAATCAAGTACCAACTAGATATTCCCATTTGTATGTCCACCTGACACCTTCTAATTAAAATAGATATAAACTCAGCATCTCCTTTCAATTTGCCCATTCTCTTGTGTGTCCACGTCCACAGCACAATAAATGACACCATTGTATATCCTAATTACTTAAAAAAGAAATCTGTAAGTTCATCTTCTCCCTCTACTCGGGCTAAGGGTCTTGCAATGTAGTTCATAGTTTCCTGTTTTGATTGTGTTTTATCTCCATTCTGATTGTCACTGGCATTAACACTTCTCACTCAGAACTTTCGAAGTCTCCCTGAATGGTCTTAGCCTTTGAATTTGTGCTTCCTCAATTCATTCATCCATAAGATCACAAGAGTTTCCAAACATCAAGCAACTGAGAATATCAGTCCTGTGGCTTCCTATCACCTCTGGAATAAAGTTCAAACTACTTAAAAATAACTGAAGGATCATCTTGAACTTGGACATTTCTTTCAGTCTTATTTTCCTGGTTTTGTTATATTCCATTGGAGGACAACTGATTGCTTTTTCACTCTTATTCCTGCAATACCATTTCCCATTGCCATACTTTCAGTTATGCTGTCCCTTCTATATGATATGGTGTCATCTAGCTTTCATTTCCTTCATTCATTTTACTAAATTTAACACCATCACTACCATGGCAAGTGCAGATAATACCTATACGTACTGGTTAAAGGAGAGCTAATGTTCATGTGATCTTGACCAAGGCCATCAATTTTTCCCTGAACTCATGTCCTCATACAAAAAATAGGCAACAAATACTGATTATAAAAGACAGCTAAGACACTAACTCTGTGGTTGATAAAGATCCAATTTACCAACTATTGTCACCATGTGAAAATGTGAGTTCTTGAACTGAATCAGCACTAAATAAATTGTTTGTATGTACAATTTGAAGTGTATCAGTTATTCCTGGTGAACCAGTAGCCTCTTCCAATTGTGAGTCACTGTCTAAACTGAGTTTTACCCAATCTCTCAATCATTCACTAAATATACCCATTTTACAAACTTGACAACTATTTACTCTTTTTCAATTTTTATAATACTGCCTTATTTTAAAGCCCATATGAGATCTTTCAACCAGGTGGTTGCAATAATTTCAAAACTGATTTCTGGGGAAGGGAGTTTGGCCTAGTGGTAGAGTGTTGGCCTAGCATGCATGAAGACCCAGGTTCAATTCCTCAGTACCATATATATATATATATAAATAGAGAGAGAGAGAGAGAGAGAGAGAGAGAGAGAGAGAGAGAGAGAGAGAGAGAGAGAGAGAGAGAGAGATACATATATACACATAAACAGAAGTGGTGCTGAGGCTCAAGAGGTAGAGCTCTAGACTTGAGAAAGTCCAAGGACAGTGCTCAGGCCCTGAGCCCAAGCCCAGGACTGGCAAAATAAAATTAAATAAAATAAAAACTCATTTCCTTTCTTCCTTTCATCATTCTTTAACCCATCTTTCCTCCAAACCTAAGTACATAAATGCTTCACTAAAAGCCTCTAAACATTTCCCAATACAAAACTGGAATCTAGGTCACTGCCATGGCCCAAAGGATTCACTCCAACTTTATGTTTTTACCCATCTGTTCGTCTCTGTCTCAGTCACTGTCTCCTTACTCAGTTTTATTATTGAATAGCAAATTGGTGGGGGGGTTCCATATACATCATCTGGTTCATCTTTTTTAGAAGACATTAAAAATAGATTTTAAACGTTTTTCTTTTTCTAACATGGCAAGCAATTTCTCTACCACAGTAACTCCCCAGTGAGAGCCTCACAGCCTCGGTTCTCTGAGCACAAAGCTCCTAGACTGGTTGTTTACCCCAGTTATGTTTCCCCAAAAGAAGACAAATTGATGTAGAAATGAGGAGCTGTCAAAGAAGAAGAAAATAGTAACATTTCCAAAGCATATCCATGAAGAATCATAAGATGCTTTGTTTCACCCTGATTACATGAATTTAAGGGGGTTGTCTGTCTCTCTACCAGATTGTGTATAAAAGGAATGTGGGGAAATGCAATTTGCACATCAGGAAATTACTAGGCTTTCTGGTATAATCCAGATCCCTAAAAAAATACATCCCAGTCAATGACTCATGATCCCTTTATATCCACACACAAGCTGGTATTCCTGTCAGGACAGTTCATACAGGTTAGTACTTTGGACACAAAAGGAAATAGAAGTGAAGGGCAATTTGGTGACAGATGATAAATGAAAAGAGGATATGAAGCTTCATTATCTGTGCCTGACTGTCTCTGCAGTTGAGTTAGTTACATCTTGAGAGAAAGTGTAGCATGGATCTCAATATGCCTGGATGGAAGCCCAGTTATGTGGGTTAGTTTTCTAGTGCTTTGTGACTCAAGACCATGTGACCTCAATGTTGTAATTCACCTGAGTATTCTAGAAGGTATAGCTTACCTTTATCCCCATTCAGTGCAAATCTTTACATCTACGATATTTGAGTTTCCTTAGATAATTACATGATACACGAAGCAAAGAATTACATCCTAGATTTAAAAAAAAACTGAGTATTTTAGAAAGTGTTACATAGTATGAAAAAGTACTAGACCTAGAGCCAGACACAAATACTTTAAATCTAAGCACTATTTATTAAACAAGGGGTTTTACATCATCATACATTCTCTTACATTCTCTGTTTTCATGCAAAATGTAGATGGATTACATCTATCCAATAAAATTGTTTTAAGAGCTAAATAGAAAATATATGTGAGAGAGTTCCTAGCATTACAACACGTGGCAGGAAATAGTTGCCTTCTTCTTTGTTGCTAATGGCCTTGCTTTTCCATTTGTAAAATTCCATTCTGCCTCTTTGTTTTCATTCTCCTCAGAGTTGAAAGGTGCAGGTCTAGGGAAAATCTAAGCTATTTGTAATAGAGAGAGATGAAGAACAGCCAGCCAGAAGAAAAAGAAGAAGGCTCCCTCAGGGAGACATGACGAAGGACCGAAGGACTTGGCTGACTCACTATAATTTACAGCATTCATCACCTCAGGTCCAGAGACAGCCACTATGTATTTATTCTAAGCCTTATTCAGGCTCTAATTCCTTCCAAGGCATTAAGCAACTCATTTAATATGTGATGAAAATTTACCACAATGCTTGGCTTAGCTGCACTATTTCTGTCAAGATAACTCATTATATATTGTTTTTATACACTAATGCAAAAATACATCATAAAGTAATATGTTTTGTGTATAATGGGGGCACCAACAAAGAGGATGAGTGAGGGTGAATATGGATGAAGTATTTTATCTGCACATGTGAAAATAGAACAACAGAACCTGTTAAAAATGCCTTAAGAAGAGAGGAGGAGGAAAGAGAAAGAATGTGGAGGTAAGTTTGTTCAGGGTACATTGGATGAGTGGGTGGATGGATGGATGGATTGATATTTCACAATGAAAGTTTTCTTATATAACTAACATGTGTTGATACATTTTTAAAGCATTTCTACAGAATGAGAGACTTGATGTGCTATTTGTGGATATATTCAGACAGCTTATAAACTGCTAGAATACTGCATACAGGTTGGTAGATATATGTACATGCCAACAGTTCAGACTATGGCCAGGATCTACAAATTTTATTAACTTCTCAAAGGAACCTGAAACCAAAAGGGGGACTAAAAACAACTGCTACACAGGGAAATACCCTATTAGTTATAGGTTAGGGAGATCATTTTCATGCGTATGTTTTTCTGGGAGTCTCAAAAAACATACCCTAATGAAAACAAGACTGGAGTCATTCATTGTTTATATGAACTTGATGTGTAACAGTGTGATTTTTGCTATGTTGTGGAACAGCATTCGTGAAGACACTGGTAGTCCTTAAAAGCTGACGAAACATGTTTGAGTTTATAATACTTTTCTAATGATAAACTTTTTGTAACCCTCTTTATATTTAAAATCTACAGTAGACCCTTTGCTCTGTGAGTTTATGGTTCTAAGGAGACTGGTGTTGAGGAAAAACCATGTATGCTTGGGATGCACAATGTAAACACAACTGACAATATCATAGGACTAAGAGCTTTTCTACATCAACGGAGCTATATAATGCATTCACTGGAATATTTTTAACAAGCTTAGTCAAACCACATATAACAAATCTGTGAATAAGTCCATTTACTGTATTGTTTTTCTCAAATATTGAGTTCCTTGAGAATGAGAGACCAAAGCTTAGAATTTTATCATAGTGTCCAAAGTAACACTGGCAGTCCAAATAACTGCCAGGTAACATTTGTATCCTCAAGAGGATATAAACCAGTAAGTTAGTTCATACATAGTCCATCCCACAATTGACAATTTAGTGAGCGACACAGGTACACCATATTGGTGAAAGGATTTGCTACATATGGATTAATATTAAAAATGAAGTGTTTGAAAGAAAGAAGCTATAGCCACTGTATCTATAAGGAAAATAAAAATGGACAATTCCAACATCCTCTTCTCATTGCCTTTTAATTATGTGGCTGAATCTATTTTAAAATGGAGGAGCCCCAAAAGGCCTAAAGTGATGCTACACCAACTTCAGAAGACACTGAAACAAAGATGCCGAGAGAGAGAGAGAGAGAGAGAGAGAGAGAGAGAGAGAGAGAGAGAGAGAGAGAGAGAGAGAGAGAGAGAGAGAGTCTGTACTGAGGACCTCAGCACTATCCCTTAGCTTTTTCACTTAAGACTGGTACTCTACCACTTGAGCCACAGCTCCACTTACAACTTTATGTTGGTTAATTGGAAATGAGTCTGGCCTACCACATACATGCAGATTGACAAATTTCAGGACTGCTCTGAAACTTCTTCATGCAAGTGAAGATGATTAGAGTGGTAGTAAGTTTGCAGTGCTGTATGTTTTCATGTGTTTATACGTGAAAAGCACAGAGAAGGCATATCTTAAGTATGTAATGCAATCTTAAGACGGGCTATTTTTATTTCACATAATCTAATTTTCTGAAAAAACTGAGATGTATCTTTTAAAACCTTACTTTAAATAATATTCCTCAAGTGGAAAAATACACACATACATATACACACACATGCACACGCACACACACACACAACTGCCCTGACCTTCATTCTGTTCATTCTATATCTGTGGAAACAACCAATGACAGAGAAAACATTAAAAAAACAAAGATAAGATAATAATGCAACAAAAATATAAACCAACGAATATGTAGTATGACAACTATTTACATAGCAATCTGGAGATCATCTGAAGTATGTATGTGGATTTTATACAAAGGATTTGAGCATTTGTGGACTTTGTTATCCATGAGAGCTACTGAGACAAATTCCCTAAAAAATGCCTATCTATGAATAGCCATGTAATTGATATACATGCATGCACGCATACATATATATTCTTTGTACAAATTTCCTCAAGCATAACAACTTATTTTTATATTACAAAAAATTAGGACTGGGCTCATGCCTATAATCTTAGCTACTCAGAAGGCTGAGATCTGCCAATCATGGTTTGAAGCCAAACCAGGCAAAACAGATCATGAGACTGTTATTTTCAATTATCCAACAAAACCTAGAAGTAGAGATAGCATAAGTAATAGAATGCCAGTTTGAAGAAAAAAATTCTGAAGGAGAATGACTAGGCACTGAATTCAAGTCCAAGTACTCTCTCTCTCTCTCTCTCTCTCTCTCTCTCTCTCTCTCTCTCTCTCTCTCTCTCTCTCTCTCACACACACACACACACATACACACACACACATACACAAGCACACAAATCAGTGCTTGTACATACTAAACAAGTGCTCTACCTATGAGCTACTTCCCTAGGCTTAACCTATTCCTATTCTTTAATACTAAAAAGTAACATGTGACATTTTGTATTTATGAAAACTAATTTTAAAATACCAAGAGGCATCTGAGTTGATTCTATATCTTGGCTATGGTAAACAAAGCTGCAAAGAACATGGTTGTGTGGGTAGCTTTAGTGTGGCATTGTTTGAATTCTATTGAATAAATACCTGGGAGTGGAATTGCTCGGTTACAGGGAAGCTCTATATAGTCCTTTGAGGAACCTCCACACCGCATTCCAGAGTGGGGAAACAAATTTATGTTCCCACCAACCGTGTAGTAAAGTTCCCTTTGACAAGTTCTAATTTGAGGCTTCCCTTCCAGGAAAAGATTTATAAGGACAGAATAACAAGCACAGATTATCTCTGTCCTTAGAGGAAAAGGGCCAGGCAACTAAGTTAGTCTATGAGCCTCATGGGCTATGGACACAGTGTTAGTATGTGTAGTTATTGCACCATATTTCCTCTTTGTTTCATTTTTGCATTTACTTTTAGGATGGTGGTTATATATGTGATACATAGTAGTAGTGTGTGTGTGCATGCGTGCGTGCAGGTGTATGCGTGTGTGTGTGTGTGTGTGTGTGTGTGTGTGTGTGTGTGTGTAGATCCAAGGGCTTGAAGTCTGGGCCTGGACACTCTAGTTGAGCTTTCTGGCTCAGTGCTAGTGCTATAGCACTTGGGGACACAGCTCCACACCCACCTTTTGGCTGGTTAATGGGAGATAAGTGTCTCATAGACTTTCATGTCTCTGGGCTGACTTCAAATCTTGATCTTCAGATTTCACCCTCCTAATTATCTTGGATTACAGGCATAGGCCCCCAGCTCCTGATACAAGTTCTTCTATAAGTGAGAAAGTAATTCCTGAAGCTTATTTTCTCTTTAATGTAACATATCTAATTCAGAAACTCCTGATTTGTCACATATACCCCCAGGGATGGAGGAGGCATGTTTGACTTGAGATTTTAGTGACTAGGAATTGACTTCTGAATTCAGTGGATATCAAATCTGTCATGTTCAGGATACTGAACAAAGCTCACTAATGAGGCACAAGATGAAGAAAAAGTAGAGCCTACCTTTTATCAACTTAAAGTCTAAAGGAAAAAGAATCATGTGTGTTGTAATATGAGGTAAAATTGTATACGCTCTATAATGCAGACAAATGAATTTGGAAAAATTCAATGAAAAAAAAAAACTCTTCAAAAGGCCTGCAGGTGTAATTAGCCATGTCTGAGTTGGCTTAAGGATAGGTAGACTTCTATCATTATTGATTGAAGAAGGATGCCCAATGTGAGTCATGGAAATAGAAGCAAATATAAGGATTGTATATATGTGCACTTGCTTAGAGATCGAAGGGAATTTTCCTTTGGTTGGAAAGTAGAGTTTTCAAAGAGTTTCAATAACAAAACTAGAGAAATAGAGAAGACCAGGTCCTTAAATGCCAAAGGTAAGTAATGAGTCTTGACTTCTAATAACTTCAGAGTAGATTCAATTCTGCTGAAATAACTAAAATGGGAGAGATGGTTGAATAGGAAATCCATGTTGTCATGAATTGCCCAATAATGGAGGACACATCCTGGAGTGCTTTGTTGGTCAATTTTATCATTGTATGATCATTTAGCATGTTCTTATACAACTTGACTGGTAAAGATCAATCACTGTATGTGACCCCCTTTGACATGGTAAGCAGGAAACAAAGGAGGGTACTATATTATGATGATACAGTATACTGCTTTCTAGCAATATTTTTTGTAAGTAGAAAGAATATGCTGCAAAGTAACAAACAAATAGTAAGCCAGGCTCTGGAAGCTCACATTAGTAATCATAACTACTCAGAAAGTTGATATTTGAGGATCACTGTTCAATGCCAGCCCAGGCAGAAAAATCTATGAGACTCTTAACCTTTACTCCAATTTTCAGTAAAAAAAAAAGCCCCGGTTCTGGCAAAGAGAAAAACATGTAAATGCATACACCAGTAATGTAATTCTTTAGTAACATTATAACTCTTATGTACTCTAGTTATTGTTATACTTTTATAAAACACATGAATACATATTTGCTATGCTTTTTAAAATCTTTCAAAACAGTAGGTCTTTTTAAGAAACATCATCATAAACACATCAGTAGTGTGTTTGCCAGGATGATATAATAGTGATGATGACACTATGTGATACAATCTATCAGCCCTATCATTGACACAAAGGTTATTATTTAAGACATGTAAGTGTGTTGGTGGTTATCAACTCAGAAAATAGAAGACAATAGAGCTACTCTGGGATTTGAAAAAAAAGTACCAGAGAAGTATCTGGGCCAGCCTGACTAAAATACTATCAAACTCATGAATTTAGCATGCTGTTTCTCTAGCAAATATAACTATTCCAGGAAGAAGAAAGTACATTTGGGGAAACGACCAGATAATTGCATTCAGATTCATCATTTCAATATTGGCATCTCTACAGACATTATTTCTAATGACATTTGAGTTCTGTTCTTTTTTAATCATTAAATCGCCTTTGACTTTTCTTCTGTCTCATAAATTGAAAATAATCTACTTAGAGAACTTAACAGGAAATTTAATCAAAATGCTGGGCCAAATTTCAGCTAAAATGTGATATGAGTGTCTCTAGAAATGGGATACGGATTGTTAGGGTAACTATTCAGCCAAACTGGAATTCCCTACACATTCTAGGTATATAAAAAAATAATTAGATATATTTAACATGTAGAAGAAAAACTATGCTAAGAAAAACAACTAAAACTTCTCACTGTTCATTATGCTAAAACACTAAAAAAGATATATTATTATATATTGTGTTCTCCCTCTTTTATTTCTTTTCTTATCCCTATCTTAATACAGATATAATTTCATATTATTATACATACTTACATTTCCCATTCCTATTTAATAGTTCAGTATGTCAGTCTACTAAGTAGACTAACATAAATGCATAACATTTGAGGCCAAGTTTCTCCATAATTTCCTGCTTGGCTTTGGACCTATTGCTTTGATCTGCCTAGATCTTGGTTTTGCTAATGTATTACCAAGCCAGACACTGATTTTCTACACTGATGTGCTGTAAGTTATGCCATATTATTTCTTCTTTCTGGTGCTTGCTTGGGAAACAGATTAAAAGTTCTCCTCCAAGAAAAGGAAATGTTTTGCTTAAACTGTAATTTTAGAGAAGAAAAATGGAAGAAACAAAACTTTCTTAAACTTTCTCTAGCCATCTTCTTTTTATATTTCATTTTATTTTTTATTTTCAGGATAATGTATAAACGTGTTACAGTTACCTCTATCAGGTAGTAGGTGCATTACTTCTCAAACATTGATACCCCTTCTCGTGTTTTCTTATATATATTTTTTTTATTGTAATTAATAGAAGGGTTACATTATATTCACCAGATAGAAAGTGCATTATTTCACATACATTGATACCCTTTCTCATGTCTTGGTCCCCATTTCCTTCCCCCCACACCACCCCTCATCTTGTTTTCCCCCTTCCCTATCCTATTTCAAATAAACAAATAAGCATATATACAATATATCAGATAACAAGGTAAAATACTGTAACAATATGAGATAACCAAGGGACAGCAAAAGAGATGAGAGATCACATAGTACACTAAGGACAACAATCACTCATTATATGGCTTTTGTCTCTATATCCTGGAGGTCCTTTCATTTAGCTTCATACTACATGGCCTTATGTATCTAGATTTTGCTCTATTGTAAATCTCTGCTAGGAGAACCCAAATGAGGGAAACCATTGAGCCTATGTTCCTTTGAGTCTGGCTTACTTCACTTAATATGTTTTTTTCTAAGTCTTTCCATTTCCTTACAAATGGAGTGATGTCGTTCTTTCTGCCAGCAGCAGAGAATTTCATTGAGTATAAATACAACATTTTGTTGATCCAATCATCAACTGAGGGGCATCTGGGTTGGTTCCATATCTTTACTTTGGTAAATAGTGCTGCAATGAACATTGTTGTGCTAGTGGATTTAATATGTCCTTGTTTCTAGACAATTGGATAAATGCCAAGGAGTGGAATTGCTGGGTCATAGGGGAGCTCTATGTTTAGTCTCTTCTTTTTTTTTTTTTTGCCAGCCCTGGGCTTGAGCTCAGGGCCTGAACACTGTCTTTGGACTTTCTCAAGGCTAGAACTCTACCAGTTGAGCCTCAGCACCACTTCTGGCTTTTTACTATGCATGTGGTACCGAGGAATCGAACCTGGGTCTTCGTGCATGCTAGGCAAGCACTCTACCACTAGGCCAAACTCCCAGCCTATGTTTAGTCTTTTAAGAAATGCCATACTGCTTTCCATAGTGGTTGAATGAGTTTGCACTTCCACCAACAGTGTAGTAGTGATCCCTCCTGGCCACATTCCTTCCAGCATCTGTTATTAGATTTCTTGATCATGGCCATTCCAACTGGAGTGAGGTGGAATCTTAGAGTTGTTTTGATTTGCATTTCTTTTATGGACTGAGATGTTGAGCATTTCTTCATGTGTCCATAGGCCATTTTTGTTTCTTCTTCAGAGAAGACTCTCTTTAAGTCTTTTAGCCATCTTCTTTAGAAGAAAAATCTTCAGCTCAGTACACCATAGTATGGATGTGTGATGTTTTTAATTCTCACAATTTTAAGAATTTATCCTTGAGTCTGTTTTATACTCAATCTCAATTTCTAGAAAATATTGATGTGATGAACCATTTATGTTACTAAGTTTGATGCATGCAGGACTAATCTGGTTTTTATTGCCAACCGATGAGATAAGATCCAATTTATGGATTTTACATGGAGAGAGAAACCTGGCACAGGACCTGGCTTGGGAGGAGGGTGGTGAGTAGAGCTATAAACTACACAGTTCCCTTATGCATGCTGATGCTGTTCTCTTGAAAGGCTGTTAAAAATTAGAAAACAGGCTAGGAGTTTGGCCTAGTGGTAAAGTGCTTGCCTAGCATGCACAAAAACCTGGGTTCAATTCCTCGGTACCACATACATAGAAAAAGAGTTGGAAGTGGTGCTGTGGCTCTAGTGGTAGAGTGCTATCCTTGAGGAAAAAGCCCAAGGACAGTGTTCAGCCCTGAGTCCAAGCACCAGGACTGGCAAAAACAAAAACAAAAACAAAAATTAGAAAACATTGAATAGAATCTCAGAGTTAATATTACCCAACAGAAGGACCTAGGAGAAAAAAAGGAGCAACCTTCGATGGTTTATGGGGAACATAATTTTTCCCCTTTTCATATAACAGGAAAGAAAAAAATGGCCTAACTGTTGGAATTAGGCTAGGTATTTTTGTGTATGTTTGCCTGATAGCCAATATCCTTAAAAAATAACTCCATGTCTATATGGTTCTAATTTCTTACACCATCTCCATTCTTTTTTATTTTTTTTCCAGCCCTGGGGCTTGACTTCAGCACCTGGGTATTGTCTATGGGCTTTCTCAAGGCTAGTACTCTACCACTTCAGCCACAGCACCATTTCGGGCTTTGTCTCTATATATGGTACTGAGGAATCAAATCCAGGGCATCATGCATGCTAGGCAAGCACTCTACCACAAAGGCCACTGCTGGCCTTTTTTTTTTAATCATCCCTGTTTATTTTTAGTGATGAATTTCATAGATCTTCACTGAATAAGTTTGGCAGTTTGGCTAACAGCCTGAGACATGTAGAATGAGGCAGTGTCATCTAAACCCTTTGCCTGTCTATCTTTCTATTTCTACCTGGAGTAGGTTAGAATTCATTCACTTATAGTTATCATCTGAGGAATTTATCTCAAAGCATTCAGTAATAGGAATATTACCCACTGATATAGGCTTTACCGAAATATCTTTTTTTCCTCTCTGGACACAATATTGAAAAGGAAAGACATTCAAAAAGTATTTCTAGTATTATGCACTTTCATGTAGATTTACTTTTTATTGGAAATGGATTTTTTGAAGATAAGGTCTGGCAAATTATAATGAAAATTAAATTTTTCTATTTAAGCCTGATCATCAGATTGTAGTTAAGCAGGATCAGTAATGTGAGTGCTATCTACATGTTATTGTCCTGTTGGCAGGGAGGGGTGGAAAGGAGCAACAAGAATCCAGGAATGTAGAGACAGTGAATGAAGAAACAGAAAGACTAAGAAGGAAGCCATTTTACAGATTGCAGTTCTAATGGAACCAGTCCTGTTAATTTCTTCTCTGTCTGAAATGTTATTCTCTAAGCATTTCCTGTATGGCTCCTACTGTGTGTGAATAGGACAGTCCAGATTGCATGTGCTATATATACCTCTAACTCAAGTAGCTGGACACTGGCTTGTTTCAGATCACACTGGGAAGACCAGCAAGTTAATGAAAGATTGTAATAGATTTGCCTGTAGAGAAGGCTTCATTGACATTGTATTTTCCTGCTGCTCCAGAAATACCTGTTCGTTGCTGTGAGTCTTTTAATCACCAATTCTCTTTTATGCTAACAGTTAATCAATTGCATTTCTTGCGACTGACTTCTGTTTCATTAGGAATATTGTAACAAAGGAAAGTTTCAGAATTTGAAATTTTGGTAATTTTCAAGTTTTGATGTTGTATTTTTACTCTCCAAGCAATAGAAGTAGAGAGCTACTACTCAAGTGCTGGAATTAGGCATATAGTTGCTCTTAAAAATAGCTCACTTTGACAAGTTTTAAAACTATTACTCTATGTGAAAGAAATCTGCATGAAACAAGGTTCTATATATTTCTGAGGAAATGCAGTTGTCTTATATTCATTTAAAACTTACAACAGCCTTTTTGATGAAAAGCTGAAGAAAATGAAAGTCAAAGAGGTGAAACAGCTTTCTCTAGAAGGTACTGAAACAGAATTTAATCCAAATCTGGAAACTCAAAGCTCATGCTTTCTTTCCAGGTAACTAGTCTTCCTATAGCTCTTGCTACTGTACTTATATTCTGCTTCAATTTCTAAACACTCAACCACATCATTAATGTAATATTAGCACAATCATCAAGCCCTTGTATATCAAATGTGTTCTGACTAATCTTCTTTACTGTGTTCTTCTATGTCATCAAAAGGTCAAATATTTCTTTTGGGAAAGGGCTATTTAAGCCCCTAGAAGTTATTATTTGTTTTCCAGATCTTCATCACAGTATTTTAACATGAATATCCATATCAGATTTTTTTTTGCAGTCCACTGTCTTAATGTGTCATTAAGATTTTCCCTACACACTCAGGAGTCACAAGGGCGTGCCCCAACTACCAACCCCGAATAATGAACCAGAAACTACCCACACTCAAATATCCAATCCAAGAACAGCAATTAAGGCCTACCACAGTCCCTTCCATGCTTAAAGATTTTCCCAACAGGAGATAGGCATGGTGGGTCACACCTGAAATCCTAGCCACTCAGGAGGCTGAGATCTGAAGATCGAGGTTCAAAGTCAGCCCAGGCACAAAAGAACCTGAGACTCTTATCTCCAGTAAACAGAGCAGCTTTGTGACACATAATTTAAAAGGTCGTCTGCATTTCTTTAAAGTCATCAAAATATTCAGGTCAAAGAGCACAGCATCACCAACTCTGAACAATTCATTCTTAAACTATACAACCATTCAGCCAATAAACCTTTAATTAAGTGACTGCCATGAATGAGGTACTGTTAGACAGTGAGCTCCATTTTGCCCTTTTCTTCTCATTCACTTTGAGCAAATGCCTCAAATATCCTAGGCAGTAATCTAATCCTTAAAAATCATAAGTACAAAAACCATGGGACTAACTGTCCTGTATCTCAACCAGTTTTGACATCTTTGTAAAATCTCACAACAGGGAATCTGAGTTGGATTAGAGAACTTGTATTTAAACCTAGAGGAAAAGCTGATATGCAACGTATCTTCATTATTCCTGACAGGAATACAGTGACTGCTATAATGAACAGACCCTGCCAGCCTGGAGTTGCTGTCAATACGCGGCACTGTGCCTAGTGCAATTAAATTTGCCTGTTTTTTATTACTGAGACCGAATGTTTTGGCCTGGGTTCATGCAGAAAATGAGTAATTCCATTATATGTGATTCACCTTTGACTAACCCTCTCAGCTAATGAAGACTCCAGTTGAAAGTTTACATTTATTACAGAAATAATCTATTTAGTAAACATTGGTTAGGTCTCCTTATGCTCACAGAGCATACAGATTGCAACATGCAAAATACAATGTTGGTCTTTCAGAAATGGATAGCTCTTCAGTGCCAGTAGCTTGCATCTGTAATCCTAGCTACTCAGGAGACTAAGAACAGAAAATTTAGATTTGAAGTCAACCAGGGCAGAAAAGTCTACTATACTCTTACCTCTAATTAGCAAAAAGCTGGAAGGTCAGGTGGTAGGGAAGTAGTCTTGAGCAAAAAGGCCAAGCAAGAGCACCAGGCCCTGAGTTTAAATCCAAGTATCAACCCAATAACAAATGAACAAATGAAGAAGAAAGATAAAGAGGAATGAGGAAGGTGGAAAGAGGAAGGAAGGAAGAAAGGAAGGAAGGAAGGAAGGAAGGAAGGAAGGAAGGAAGGAAGGAAGGAAGGAAGGAAGGAAGGAAAAAGAAGGGTATAGGGAGGGAAGGAAGGAAGATGCAGCCCAGTTAACCTTAAAAGCAGACATTTTTCCATGTATAAAAAAATCACATTTTTTGGCCAAGTGCTGGTGGCTCATGCCTATATAATCCAGCTACTCAGGAGGCTCTGAAAAACAAGCCCAGGTGGAAAAATTCATGAAACTCATATCATCATAAATTACCAAAAAGCCACAAATAGAGTTGTGGCTCAAGTGGTACAGCACTAGCCTTGAGCAAGAAAGAAAGAGGAAGAAAGAAAGAAAGAAAGAAAGAAAGAAATAGAGAGAGAGAGAGAGAGAGAGAGAGAGAGAGAGAGAGAGAGAGAGAGAGAGAAAGAAAGAAAGAAAGAAAGAAAGAAAGAAAGAAAGAAAGTTCAAGGACAGTCTCCTCCAGGCTCTGAGTTCAAGCCTCAATACTGGCACACACACACACACACGCACACGCACACACACACACACACACACACACACTTTTAGTTTTGATTTTTTTTAATAAGAAGACAAAAGAAGTTACAATGACCAGATAGAAGACATTCCAAGCCATGAAGCGTCTGAACTCTAGAATGTAGCAGAGAAGAATCTGAATGGATTCTGCCAGTTACTGCCCATGTGGCTGCCACCAGCTGCTTCTCACTGATTGGTGTACAATCAATATTAGATGAACATAAGCACTCACTCTATACTGCATTGGACCAGAATCATGAAGATCCTGACAAATGTCCTGGAATATTATAAAAGACTGAGTAATTTACATCTTTTCGTTTTTATGATGTGTTTGGGCTGAACTGAATTTTTCATTGTGCCATTGTGAACCCTTTCCATCTAAAAATGCAATGAGGTCACAGCACACTCAGCCCTGAATCTCTCCACACCAGTCTCTGCATTCAGATCACTCCATGCCGAATAATTTGGGATTCTTTCTTCTTCCGTAATATTCTACAAATAAGTGTTATAAAAAAAAAAACTGAGCATCAGTGGAATGCAGATTGCAAGCGGTAGGAAAAGTCATTAGTTTTCAAATACTGAGTGGCTTCTCTTCTGTTGTGTTGATATCCTCAGTGTATGATGCCTTGCAGTGGTTCTGTAATAATTATCATTGTGACTGTTCTGTGGGAAGTTATGGCAAGGTTTTGGCTTAAAATCATGGTCTTTGTACTTGTTTGTTTAGTGACTTTGGAGCGAACTAACTCACATTGAGAATGTTTCATAATCCAGAAAATACAGGATTAGTAATACCTTCTGGGACTGTTGATAGGATCCGTCTGTGTAAAGTGTTTGGCACAGTGCCTAGCACATACAAAGTACTTGGTAAACAGGAGCTGCCTTCCTCTGGCTCCAACTGCTTACAGAGAGAAAAACCTAGGCTGTCCCTCCAAAGCTCATATTCAGTGGGGAGGTTGAATCGTACATGGAAGGTAGCATAAAACTGTCCTAGATGAAGCCCTCAACTAGTCCTGTTGGGATCTGAAGCCACATCTTTGAATTCCAAAGATGATCGTGCCTTCTGCTACCTTCTCTGCTGTCTTTTTGCTTCTTGTATTTGGGGTATTCACATCTTTGTGAGGCACATGCATAAGAGGATGCATAAGAGATGGATTGCCTTCTGCTATAACTATGCTTTTCATATGGACCTTAAGCAGCTGTCATTGCAAACCTGGCTCCTCTTATAACTCTTCCTCTTCTCCAGAGCTCTGAGATATGTTGAAAATAGCTTTGTTTCTAGTCATCCCTTGTCAATCTCTATACCAACAGTAGAGTATGAGAAGGATAGGAAACAAATGCACTCCACGAATAAGATCCCCGCAAGGGGTTACTTTCAAATAATTGTTGGGAGGTGTGGGTGTGTATTAATGGGGTTTGGCCTCAAGATCTGCATTTTCCCATTTGAGCCATGTCTTCAGCACTTTTTACTGGATTGAAATCCTCCTTTTATACTTCTTGCCATAGTTTAAATGACAGACATACACCACCAGGCTCAGTTTCTTCTGCTAAGGTAGAAGCTTAGCTTCTGCTAAGATAGAGCCTCATACTCCCACTTGGCTTTCTTGCTCATGATTGATTACTCTACCACTTGAATTTGAGTCTAGATATGTCCATTTGTTCATTAGAGATGGAATCTTACAGACTTTTCTGTGGGGTTGACTTCAAACCCCTATCTTCCAGGTGTCAGTTTCAGCCTTCTGAGTAGCTAGGGTTCCAAGTGTAAGCCTCTCCCTGACTTTTATGATCATTTTTTTCTGCTTGCTCTAGCCTAATCCATAAGCCTCCCAATCCCAGCCTTTTACTTGTGTTTTTGTTAGCTGTGAGGCCTGAACTTAGCGCCTGGGTGTTGTCCTTGAGCTCTTTTGCTCAACGCTAGTGCTCTACCACTCTGAGCCTCGGCGCTATTTCTGGTTTTCTGGTTCACTGGAGATAAGAGTCTCACAGGTCTTCTTGCCTGGATTGGCTTTGAACTATGATCTCAGCCTCCTGAGTAGCTAGGAATATAGGCATGTACCACCAGTGCCTGGCCTAATCACTGGCCTTCTGAGTAGTTGAAGCAACCAGTCCATACTTCTGTGCCCAACTGTCGATTGGCATGGGGTCTCATGAACTTCTTTCCAAACTGTCGTGAAACGGCAATCCTCCTACTCTACACCTCCCAACTAGCTGTAATTGCAAGCATGGCCCATGAACACCTGGCTTCAACCATCTAAACGTCAACTTGGGGGAGAAGGGGGCGGCTAACATCACAATACAGAATGATCAGAAAAGGCAATGTGTAATCAAGACTTCAAAGCAGATGCAGTCAACAAAAAGCAATGCACTCCAAAGAGTTCTCTTTCTCCCAATAGTCAGACACAGTCTGCTTACACATGCTCACCACCTACCTCCACCCACCTCCAATAGTAAAACATAGCGCTTTTTTCTTGCTTCTTTGCTAAGTTGCATCTGCTCCACACCTGTTCCACTCCTAGTCTCTTTCAGATAGGTCAGTGATACCCAGATGGCTGCCAAGAGGATGAGGCAGTTACTCTTCTACACGTGGCACCTCATCATCATTTTCTTACCAGCTATAAATGGAATGGTAGGAGTGTAAGACAAGGAGAGAGAAGGGTGTGATTGGCGGACCCTCCGTGCACCCCTCTAGGTGGCACCCCTAGAGGGGCGCTATGCAGGTGGAGGTGAACATTTGCCTGCAGGATGCTATCAGGTGCACATCTGTTTGGCACTCAGCTCCAGAAGAGTTACCTCAACCTGTCTATCTACAGTACTAGCTTTCTTAGTGAAAAAGAAAAGTAGTCCAGGTGTGATATAAAAGTAATAATAAAAATAAAAGGAAACACAAAATAAACCAAATAAAACCTCTCTTGGTTCCTTGGAGTATCTGATGTTGATTTTTCTCAAAATTTATTATACATAGCAAAGTTCAAATGTTTGTTTGACAGAACTTCATTCTAAGTTCTGTTTTCCAGTAGAAAAAAAAAGGTGGGTAGATTCCAAGTTTATGAATCACTGTACAGTGGTTCTCAGGAGAAAAGAAAATTGTGGAAGATGACCTTTGTTCTTTTCTACTGTGTTATTTCTTCTTTCCTTGCAGGTTTATGCATTCCTAAATCCAAGACATTCTGAGGTATTTACTCTGTTTGGGAGATTTTATAATTTGTTTGTACAACCTTCAGGGGGAAGAATTTGTTTCAAATTCAAAAAGCTTTTTTCTTAGGTTTCGTGGGGAGCAATCAATGGAGTTGGGAAGGTCAAAGGCAAAAATGATGGAGGTTTCAGTAGGGATTCAAATACTTATATACTTCATAAAAATGGAATAATGAGGCCGAGAATTTGGTCTAGTGGTAGAGTGCTTGCCAAGCATGCATGAAGACCAGGGTTCGATTCCTAAGTACCACATACATAGAAAAAAGCCAGAAGTGGTGCTGAGGCTCAAGGGCTAGAGCTCTATCCTTGAGAAAGTCCAAGGACAGTGCTCAGACCCTGAACTCAAGCCCAGGACTGGCAAAAAATGAAATAATGAACAGGAATAATAGCTCACACCTGTAATCCTAGCTACTCAAGAAGCTGAGGAACACAGTTCAAAGTCAGCCTGGAAAAATCTATGAGTCTCTTATCTCTAATTAACCACCCCCCAAAAAGCTGGAAGTGGTGCTATGACTCAAGTGGTAGAGTGCTTGCCTTCAGCAAAAATAGGTGCAGTCTCAGGGCTCAAACCCTGAATTCAAGCCCCAGGAGCAATAATAATAATAATAATAATAATAATAATAATAATAATAAATAAAACACATTAAAACCTGGAAAACATAAAGGGAAAAGAATAAAAAAGGCGGTGAATTTGATCAAAGTACATTGTATGCATGGAAATACCTGGTACAATAAATATATGCTAATAAGAAGTTTGAAAAGCTTAGCTCCCCAAACCACTGCTAGTACTGGAGTATAAACTCAGGGTCTTGCCCTCTTGATAGGCTTTTTCACCACAGTGCTGGTCTTCTACCACTTATATACCTTCACTTCCAAGTTTTTTTATTATTAAATTTGATTGTAAAGGTATGGAGGGGTTACAGTTCCATAAGTGAGGTAATGAGTACATTTCTTTTTAAACAATGTCACACCTTCCTTATTTTCTCCCAATTTTTCCCATTCTGACTTCTGTCTCTCCCAAGTTGTATAATTCTTTTCCAACATGGTGTCCGGTGAGTATCACTGTCCAGCTTTGTGGTGAATCATTAGAGATATGAGTCTAATGAACTTTCCAGCCTGGTCTGGCTTTGAACCGTGATTCTCAGATCTCAGCCTCCTGTGTAGCCAGGATTACAAACCAGCAACCAGCATTATTTTTTTCTTTTTAAAGCTCATCTTTTTCCCCCTCATCATAGAATAATGTGGCTTGAACTATTCTATTTCTTTTTAGTTGAGATATAAATCACTTAACATAAAACTTTCCATTGTGGCCATTTTAGAGCTTAACACTTAATGACATTTAGTATATTATCAGTGTCACACACCATCATCATTCTCTACATCTAGAATTTTATACAAGTTAAAAAAAGGAAGCCCTGGGCCGGAATTATGGACTAGTGGTAGAGTGCTTGCCTAGCATGCACGAATACCCGGGTTTGATTCGTTGGTACCACATACATAGAAAAAAGCCGGAAGTGGTGCTGAGGCTCAAGTGGTAGAGCTCTAGCCTTGAGAAAGTCCAAGGACAGTGCTCAGGCCCTGAGCCCAAGCCCAAGACTGGCAAAAAAAAAAAAAAGAAGAAGCCCTGTATTTATTACACTGTCACTTCTCATTTCTCCTCCACCCAGTCCCTTCCAATATCTAACCTGCTTTATATATCTATGAATGTACCGGAATGCAAATGAAATTACACAGTATGTAACTTTCTAAGTTTGGCTTTTTTCACTTTGTTTTTTTGTTTTTGTTTTTTTTTATTAAAGAATTTATTAACGTTGACTTTTACATTGTATTTTAAATGACAAGTTTAACAAACAAGTGTTCAAGGAGGGAATCTCTATTTAGAATCACTGGGACTTAGTATTTAGAACTTAATCACAATTAGGCTAAGGGTTTGTATGTCATAGAAACATATTAATTTATGAAGTAAAACATTATGTCTATAGAGTCATAGGTTTTTATGTCTATACAGTTATGTTTATATTTCCATTACCATGTCCATAGCTTTGGGTATGCAGTTATTGAGTCCTCTCTCTTTTACTCTTTGGATTTAATAGCCACATAGTAAGGATACCATGCGCCTTTTGTTCCTTAGGTCTTGACTTATCTCACTCAACATGATTCGCTCTATATTCATCCACTTCCCTGTGAATGCCATTATTTTATCTTGTCTGTTGGCTATGTAGAATTCCATTGTGTATATATACCACATTTTCTGTATCCATTCATCTGCAGTAGGGCTTGTTTTTTGTTTTGGGGGTTTGTTTGGCCAGTGGTGGGGATGGAACTCAGGGCCTGAGCACTGTCCTTGGGCTTTCTCAAGGCTAGAACTCTACCCCGTAAGCTACAGCACCACTCCCAGCTTTTTGCTTTGAATGTGGTACCAAGGAATCAAACCTGGGCCTTCGTGCATGCTAGACAAGCACTCTTAGCACTATGCCAAACTTCTGGCCCCAGGCTTTTTTCACTTTTAATGCTATTTATGTTGTAGTAAGTGTTCAATTTGGTACATGTAAACATTTTTTTTTGCCAGTACTGGAACTTGAAATCAGGGCCTGGGTACTGTCCCTGAGCTTCTTTTGCTCAAGACTAGCACTTTACCACTTGAGTCACAGCACCACTTCTGGCTTTTTCTGTTTATGTAGTACTGAGGAATTGATCCCAGGGCTTCATGCATGCTAAGCAAGCACTCTACTACTAAGCCACATTCCCAGCCCCACATTTATTTTTTAATGACTGAAAATTATTCTATAGTATAAATAAACTATGCTTGTTCAAAAAGAAATATTTCATTATTAGGAGAAATTCGTTTACCAAATAATGTAAATTCTTTTGTATTTATTTAGAAATAAATAACTATTTTGTAAATATGATTGGGTACAGCTTGATATCTTTGCATTGCATCTATGTAGAACCTTAATGTTTTTAAAGAAAACTAGCCAGGTGCTGGTGTTTACTACGACTAGCCACTCAGAAAGCAGAGATCTGAGGATCTGAGGATCACAATTCAAAGCCAGTCCAAAAAGGCAAATCTGTGAGAATCTTATCTTCCAGTAACCAACACAAAACTGAAAGTAAAGGTATGACTCAAGTTGTAGAGGGCCAGCTTTGAATGAAAAGCCAAAATGAGTACAAGGCCTGAGTTCAAGCCCCACATTGGAACATACACACACACAAAATTTTTAAAGAAACCAGTAAGCAACAAAATAGTTTTGCTAAAGAACAATTGTCCCAAACTTATACCTCCTATCTAACACAGTTCTATTGCATGTAGAAAGTTACTTCAAAAATCTTCATGGAGTTCAGAGAGTCCAAAATGGAAAATCATTAGATAGAACATATTTTAAGCTTATCAGATTATTGGATCTGCCTCTTAAGTTACTCTAATCATATTCTTGATTATCATTTCTTTCTTCTGAGGAGATTTTTTCAGATATTTTTAATGATCTCTCAGAAGACATACTTATCTCTCAGAAGACATACTTTACCTTTCCCCTTACACTCTGTGTGTGTGTGTGTGTGTGTGTGTGTGTGTGTGTGTGTGTGTATTCTAAGGATTGAGCATAAGGCCTGGTCACTGACTTTGGGCTTTCTTGCTCAAGGCTAGCACTCTATCACTTCCACTTTTGTTTTGTTTTGTTTGAGAATTAACTGTAGATAAGAGTCTTGGATTTTTCTGTCCAGGCTGGCTTTGAACCTTAATCTTCAAATCTTAACTTCCTGAGTGGCCACAATTACAGATGTGAGCTACAATGCCCAATTCCTTTTGCATTTCACATATTTGGTATGGATTGCTTCTTCTGGGATCTTTCAAATCTGTTAAGATCTGAATATCTTACATTTTATAGATTTATTGACATTAATCCCTCATATTTTAATGTCCTTTCCTAAGCTTCTCAAATCTTTCCACTTTTCATGGAAGGGGGATTTCGTGAATGATTTTACTTATTCAACAATTTTGTTCCTTTTACATCTTCAGTATATTCCTATTTAATTTCATGTATAAATATATTCCATGTCTGGGCAACATGATTTTCAGAGAAACTAAAGCTACATATTGGAACAGCATTTTATGAGGGTATGAAAATTCTTTGTCTCCTATTATTGGTTGATTTATTGTAGACTGATTGAAATATGCACACAAAAAATGTAACATGAATTAAAAGTTGAGAAGTAATGCTGAGAATAGACTCTGTCTCCTAACTCCCAATTTAGTGCACTTTTTGTCAAAAACCCAAAACTCATAGCGTTTATGACCTAGTTCATACTGTCTGTACCCAATACGGTAGTTAAAAACAGGACAGTATCCATAAAAATGTATTATTGAGTATTCTGTTACTAATTTACTTCAAGAAATACTGGGCTATGTATTTATTTCTGTTTTATAGGGTATATTATTAGAAGTTGAGTTGCAGGAAATAAAGCATTAAAATATAAAATAATAATAATATGTATTTTGTGGTCCTAATATCACCAGCACTGATTCATGAAGAAAGCATTCATTGTAAATCCAAATCTAAATGTGAAGCATGAAGAAGCCAGTTAGGATACTTGAAACCCAAGTAAAACTGTAGGAAAGAAATGATAGTTATATAACTATTATTTGTCTCACAAGGGAATAAGATAACTGGATATGAGAAGGAAGGAAGTTTCTAACAAACAAAATAAAAATAAAGGAGAATAAACTGTTCCTAAATATTATAGACAGCTTCAAACGTAAGTTTTTCTGTAAACTTACCATTTGAAAAGTAATAGAAAATAACTTTATGTAGGAGGAGATTTTTTGGGAGGGAAGAAAAAACAAACATTGACATTTTGAAGACCTAAATGTCTTAAATGGAATGACTATTAAAATGAAAAAGTGAGACTTCGCAGAGTCATTTCAGAGATTATATCTGAGCAGCATCCTAAGAGGCAGATAATGAATGACTCAGCTAATCTGTGCACTTCAGACTGACTCACACGTTTTGGAAAGTTTCATGGAATCATTGATTGTGGCAGTGTTTTTCCCTTTGTTCCACCTGGCAATGCCAAACAAATCCTGAAACATTAGTGATTTTGCTAGCTCTGATTTTCTCAGGGAAACATTTCTGCAACAAAATCTGCCTGCAACAAATTCAAAGCTCTAAATATGTAGGCATTTAGTCTACATGAGTAGCACTCGTCAACATAACCAACCTGCACCAATGGAATGGGAATGTGATGGGAAGTACAAACAGAACCTTCACAGGAGAAGCATGGCAGACCCAAGCTGGGCTTGATTTTTCAGGTGAAGAAAGGGCACCCCTTGCCCCCCACTGCCACATGAGTAATGCTTTTGGGTAGATGTTTTATATGTGTACATACTATCTGATGCAGTAGGAAATATAAGGGAAATCAAAATATGGAAGTCTTGGCATTTGCCCTAGAAACGCTCATCATCTGTTGGAGGAAGTACAGTAGTAAATAATGAGTGGTACAAGTGACATATTATAATACATGCCAGAGAAATAGGTTGAGGGAGGGAGTCTGAAATTGTCATTCTTACTCCAGTAGGATTGACAAATCCTCACAAAGTATATAGCATGGGACCTGGGGTTTAAAGGATAAATTGAAATTTTAAATACTGAAAAAATAAGCAGTGCATTTCACCAAGAGGCAAAGGCATTGCAAGGAAGGGACAGTGAAATGTCAGTAATGGGATATGTTCAGAGGATGGTTAATAATCCAGTCCAACCATAGAGCTGAAGATGGACATGGGAAGATAGGACACATAGATGTGTCAGGCCAGGATGGCTCTCTTGGAAGGGGGTTCTCATTATCTGTGTCTTGCTATTATCCTAATCTTCAGATATATCTACCCTAGAAAGAGCTATTCTAAAGCTATGATTCAGTTTCTTGGCATAGTCCAACCTGATTGATGATTAATAGTAGTCTAAGAAAAGCTTCAAATCTTCTCTAGATCCATACATCCTTATGTTTCTTATGCTAAGAATTTACAGTTCCAAGTCCTTGATAAATATCGGATGGAAATTTTAATGATGAATCATATTCTTGTGCATAAATGTATACACATGGACATGTGATCAAAGAAACGTGTGCTGCTTTTCAAATGTACCAGTTTAATGGCTGTGCTGCAACTTTCAAAATATGCTCACTTCCACTGCTTATACAATTCTCTGACGCTCTGCTATTTTCCTGCAGGATTGAAAAAACGTACAAGGAAGGCCTTTGGAATACGGAAGAAAGAAAAGGACACTGATTCTACGTATGTACTTGAAGAGTTTATCTCTCACTTTGCCTAAGAAATTCTGTTGTAATGGTCACTAAATTGTCACTGGATTTCTTTGGGTAGCATGTATTTTCTTTTTTTTATATTCTTTTTCTTCATGTTTCAAATATATTTTTATTGTAATTAATAGAAGGGTTACATTATATTTGCCAGATAGAAGGTGCATGAATTCACATACATTGATACCCTTTCTCATGTCTTGGTCCCCATTTCCCTCCCCCCAACCCCTACCCATCATCTTGTTTTCCCCCCTTCCCTATCCAATTTCAAATAACCAAATAAAAATATATCTAATATATAAGATAACAAAGGGAGATACTGTAACAGTATGAAATAACCAAGGGACAGCAAAAGAGATGAGAGATAACATAGTACATTAAGGACAACAATCACTCATTGTATGGCTTTTGTTTCTATATCCTAGAGGTCCTTTCATTTAGCATCATACGATATAGCCTTATGTATCTATGTTTTGTTCTGTTGCAAATCTCTGCTAGGAGAGCCCAAGGTTTCTACTGATTATGACAAATGAGGGAAACCATTGCAGAGTAGCATGTATTTTCTTTCTGTGCTACCCCATTTCTGGGTAAACTGTATTTGCTTCTCTTAAATACTTTGTAGATTTGTGCTGAAATGGGAATATTTTTCATTACTCACCTAGTGTTTCATCATTTTTCAATACCTGATATCCTTACTTTTCATAGTCCTGAAAAGCAAAGGTGTGATTGTGATTACTATTTTGGTGGGAGAAGGGGCATAAATGATAAATGCATTTGTTTTCTCATGATGCCTCTAGTATCTAGAACAAAGCAGCAATTAAATACTTGTATAGGTGAACTAGCTCTAGACAAAAACCAGAAATGTATAATAAATAGCTTCCCAAAGTTCTTGCTTGAGATGCCAAGAGTTTGTAGAAACAGAATGGTAAATCAACCAACAGAATTCGCAGGAATGATAGGATAGGATATTTGGCTATGAATAAGAAACAAATGCCAGAGCAATTATGAGTATACTTTAATGTGTTTAAATTATCATATCCAAGAGAAATAATTGCCCATGGAAATTAATGTTAAACTGAAACTATTTCTTCTACTTAGTTGATAATTTTGAATTCTCCTTCAGAACTCTGACACAAACTCTCAAGAATCTTTTTGAGCCAATAGGTAACTAATATATGAAGTCAGCTGACCAAGAACTTGAGATCCCAACACAAGATTCATATACAAAGAAAACTGCTAGTCAGTGCAACTGGTTGTGAACAGGTAGAAGTGTAAATCTGAGATGGGAGTTTTGTCTATAAGAATGGAGTACAGCTGAGCACGGTGGCTCACGCCTATAATCCTAGCTACTCAGGAGGCTGAGATTTGAGGATCAAGGTTCAAAGCCAGCCCAGGCACCTAAGGACCTGAGACTCTTATCTCCAATTAAACTCTAGCAAATGAGAACTGGGCCTTGGCTCAAGGGTAGGGCCTTGAGCTGAAGAGCTCAGAGACAGCTCCCAGTCCGAGTTCAAGCCCCATGACCCACAAAAAATTAAAATAAAATAAAAATAAAAGAATGGAGTACGGCCAGATGCTGGTGGTTCATGCCTATAATCCTAACTACACAGGAGGCTGATATCTGAGGATCATAGTTCAAAGCCAGGCTGGGCCAGAAAGTCTTATCTCCAATTAGCCAATTTATAAGCTGGAAATAGAGCTGTGGCTCAAGTGATAGATCTCCAGCCTTGAGCAAAAAAAGCTGAAGAACAACAAGCCCTTAGTTGAAGCCCCAGTACCAGCATATACATAACAAATACAAACAAAAACACCAGACTGAGTCCATTAAAACACTGACATATTCAAAAGCCCTAAAAGAATATTAGAAGAAAGGAAATCAAAACTTGTGTCAGCATGAGTAAAAGTGAAGATAGACCATATTTATTCTAATCTTTAACTTTCCATTCTGTGCATTTTAATGAAAGCATTTTCTCCATGAATATGTAATTCACGACCTAAAATATCTACTACAGAATTATTTCAAGCTTTTATACAACTAAACGAAACAACCTAGTTCAAAGGCCTATTTAATCGTTTAAAATTCTCCATAAATGACAGCTGCTACCATCCTTATTATTGAAACCATTTATAGTAAAATGTTCCTAAGGAGCGATTAAACTTGAATTTCTTAAAAATGTTAGAGTGAGAAAGCTCATATATGGTAGATGCTTTAAGGCAGGAGATCCTTGAATTTGGCCTACAAGAAGGTAAGGATATGGTTTCACACTGGGTAACAATGGCAAAGGAAAGATGGGAAAATCCAGTGGGTATTTAGGACACAATAAATGGGACTGAATGTCTACCAGTGGGCTCCAGGTAAAAGTGATAACGGGAAGGCAAGGCTGGGAAAGGAATGAGAACCAAATTGAAGAGGACTTGAGTCCCATGTTGAGGTGTCTTGTCTTCCTTCTGTACTTAATGGATCACCTTGAAACCATGAACATTTTTACATCAGAGAATAGAATGGATTGGGAAGTTATTTTTTTATTTAGATACAAAAATGTTCATGTTCTTGTTCTTAGATTTTTCTTTGTTACTTTTGTTCTAGTTACTGTTTATTAGAAGCATTTATGGTACTTCTGAGAATTTTTTTCACTAAATGTTAAAATTGAGACAATTTTTTCTGCGAATTATATAATTTATATTGCTTCTAAATGTTATTTCCTCCACAGCAATATAGGCTGTGGTGCTGGAACACTCGGGCTCTTGTCACAGCCAGGAACTCCATAGGTGTGGAAATTACACTTGCTTCCACTAGGCCTCACTTTCTCACCTGTAAAAACAAAAGTTTACACTAGATTCAATTCATTTTTATTCAAAGGCCAGACACTGAGCTAGGCGGTCTATCAAGCACATCTAATACCCACTTCCATGTGCCATGTGCTGTGTGGGAAACTGTTACCAAGGCCAAGCTGAGTGTTCTACAGACAGTGACTGTAACTGCAGTAGACATTTCTGCTACCTGTAAAAGTTAGAAAGACAAATAAATGTTCTCATGGTGGTGAAACAAGAGGGTAAGCAACCTCTCTTATTTACATGTGGCCAATAGTGGTTGGGTCTTCCATCACCATTTCTGAAGTCATGAAAATAAGTTTTCCCTTATGGCTTTGAGTAGATGCCCAGTATCTCTGTGAGGCCCTCGAAGGAGACATTGGTTTGTAATCATCTTACCTTATTTTTTATCATCAGGATGTCCAAATTATGTGGGAGATAGCAAATTAGCTCTTAATTGGTTCCCCTAGTAGTGATAATCAAGGATAAGAGGGTTTTTTTTAGAAGCCTTTGTTGTTTTGTTGTTTTTCATGAAGCCCTGTCTTAATTGGATCATACATCATTTATTGGAAAAAGGGTCATAAATGCAAAGGGGTTAGGAAAATGCTCTGGCAATTTACTGTCCCTTCAGCTTCGGTTAACGCCTATGTTAGCCTGTGATCATTGAGACCTTGTTGATGCAAACTGTTTTCAGGGCCATTGCAGCTGGCTCAGGGTTGCTAAGCAACCTGCTGGAGTAGCAGCCAGCCACTGATTGAACTGCCTAAGATAGAGTAGGGTAAGGACTAGAGCTTCCTGATTTGATCATCATTACTGTGGCTAACAGAAAGAGGAAAGGAAAGAGCCTGTGTGCTACATGGCAGGATCCACGCAAGGTATTTTGTTGCAATGATTTTTTTTTCTAATCCTAACTATAATTCAATAAGGTTGGCACTAACATCTCAGTTCAAGAAATGAGAAATCACTTCCCAAAATTGAATCATTTGCTGAAGGCTATGTAGAAAATAAGGCTGAGAACCTATAATCCTGCTCCAGAAATGAGGGCATAGGTGTTTATCAAACCAAAGGAAAGGCAGGAATGGGCAAGATTATAACCCAAATAGGAGGATGAAAAGACAATTGACATCATTGTAAGTAATAACTGAAACTTAAAAACTGGAGTCCATAATAGAGGAGTGGCTTTCAAGTAAGCATCAAGAAATGTAATAGAAAAATAAAACCATTTTGATAACATAGGAAACATCACAGGACTACAATGCTAGTATTGGAGGCTGCTGGAATCACTCCTTTCCCTACACTAAATCAGATTATAGAATGATCATCATTATCCAGTTCAAGTTGAATACACACTGCATTCTAGGCACTATTCTAGGCTCTCTCTTGTATTAACTTATTGGATTCTCTAATGGCTCTCTGGGCATATGATATCGCCATGTCTGTATCAGAGATGGAAATCAAGACACAATGAGTAAAGTAACTTGCCTACACTGCTGAAGCTAAGAAATCTTTACCAGTTAGAACTAGGCAATCTGAAACCAGAGCTGGTATTCTTGGTCAGCCACCATCCTTGCTGCTTCTGAGCAGGGAAACACCAGCCCGATGGCCACGGGTTGACAAAATGATGGATTACAGGTGTAAGCCACCGGCTCCTGGCTTCTGGTTTATACTTTTAAATATCTCTTTGTAGCTAGAAAAGGCATGAAATCACCTAACCTCCCATTCAGAACCCCTGGACCAATACTACGCAGCAAGCATCACAGCCAAGCCAACCTCTGCTACCTTCTCTTCTCTACATCTATTGTTATCTCCAAAGGCATCCTTACAGCAACAGTGCCTCTATCCAAAAGCTGCTAAATCACTTCTCTCCTTTACCAGGGACGGGAATCTTAGTTAGAAACACTCTGTGTGTGTGTGTGTGTGTGTGTGTGTGTGTGTGTGTGTGTGTGTGTGTTTGCAGTAGACAAATATACAAATTAAAGTTGGCTTAGATTAGTATGCTCTGGCAGTTGTGTTTTATGCTTTCCTCCTGTCCTGGCCTTACTACGTATAGCTCACTGGATGAGTTGCCTGCCTCATTCTTTCTATAAGGAACAAGACTTCTTTTTTTAATTATCTTTTTTTATTTATTTATTTATTTATTGCCAGTCCTGGGCTTGAGCTCAGGGTTTGAGCACTGTCCTTGGACTTTCTCAAGGCTAGAGCTCTACCACTTGAGCCTCAGCATCACTTCCAGCTTTTTGCTATGTATGTGGAGTACCGAGGAATCGAACCCGAGTCTTCGTGCATGCTAGGCAAGCACTCTACCACTAGGCCAAACTCCCGGCCCCTTAATTATCTTTTTTTAATTATACAGGGTTAGAGTTACATTTGCCAGGTAGTAGTTACATTACTTCTCACACATTAATACCCCTTCTCATGATTTTGTCTCCATTGCCCTCTCTCCACACCCTCCCAATCATCTTGTTTTTCCCCTTTCCTTTTGTATTTCAAATACAATATATCAGGTAACAAAATCAGATACAGTAACAATAGGAGATTAACCAAAGGCAAAAAAAAGAAGAGAAATAACATATCCCTGGTTCTAATCAAGTGTCCACTATTATACTCAATATTCAGTCACTGAATTATAACCTGTGGCAGAAGAAATTCTTCCTGTTCTATTTTAGATAGAACACCTTCAGGACCACTTAATTTCTCATTCCTAGAGTATGCCCAAATGTTCCAAGGTTTTTATCAACTCCCATGGTCTCATTATCATAGTCCTCTCTGCTTCTAGTTCCTATGTAGTTTCTGGATTCACCTATTTCTTAGTAGAACTTGCTATGTGAAAATGATGCACTCTACCAAGGAAGGGATCATAATCCAATGAAACAGTTTTCCTTGAAGGGCAGATAACATAATACTAACTCATTCCCCTTTTCTCCACACTCTTGAACTATGTCACCCCTCCTCAGAACCAATTTCCTTACTTAGTCCCACTTCCAAAGGAAAAATTCTACCCAAATCAGAGAAATAACACAATACAGGTCCCTGTCTAGGCATAGTTCTGGTTCCTTTTAATAATATAATGACATTTTTTAAAGTCCTTACAAGGTGAATTAAAATGATAAATAACCAGGTAACTGTTTCTGCCCTCCTTTTACTCCTTCTGCTTATACTGTCCAGCTTCTCACCGAAACAAGACAAAACAATTCCCCTACCTTGCTCAACAATTCAGTATGGTTGCAAGTGGGATATTTGGTGATGTGGTCCTACTGAAGAGAAATCATGGAAAATAAATAAAATTACAATGAACTCATACTTTCATACTTAGAGTAAGAAACTACTGTAAGTTCATTGCATACAGCATCTTACTTCAACTACCTAGAAGTAGTTAGGTAACTGACCAAGGTCACAGACCCATGACATGGTGAAAACTGAAGCTAGAGACTGATCTTACTCTGCCTGGATTTTAGTCACTAGAGGGAGCCACTGAGCAAAATACTGCCCTCCATCTCCTCTTTTAATTGAAAGAAATGTAAATACAGAAATATGAAGAAAGTAGAGAATCTCAAAATAAATTCTGTACAAAAGACAATTCTGGACCACTCACAAGGGGAAAGATATGGAAGAACAAATCATGTATGTGTCTTACGATCGTTTTGAGTGGAACCAGCTAGGCTGGGGTAGGTTTTAATGAATTAACTCTCTTCCCAAAGTGGACCAAGGCACCTCACCACTATTTTGTGCTTTCACACCTTCATTTTTTTGCCTGTCCTGGGTTTGAACTCAGGGCCTGAGCACTGTCCTTGGACTTTCTCAAGGCTAGAGCTCTACCACTTGAGCCTCAGCACCACTTCTGGTTTTTCTATGTATGTGGTACCGAGGAATCAAACTTGGGTCTTTATGCATGCTAGACAAGCACTCTATCACTAGGCCAAACTCCCGGCCCCCACCTTCATTCTTAATGAGAATATCACTCCCACATATCCACACCCCCCCACAGTCAAATATTATTCAATTCACTTGTTTTTTTATTATTTCATTTTCCTTAGTCATGGTTACTGCAGTGGGAACAAAGGAGAGGGTGAATGTAATAGATACTGACTTTGTTTAGTCAGTTAGTTCTATGAGACAGGGTCTTGTCAATGTAGCCTGGGCTGGTTTTGAACTCTCAGTCTTCCAGCTTTAGTTCCTAAGCACTGGGATTACAGGCATGCACCATCTCACCCAACTGGTTAATGATTTTTTATTGCCGTTCTTTAATCTGTACTGTAAGAATGATTCGTGTTCTTAATAGGGATCACTTTCTTTTTATTACAGAGGTTCACCAGATCGAGATGGAATTGTAAGTATTTTAATAATCATTTATACTAAGGGTTTGCACCTCAATATATTCTATGTTGAAATTTCCTAAATCCCATTTTTTTCTTTTTTTCTTGCTTGGATGACTTTTCCGACCTCTCACTGTTGTAAAATCTTGTTCTAGTAATTGCATGGGATATAAATGTGGTCTTGGTCACGTTAGACTTATTTATTGCATTCACCTAAAACCTTGCAGGCAAGTTAACTAGTCAGAGAGATGATGGGTCAAAAGCCAGATAGTTCATTCTGGGGTTGCTACCATCAATAGTTATTTCATTGCCAATTTAATGATATAAAAGCTCATTATGTGAGAATGGTCTTCTCCAACAGATGACACAGAGTCATAAAGAAGCAGGGATCTAATAAAACTGGAAGAAAAAAACAAAAGCTTTTCCCTTGAGTAGCCGGGCTACAGTTCCATTTTCTATATTAAATTCAAAATTAGGGAATGGTCATAAAACCACTTATGACTGAATTTACAGCCTGAAGAAGGAAAATGTGTCCAGTGGGTTTGATTTAACAGCAACTCTGACAACTTGCTAGCCACCAGCTTTTTTTTTGAAAAGAAGTCGGTGGTATACTGGCTTTATCCCAGTTACACTTATGGGATTCTGTCCTCGCTTCTAAAATGACTTCCTTCAGAGTCTAAATCAGATGCCTATTCAGAGGTTCAATAGAACAGCTGCTATGGAAATAAAAGATGGACTCACATTAGGCTCACTGGGTTGAAGTGAGAACTAAAATAAATCCAGTGGTTAAAAATATTTTTTGAAAAAAAATCACCCTTTATGAAGTTATACTAAATTAGGATGCTAGCTGCAACAACAGTAGGAATTTTTCTGCTGCCCTTGACTCAAGGTTCTTAGTTTTGGGGGTGCCTTTTGCATTCATGTGGTTCTTGCTATGAAATGTTAAGAAAATAGACTGAAATTGACCAGACATTTGGGTAACACTATAATCAAGGCTCTATTCAGCAGGGGAAAAAAAAGACCCAGAAGACTCAGCTTCTCCTCACCTCTTGCTTCTGGCTCAGAGCCCTCTCGTTAACTCTGTCTCAGGTACTCTCTTCTCCTGTGTCTTCTCTTTGCTTCTGGCTTAGTCCCCTGCCTGAGTCCTCTTGTTCTTTCCCCTCCCATCTTTGCAAGACTGCTCTGTTAGCTACTCTGCTTTCTATCCTGCTGCTCTGGAGTCAATTGCTATTTCTTGCTTCTCTCACTGTAGCACTCTCAGATCTTGTCATTGTCTTTCTCTGACACCTGCCCCCATGCTCATTATCTCTAAGACACCATCGTTTACTCACTGTGCTCTGCTCTTTTGGGGGGTGGGCATCAGTGTAAATCTATAGAATACACACTTTGGCATTTGATACAGCCGCTGATGCAGAGAAGATGATCTTGAACAAGTGTTTCATTAAGGAATGCAACAGGCAGTGTGAGGACTTACTTTCCCCACATCAGACTTCATGCCCATTTCCTGAACCCTTCTACTCCTCACCACCCCAAATCCTACAAAGCTAGTTAACAGTTGTATCCTCTGGTCCCTAATTTAAAATATCTCAAATATCCCTGATCATTATTATTAAGAAAGAAAAATTATTTAATTTCACTTTCTCTGGGAATAATAGGCCTTTACTGAAAAAGATTACTTTCAGAATGAATAAATACATGTTCTCAAGTAGAAATACTGTATTTAGAATAAACACAATTTTTTTCAAAATATCTACTGCGTCACTAGTAATTGGAAAATATTGGCCAACTGCTATTTTTACCATGTTAAGAAAATGTTCAGCTTTTCCCCCCAAAATTTAATCGACAGCATGTTGAAAACCAGTACTGTTTTGCTGGATCTGAAGCTCTGTTTGTCTTTCATCCTTAGATACCTCAACCTGATTTTCAACTGAAACTGATTTCTTTAAGAACCTTGAGCCTGTGAACTCTGGTGCACTCTTATGTGGCTGAGAGTGTCCATGTGGCTGCCTTTAGAGTGACAGAAGATGAGGTTGATAGTTTCACCAAGGTAGTCTCCCTAAAATACAGATGGCATTGCCCTAGCTATCTGGTGAACACCAGATAGCTTGCTTCACTTCCAGCTCTCTGAATGTGCTGAGGCCCATAACTAGTGTTGGTGCCTTTCTTCCATCTCCACCAATAGGTCAGGGCTGTATGTGTTTAGTTGGGCTTCGTCTTGCTGCCCACTGGCTGCGTGTGCTCTTTGCTGTGAGTGTGTACCCACAGCTTCTTGTCACCGTGTTGAGACCTCAGGCAGCTGTGTGTGACTATGCATTCTGACTCAGAGACAAATTCTAATTTGCTCAGAGTACATTTTAACATTTTCCTGAGTAGCTGCAATTTTCCTTCACAGATACACTGGGGCTATCTGGGTCATGGCCTTTGCTGTAAGGAAATCTTTTCTTTTTCTTTCTTTTTTTCTTCCCCTGACTTGGCAAGCAGGAAAGTACACGGGGCTTAGACCTGTCAGCTCTGTGTGCTGTATGTATCGATGAGCCTTAGGATATCTCTAATGGAAGAAACAGAGAACTAAATCAACTTTTCCTTAGATTAGAAATGACAACCATTTTTTTACTCAGTTGCTTCTTGTGTGTCTTGGTGTTTGTTTTCTATTTGTAAACAAAAAGTGCTGTCTGAAAGAGAAATAGATCCACAAAGTCCCTAAAGCCTGAGGGCACATGTCCTTTCTCCTTTCGATTCCTGGACTAGCCAAGCTGGCCTGCTGAATAGAGCCTCATTATGGGCCCCAAAGTCAACTCTTTGCCTAAGCAACCCTGCCAAGATTGGTAGGCTATACAATTTGGCCTAGAAATTGCTTCTTCTATGGTATGTTTGCTGACTCCATGTGATTCTTTATATGTGTCTTGAAGAACAAACAGATCCTTTAACAACTTTTTTCTACATGAAAACAATCAATTCCAGCAGCCCAGCCCACATGAACCACCCTACAATTACAAAGCAGAGTGTGCGCGTGAAGGAGGAAAAAAAGTTTCGGTAAGGAAACAGATTTTAGTTTAAAACATTTCCAAGGGGTTATAAAAAACAGTGAGTAAAAACTAAGATCGAAATTTGGAGAACACAGTTACACGTCTAAGGAGTGTCTTTCCTAGGTATCTTCTCATTATCTCTGGCTTTCTGAGACCAATTTGAAATCAACCATATCAACTTTATATGGTGCCATTCAAATAGTCTCCTAAAGAATGATCAGGCAGAAAAGATTCGGGTTTCTTTCATCTTCGATTTAAATTGTTCAGAAAATCTGCTATCTATCAAGAAGGCCTTGGCCTTACTGAAACATCACCATGCTAATTGAACACTATCATTTATCAGGATAAGATAAGCAGTAGCTAAATAATATCAGACCAATGTTCTTCACCAAAGGCTGTAGAGTCAAGGTATGTGGATCCTAGACTGTACTATGCAACAACTGGGGCTGTGTTATCCAATTTGGCAGGCACATGTGGCTTTGTAATTAAAAGTCAGCCCCTCTGTGACCCTTGCCACATTTTAAGTATTCAAAATTGCGACTATCCAGTGTTCTCCAGCAAGAAAATAGATCAAGCATTACCATCTGCAGAGTCAGTTCTATTGGGCAGTGCTGGCCTATATGACTGTTTTCAAAGTGATTCAAGTCAGCCTTAGTGAGTGAAGATAATATTTCAGAAGGACATCAACTATATTTAACCCTTGTCACCCAAAGATCACCATGTAGCCATGAGCTGACCTCCAAAAAAGGGACCCTGGCAATGGAAACTGAGAAGTCTGATCAAACTGAAACTGAATACTATTGTTACTGTATTTATTGATTTAGCCCATCCTATTTACTGAGAATAGATGATAAGCCTAACCAAAGTAAAATGCCTATTGAAACAAGATTAGCATACCCATGAGCCTCAGTGCTCTTTAAATAATAGTAATGTATTCAAATGGCTTACGCTAGGTACAGAAGTTTAGAAAATATAGGAAACGTAGAAATAAACAAATACATATATGATACTATTCCCAGTCAGGCCTAGCAAGATGATGCTTATGCACTTACAATGTTCTTCTAAGTTTTCCATTGGAAAATCAGCAGTCAGCTTATCTCTCTACCACCATCACTAGGGACACCTTGATCAATGTGGAAACAGCAAGAACTTTTATCTTGGACTCTAACCATCTAATAATCACTAGAAACTGGCCCTTCTTTAACTTAATCATTTTCATCTGTAAAACCAATGCTATCTGCGAGAGTACAATGGCATGAATGAGACCATATTGCCAATTCCTCTAATCAAGCCAAGTGTATGTATTTGTGTGAGTGTGTTGAATATCTGCGAAAAAACAATGTATTACTACATGTTATTTGGGTCTGGTATTTGTTTTGAAGATGTTCCTGTTGTAAGAGAATTTTTTATAACTTTGTGCTCTTCCTTTATATCAATGTTGCATCAGTTTCCATGGAAATGGAAGGTTTCAGTTAACTTAAAGATAGATATTCAGGAATCTCTTTATATCTACATTGAATATGTGTTGACCAAATATGTCGGATACAAGCATACATGCATGCACACGTGTATACATACATAGATAATTTTCTCAGCTGAATATGTAGACTGCCCTGGTTTTAAAGGGCTGTAATAATGGCAATGATCTTATCATGGGAGCAAACCATCAAACTTTTAAATTGTTGAATTTAATAGTCGACCTAATCTACTTTATTTTAGTTAACAGTCATTTGTATTAAGGAATTATTTTAAAACTAAAAGACATTTGATATCAATAGTATGCTAGCCAAAAATACATGAATTTATTTCGTAGGAATCTATTTGTCTATTAGAAATTAAACTTTACATGGAACTTGGCTATCATGTATGTTTTCCTTTTTTTTTTTTTCTTTTTTTTGGCCAGTCCCATGGCTTGAACTAATGGCTTGAGTGCTGTCCTTGGACTTTCTCAAGGCTAAAGTGCTACCATTTGGGCCACACCATTTCCAGCTTTTTTCTAAGTATGTTATACCGAAGAATTGAACCCAGGTCTTCATGCATGCTAGGCAAGCACTCTACCACTAAGCCAAACTCCCAGCCCTCATGTAGGTTTTCTCAGAAGGGTTTGGAGAATTTTGCAATGAAGTTATACACCCTATAGATTGTTTGTGTTTTTTTAAGGAAGATAAGGAACGTAGCAAAAAGAAAACCATTAAACAGATTATTTAGTTGCTTCTTAAATGTGAGTGTGCTTATGGAGAGTTGATGTGACAGGTTTTGAAGACCTTTTGTAAACTAAAAAATAATACTGCTGAGGCTCTAATTCAGTGAAGACAATTCTACCTGAAGATTAGGTATTATCTAATTATAAGTAATCCTTGTCAAGAACTGAACAAAGAGGCAGATAGACCCCGGCCCTGTGTTCCAGGGTGTAACCTGTGACTGCATGATGCTTATGCTATTTTTAAGTTCTGCTGTATGGAAAAGGATAGGGCCTCAACAAATTATCTATTTCTAATGCACTCTCCACCCTCCTAAACTCCCTCCAGTTCTTGGAATGCTCAGTCAACCATCAGTAAATGTCGATTGATACTGAGTAATCAGTCGTGCTGGGTTTTCTAGTGATCTCTGTGCAAACTTCAAAAGCTTACTCTCCACCTATTTGTCAATTGCGTGTTAGCCTCCTTCATTGTAGTTCAAGTGACTTTTATTTATGATTGCAAATTTAATGGTCCTGTTCTCAAGTCTAACGCATTACCACATGGTATGTATTAGGCTGTGAGGTCTGCTATGGCTCAGTGACATGCCATGCTCCATGTGCTAAGTCCAAGAATGTCATCGGACAGACCTTCTGTCACCACCTCAATGTGTGTTCTCATCTTTTGCTAGCAAAACAGTAGTGAATCTTATCAATTTCCATTTGGGCAGTGCTATATCCTTGTTCAGCTATGGCCATGATTCTACTAGAGACTAAATTAAAATTATTAAGATAATCCACAGACAAGTAATGCTAGAATCCAGTACGAGCATTGAATGTACCCGTATAGGTGTAGATACATGGCTAAGGAAAATCCACCATAAATTCCCAAATTCTATTTAAAATTAAGTAAGAAAAAAATTAGAATATTATCATTATTTTTAATGACTAGGAGCAGAATAAACTATCCTCGAACTGACTTCCTTTCTGTTTTTTCAGAAGGGTGGTTAGAAAAAAATTGAGTCAGTGTTAACATGAAGAGATTAGTTAATGACTTGAGTGAATACCCTTTGAATCTGTTGGTACTAAATGTATATGGAAGTCAGAATGTTTCTGTTTCAAATATATATGCATGTGGCTTTATTCCCTGAAGTATAAAGGATTAAGTTATAATGTAGGTATTACTCATTCTTCCCTAGTTGAACCAAATTTGAATTCCTAGTTGTTAATATCCCTATGCCTATCTATCCTGCAGTCTTTTGTGAAATAAATGTGCAAGAAGGCTCTTGTAGGCAGTGTTTCAGATGCTAATTTTACTGTTCCATGATATTAATGTGGTTTCATGATAGGCTCTACTAATTTGTCCTTCTAGTACTGGATTGTTATAGCTCTTACTAAATATAGATAATAATTAAATTGTTTTATTATTCCACTTGGCTTTTCATTTACATGTTTCTCTTCTAAGTTTATTTTCAAATTTATTACAGAAGAAAAGCAATGGAGCACCAAATGGATTTTATGCAGAAATTGATTGGGAAAGATATGTGAGTATGAAAATATTTTCCTTGAGTGTGTATCTTACAACTTCAAAAAAGAAAATGAGGAACTCATCTTCAAAATAGGGCATAAAAATAACTCTGATCCTTTAGGCAATGCCTATCTCATTTAGGAAGGAAAAAAAGCAATAAAATCTGACAGACCCGTGTCAGAACCGCCCCCCCCCACCCCGCCGCAACATCAGTTGAAGCCAAGAACAGTTACTTGCTGAGAAGCAAAACTGAAGTTTTAGTTAACTTATATCATTGTTGCAAGAACACAAGGTGAGCTTCTAGCCCATGTTCAAAAATGAAGCTTTTTTTCTACTGTTCAGTCTGGTCATTTTCACCCTGAGCCTGTTTCTAAGCAGTTTTGAGAATCAAAACCTTAGTTTCATAACTACTATAGCCTCTGGTATAAATGTCTCCTAGGATAAATTATAGTCACTTGTTGCTTCTCAAGGGATAAGAGTGAAACCTAGCTGAGATCTACACTTTACCCAAAGTTTTTCCCAAAAGCAATTAGCAACAGCACCTCACCAGCCACATTAGAAGGACCAGGTGGATCCAAGCAAGATCACTTTCAGACTTCTAATCACATAGAATATGTAAATCACTTTTACATCAAAGATCTCTCGTTGTCAGGCCTATAACTTCAACTTTTACAGGGCCCCCCTTTATCTTCCTCCCCTCTCAGGAGTAGAATCCAAGGCTTAAAGTATCTGGAGTGACGGCCTACCTTTTGCATCAGATCTCACTTAGTTGGTTATTGGGATAATTGTTTGCTCTTAGGATTGTTATGTCATCCAATGACATAATGAGTCGCAGCATCATAAAATAAGTATCCAGATGCCAAAGATTAATCCACATGATGCAAATTGCCTTTTAACTTTCCTTTTTCCTAAAAATGCATCCTGTCTGCTATTAGTATTAGTTCAGCCAGCATTACCACCAGCCATTTTCCCAGGACTGTATGATAGAAACCTGATGTTGTTCTTGATACTTCTCTTTCTTTTTACACCTTTGCTTGGTCTGTCACCAAGAACTAAAACTCAATCCCTCCAAGTATCTTTAATTCATCATGTCTCACCAACAGAACTTAAATCATATTCATAAAAATCTTGCCTGAACTGGTATACACATTTAAAATCAGTGAGCTTTTTGTTAACCTTGTAGAACACTTCAAGATTCTGCAGTGTGACCCATCCTGAGAAGCTGTAACAAAGTTAGACTTCCACCCTTGCCCTTTGGCCACTTATGGCCTTGTGGTCTAGCCCTCCACTGTTCAGCTTCTTTTCCAGGCATGTTATCTTTGCTGTTGCCTCTCCCTTCCTGTCCTGAATTATTAATAGCACCCATTCCTACTGTGGTGGTAACTCAGCCCAAACTCTTCCCACCACTGAGGACAAACTTCCATTCCCCACCATCCTATCAGTACCTAATAATTCTAGCTGCTCAGCCTGATTCTTTCAGAATAAACTCATTTCCTCTTTCTTCCTGCTCTTACCTAACAACTCTGTGTTGCTTTTTCTCTGTAATGTTTTTGGTAGACACTTTCCCTAAGGAAACATAGTTTGCATTTCAACCGGACAAGTTGCTTAGCACCGTCCTTGGGTTGTAGGAAATGTCTGCAAAGCCTGAATGCTTTTTTTCACTGACATTTGCTCCTTCATTTAGTTTCCTAAGAGGAAGATTCTCCAAATGTTTTTTTGAGTAAATACCTAAACATGTGCTGTTCATCATTCACTGCCAAGGGTTAAAACCTTAGCCCCCTGGGCTGGAAGCATGGCCTAGTAATAGCATGCTCACCCAGCATGCCCTAAGCCCTGGGTTCAATTTCCCAGAACCACATACACAGAAAATACCAGAAGTGGCGCTGTGGCTCAAGTGGCAGATTGCTAGCCTTGAGCAAAATGTGTCCAAGGACAGTGAACAGGCCCTGAGTTCAAGCCCCAGAACTGGACAAAAAAAAAATCGTTAGCCCCCTGAAATAAAGTATATCTTTAAATACATGACTCTGGTGGGGGGATGGAGAGTCCCTCCATCTTCTCAGAATAATAACTGCTTAACATGTTCTTGTATTTTATAGAACTCACCTGAGCTGGATGAAGAAGGCTACAGCATCAGACCCGAAGAACCCGGCTATATCCTCTCTTTATTTATTATCTTTATTCTCTCTCAGAAAACAGTAATCTAAATTGAGGTTTGCCACAACCAAATCTACTATTTCTAATATTAGAAATGAAAACATAGCACAAAGAACAGCCTGATCACTAACAAGCAAGTATTTGGTCATGATCTATTCACAGAAGAGAGAGAGAGACAGAGAGAGAGAGAGAGAGACAGAGAGAGAGAGAGAGAGAGAGAGAAAGAGAGAGAGAGAGACAGAGAGAGAGAGAGAAAGAGAGAGAGAGGGAGGGAGGGAGAGAGAGACAGAGAGAGAGAGAAAGAGAGAGACAGAGACAGACAGAGAGAGACAGAGAGAGAGAGAGAAAGAGAGAGAGAGGGAGGGAGGGAGAGAGAGAGAGAGAAAGAGAGAGAGAGAGAGACAGAGACAGAGACAGAGACAGAGAAGAGAAGGAAAAAATGTGCTGAAACAAAAAATTGTGCAAGTTGTGGGTACCTAGTGTTTTGCTAAAACCTGATAGGATGATGTCATTCTGTCATTCACAGTGACAGCAAAATAGCTCTCAGGGTCCTTTCCTTCCAGTTCATCTCTAGGCAAAGCATGTCACTCACTGAAGCACTTAAACCTCTTGGAGGGAAAGCTGCCTTCCTCTACCTGAATTTGAGGATGAGCATGCTTGCCTATATGTACTTGGTGACACGCCAATGGACAATGGCAGGAAAACTGGCAGACCTTTAGCCACTGCTGGTTAGAATTTACTGTCCTCAATCAGGTGCTGGGACAAGGAAGATAGATCCTACTCTTATTTGTGTTTGTGTGGTTGGGTCTGCCTTGATTTTCTGCCACACAAAGGTACATTTTCTGTGTATCTCTGCAATCATCCCTGTCTTACACAAGACAAGGCAGAAGAAAGAGCTAAGTATCCTTAACTGTGTTCTACCTACCAAAGGAAAGCACTTTTATTCTTCGAGTGAGTCAGAAGAGGAAGAAGAATCACACAAGAAATTCAACATCAAGATTAAACCATTGCAGTCGAAAGACATTCTTAAGAATGCTGCAACGGTAGATGAGTTGAAGGCATCCATAGGAAACATTGCGCTTTCCCCATCACCAGTGGTGAGTGCAGTTTCCATGTTAAGCGTTTAGTGAGTGAGGCTGAATGGACAGAGGGCTTCTCTGCCCCAGTGCATTAAGTGGATCAGAAAATCCTTACACTGAATGCTGCATATGATCACCATCTCATTAAGTCATAAACCTTGAACAGACTTACTAACTGCTATTTTTATCCATGCTTTGTTTCCCATTTTCTAATAAAACACATAAGAGGGAAATTAGAAAATGGCTTAAAAAAAACTTTTAGCCAGGTGTGATGACTTATACCTGTAATCACAGCACTGGGGAGGCTGAGGTAGGAAGATCAGAATTCATGGACAACTTGAGATACATAGCAAGACCTGCCTCAAACAAGCAAACAAAACCCCTTTCTCTTGCTATGCTCCAATAGAAAATAGTAGTAAACAGTGTAATGTAAGAGTATGTTAAAACTCATAATCTGTGTTATATTTTATTATCAAATAGTCACAAGCACTCTCATCTTTCTCTCTTAAGCATCTCAAATTCAGGAGTGGCACCATTTTTGTTACTCAAGTCACTTTTGCCCATACTATGCTCTTTCCTGCATTTCCATCTTCTATGCTTCTTTAGTTGCCAAGTCCTAAGATTTACAAAAATAAACCAACACATATAGTAATTTCTTGGTGGTGTTTGATGAATACCATCATGATTTCTCAAAATAGCTGTGAAGAATAGATTAAAGTTATACTAACATCTAATGCATTCTTGGCATCTTCTTTAAGTAGGTGTGATCTATCCCCCTCCACTGAAAACTAAACCATTTTCAAGTTACTTCTAGAAATATCTCAGTTAACCTTTCTAAAAGAATTGTAATTGTTCATCCATTGAGAATAATGTCTTGCTTGCCTGGGATCTTTTTTTAAAAAGCATATATGTATGCATGTATATATATGCTTTATATATAAATATACATATACATATATAATCATGCCTTCTTTAAATTTTAGAGTTCATAATGGCCTTTATCATCTCTGTTCTTGATGATTAAAATAACTACTGATTGCAAGCTACCATAGCAAATAACAATGCAGGTAAATTTTTATCTTCCACTCATCTGGTATCTCTTAATACATGTTCCTAAAAAGGGAACCATGAACTATGATTGCCTTCTACTTCTACAATGGGGGAATTATACATTTTTAAACATACATATCAGCTGTGATTCCTAGTAATGTAGTTATTGTAAATACACATTTTTTATTTTTATGATGTCATCCTTCAAATCATTTATCATTTACTGAATATTTATTAGCTGTAAAAAAATGAATTTATGTACCAGAGACCAGTTTATACCAACTTTTTTCTGAAGAGTGTGATAAACAGTGAATATTTGTAAGTTACCTGGGGCAGTGATAGAAGGAAAGTTCATAAGATTAAATGGTCAAATTTACATGAAAGTCAACTAAGCAAGTGAATCTCAGAAACAGTAGATTCAGTTTCTGGGAGCTTGTTGAATCTAGAAGTCATCTGTCTCAAAAAAGAACTTGGGTAAGCCAGGTGCTGGTGGCTTGCACCTGTAATCCTAGTTACTCAGGAGGCTGAAATAAGAGGAGCATAGTTCGGAGCCAGCCTGAGCACAAAATTCCATGAGACACATCTCCAATTAACCACTAGAAAACTGGAGATGGTGCTGTGGCTCAAGTGGTAGAGTGCTAGCCTTGAGCTGAAGAGCTCAGAGAGAGTCCAGGCCCAGACTTCAAGACCCACGACCAATCAACAAACAAAACAACAAAACCATGCATGTCTAGTCATCATCAGGATAATCCTCCAACCCAACCCAACATGTTGCTGAGCATACACCAAGAATAAAGTGGAGCAAGAACTTCCATATTCACAGGCAAACTATGAAAAATCACCAGAGTTTGGTTATTGATTCCACATTTGTATAAAGTAGAATATTGGGCTGGTTTAACAGATATTGAAATAATAATGGCCCAAAGTACTCTGCCAGTCTTTCTCTCTCTCTCTGACATATATCAAAGTCAAGGCAGTGTAGAGGGTGATAATTTCCAAGTACTTTATAAACCCTTTGAAGCTCTGAAGCCCACCTTGTAGACTTGCTTTCCTAAGAGTCATCCTACAGACATTCCTTCCTGTAACTCTTCAACTGTCATCTCTCTTGTCCTGAATGTCTCTACTGATGGGGGGGAGGGAGAGAGAGAGAGAGAGAGAGAGAGGCCAACATCTTGCCAGGTCTGATTTCAAATACTGCTGCATCATATGTGACTTCTAACTTATTAACACTTTGTATTTGACTCCATGCACCTTTGTTTTGAGTGCTAAAGAATAATACCTCATCTCTATGACTCAGATGTTTCCATTTCTCTTGTCAGTTAATCCCTCAGCAAGGACTTATTATGTCAGCGTTACATGGTTATCATGCCTTCTGCTGTAGAAGTACCCAGTCATAATTGAAACAATGAAAGCAGCCTCATCACCAGGAGGCAGCAAAGCGATAGTGCAGCCCCTGTTTCACAGGAACATTACAGAGAAACATCAATAGACTGCTGAAGGCAGCGAGTGTCAGATCTTTAGTCTCCATCTCTTTTCTGCCTAATTGAAAATAAGATATACTTTCTCATCCACAGAGTTAAGCTCCAAATTCTTTTTCTGTGCTTTCTCAGCTCACTCTGCCAGGTATTCAGTGAGAAGCTTATGAACAGATAAAATGAGCAGCCAGAGAACAAATATATATATATATTTTTTTCTTTAAAGCACAAGGGTAAGTAGGAAGAACACAGGCTTTTGAGGGTTGTTTGTTTGGGGGCAATGCTGAGGTTTAGACTCAACCTCTATGCTTGCAAGGCAGGTATTCTTCCACGGAACCGTATCCCCAGCTTGATTCTGTCTCCTCTTGCCAGCCTGTCTCAAACAAGGCCTTAACTCCAATCCTCCATCCCGTCTATGTAGTGGGATCAATAGTAATAGTGTTAGAATGGCAAGAGGTGATGCACTCAGCTCCACGCTCCATCACCCAGCTTCTGAGCATGAGCATCCCATTCCTGTTCAGCTGCACTTTCTTTTTCCTGCAGTTGAAAGACTTGTGGGAAGCAGAAAGGAAATAAAAATAGCAGGGAGGACGTGAGCAAAGTGAAGATGAGGACTCATAGAAAAGATGAACGTAGGAAGCATCCTATTTGGCATATAGGCTGCTGCTTCCTCCCCACCCCGTGGAAAGCTCAGTGGTAAAAGGAATGAAAGAATCTTGACAGTGGGTTATTAGGGAGCAGCTAAGTTTAGTCTTGTTCCTGAAGAGTTACAATCCATAACAGAGAGGAGGGGGAGAGAGCCTGGAGCTACAGACAGTCTGGAACTATTGGTTTATTCCAAGTAGCCCACTTACACTCCCACCATCAAATGAGCCTGCCAGAGTGCACCATCCATGAATTTGCTACTGCTTGGTAACACCACCCTCCATCCTGTCTTCACTTTGGCAGAAGGTTCAGCACCCGGTTGAGTTCACTAAAGCAAGGAGTCATCAATGAGGGAGACTCACTCCCTTCTACACACTAGCATTCGAACACAGAGTGGGGCAAGCAGAGGCTCCATATCACATGGAGTCTGGTGTTTCGTGCACAGCCCAGATCTCCGATGTAGGAAGCTGGAAGGCAGAGGTTCAGATGGCATTCTGCTTTTCTCCTAGAAAGCTTCATATGCCAAATGTGATTTAGGATCAGGAGTCTCAAACATCGATTATATGCATGTTTTCTCCCTTCCTCCAACCCACTCCCACTGTAGACATCGCCAGTAGATCCTAGTTGTGATTTGAGAATCTAAGCAGTGTTGCAAGCTACTCTAAGGAAATTCATCCAGAATTAGCAACTGAAACAAAACATTTTTACGCCTTATTGACAAAGAGAGATAGAAAATTTGGCTGGAACTTTCTATGGCAAACATCTATTCTCTACATTTAAGTAAATGGTGCAGAATATTTTGTGTTTAAAATCTATTGTGTCTTTCCTTCATTACTAAATTTTTGACCTGATAACTTCCTGCTAGTTCTATTCCTGACCTTTAAAATCACTATACTGAGCTTCCAAACCTTTTATGCCTACTCTACTAAGTCCCCAAGTTTTATGTAGTGACTCCTTCAAAAATAGGAAACTATTCCATGTTTAATCTGGCACATGTCAGTCATCACTTGTAGGGTGAACCTTCTTCATGGTACTTGGTAGGGCATCAAAGTCAGATTTTCCTTGCATAACATCCATTTTGTATGTGTGTGTTTGTACTTGTGCTATCCCTGAGCTTCCTTTACTCAAAGCTAGCACTCTACCACTTGAGCCACAGCTCCACTTCTGGCTTTTTTGAGTGATTAAAGATAAATAAGAGTTTCATGTATGTTGCTGTCCTGGCTCACTTCAAACCACAATCCTCAGATCTTAGCCTCTGATACTCAGCATAACCCCAACTTTTTAACTGTTACAGGCAAGCTGAGCTATTTTGCACAATTTGTCTGTTACCAACTTAAAATCATTGAATGAAACTACCCACAATATCAATGCATAAAAAATGTTAGGATACCTCATGAGAAAAAAAATTCTTGAGTCCCATAATTTTGATTATAATATCAATGTAATTTTAAAAGACAATACTCTTCTACCTTTATTGCATTAGTCCTTTTGGTATATTTTAAAATTTAAAACTATTTGTGTGTCTACTGGCTGTAATTAGTCTAATATCAGCTCTCAAATCTAGTCAGTTTGAAAAATGTGTAACAGAAAGCATAGTTTGAGAAGAGTTCAGAGTGTTGAGCAACTATTCCTAGAGTCACAAGTTGTGGGGTTCTTCTTTACTAAAACAAAGCATGTCTATAGACTTTACAGCACCAAATAACAAAGAGTAAGTTCTTAGAAAATACTTGGGTGAAGAGGTAGATGGACTCATCATCATAGAAAGTTATATAGAACTTGGTATCTAGCTGTGAAATAAAGCAATATATGATATAGATATTTCTCATATTCTTACCAAAAAGAGAAATTTTATGCTTCTCAGTTTATTAGATAGTTCCCCTTTAAATCAACTAAGCGTCTTTCTCCATTACTCGATAGGTAAGTAATATGAGTACTAACTTCCTGTTAATTCTCTTACAATTTATAAGCCCTCTTAAAATGTTGATGACTGTGTTTTATTTTCTGTGGATCTCAGTGTTTTGTCATAGTTCTGCGCTCCTAATCCTACACCTGCTAGTAAAAGGTCTCAAGCTTTCTGAAGCCTCATGTTTTCTGTCACTTTGAAGATCAAGTCTGTCTTGTGCTACCATACTTATTTTCCTTTGCTAAGAAGTTTCTATGAATGTATGAATAATAGCAGAAAGTAAGTATAACTGTAAAATATTTCTTTGCTCTATATTTTAGTGAGAGAGAGAGAAAAAAATGAGAGCGCACAATAAATGTCTTTTTAGGTTTAGGGGAGGTGATTGTTTTTAATCTTCACAACAATCCTAGATGGTAGCAATTATCTCTGCTTTAAAAATTACACAATTGGGTCAGGGCCAGGAATTTGGCCTAGTGGCAGAGTGCTTGCCTAGCATGTACGAACACCCTGGTTTGTTCTTCGGTATCATACATATAGGAAAAAGCCAGAAGTAGTACTGAGGCTCAAGTAATAGAGCTCTAGCCTTGAGAAAGTCCAAGAGCCGTGTTCAGGCCCTGAGCTCAAGCCCAAGACTGGCAAAAAATTTTACATAATTGGAGCCCATGGTGACTTGTCCAAAGACATCTAGAGACTAAGAGACTAAGCTACTTTGAGTACATTATAACTCTTGCTCCTTCTACCATTGCTTTTAGTCTAACACTGGTTTTGTCCATAGATTGAGAAAAAAATGAAAATAATTTTCATTTCTCTGTGCTAGTTGCACAGGGTCTGCATCGCAAAGTGGTGGCCTCCTTTTCTTCAGACTCTCATTCTAAAGCATTCTTATTTGCTCTCCAAGAAATTTCACCTGGCAGATCTGGTCATAGATACTAATGTCTCTGTAAAGCCCTGCAACTTCCTTGGAGCTTTTCTAATGCATATTAGCACCTAAGGTCACTAATGGGCAGAAAAATTAACAATTAAGTAGGTGTAAGTGAAATATTTATTGGAACTGCAGGCCTGGAACCATTACAAATAGGGCCGCATGCCTTAGGCTATTTATAATTCCACCTTATTTTAGGAGAAATTCATCTTTCTATATTTAAGAAAGTACATGCTTCTAACATTTGTGTGATGTTTTTAATGGCCCTCAACATGGAATTCATAAACATGAGTGCTTATTTTGTAGCTAGCTCTATGGTTGGGTCTAGAGAGAGTTCATTTATAACTGTTTCTGTGAGTTAATAGCCAAGTGGAGACATCTAAATAATACAGAACAAAAGAAGAATGGCAAAAAAAATAATTTACTAGCGACATGTACCTTTGTTTTCCCTGAGGCTAATAAATGCCAAGGAAAAGGAAAGGCTTTCCATATTTATTATTTTGAACAAATTTTTTAAAAGAATGTGCTAAATCAAATAAGAGGAAGGAACAATTTTAATGTGACGGGGAATCATGGGAAAGGTCTCATGAAAAACTGCAGCTGGCCTTGAAGAATGAGTAAGATTTTGACAGGGAGAAAGAAAGAAGCCTTGAAAGGCAGGAGCAGTGTGAGGAAAAGCTGGAGAAGCCCACAGGTACCTGGGATAGTCAGGAAGCAACAGGGAGAGCGTGCAGACACATGCAAACTACGTGCAAGACAGTAGAGGAAGATGAGGAGGGACAGTCAGCTGAAGTCCACGAATAGGGCATTAAGGCCTTTTTCTCTTGAGGCCCTTCCTTAGACATTGCTCAGGAAATAAGAGAATTTCCTAAGGGATCAATGATCATTCACCAGGGAAAGAATGGGAATTGTCCATAGAGTGGAAGGAGAAATAAAACATGTGATCAAAGAACTGATGGTGACAGAAAAAGATGCAATTAGCGTTTGGGGAGGTGGGGAAAGCTTGTGTTATACTTTCACGACCATCCCTGGCTAAGATACATCAATGCCATTTTCTAATTTCTTCCAATATTACAAACTTCTATTTTCAAGGGACAAACTTGTCTGATGAAGGTAAGCCATTCAAAAGAAAGCTTAGAATGTGTCCCAGTAGAAGCCATACCTAGGCCCTGTGAGGCAAAAACAAGTTGCTCTGTGTGTGTGTGTGTGTGTGTGTGTGTGTGTGTGTGTGTGTGTGTGTGTGTGTGTGTGTGTATTCTGGTCCTAGGCTTGAACTCAGGGTCTGGGTGCTTTAAGCTAGCTCTATACTACTTGTGCTACATCTCCACTTCAGACTTTTTTAGTAGTTAATTGGAGAGGACATATGAGTCTCACAGATATTTCTGTGTGGACCGCCTTTGAAGCACAATCCTCAGATCTTAGTCTCCTGAGTAGCTAGGATTACAGGTATAAGACAGATTTAGAAGCAACTGCATCTGATATGTACAGGGAGGATTTATAGAAAGCATGCCTTGCAGAGATGCCTTAAGTGAGGTCCTTCTTGAACATTTCTTCTGAAAGATTCATGTCATCTTTCTCATTTTCTCTTTCTTTTTTTTTCTCCCTATGCTTTCGCTTTTAGAGGAAAAGTCCGGTAAGAAATAAGTCATTTCTATGTTTTGACCAAACATGTATTCTGCTCATTTTCATCGTCTACATATATAATGACTGCCTGTGTTTAACACCTAAACAAGGTTTTGGATTTTAAAAACAAACCTTTGAGAAGCAGGGCAAGGTCTTAATTATGCCACCTGGGGAAAAACAGAAGTTGGTTGCTAAGTGATTTTACAACCCTGTGATTAAGGGCTGCAGGGTAATTTCATAAAGCTTCACCTGAGCCACAACCATTTCAAGATGTACAGTATTGCAGCTTCCTCTTGAATTAGTTTAGCTGAATACATATACTATGAGTCAGACAAATATTTCTTAAGTTAAAACTTCATTGAATGTAAAGCTTGGTGATGGTCATGATGTGGAATCAGGAAATGGGTATCTAGAGGACTTAGGATTTGTATCGTTAATTTTATTAGTTTTGCAGTAGTGAATAAAAATATTCTTGCTAGACTAGAATGGGGAATCTTTATAATGTAAATCACCACTGAATGTTTTTATTTTCAAATTAAGAGATGATTTTTTAGTGGCACCACAAATATGATATGATATAGCTACATATTTTTACTTAACAATATAGAACAAATCTCCAAGAAGGGGGGAAGGAAACATAAATGATGTTCTCTTCCCCATTGCCTAATTTATTGGTAATATGTTCCCAGAAGGTTCCATGCATGGACTAGCAGATGTAACTGCTCCTATAAAATACTAACATGTTTCTATGTCAATGAACACCAAAATGTGGTTGGTTTGTTCTACTTAGCTCACCTAAGGGGATGATGCAAAAGAGTGGACCTCTTACCTTGCCCATTGGCCTTGTCCAGCTTGACAGGAAGAGGCTGCACTTGAACAAAGTCTCTATGGAAGCAGGAAAGAGAAGTGGAAGGCATAAAATAATATATGATATCCAAATATTATTTTTATTCAAAAATGTGGGCCCGGGTCTTTTTGCTTCCCAAAAATAAATCTTGTATTTTATGATTATCCTGATTATTACTAAGCTTCTTGTAACAGAGCATCAATTGTGTTTTACCCATTATGGAGCTGTACAACAGGATTGGTGCTCTTTAGTAGCCTTTCCTTTCATGTTGCCAATATCATGTCTTCTCCTCGACCCTGAATCATTCTCTGAATTAACCAAATATAGCTATACCAAATACTGAAATTTGCCGATGGTCCTTTTGAAATCCTCTTTTCCTCAGAGGGTTTGTCTTCCAGTCAGCCTTACAGTGATCTTAGCATCAAGTGTACCTTTTTCTTGTCATTTATGTCTTCAGGAATGTCTTCTTCCCAACCTGTTGCCTCATTATTCTTTGGCTATGTCCATCTTGTTGGTTCTGCTGTCTGGTTACCTCTGAAGGATATGCTGGTTATTAGCAGGGTCATTGTTTCATTTCTGACATGGAGATTCTGATGATCATTGGAACCTTTTGGATCAGATATAGTAGAGAGATTCTGTATGATGTACAGGAACAAATTTAAAGATGGACAAGGTGGGTGGACAAATAGGATGCTTACCAGGTAGCTTATTTTTACTCTAAAGCATTTAAAAAGGAATAAGAAACTTAGAAATGGTGGCTCATGACTGAATCCTTCCCTGCTTTGGAAGCTGGTATTGTTGCGATCAAAGTTCAAGTCCAACCTAAACAGAAAAGTTCAAGGGACTTCTCAACAAAGATCTTAATGCTGTGGCATACATTTGTGAGCCTAGCTAAAGGCATGACTCATTGGTTAGAATACCTGCCTACCAAGCATGAGTTCAAGTTCCAGTTCCATTTGGGGAAAAAAAAAGGAAATAAAATTTAAAAAGTAATGTTGGCAAAGATTATAATAATAATGATGATGCTCAGACATTCTACTTCTTTTCTATAACATGAATATAATTTGTTATGACTACACTACATAAAAATATTTGATACTATGTAGTCCATTATTCCTTTTTCTATTTCCTTATAGCACTGAATTTAGCAAATGAGGGGTATTTTGAAACTTCAGAATCTGGAATGCTGATTATTTAGTGAATTCGGCAAGCAAGAAAGTGTTTTGTTATATCTTACAAATCTCTCAAAACAATTACCCACATTGACTAAGACTAAGGGATTCTGACTGGGGTGAAGGGAAGGGCTTCTATTGTATGCAAATTAAACAGATTGAACCTAGGTTCTATCTCCAGCATTAAAAGAAACTGGAGAATTCTTTAACTGAATTTAAAATAATATCATGATACAAAAATAACAAAGCATATCTAGTATATGATGTAGGAATGTCAAAACCCTGGGAATTATAAGGGCTTGAATAACTAACTGTATTTTCTTTTAGGGAAGCATGTTCATACTGAAAACTGTGTAAATTTTCAAACAAACATATTCTAAGCAAAAAGCTTCATTCTAATGACCAAATCATAAATTAGCAGTGATTGCTTAGTTTGAAAATAGCTTAAAAATGAAAAGTAAGAGTTTTCTCCAAGAGGATACATTTCTCCAAGGAATAATTCCTAAACCTTCTTCAGAATGTATTGGATAACCAAGAAAGTTGAATTCATGCTCAGATGGGAGTGTAGAAAATTTGATCAGACCATAAACAGGCTAATTGTAAAGTCTATTTGAATAATCTCGGTGGCAGATATCATGAGAATTTATGTGTAATTCAAATGCCTGCAATCAGAGACAAATTGTCCTCCTGCAGACTCTAAATAATGAAATACATGTTTTATTTGGCTATACAGTTGAAAACAAAGCCAGGATTTAACAAGGAGAGCATATGAAATTTATAAAAGAGTATCAGGATGCTGATTTTTCCCTGAATATCTAGTCCTGGCAGGCAAAGACCTGCAGGGCAGACATAGTAGTCACTCATCCGAACATCATGGCTGACATTTTCCTTGACTTCCATACCACCTGCTCTTCCATCCCAAGTACCTGGATTCAGATCGTTCAGTGTTTAGAATATATAAGACCGTATACTAAATTAATTTTCTTCCACTTGGATGAAAATTCTATATACTGATACAATAAAGGCAAAAATGCTAAATGTTTTCCAAGTCTTGGGAAATAGTAGGAGAAAGAATAAAATATTTCTGCCTGTCCTGGGGCTGGAACTCAGGGCCTTTGCACTGTCCTGGGATGTTCTCAAGGCTAGTACTCTACCACTTGAACCACAGCACCACTTCCAGCTTTTTCTGTGTATGTGGTACTGAGAATCAAACCCAGGGCTTTGTGCATGCTAGCAAGCAATCTACCACTAGACCACACTCCTGAACCCAGAATAGGCTGGTAACAATTTTACTGGGTAAACAAACAAGCAAATAAGCCCAGCACCAATGGCTCACAATTATAATCCCAGCTACTCTGGAGGCTGAAATCTAGGGATTACAGTTTGAAGCCAGCCAGGCTGAAAAGTCTGGTGAGACTCTCATCTCCTATAAACCACTCTGAAACTGGAAGTGGTGCTGTGGTTCAAGGCTCAGGGACAGCACCTAGGGCCTGAGTTCAAGCCCCACAACCAACCAACCAATAAACAAATAAATAAATAATTTTACTGAACTTTTTGTTCAGTAGAGTTCATCAGTAGTGATCCTGATGCAGTTTTCCATTTGGCTTCTGGAAATACTTGTTTTGAAAAATCCAAGTGGCTCTTTTTTTTTCAGTATTTTTTATTATAATTAGTAAAAGGGTTACATGATATTTGCCAGATAGAAGGTGCATTAATTCACATACATTGATACCCTTTCACATGTGGCTCTTAATTATGGACCATCAGACCATCTGTGTCATTGGATTCTTGTTAATCAGCTTGTAATTATGTAAATTTGAACGACTAGTCCCTGATGAAAAAAAAATCCCAAATGAATTTTTCAAAATGTTATCAAATAGAGTTGCTGTAACAAGAAAAACATAATCACAAATTATTCATTAAAAATGAGTTTTTTAACCCATTAGGAACTAACACACAACTTGAGTATTTGAAATGACTTTGAAAAGTACTTTGTATAATTTTCAGTTGACCAAAGTTCTTACATTGCTGGAGTCTAACTCTGTGTGGTTGCAATCTCCATTCTATTTTCCATTATTTCTCATAATTTTCTGTTGAGAGAAATGTCACTTTTATTTCTTTGTTGGCTATATTTTATACATTTGTCATAGAATTTCCTTTTTGATTTTCTTTCTAATTTGATGTAACTTGTAGCCGGCACACTGAAAGATATATATAGATATAGATATAGATATAGATATAGATATAGATATATGTAGACTCAATATGAAGAAGTACCTGCAAAAATACAAAGAAGTCTAAAATCTGAGAAATGTGATTCAAAGCCAGCCAAGGCTGGCAAGTTGGTGAGCCTTGTATTTCCAATTAACCATCTAAACACCAGAAGTGGAGCTGTAGCTCAAACTGCTAGAGTGCTATCCTTGAGAGAAAAAAAAAGCACAGGGCCAGAGTACAAGCCCTCATTTCAAGCCCTATGGCTACCAAAAATAACTAAATTATTATGAAAAAACTAATTAGCTACCTATAAAACTTTTCAGAAAAATAAACTCTTGGATGTTAGCCAACAATATCATACTTAAAATCAAAGAAAGAATGAAAGAATGAGAAATTCAAAATCCAAATTCCATCTCTGGTTCTACTAATTCAGTAGCTATATATTTCAGAGCCTCACTTTCTGTATGTTGAACAGAGGCAGTTGAACAAAATTTTCATGGACTTCTCTCAGGTATACGAGGACACCAGATTGTGAGCTGGAAAGAATGGCCATTCCTCTTCATGTGAGCTCCTGTCCTGAGTTGATGCAATTATTCTCTAAGGAATTCTGCATTATCCCACATCCTGGATTTGTCCTTCCACACTCACCTCCTAACACTCCTGGTCCAGCCACAGATGCTAACCAGGGAGAGCAATCAGAGCTTGTTGGGGAACATTTGTATCAGCCATCATCTAGGTTGGAAAAGTAAAAGAGAGAAATCATCAGGTGTCTGTTGTATTGTTTAGATAGCATCTGGTCAGGCAGCTTTCAATGTTCTTCTTTGTCTCTATCACATGCCTACCCGTGGATAGAGGCTGCTCAACCCACCAGGCCACCAACCGATTTCTTTTAGTCTCAGAATCACACAGTCCAAAGAACACTAAAGAGAAAATGTATGGGGGAATTGGTTGGGAAAGATGAAAGAGAATTCTGAATGGGTCAACCTGGCTCAAGATGCATTGTACTAATAAACTAACACATCAAATTAAAATGCCTCTGGATAGCTACTTTAAAATAAGTGTTTCAATTGAAAACTCCAAAGAAGAAGGCTCTCTAATTCCCACTGGTATTGTGGAAATTCCCTTCAGGCCTTAGCTTTATGGGAAATAAATTATATCTATTGTTCTTACACATACCCTATAGCCCAGGGAAGCAATTTTCCCTGTATTATCTAAGCATATCCCCCCCACCAATAATCTGGAGAAAAACTCCTATGGCAAGACATTAAAAGCTATCAATAAAGATTGTGTACCTTTCTGCCTTCTGGGGCATTCACATTAGCAAAGCTATATTATGCAACAGTTCCTCTTCAGGGTTCTTCAGGGGGTTTTGTGGCTTAAGTAAGCTCTAATCACAACAATGCCTATATTCCTCCAGCTTGACCAGTTGGAGTACATGTTGTTTGATAGCTGTTTTGCAGTCTTTTCTCACCCAAGCCCGTTGACTGATCCATCATTCTCTGACTAGGTATCTGTTCTCTCTTCCTTTTTGCTGATCACAGAGGCGCAGCCCGGTAAGAACTCTCAACATTTTTACCTTAAACACGTATAGAGATATTTTCTGCTCAGGCAAGGTGGCCAGGTTGGTTTCCTGTTGTTTATGATAACTCAGCATAAATGAGGCAAGTGCATTAGACTTACTGGTTAGAAGCCTGTGGCTCTTTAAGAGTCAGGGGAGTGTTTTAGAATTGTCAGAGCACTTTTCCATAGCAGACTAAGTGAATACATGGAAATACTATTTCTAGACCTGAAAAATGTATATGGATGAGCGCGCGTGCGTGCGTGTGTGTGTGTGTGTGTGTGTGTGTGTATACAAGGACTGCAGATGGGCCAGAAAATACCATAAATGTTCAAAGCAAAGTAATAGAAGGTGGAGTAGAGAAGGAAGAACAACAGAAAAGGACTCTATCTTTATGCCATATTGTTTTAAAGCCTTGGGTCATACAACATTTTGGTCACTATACACTGATACCTACTTAAAATTTCAATCTTGAGAATGCGAAAAGTAAGTACTTTTAATTTGCCATAGAATCACTAAAGACAATAGACAACTTTTGGTAGGGTACATTAATGGAGATTTTTACTGACATTGATATATCCTTGGAGAAATCTGTCTTTTTCATTTTCAAGATTATGACAAATTGGGCCAGGAGTTTGGCCTAGTGGTAGAGTGCTTGCCTAGCATTCATGAAGCCCTGGGTTTGATTCCTCGGAACCATACACATAGAAAAAGCCAGAAGTGGTGCTGTGGCTCACGTGGTAGAGTGCTAGTCTTGAGAAAGCCCCAGGACAGTGCTCAGGCCCTGAGTTCAAGCCCCAGGACTGGCAAAGCTAGCAAACAAACAGATAGATAAATAAATGAAGATTATGAAGAATTTAAAGCAGCAAAACAAGGAGTAATTGCTGTGTTTGAAATAACCCAGTCTACTTAGTCCATTAAAGAGATGATATGAAACTAAAATCATTATTCTCTGAGATATTCTAGGCCTGTGCCAGGCCTGTTACTGTGTGAGGCACATACTCAGTCCCAGATGACAATTTGGAGGTTCTTTATTTAAAGAAAACAGCTGTGGTTTGAAGATGGTATCTTCAGAAACTGCTATTGAGGTGCAATGATTCTAACCAAGCTGTTAGGTGCCTTTGCCGATTGTGACAGTTTACTCTCAAAGAGTAAACTAGCTCAAAACGAGCAAGATGATTCACAACAAAATGACTCACAATAGACACAAGAGTGACAAACAATCACTCTGATAGAAACCCTTTGAAGGTTTACAACTCAAGATGTTCCCTTTTCTGAATGTGGTCTGTGCAGCTGACATTGCTTAACCTTGTTCTGGATTGGTTATGTTGTAGTAACTGGGTCATCAGAGGCTATCTGATGCATCCAACTGACAGTAGAACTTTCTTTTCTGTTGCTGTTCACCATTTGAATATCTACTCTTTCTGAATTGTTCATACTTTATAAAGAATTAACAGGATTTTCTTGCATATTTCTTCTGTATTTGCTTGCACTGTGCTAATTCATTCATGAGGGACTGTGCTAATAAAGAGCTATTCATTTAATTGACATACCTAAGAAATGATACATACAAAAGAAGCTTTTTACTTTTCTTGGCTACTTGGTTGTTACATTCTTTTGTTATTGTTGTTTGTTTTGCTTTAGTCCTATGGCCTAGGGAGCTGTTCCTGAGCTTTTTTGTTCAAAGCCAGTGCTCTACCACTTGAGCCACAGCTTCACTTCCGATTTTTTGGTGGTTAATTAAAGATAAGAGTCTTATAGACTTTCCTGCCTGGACTAGCTTCAAACCACAATCCTTAGATCTCAGCCTCTTGAGTAGCTAGTATTACAGGTGTGAGGCACAGATGTCCTGCAGGTATTACATTTATAATAAATCAAATAGAAGTAAGAACAAAAGATCAGTCCTAGAATCCCCTCACATCTGGATCAGTTCTCACAGTACTAGTGACCATGTTTCCTCAATGCAAAGTTATTCCTCTATGACAATATGAAATAAACCCTTTGTATCAATTCCCTTTGATCTGATTAATATAGTTTTATCTGTGAGTTCATAGACCAGTGCCTTATTATTTAGCAGCCCATTAGCAGATTTCAATGATCATACTTACCAGAAAATTTTACTAATAATATAATAACTATCTGACACACAGAATAAAGAGAAACCAATTCAAATTTTATGCGAACAAGCCAGAAAGTATTGTTTGAGAAATTAAGCCAGTCACTTGAAAACACCTAAAGGAAAATGCATAAATAGCCCCTCATGGATCTATTCCATTTCAAATTGCCCTTTTATCATAAACCAGTTCAAAGTAGAACTAAAATTTCTGATATGTACTTAGTGATGAAGAAGAGAAGCTTCCGATAGTTCTGTTACCGAAATGCTAAGTCTCTTGACTTGTGAACGGTATGAATGAGTGGAAAACATCTGTAACCATGAGGTCCAGCCCTCACAATGGTGACTACGGAGAGAAAGTGTGTGTTTGGTAACAGTTCATTCATGGCCTTAGCCCCTTGGATTTCTCCCTTACGCTGCCATTTTCCCAGCCTTCAGTGGTGCCCCTAACGTTGTCTGATGGCAAGTCATACCCTTCCCCATGAGGCAGTCCTGCCAGTGACCCTCTTTCCTGGAGCATCCCATCCTGAGAACCTTTCAGAACTTCTGATTTTAATTAAATGTATTTTTAATTGAATGTATTCAATTCTTCTATGATCTCAACCATGTGATGGAAAGACATTTCCTGCCTGGGTTATTTGCCTTCTGAAAGCATTACAATTCCTTCGGTTAAAGGACTCCTGTTTGGTGGTTGGTGACCTGGTGGCCAGAAGGTGGAAGAAATTGGAAGGAAAGATGGGAAGGGGTTCCTAACTCCCTGAGTAAAATGGTCGAGTCAGTGGCAGATGGTAACATGCCTTCCTTTCCTTTAACATTTGCCACTTTTATCTTTTTAATGTCCTGGTTAACCGATGGTTATTACTACTAGCAACTTAGAAACATCACCTGACCAGGAACAGATAATACTTTGACAAACATCCTAGAATTGTCAAACATCAAATGCACGTTAAACTTGTGGTTATCTTTTTATCTGTTAGTGTTCAAGAAAGTTCTTATTTCTAATAGACTAGGAAATGCTTATCTTTAACTTACGAAAGCAAACCAGGTAAGGGGTTTTGCCATTGGCTGACTTACGATTTAGCCTTCCTTTTTCTCTGTCTCCTTTGAGTAAAAGAAAAAGCTGATTTATATTTGTGGGTCTACAAAATCCAGTTTCAATGCATTTCCAACTCAAATTTTGTTCTCCCCATCTGCATATCTTTGAGCCAGTTTAATTGCAATAACAGAAATAATACATATTGTACATAACGTATGTATGGTCTTAAGCCTCATAGTGTCTATTTCTAATTCTAGGGTGCAATTAAAAGGAACTTATCCAGTAAGTATATCTTAGTTATGAGAAATAGAGTACAGTTTCAAGCAAGATAGTTCCTTGGATCTTGGAGCATATATGCATATGAATTATATACTCTTAGGCTTGATTTTTTGAAGCTTATTTTTTTTACTTTTACAGCAAAGGATTCTTGTTATAAGAGTACCTATGAATAATCAATGTTTTGGGAAAATGCATTGGTATTTTCTTCCTACATCTGTCAGCTCTTGATATATCACTTAAGTATCAAAAATAATTTAATCAAATAAGTATATCTTGATAAAGGAGGAGAGAAGGGAAGAAAGAAGTAAAGGTAGATGCAAGTTATCCATTCTTATGTGGTTCAGTATGAAAAGTGTCAACCAAAGTAGTAGAATCTAGTTATGGTAGAGGTAAGGTATAAAATTAAATTTTTCAAGATTCCTCTGTTGCATGTAACACAATCTAAGGAAATATAAATTCATGGTCCCTAGTTATAGAGTCAACATCTTCTTGGCATTTTCCGGAAAATAAAAGGCAGAGAATGTTAGATTCATGTGCTATGTGTATATGGCCTGGCTTATTATTCTTCTATGATAATTGAGAGGCAGAACCGGCCAAGGCAGCAGACATCTGAGAACTAGTGCTATGCCATTAAGCTCAGCAGGGTACAGTGTTTCTATTTGATGGCTTGTTCATGGTAACTCCTTGGCTAATAAACCTGTACAAATGCCAGGAGAAAAAAAAGCCACTTTATATGCCAAATATATGGCTATCTCATTGCCAGAGAAGAAGTTTGCATTGTGAAGTTTTTATATTGAGTCGTTTATTACTGAGACGTAAATCTCTAAGTGTTTCCAAACGTAGTTCATATGACAAACCAGAAGAGTCTGGTAAAATAAATAAATAAATATATATATACCTAAAAGGGCATTTTGTCCTCTGCATCAGGTGAAGAAGTGGCAAGACCCAGGCGTTCAACTCCAACTCCAGAACTTATAAGGTGAGCATGAAAGATACTGGTTGCGTTTTGTGTGAGGCATCATGAGTAATTCAGCAAATACCGTTTGGGTTACATTTGTGGCTCATGCTAATGAAGGCCTTACCAATGGATATATGCATCATAGTATGGTCCAAAAATGTTATCTTTTCTCCTAAGTGTAGCCCATGATAGAATATTGGGAAAGTAGCCTTCACCTATTCAAAGTAACTGTCCATCACAATGTGTGGTCTTCTCAGTTGAGAAGATCAAAGTTCTGTGTAAGGAGATCTCTTGATTTTTGGAATGCTGATCTAAAATACAGTTACACTGCCCTATGAAGAGAAGTCTGTTTAGTTGGATACAATGTCATGGTACAGTCTACCATTCACACACATCCAAAGAATCTTCTATTCCGTATTTTCTCCTTTTAGCAGAACATTGTATTTCACAATATATGCCTCAGGAATATATTCTTTCAGGTTTTTCCTCTCTTCTTAGCATTTTACATCTCAGCACATTCATTAAGCTAAATAAGGAGAACTGGGTCTGGAGAAGAATTGAAGAATGTTGTGCCTTCTTTTCTTAAAAATCAATACAGATTTAAAAAATAAGTACAGATGAATTATTAGGAAGGAGAAAGAAGAAGGGTTTTGCTTAACTTTATCTGTTCCTCTAATATCTCAAGATTGGCTCTCTGAGACACACTGGTTTGGGGTGTTAAATGGGAGGACAGGATAAATTAGAAGCTGCACACCCCAGTTGCTTATTTAAACACAGACTTCCTGAACAATTTTCAATGGGTTTTTAAAGTGAGCATGGTGGTTCACACCTGTACTCCCAGCACTTGGGAGGCAGAAGCAAGATCTAAGAGTTTATGGCTAGCCTACACTACACAGCAAAGACCCTGACTTAAAAGCAAACTAATTAAAAGTTAAAAACAGGGAAATGTTAACAGTGGCTTGTACTTGTAATCATAGCTACTCAGGAGTCTGAGATCTAAAGGATCATGATATGAAGACAATTTGAGCTGACAAGTTCATAACTTGTCATGAACAAGTAATCAACAAAAAGCTGAGCTGGAGATGTGGCTCAGAGATAGAGAGCTAGTCATATTATATATAATATTTGCTATAATATATATGTTATATAGAGAGATATGTAGATATGATAGATATAAATGGTCTTGAAAATTTAGAATAGAAATGAGGTTCTCTACGCTCTATTGTCTCTGATACTATCTCCTCTAGGTATTGAGAACTATGACAGTTTGAAACTTTTTATCCTTTGGCTGATTTCTGTTGGGCTAATGAGTACCTTGGTCTTCTAGTGAGAACTAGAGATCTTATTTCCTACCAATACTCCCATACATGTTTTACATTTTATATTATGCATTCTAGACTTACAGGAACCTTTTTACACACATACATGCATAAATACATACACAAAAAGTGTACACTTGTTTAACGAAGACCAATCTTGGGAAGCATGTATATGTTTCTTGAGCATCACGATTTGAGCTTTCTCTCTGCCATTTGCCTTCATGTGTGTGATTTAGCAAAAAGCCTCCTGATGACACTGTGGCCCTCGCTCCCCTCTTCGGCCCACCATTAGAATCAGCTTTCGATGGACAGAAGACAGAAGGTATGGAAAACACAAAGCATCTGTCGATTGGTTCTTCTTTTCATGGAAGTGTAACTTATCTAAAATAAATGGGTATATTTTAAAATATATTCTTCATCTCCCTTGAGATCTATATGGGAAAGTAGAACTCCAATCTAGATGTTCTGTCAAGTATAGAGAATTAATTGACAGACCTCGGTCATTTTTGGATTAGAAAGTTTACTTCTAGAAATATGTAATGGCTCACAAGTTCACTCCTCAAAATAGTTAAGTAAAAAGAATAATACAGGGGCCAGGAGTTTGGCCTAGTGGTCAAGTACTTGCCCAGCACTATGGTGGTACTGATTCCTCAGTATCACATACACAGAAAAAAGTCAGAAATGGTGCTCTGGCTCAAGTGGTAGAACTCTAGCCTTGAGAAAGCCCAAGGACAGTACCCAGGCCCTGAGTTCAAGGCCCAGGACTGGCAAAAAAGAGAGAGAGACAGAAGAATACAGAGTTGGGAATTTGGCCTAGTGGTAGAGTTCTTGCCTAGCATGCACGAAGTGCTGGGTTCTATTTCTCAGTAACACATACACAAAGCTGGAAATGGCGCTATGGTTCAATAGTAGAGCACTAGCCTTAAGGAAAGCCCAAGGCCCTGAGTTCAAGCTCAAGGACTGCCAAAATAAAAAGGAAGAAAAAGACAAATCTACACAAAATTTTATCAGGGAGTAAATGCTTATGAAGCCAATGGCTGTCATGTGAGGGGTTAGTTAGCAGGAGCATGGGAGGAGCTAGACCTCCTTGCACCCATCATGGTCACTGGCACTGGTAAACTAACCCCTTTGATTGCACTGGCTTTCTTTTCCACTTCAGTGGAAGTTTCAATTTGATTGTTCGCTTGGGACACCAAAATGACTTCACTTAGTAACTTAAAATGACCAGGTTATGAGAGACATACTTTCATGGCTGCCATTGTTGTTAGTCATGCCTATTAAATATTTATTCCTACACTTGTGTTTAACCTTAAAATTAATCATGTTTGAGACTATAAATGATAAACACTTGGCATAAAATAATCTCTTTAGAATCTAATCCATTCCGGCAATGTACTTATGTCCAATGCCTATATCTTCAGGAACTCAGTCTGATAATATAGAATGTCTTTATAAAAAGTGGTTTCCTTAAGAACACTGTGGGACAATATAAAAGTGTCTTTCTAGGATCCATTGAGAGACTTTTCTTAAATAGTAAGGACACAAGGCTTGAAAATAATGAGTAGGTAAACTGTAATAAAACAACAGCACAAAAAATACAAAAATCTTCAAAGTATACTAAATAAAAGAATGGAATATTAGTTGATTCATATTAACAGGCAAATGGAAGGCCAGGAAAGCTCTTCCATGCTCCAAAGGACTTGTTCAGCAATCTTACCAGCAGAATCAGAAGAAAGGGGACAGCAGGAGCAGCCAAAAGAATTCTGCCAATTATTCTAAGAGCAAAATCTAGAGGAGATTCTAGATCACTTTCAGCTAATGCCCACTGGAGAGAACTGGTGCCATGTGAAAAGCTACTATTCTTTTACTATGAGTAAACAAAAAAATGGATCAAGGAAATAGCTGGAATTCAGCTTCACCTGAATATTTTCAATAAATGTAGCTAAATTTGAATCCCTCCAAAAATATGAGCTTGTAGTAAGACTATCATTTGTATTGATAACTTATCTGTGGTCAGTCTCAAACTTAATGACATAATTATATAGTGACCAAAGTTTGAATTTGATTTTCTGAAACTGAATCTGCTTCTTTAAGATATTCCATTTATAAATGAAAACTTTACATAAACCCTTAAAAATTAAAGTGGTATCCCACATTGAATCCATGAGAGTAATATTGCTGCACAACAAAACAGAGCAAAGATCACCTTTGAGGCCTGTGATAAAGAGGAGAGATAGCACCTCTAGACTGTCAATGAGCCTGCTTTGATTGGTTTTCAGGTGATTTAACCCTTGGATTTCCACATAGTCTCAACCTTTGTGCCAGCCATGCTAGCTTTTCTAATATCCCATATATTGTTTCCTTTCTACTCACTCTCCTTTTGATTGATTCTCCTATCCCTCATCTAAAAGGCCTCAGATGACAGGAATTTGTATGTTGGAGTTGATATACCAGGATGGGAGCTCAGCTCCATTACTTTGCTATGAACACGTTACTTCATCATTAACCACTCTAATTTTAGATTCCCCTCCTGAAAGTGCCATTCATAGCAACCACATGGTGGTGCTATGAGAACTAAAATGCATGGCAAATGCTCCTGGCCTGGCCACAGATGTATTCTATGTACATTTTACGCACAGCATGTTTCCAACTATTACTCAACAATGTTACCAGTAATTTTTTAACCCCCACCAACTTTATTCAAACTCTCCAAAATTTATACCAAGTATGTTAACTGCTTATATGACAGTTGAATTATTTTGTCTTTTCTTTATGCTTTCTCCACGTTTTCAGTTCTTCAGTAGAAACCAGAATCTTGGGTTGCCCAATTACTAGCCCCTGATCTACTATTCTGATTGTTTCTTTTCAATATTCATGACCAACACCTGGCTTCTAAAAGAAAGACTCTTGGTCACTTGCTGATAGGGTGAGACTGCTTCGTTACCCATAACCACATGTCCTAATTTAGAATCAATCTTGGCATCCAGTCTTGCATTTCTTATCAAATTCACAATCCGCCTTTCAGCTTCTTCTGGAGTTATATTAAGTTTATCTGCCAACATATTCATGCTGATACACTGGTGAATACGACAAAAAGTCTCAAATATGAAGAGGTGGGCATTTTCAATGAAGTCCTCAAGACAAACCACCAAGAAGTCATTTACAAGCACTGATTCACATTCCCTCAGCTTTTTCTGAGCCCCATCAAACATAAAAGCATTCTACAAATTCTGTAATTGGATCTTTCTACATGTAAGACTCCTGTTGAATAACGTTTACTAGATCTTTTAGCACCTGCCAACATTTTCGTACACCTTTATTTGTTATGACTGCAGTAGTCAAATAGAGAAGATGTGAACACATTGTCTGAATTGCATTAAGCTACTGATAAAGGAAGAGATCAATAATATCATCTCGACCTTTGGGGTGGTTGAAGAAAACAAAGAAAGACCAGTGAATGAGCCAAGTTCGTTGCTGAAGAGACTGGAGTGGAGAACTCACAGAATTATTATCTATGGTCTCTTTTAAATGTGTGAAGTCTTCCATGGCTACATCCCAATTTTGCGTTAAGATTTCTGAAGCCAGTTTCCCCCCAAAGTGAACTTAAAGCATTTCTATCTGTTGCTGGTACCAAGACTCTAAAAAAGTACAGATATTCTGCCGCTCCTGAGTAATTTCCACATTCATATTGGTATTTTGCATACCTGTAGAGTGTATCTAAAAATTCTTGCCTAAATCTGTGCTTGTCTGCCAGGTAGTCAAACAGCATTCGACCATCCCTGCCGGACTGCATTTGCCTTGTAGTTTCTGGATCTTCAAACATCTTCACAATTGGGTTTGTTTCTGCCTGTAGCTGTTTCAGCTGGGTAACAACTGTGATTGTTTTCTCTCTCAAAGCATGAGGAATGTCATCAGCATAGAGGTTTTTATACACATCCATGGCAAAGTCTACCATGTTGGTATCACTGAGAAGATCCAATTTCCCTTGAAGTAATTCTTTTTCATTATATATCTCCTTCACCGAGAGAAACTCCAGGAGCGGAAAGACCAGGTGGCGATCCAAAAAGTGCGCAATTCGAGTGGTCAGGTCGTACTTCACCATCTTGCCGAAGGAAAGAGGAAACCTGCTCACTTAGCAAATCTTTTTTTTTTTTTTTGCCTGTCCTTGGACTTTCTCAAGACTAGAGCTCTACCACTTGAGCCTCAGCACCACTTCAGGCTTTTTTCTATGCATGTACCAAGGAATCGAACCCAGGTCTTCATGCATGCTAGGCAAGCACTCTGCCACTAGGCCAAACTCCCAGCCGTGTGCTCAGTAATTTCTGAGGTTGTTTTTATTATCCCCACTTTACACTGCAGGAGGGAAGCTCAGAGGGTTTAAACGATTTGCCTGAGGTTCTGTAACTCCAGAGGCTACATTGGAAACCAGGTCTGACTGACTTCCCAGCCTCTGCTCTGTGGTAAAATACAACAGTTCTTTCTGAGAAAGTGTACTTAGGTGCCCCTTGACCACTGTGCTGTAAGAAAATATCAAGGGGAAGAAAATGTGAAATTCTGTGTTCTTTAGATGCAATACCTAAATGCTTATATTTGCTTCAGGTGTCTGAGCACCTGTTTCTTTTTCTGGTTTTCTTAAAATAGGTAATAGGCATTCGAAAATTGATTTCTCTTTATAATGCTACAAAATGCATTAGAACTTTCTTTAAGAACACCAGAAATGAAACTTGTATGTATACTAATATTCAGAAAGGCATTAAATCACCAACCAAAAAGAAAATACAGATTTTACCTTAAAAAGTTTAAATTAATGTGTATACATACATAGATACTCACTCACGCCCTCATACCCCAAACGCTATTTCAATTTTGTGCTTGAGAAGAATGAGGAGCAGAATACTTATTAATCACCCTGTAAAAATAAAAATCACCTCCTTGTAGAGGCAAGACATTTTGTGAGTTCAAATTGAAATTAAAATTTTAAGTTCTAATTTCTAGGACATTTTAGCCAGTGTAAATTGACTTTTTGAATTAAAATTCCTTTGTACATATACAGTTACTATGAACTATATATAATTGAAAATAAATTTGGATAGAAGATAGAGAGAGAGATAGCTAGTCTCGGGAAATTTCTTATTTGAACTTGCTCTAAGAAATTTTCTTCCTATCTTTCCAGTTCTTCTAGATCAGCCTGAGATCTGGGGGTCAGGCCAATCAATTAATCCAAGTCTGGAGTCACCAAAGTTAACAAGACCTTTTCCCTCTGGAAGTAAGTTGTGTCTGCTCTATCTAGACAAAACAAATGTCTTATTTTTTTGTGGAAATTTGATTTTTGCAGGTCATTTCCTTTTTATTACAATTTACATTGAAGAGGAAATATATAAGCAATAAACATTGAGGGTACATAATTCATTGTGTATTTCCCTCACTTTTTGAATAACTACAAAACAAGCTGATTCAACATTATGAGGGTAGATTCTCAGCACTTCAAGATTTTAATATTACAGTGGAATATATGTAATTATATACCACATAATTAAATATATGCATACCTTTATATATATATTTAATTTTAATAATATTTTATTTTACTGTCTGTCTGCACAGTGAAATTAGATAGCTCCTACAAGGTATGTATACATAACAAACATTTCAATGGTATGGTATTAAAAGAAGACATGTTATTAAAACAGTCTTTAGAGATAACAAGGACAAGAAAAGTTATTGAAGCAGAAGTGCAAATAAAGTAAAATCATGGAATGTCTTCTGGCATTCCCCAGGCTCACTCACTCATTCATTAACTTAGATTAGCAGGTGAGCAAAAGAAACTCAATTTTGTAAGTGACTAAAAGAGTAAACAAGACAAGTGGAGTCTCTGCTTGTCCCAGAACAACTAAGGCTACAGAAGGAAAGCATGGCTTAGAAAGCAAGCAAAACAGGCTGTATAAAAGAGACCATCTGAAATAAGAGGTCAGGACAAAATTAGGTCAAAACAGCCATCAGTCCTGCCTTTTCCACCATGTACAAGTGTCTAAATAAAACACTTGTCTAAGTAAGTGTCTAAATCATCCTTTCCACATATCTGTGGTGAATTTGTCTGTTTAAATTAAATGTTTTGCTCATTTGATCAAACCAGGTGAAGGATGGCCTTTTAATTGTATTCTTTCAGTAGACGGCTCGTTGTGAGCTTGTATACAGAAGCACTCCTCATAGAAGGACTTAAAGAAAGATATTTTAAAACAGTAATAAGCACAGAAGGTATTCTTACTCGTTTATGCTCACAAACAGACCAACTAATACTTTTTCTGGTTCAACATTCCCAAGTCTTTGCTTTTTGGTATTTAAAAGTGATCATAGAAGCTAGATGCCAGTAGCTCACACTTGTAGTTCTAGCTATTCAGAAGGCCGAATCTGAGGAACACAGTTCAAAGCCAGACTGGGCAGGAATGTCCATGAGATTCAAGTCTTCAATTAACCATCAAAAAGCTGGAAATGTGGCTGTGGCACAACTAGAATGATAGCCTTGAGCAAAAAAGCTCAGCTCCCAGATCCTAAGTTCAAGCCTCAGAACAGGCACACACACACACACACACACACACACACACACACACACACACACACACAGAGAGAGAGAGAGAGAGAGAGAGAGAGAGAGAGAGAGAGAGAGAGAGAGAGAGAGAGAGAGAGAGAAGAGGATTCATAGTCAAAGACCATCAAGTAATTTATTGGGACTATGTTTTGAATAAAGTCATGAGATACAACCTTTTCATCAAGCCTGAACTGAAGATACATTTGAAAGCATTTGAAGCATAATTTTGAATGTTTCTTCATGCTACTGGAAAACAAAGCCTATAAAAATATCTTCAATTCTTGAAAAGATTGTTTATAGATCCGAGCTACCCGAATTGTTCCTAGAAACCTCTTCCTAAGTGCTAAGAAGGAACACAAGTGAAATGTTTTTGGAAATGATGTATTGAATACCCTAGTATTGGTATTTCAGCCCTGTATGTTTTTATATTGTGTTTACAATGAGCAGAGCAAACACTGTTATTCAGCTGATGAGCATTGTATGCTCATTTTGTGGTTACATCACAAACTCATATTTTAAACTCATGGTTCATTTATTGTGGAATATTTTGTTCACTGTGTCCATAACTGACTTTGCATGGTAGTTATTAAGAAGGAGCATGACCTTTGGTTGGCTACAAGTAAACATCAGGTACGTAGGCTTTAGGAAGAGAGCAGTCAATCATGCTTATTGTGCAGAGAGACAGGATGCTGTTTAAAAGAAAATGCAGTACTAAGGATAGAAGAAGGAGGGATTACAGAAAGAAGCTATTCCTATAATGTACTGGTAGAGAAGATTGGCAAAATCTCTCCAGCTCAAACTCACTTTGCTTTTATGATATGGAAGAATGGATGACACTTTGGTTCACAACTGAACCTTCGTATGGTTTCTGAAATTTATGTGAATCCTTGAATCTACCAAATATGACCAATTATGATAAAATATATATTTAAAGGAACAAAAACAAGCATTGCCTGTTGAAACACCAATCACTGACTTTATCTATAAATTAAGAACCTCAGTGGTAATAGAGACTGTAATGCTTTGTCTAGGATTTTCTTTGACTGTTATGTTTACCAAAGGAATCTGCTCATTCTCTTTTGATTCAAGTTGTTTTGCTTCTAGGGTTCAAAATTTTGAAAGTTTTCTGCACTCAATCTAGACAGTAATAACCAGACTAGATTAGAAAGCCTTCACACATGCCACCATCTGACTTATTGTCATTTCCATGAGGACATCCTGGATTGTAACTGACATAGTCATTGTCACTCTTAATTGTTTAAGGACAAAGACTATTCTGATTCAATCTGCTCTCTCTAGCTTCCAAACAGGAGGTAGATCTCAGTTGGGTATACAGGTTTTTATCAGTAATTTTTCCATAAGTGAAATATTTATGCTATTATTATTTTCTGGCAATCAGTTAAGTAATTCTTACTCTCATACAATAGAAGAATCTGAATTTGAATGTTTGAACTCAAAAAAACATTTTTGCAGTTTGCAGGGGTCAATGAATAGAGGTAGAAAAATGAAGAGATGTAGTGAGGGGGAAGAATACAGTCACAATATTCCATGTATTTCCTATGAGGCTAAGAGGGGAAGGGCTGCTAGGGATGGGAAGCGTGAGGAAAGGGGTGACATTGTGCACTGCAGTTATAAACTGATTTGTTGAATGGTAATTCATTTGCACAACTCTATAATGGTAACAAAAGTGTAATTTAAAACTTTAGAGCATTAATGACTATTCCATTTCCTGTGGCAGGTATATGAATGAAAACCCTAATCTGCCCGTCTGCAGTACATTGTATAATTTAGAAGATCATGATCAATAACGCTTGACTTCCCATCTCTCCGCAGCACCTCCACCACTGCCTCCAAAAAATGTACCAGCCACCCCACCTCGAACAGGCTCCCCCTTAACAGTTGCACCAGGTAATCTGTGGGTTTTTTCCATTCTGAGACAATGCAGCCAATGGAACAAAGGACATAGACCTCCATGTGCTCCTGCAGTGTTAGAAATTGTAGGGCACCTCAATATAACACTATCCGTGATTTTTGGACTTTTTACAAGAGTCTCAAAAATTAATAACGTCTCAATTCATTATTCATATGATGAGGACTATCTTTACTCGTAAAATGAGAGAAAAAAGATCATAATGTTAAAAAAGTCAACTGTTGAGTTGACCACTCACTTTGTTTAACCTCAATTTAATGATTTTTAAATGAGTGGTCTCAAGGCACAATTTGTATTTTTCCTAGAATCAATATAAATTTTGTTAGAATTATAAAGGCAGATAATGGTTCCAAGATGAGCAGTACACCATTTATTGGTGGAATATTTTTCCATTTAGTACTCACTCAAGAATTTAATAACCTCATGGCAGAGAGATATGTAAAATGTGAAATATGGTAAGGAATCTCCAGATCCTTTAGACAGGTAATTTTGAAGACACATCTTTGCTATCTATTAAAATCAATACTATGCATTTAGATAATTTATAACCTGCCAAGTCTTATTGGACAGCAAGTCAAAGGCCATAATGGTTATTTTATGTTGCTGAGCCCTACAGCGTGGCTCTTTGTCACATTTGGGATTCAATAGCCGTTTCATCCCTTGCTATTTATGCAGCTGGGAGCTAAAGTACAGAGCAGAGTATATTTATCAACAGTGGAGAAAGGAAGACACAGGCACTCATGGAATTTATATTGACTCAAGCCTGATAGAGAAGCATCCAGTCTCATAAGTAAAGGTGTTTGTAAGGGAAAGCCATTTGAGCTGCCAGTGTCCCCATAAATTATGTTAGATATAAATAAACCTACTAGCAACAAAATTATAAATATTACGGGCCACGCAAAATATTATCCCATTTATCTATATAGACTTGGTACCTTGAAAGTTAATTCCTTTCAAGTTGGAAATAATGAAATACCAAGCCAGTTCTAATAGCCTAACAATGACTTATGAGTAAAGAGGCTTGATTAGGCTTTCTAGTTTTTAATTTGAATAATTTAAGGGCTGTTTGGGGTTTTTTTTGTTTTTTTGTTTTTTGCCAGTCCTGGCCTTGAGCTCAGGGCCCGAGCACTGTCCTTGGACTTTCTCAAGGCTAGAGCTCTACTACTTGAGCCTCAGCACCACTTCTGGCTTTTTTCTATGTATGTGGTACCGAGGAATCGAACCCGGGTCTTCGTGCATGCAAGGCAAGCACTCAACCACTAGGCCAAACTCCCAGCCCAGTTGTTTGTTTTTTTTAAAAAAATTCTTACGCCTTGCAGTATCAAATATTTCGCACCAAGTTATAGAAGCTAGTTTTGACTTATTCTCTCATTATTAATTTAAACTAAAAACAATAGTCATTACCTACATCTCAAGTCCAAAGCCTAGGCTATAAAACAAGACATTATTTCAAACAAAACAAAACAAAAAGCTAATGATAATCTTTAAGCAAAACATAGATTTTTCTATATCATAACTTCAAGTAGATACCTATCATAGTTATGCCTCTGAGGTTAACAGTTTAGACTTGGTGAGAAAATAAAATTAATATTTTATGATATCCTTCTCTATTAAATGGGTCTATCTGTAACAATTCCAAAAAGTAGTGCTAACCTATGTATATGTTATTCGGGGGGAGGGAGATGTTTGTGTGTGTGTGTGTGTGTGTGTGTGTGTACATGTGTAAGTGAAGAGATCTCTTAAATGTTTCCATTGTATTTCTGATGTAAGCAAAACCGAGACCTGAGCTAAATGTGATATGTTTAAAAAAACTCACAAAACTAATAGATGTTCTCTCTAGTTTCACCAGAAATTTACCTATTTTAACATACTAGAATATTCCATCCTTATAATGTCTGAGGGTGACTTTCAGTGATCAGTTCCTTGAATTCTGTGCCCTGTGTGTTTCAATAGGCCAGATTTCCAGACTCTCCCTGTGTCCTCTGCACTTTACCTATCACTTGCTTCTCAAAACAATCACCCTTCCTCACCTGTGAGCAGCCTTGAGTGGGGGACTCTCCTCCGAATTTTGCTTGCCAAGTGGCCAACTGTGGTCCCCTTGCAAAGGAGTAAATTATATGGTAAAATACACTCACTCACACTATTATAGAGGTGGGGAACCTTCCAGTCCCAATCTACTAATTATAATTTTACATCATGAGGTCATGCCCACTGTGGCACCTCACAGGATAATGTGTTTCCCGGTTTTACCTCATCCCTCCCTCTTATAGCCCTCATACAGATCATGTTAAACCAAGTTAATTCGAGGTTTAAAATCACTACTTTAACTGCAGGAAATGACCAGTCAGCCACAGAGGCCAAACTTGAAAAACTACCGTCCATCAATGACTTGGACAGCATTTTTGGCCCAGTGCTGTCCCCCAAGTCTGTTGCCATTAACACTGAAGAAAAGTGGGTCCATTTTTCTGATACGTCCCCGGAACACGTTACTCCAGAGTTGACTCCAAGGGAAACAGTGATATCTCCAACAGCTGCATCCGAAAACCCAGCTGACTCCCCATCTCCAGGCCCTCCAGGCCCCCCGGGCCCCTCAGAGTCCCAGGGACCTGCTGGTCCTACACGCAATGTACCATCTCCGCTCAATTTAGAAGAAGTCCAGAAGAAAGTCGCTGAGCAGACCTTCATTAAAGATGATTACTTAGAAACAATCTCATCTCCTAAAGATTTGGGTATGGGACAGAGAGCAACTCCACCTCCCCCACCACCACCCACCTACAGGACTGTGGTTTCGTCCCCTGGACCTGGCTCGGGCAGTGGTACAGGGACCACCAGTGGTACGTCTTATTGCTTGAGTGTGCTTCGTGTGCCGAGGAATGGCTGTGTCTGCTGTGGTGTGAGCAACACCTTCCTCTTGCCTGGCAATTGGCTTTAGGGCTTCAGCCATTCTTCCTCTGGTCTGGGTGTCCTGTGGCCCTGTGGCATGTCCAAGTGCACGGAATGCTCGCCGTCATGGTCCCAGTCTGTGGATGTGTTCTGTCTTGCCCTCCCAACCCCCATGCCTGCCACTACCTGCTGTAGGGAAGTGACATTTCAGACAGAAAGCTGGGGGGATGGCCTGGTTCCAGGCTCAAGAAGGTTCTAGAAAGACAGATTTCATAGCCAGGATGTTACAGGTCACATGTCTAATTTCCCTGTTAAATGCCCACAGGGGCTCTAGGTTTTGTACGTCAATAGGAGAGAAAAGGAGGCCTATATTTTTCTCTTTGTTTCCCTTTTCTCTTTTGTCTTTCTCAGAAGAGAAGCTATGTTCAAACTCCTTTTGTTTCTTATGTGGTGGGGAGGAAGGTGCAAAACTTGAAAGGGAAATTTTGAAAGAGAAAGAAAGAAAAAGTTGGCTTACTGTATCTCCCGTGTAATGGGGCTGCTTAATCAAATCTATTCTCTGATCTCACCTTCTGACAGTCAACCAGCTCTGAAGTTGATTCTAAGGGAAGGGCAAGAGCAGCTATGTGAAATACATATTTTTAGGATACTCAGTGCAAACTCTCACATTGAACTTGACATTTTCTTTTCCTCATTTGAAGCTACATTTCTTGTGTTTTATCATAATGGAAGGGCAGAAACGCTTGCCATACATTCCAAAGAACCATCAAGATTTTTTCCAGTACATCTGTTCCATATCATTTACTTCTCTGTTGCTCAGGTTCATCTGTCAAGATTCTCAGGGCCTTGGCACCTGTACATGTGGAATCAGCCTAAGTACCTTTCAGTAGCTCCACCATCTACTTCCTTCCCATTTGTGTGAGGTAGTTTAATCTAGTAAAAGACAGGAAAGAAGGTACCAATCTGTATTTTACTATTTACTCATCCTTTTGCCTCTTTCTGGGTAAGGCCTTCCAAAGCTGCTCTGAATTTACAAACGCATCTTTGCTTGTTAAAAATGACAGCATCCATAGATCATGGAGGGCTGGGGTCTCTCTTGTACAACTCACAAAAACAATGTTGCACATAATTAACTGTGCCCACAGTGCTCCTTTGAAAAAGGAAAATGATCCAATACTCAAATAAGTTTGGAAAACATGACTCTGTGTCATGTTCCAAAATAAAAGAACCTGTGAGTGCTTTTATTTTTCCAATTAAAAAGCTACGATTTTATTCCATTAAATACCATGCTGAATGCTTTATGCACATTGTTATAGCCTCAAAGAACTCCATGTGGTACATTATTGCTAGTTTAACCAGTTTACAGATGTGAAAGTTAAGGCTCAGAAATACCAAGTAATCTGCCCACATTTACATAGCTGGAGGTGATAGACTTAAAGTTCAGATACTTAGGTCTGTCTGATCTCCAATCTGTGTTTTTAATCTTTAATTACCATGTTTTCCTGGTACTGCCATAAAGTTTGGTAACTAAATGTCCCAATCTGCTTTGAACACCCAATTTAGCATGTCATCTTCAAGATCAGCAGAATGCACTGCTTTGTGTCTGTCTGTCTGTCTGTCTGTCTGTCTGTCTCTCTCTCTCTCTCTCTCTCTCTCTCTCTCTTGCTCTCGCTCTCTCTCTCTCTCGCTCTCTCTCTGCCACTCCTAGGGTTAGAACACAGGGCCTGGGCACTATCCTTGGGCTTTCTCAAGCCTAGTGCTCTACCACTTGAGCCAAAGCACTAGTTCTTGCTTCTTTTCTGTGTATGTGATATGGAGGAATCAAACCCAGGGCTTCATGCATGTTAGGCAAGCACTCCATCACTAGGCCAGACTTCCAACCCCATGTTTCTCTAATTCTTGATGGATAAAATACCCATATTTATGCATATGATACTGCTGTACTTTGGGTTTCCTTTTACAGGGAGGGATACAACTCTGTTCTTCCCTATAGAGACAATAAAAAGTTTCCATGGCAAGCCACTGGAAAGTAAACCCAAAAGTGGTGTCACTTAAAAGAGAGGTATGGCTCTTTCCTGGGTCAGACACTTGGTATCCTGAAAAGACATTTCAAAGCGTACCCTTCTGTCTACAGTGGTGATCCCTTGTGCTATATTCAAAGTCAACATCTTCTGTCAGGATGGGGCAACTAATATTTCCTCCATCCATCTTTCACCAGTTTCTAAGAGATATAGGCTTGATTCAATTGCCCTTCCATCTAATGAAGAAGAGAGTTCCTCTGGCATTCTTTCTGGAATCTTTCAGACTTTGATTTTTATTTCCATGTTTAGCTTCGTGACATTTATTTGAAATTCGTTTAAAATACTGCCAGTGAACACTATTGGTTTTTAATAATTGAGCTATAGGACATTGTACTTTGCTGGCATTGAATGATCAGATTTCTCAAATGTATGAATGAGTTTGGCCAGTGAAGAACATGAATAAATAAAACTCTGCATCGACATCTCCATAATAAAGTCTCGATTTATTTGCAAACTGTCAGGAACATAAATTTAAGAACATAACAACAGGATTCAGTCTCATGTTTTAAGGATAAACAATGTTTCCCGTTACGTACTGCTTTTTTTAAAATTTCTTGTGCAAATGAGTTGCCATTTAACAAAGCACTGGATAAATACTATTTTATAGGAAACTTAGCCTGATGCGACTAACTTTTCCTACATTTACTTATTTAATTTGGTAGCTGTACTTTACGGTAAATTATGTTTCTGGCATAGGTGACTGTGACTGATCAGGAGTAGACACAGCTTTGTGAATCAGAAGAGTTACCTGATGCTGAAAATAGAGGGAAATTAAAATTTTGCTCCAAAACATTAAGTTGCTTAGGGCAAAATAATGTTAATTCCTAGTCTGGCTGGCCCAATCCTCTATCGAAATGTAGACTCTGATTCTTGGCAAAGGCTGTCATTTCTCTCATGTGAATTTAATGCCCAAGAATTCAAAGGACAAAGAGTTTTACTGGCCTGCAGCAGGATTGGAGGCTGAAGAGAAAAAGTTAGTTACTAGAATTTCAAAGCAGCATTTTCCAGCTTGGAAAGTTAATACAACATTTAAAAATATTTTCATGATCTCCCTCCCCACCTCTCCCTCTACCTCTCTTTATCTCACTTTCACAACGCACACACAAACACACACACACACACACACACACACACACATAAGCGTGCGTGCGTGCACGCATGCAAAATGAACTTGAGCTACCTGGAGTTGAATTAACCAAATATATTTCCTAAATTTAAACCTTATAGCAGTGATGTCCAGTTCTGGCATCATTATGCCTAAAAGCTATTTTAACTTTAATTGTTGTAAGCTAAAATTAATTTTAAGTGCCATCAAGTTCTTGATGGCCATACTTAGCTACTAATCACAATGGGCAGTCCTTTCCTGGAACATTCTAATCATCACAGCTCTTTTCAAGATCTCTGTTTTAGAGATTTTTGAAGTATTTTTGTCCAAAATAAAAAGCCAAAAATATAGTTGAGCATTGGTGGCTCAATTGTAATTCTAGCTACTCAGAACGCTGAGATGAGAAGATGGCAATTTGAAGCCAGCCTGGGTAGGAAAGTCCATGAGACTCATATCCAAGTCACCACCACAAAGCTGGAAGTAGAACTGTGGCTCAAGAGGTAGAATATTAGCCTTGAGCAAAAAAGTTCAAGGATAATGCCCGGGCCCTGAGTTTGAGCCCCATGACCAGCAAAAAGTAAAAACAACAACAGAAACATAATATGTAGCCAATGCCATATATAATATTTTTAAAAAATAGTGTAATTTTGTTCCATGAAACATTATTATAAAAGGTTTGCAAAGGTTGCTTACAAATCTCACGGTGAATATATGTTAATTCACTTGAATTTCCCAAATGTATCATTGGCATATTGACTTCATTTTTTGGAGAAGAAAACTGAAGCTCAAAGAATTTAACTTATAGAAGTCTACCTTTCAATTGTATCTGTGCCAAGAGACAGTCTTTACTATCATCATCTTCTGAAGATTTTCTCCTTGTGTCACAAAGCTAACGACAAGCAGAGGCATGGCTTGTATCTATGCCTTTGCCTCAGAACTGCCACCCCTACTCCTCCCCTATTGCCACCAAATGGACACAAAGGAAAATAAGAAAAATTGAAGCTTTTATGAGTTTTTAAGAGTTACCAGATCAATTATGTTAAAACGTCAGATTGAGAACAATTAGTGGATCAAGAATGTATCTATGGTTGCCAATTTGATTAACACAAAATGCAAAGCATGTGTCATTAAACCTGAAGCACTGGGATTGTCCAACTGATTTCTCTACACTGTTGTTAGAAATAAATCCTGCTTTTGGTGGGAAATCAGAGACAGGCAGCAACTGAACAGCCTCACAACAGCCTATCAATCCTTGGTTTCATTGTAAAAGGCCACTAGGCTAAGTCTATCTGCTGCTGAGCCTCCAGGTTCTGTCAAGCAGAGTTTGAAAAAAAAATGCCCTTTTGCTTCCTGCTTAGTCCCCTTAGCATCTTCCTAACTGTACAACAAATTGACTCCATCATTTCTGTGAAAAGTAGGTAGAGGGTATCTATAAGCAAAGAAAAGGCAACCTACTTTGGAATTAGCAATTTGGTTTTCTTCTTTACCTTTCAGGCATTTCTTTATCGAGCCACATCTTTACTATCACCCTCATCTGTGGCCTCTATTCCTGTAGCATCTTTCAGTTTAGCACACACATCCATGAGTGTTTTCAGTTTTGATTGTGACAACTACTTCATAAGGTAGAGGAATGCATACTGTAATCTCAGTATTTATATTGCTCTGTTAGAATCCATTGATAAACTAAAAACATCAGTTTCCAAACTTATCATGGGGTCAGGTCATGTATGTAAAATGCCTGGTGTAGAAGATAGCCCCCCAAAATTAAATGTAACAGTGCAGCAAAACATGTAGATGCCATGAGAGGAAATGCTGGTAATGAGAATGACACTCTACTATATCAGGGCAGAGGATTCCCAGGATTTAAACAAGAGAAAAAAGTTTTGCCCTGAGGATTCTCCTAACATAAGAACAGATCTCAGCTGGGTTTTTCTGGTCAACTGCAAAGCTCTTTGAGAATGAGAAAAATCTACAGCCTTAAAATGCTAATCTAGGACTCAAGTGGTCCATCGACTGGGAAGCAGCAGGTGGGGTGAGAGGATATGAAGAAAAGAGGCTCAAGTTTTTCCTAGGGCAGAATTTCTTATAATTCTTTCGGAAGCATTGAAAACCTGTTGTTTCTAACAAAAATGACAAAACTCCTAATTTCCCTAAGGTTTTTAGTAGCTTTCCCATGCATCCCGGATGTATGGCTGATGTAGATATGTCCTAGACTGCAGACACCCTGCTGGTATGCTAGCTGGTGTGCATGCCAGCCTCTGTGTGCCATCTGTGTTCCATATGCTTGTCATGGACAGCCAAAAAAAAGTAAATCCAAGAGGCTCTTTCAAATTTTCCCACAAAAATTCTCACAGGCAGTCAGGCACCTGAGTCTCATACCTACAATCCCAGTTACACAGGAGGCTGAGATCTGGAGGACCTTGGTTTAAGACCAGCCCAGACCACCAATTGTGCTTCTAAAATAAAGCAGGGCTGGAGATGTGGTTTAAATGCTGTTGTTCAAGTTCAGTAAGCAGAAAGTCCTGAGCTTAAATCCCAGTACCACCACCAATTTTAGCACACACACACACACACACACACACACACACACACACACACGTGTGCGCAAGCGCGTATGGATGTGTGTGTGTGCGTGTATATATATATATATATGTATGCATACACACATATATATGATATCTATCAGAGGCAAACTGTACATTGACAGATTCCTAAACAGACTCATTTAGAAATTAAATCTTCTAAGTTCTGTGTATTTCTTTTAAGATTCAACACATAAAATACTCATGCAACATCAATGTACTATTTTCTTAGATTTCCTTCTTTGCAAATTCCATCCATTATTTGAGACACTGATAATGTTACTATTCATACTTTAATATAAATTGAAAGTATAATTCTCATCCATATTTTAAAAAGAAAATCTATCTGGAGTCCTGACTTGAAATTATAAGACCCTGTGTTAAAATCTCAGTACCACCACCAAAAATAAAAAAGAAGGAAGGAAGAAAGGAAGAAAGGAAGGAAGGAAGGAAGGAAGGAAGGATCTAGCCAGGTATAGTGCATAGTGCTACTCTCTTACAATCAGCTAACAAAGGAGCTGAAAGCAAGAACACATTAGTTCAACCAAGCCCAGGAAAAGTTATTGAGATCCTATCTCAAAAACAAGCCAAAAGCCTAGAAGTGTGGCTCAATCACCTAGAATGTGTTAGTCCACAATTCACCTCCTCATGCTTGCAAATAAATAAAAACTGAAAATTAACAAATGTTAATATGGAAAAATCACTCATCCTCCTTCAGGTTCTAAAAACTAAACCTCATTTTCATCTCAGAAATAAACTCTACATATAGACAAAATGCAAGAGAAATTATCATAAGTTTACTGTGTATGGAATTCAAAGCAAAAACTACCTACCGCCCATCCAATAATCCTAAACATTTTACTACCTTCTGCCAAAGATAGAGTAATAAAAGGATTTACCTTTCCCTGGATGTCACATGACAACAAAAGGTGATACGCTTCAGCTTCTGCCATCAACCATAATCCAGAGGATTTTTTTCTTTATTAAAAGAAAAAATGTGTGCTGCTATGTTTAGTTTAACAACTGCCAAAAGCATAGGCGGGCCTGGCCCTCTACTGCAATGACTGCACGCAGGCCCTGTGAGTCTCCGGTTGTTTTTAATACCAGTTTGTTTTCTAGGTACATCATCTCCTGCTCGACCAGCCACTCCCTTGGTTCCCTGCAGCAGTACCACTCCACCCCCACCTCCTCCTCGTCCTCCATCCCGGCCAAAACTACCGCCAGGAAAGCCGGGAGTCGGAGATGTGGTATGTTCCCCTACTCTTCCCTGGCTTGCTCAGAAATGGGTGGTAAGAAGGAGAGTCCCCAAGTACACAGAACACTGTGACTTCACATTAGAGCACTAGGGCATGTGCATGAGCCACCATTAACAGGTGACTGCAGGATGGCTGCTTTTCCTCAGATCTCTTCTGGCTTTCTCAAGACCAAGTCTAGAATGGCAGGCAGCAAATGCTTGGGCCTCAGCTCTGGTACAGGAGTTGGATGCAAATGAAGTGAGGATATTCCATTGTACTGAAGCCTTTTGAGAGCCTTTCATGTTTCTTTTCACAACATATGTCTGAGGTGTAGAAACCTCTAAGAGATTACAAATACTATGAGAATAGAAAGAGGAGCATAGAGGCCCAGTGCATTGTTATGTATTTTGTTCTAGGGCTGAGGAAAACATATTATGTGACCAACTAAGAAACTTGGGGCAGAGGTAGATTTTACTGACAGCCATGAAATTAATGTGCTGATTTCCCTGGCACATGAACATGTGTAAACTGATGAAGTCTGCAGTGCCTACCTGGGTCAGTTATCCTAATGCAATGTGTTATGTTTAAGTATCTTTAGATAAATACTCTGTGCTGTCTCTTTAGTCCTAGAGTGCATGTGAGATAGACTCCCAGATTCCTGAGCTTAGCTGGGTTCCTCCAGCTCTGTTCCACAAGCTCCTGTGTTGATAGAATCCAGTGCAGTGTGTAATAGTGTCATTGATACATCACTAAGGACCTCAGTTACAATCTGTGGGGAGGAAAACGTCATACATGGAACCCAAATGTCACCGCCTGCATGTCTAACTTTTCATCTCTTCTCTTCTCCCTACAGTCCAGACCCTTTAGCCCACCCATACATTCTTCCAGCCCTCCTCCGATAGCCCCCTTAGCCCGGGCTGAAAGCACTTCTTCAATATCGTCAACCAATTCCCTGAGTGCAGCCACCACTCCCACAGTTGGTAAAGATTCTCTCCTCTCTTTTCGTCTGTTTGTGGTTTATGATTGGATCTCCCCCAAGGCCCTGTGTTTTTGGTGGAAAGGGTTTGGTTGCATGTTTGCTCTGTCACCTGACTCTTACTTGAGAAGTACCTTTTCATTAAAGGAGGCAAGTCCTCCATTGCACAAATAAAAAAGAATCTGCATACCCATGTTTTGCAGGGGTTTTCTTATGCTATTCTCTACAGAAGTACTCACCAAAGAAAAGAAGAAATCACCAAGGAAATTGAAATCATTAAATTTAAATTTTTCTGAAAATTAAAAATAGTCTCCTTTAAGAGGAATTGTTGAAATTGCAACTGCGTGCCATGTCATGAAATTTTGAAATTGTCTTGAAGCTTTCCTTATTTCCTCCCTATTTTTGGTTGTCCTGAAGCTCACAAATGGTATCAACATTGACATTGAGAGACTTGAGTAAATCTTTTTTTTTCTGTACATTTCAGTGATACCCTATTTATTTTCCCAGAAAATATACGCCACTTGGTGACATTTTCAGTCCGTGTCTTTGTGCCTCTTTCCTCCCTCTGTGAGGAAAGTGGCTGCTCAACTGGATGATCATCCTAATTTAAATGTTTGATTTTTGCCTGGAGTGGATACCAAGGCTGGTTTCCCTCTTTTCCCTCCTGCTGTCTGCTCCTGCTACCTTCCTCTTTTATACTGCATGCTGTCTCTGACATAGGTCTTTCCCAGCCTATTTTTCCAAACAGGACTTCCCTTCCCCTTGGTCTTCTTTTATTGTCCGAATTGCCCTCTAGTTCTTCCCTAATTTAAACCAGCTTCTCCATCATGCTTTGCTGAGGAGAATCACTAACCAAAGCTAAATAAATTCCTGCTGCTCCTGTGGAAAAGCACACAGCCGGGTTGTCCGTGGTTGAAGTAGCTTGATCAAAGTCTGACGTTCTTCTGGGAAAGAACTCCCTATCTTCTCAGGGAAATAAGTGAAGGTGGACCCAAAAGAAGTTCACCTGAATCACACACTCTTTCCTGTAATCAGAGCATCCCAGGGAACCCCTTCAAAATGTGATGGAACTAATAGACACCTACACTAATTTCACGTGGTTTATGAACAGACAAATATTTAATATTATTTATATAGGACAGCTGTTCTTTGTTTGTATAAGACTGGACAATTTGGAACTTCCTGACTGTCAATGCAGATCAGATCATTTCTCACCATTTTTCAAACTGTTTTTTTAATAGCCAATCATGGGACTTGAACTCTGGGCCTTGGTGTTGTCCATGAACTCTTTGACTCAAGGCTACCGCCCTAGCCTTTCAGCCACAGCGTCATTTCTGGTTTTCTAATGGTTAACTGGAGATAAGAGTCTCACAGTCTTTTAGTGCCTGGGCTGGCTTTGAACTGTGATCCTCCTCTCTTAGACTCCTGAGTAGCTAGGATTACAGGCATAGGCCACCACGCCCAGATCATTTTTTTTTTAAACTCTATCTCTTCAGTCTTCTTGAGGGCTCTAGCCCTTGAGTTTTCTCACTCATTTATTCCCTCCACCCTCATCACCCCCACGTGATCTCAGATGGGCCATCTAGCATGTTCTTTAACCTCACGTTGATCAAAGAAACAATGGTACACACACAAACATTGAACTGTGTCCATACATTGGACATGGTGTTTCTATATTCTACTCCATGCCCCTTCAAGATGAGCCATAGAGGTGTTTAAAGTACACAGTGATGTAAGAGGCTGGTCTCCTTGTTTCACTGCTGAGGAGATACTGACTTAGTCTGTTTGGTTTGCTATTTTTATGTTTTCATCTCTCCATCTGGCTTTCATTTCTCATCCCTCCCCCATCCCCTGTTCTTTGGTTCCTCTCACTCCTAGTGGCCTGACAGCCATTTCTCTGTGAAGTAAATAGGCTGCTGAATGACTGAGCAGAAGCCATTCCTGTGTGCTGCCATTCCCTCTTTCTCTGTTGGGTGTGTTCTGGTTGGTCCACACCAAAGGGCCTGATCATAACTGACTTGGAATGTTCACTTTGTGTTGTCCCATGGCTTGGGAAAGGTTGGAAATTTCAGCTGCAAATTTCCTGAAGTCAATAGATCCCCATACCCTTCCCACAACCACCACAGTTTTGATATTTCCAATGAGCTCAATTTAAAGTGATTTAAGAAATAGACTTTTTTGCCAGTCCTTGGGCTTGAATTCAGGGCCTGGGCATTGACCCTGGGCTTTCTTAAGGCTAATGCTCTATCACTTGAGTCACAGCACCACTTCTGGCTTTTTCTGTATATGTGGTACTGAGGAATCAAACACAGGGCTTTGTGCATGTTAGGAAAGCAACTCTACCACTAGGCCATGTTCCCAGCCCTAAAAACTAAACTTTGCATAGCAAGGCTATATAAATTCTTTATACAATAAGCAATTTAATAAAATCAATGACTTTGGGCACAATTTTTTGTGTAAGAACAATGATTTTAAAGTAATCTGATGACCCCATGAGAAAAGTTTCTGTGTATTGTCACTCTCAAATAACAAATAGCTCTTCACTGAACTTTAAACATTCTCAGTTTAAAAATATGCCAATATTTTGTATGTGGCTAAAAGACAGAAAAAAAAGCTGCCAAATAAAGTAAGATGCAATTCTTTGTTATCTTATGAAATATATTATTTATTCCAATTTTGGACAACTTAGAATCAATGAAATGTAGAAAAATATCTTTTGTACTAGAAAACCCTCACCAGATTTGGGAGGGAAATTTGTGTGACAGGGCGGGGCAGGGGTGGGGGAGGGTGTCGTTGGGCTTGAACTTGGCCTTTTCCCTGTCCCCAAGCTTTTCATCTCAAGGCTACCACCCTACTCTTGAGCCAAGCCCCACTTCCCATTTTCTAGAGGTTAATTGGAGATAAGAGTCTCAGGTCCTTTTGTTTCCAGGCTGGCTTTGAGCCTCAGTCCTCAGATCTCAGCCTCCTGTGTAGCTAGCATTACAGGCGTGAGCCACTTTGCTCATCTTGGTGGGGAAATTCTATTAATATTATAAAGATAGGAAAATATTTTATTTTATTCTATTATATTGAACAGACTTCTACTTAGAAAACAGGAGAGAACAATACCGGAGATTTATCTCTAATTTTCAATATTAGTGTTTATTCTTATTTTAATGGGTTTTGGTTATTTTTAAGATAACTTGCATAAAAAAGATCTTTCTTAGAACCCATTGCCAAAAGATTATGAGAAGGAAACTTTTTCTTCCCTATTAATTTGTTATTTATGTTCCTTACTGATAATGATGTAATTTAAATTGCATCGTTATCATTACAAGATTCTATAATAAATAACAAGAAAGCATCTATTTGTGTCATTGAAAGAATTGTGATTTCCTTTGGTTCAGAACTTTGATCAAATGTGATTTGCATTTGGTAATATGACAATAAGATCAAAAACACAAACTATTTCCTCCAAAATGTGCAGCAATTCTGAACTATGAATGCTTCCTAAATATGCATATTGCATTATTTCCAGTTATGCTATATAACAACAAAGAAGGCTGTTATTTGGAAGGATCTCTCTCCAATAATAGTATAAGTAGTGTAGGAATTACATTATTGTGTTCTAGCCATTTAGGATATATAAAATGTAATTGAAACTAATTGTCAGGTAATATCCTAGAACATTAAGAATTGATCACAAAAAAAAAAATTCTTGGGGAGGGGAAAAAAAGAAAAAAAATCTTTCCCTGTCTTATTCCCAAACTCTAGGGGACAAGTCAATAGAATATATTGCAAAAACATTTTTGATGGACTATTTTTCCACCCTCATTCATATCTTTACTTCTCTATAATCTCATAGAGTTTCACAATACAGGTCTCTGTGCATACTATATTCAACTTTCTGCTGTTTGTAATAATACTCGCAAGACCCATCATATTATTTAAACACAGATTAAAAATCTGTAAACAACACAATTACCTGTGTTCATTAGTTGATGAGAAAAGAGACTGTGTAAAGACATGAAGCAACAGCGGTCTAGAGCATTCTTGATAATGTAATCAATTTACAAAGACATTTTGCCACAGCTGGATGCCATGGCCAGTGGTAGAACCATAATGACACTGTTGGAAAGAAACAGTCCATAATCATCAAAGGCAGATGAAAGGCAAATTTGCGAATTTCATGTGGATACTGATGAAGCTAAAATGGGGTAGTTGGTGCAGGCATGAAATTCTATACTCGTGTTTTTCTATGGTCCTATTCAATGGTAGCTTCTTTTATGCTGGGGTGGGAGTGTGCTTGCTGGAATAGCCTGCTGAACTGTCAGGACTCTGTCAGGAGCTTCTTGTTGATGGACGCGTCAGGCCACTTGAGAATTGTGTTGGAGTAAAACACACTTGAATGTCAGTTATTAATTACAGTGCCTTTCACAACTCCTGGAGAAGGTGAGTTGTGCCCCCTTCTCTGGAGCTGATGACTGTCAAACTCACAGATGAGACACCTTGAGGGGTTTTTTTAACAAACATTTTAATTTTCTTCCTGTAGAATCATCATTCCATAAGCTCACTACTTTCTCTCTCCTTATCATTACCCAACATCTACAAGTTGGATTTCCTTTTGCCATAAAAACCATTGTCGTGTTTCAACCAGTAAAGTATGCTGCTTGGTTTCATTTGGGATTTGTATTTGTGCTCTTTTTGTTTTCCATTCGTTTATATTTCTTTGGTTCGTAGTGTCAGAAGATGATGTTTTTTATGACAAACTGCCCTCGTTTGAAAGGCGCTGTGACATGCCTGCAGGTATGGTGCTAGCTCAGTGATCTCTAGCCCTCTATCTAGATTTTTTTTTTAATCCAAGCCATTCTCCATCTGAATGCTAGAAACTTCATGGACATGCTCCTGGCCTCATGAGTGTGCAGCACCTATCAGATGCACGCTGTACATTCACTGTTCATCGTGGAAACCCATCCACTGAAATGGGTTTGGGGGTTGTTTTTCTGAGTGGGCATATTAAAAAGCAGCAGGCTGCATGACAGTTTCTCAGCGAAAAGGTTCAAAACAGGTGAGATGCCATTGCTTTGTGAATTTTCACTGGAGGAAATCATTGAACTGCTCAGAATGACATGTTTGGAAACTGCTTTTTAATTGAAAATATACTAGAGCATCATGGGTAAGCATGTGTTCTCTTTGGTTCGGAGATGAGGGTGTTCTGTGTCTGGAAGCCTACGGTGATTCCAGCAGAAGGGGACAGAAGTGTTATGACAGTTTCCATGAACTCTAAGTTGATACACAATGTTGGTGTCATACAAAGCATACAAACCATAACTGAGTTTATTCTGTTTTTTGGAAACATGGAAGGGGGTGACATGGAAGATAAAAATGGATACAGCCATTGATGAATGACAATTCACCCAAATTAGTCTCATTTGGCTGATACCCCTGCATGGCCAGGAAGATATCCGCTCCATGCACACAAGCACCAAGCACTGAGCTACCAGTGTGCCCATCCTTTTAGACTCCATAGCTTCGCTTTTGCTTTTTGTTTCCTCCACTAAAAGAAAAAAGAAAAAGAAAGAAAAAATAAGAATAAATCTAGATTGCGCCTTCCCTTTTCCCTGCACGCTAATATCATGCACTTGCCTCCTCCCCTCCCCTACAATGGAATTAATGACCGCCTCTATAACTCATATTGTGTCCTTCTCTCTCCCTCTCCTTAACCTTTCCCATCCCGCTTCAACTCCTGGCCATACAGAGAATGAACAGCCTTCCCTCGTTTGGTTTGACAGAGGAAAGTTTTATTTGACTTTTGAAGGTAAGTAGTACATAGCATACCAGATTCTAATATATACTCCCCTGTCCTTTTTGTAACCATCAGCATCTCAAACACCCAGTTCTCTCCCAAAGTTTTGGTCTTATGTTCTATATAAAAATGCTATGGCTACTGAGAAAAATATTAATGCTAAGGAAACATTACCTGGATTTGGTTTCTGTGTCATATTAAACAAATTAAAGCTAATTTGCAGTTAATATTAGTTACTTGATTCATTGTGGCCAATTGAAAAGACAATAACTAAAGAACAAAAACATATTTTTTCTAGCCAAAGAACTTAACTCTGTCAACCAGGGCTCTTTCCTAACTCTTTCTGCAAATGCAATGCAACAAATGTAAGAACATTTTTGGTTGATATTAGTGTTTAACCTTGTTTGGGAAAATTAGCGTTCCAGATACAACATCCATTATTGTGAACTATACTTGTGTATATGCTGCATAGCACATTGGAAAAGTCGGCAAGAAGGTAGTATTTTAGTAATTTTGATCTACATGTTTTGAAATTACAAACTGAATAACTTCAGTAAAATGGACAATTATTGCTGGGCTTACAGATTTTGGAAAATATACACATAAAGATTTGTCATGTAAGTTATTACATTCTAGGATATCTTGTTAAATTGATCCTATGGTCAAAAAGGGACCAGAAAGTTCTCTCCTCTAGAAGTGAATCTCAGCATTGAACTTGTCTGATTCACGACAATAGAAATTTTGCTAACTGGGATATGTGTATTTGGCTGCTATACTATGTTTGTGGCTGTTTTCTTCTCAGAGTAAATTTTGTTTACACAACAACCCTAGACACAGAAAAATGTAGCCCAGAATATAATAGATAGCTACAAGAAAAATGGTCAGATTTCAAGTTTCCTAGCTTGGGTAGAGACCAGAATGCCAGGCAACCATCACTGGAGGATGTATATTTTCTACATGATGTCAAAGCTTCTAGGACTTTGTCTTAAATCAATAACTTGCTAATAACCAATGTAGAAAGTCCCCAAACTGTAATCTCTGAAATATTCACTGGGTCAGAGGGAAGTAAAATGCCAAGGTATCTTTTCGCTGAACAGCATATCTCAAGAGAAGAAGCTGAGGCATAATCAGTTGATAAGCCTGAAGGACAACACACACTTGCACACATAAGGACTCTTTCTATGGTTCAGTCACAAGAAAAGATGCAGCTTATCATTCTTTATTGGTTGTGAGGCTTCAATCTAGAACCTGGGTCCTATCCCTAAGCTTTTGTGTTCAAGGCTAGTGCTCTACCACTTTGAGCCACAAGGCCACTTTTAGTTTTCTGGTAGTTAATTGGAGAGATCGGTCTCAGGAACTTTTCTACCCAGATTGGCTTTTGATCCACAGTCCTAAAATCTCAGGCTTCTGAGAAGCTAGGATTACAGGTGTGAGCCACTGATGCCTGGCTAACCTTTTTGTACTCCATGAAATGATGGTTCAACATGTGTTGAATAGCATTTCTTCTGAGATACTCTGATTTTTACCCACATTTGTTATTATTAGTTATCATTCTTTTCAATGCTTTCTTCAAAGACTGTAGACAGGAAGAAAGATTCCTTTGACTCTAAATGGGCTTTAAATTATTACAGGCTTTAAATTATTATTTACTGACTTCTAAATAGTGAGAAGTTGAGGGAGGGGTTTACTGAGACTTGAACTCAGAGCCTCATGGACTTCCTCAGCTTTCTGACTCAAGCTGTCATTCTATCATCCAAGCCATAATTCTATTCTAGATTTATTGCCACTTAATTGGAAACAGTTTCATGGACTATTTTACCCAGGCTGGCTTTGAACTGCAAGCCTCAGGTCTCAGCATCCTTTGTACCTAGGATTACAAACATGGGCTACCATGTCTGTGTTTTTATTCTATTCAAAATCTTAGCTTGCTTCAGGGCTTTGGTCATTTTAGTTGCCAATAAAGTAATGAACACTGGCTTTATTAGTCTACTTGCATTTAGCATAAGGTGTTTCATACCTCCAGATTTAATTGAACAAACAAGAGAGAAGAGCTTTCGCAGTGGTTCTAACTCACAAGAGTTTCAAAGATTTTGCAAGTCTTTTGTAAAGAGATTCTCTCAAATCTTTATTTAAGTTAGGCCTTTTATAAGTTAATTACAAATGGTAATGGCCTTTTAAATTTATCTCAGAACATAGAAGTTTCTTCAGGAAGGTATTTCCAAGACAAATTGATGTGGCTGTTAGTCATTTGAACAATTCAAGACCATTTTCACATCAATCTATTTACAAAAATATGCTACCCCTCTCTTAGCTAGTTTTGGGGGGGTTGTTCAATTTTTTGAGGACTAGGTTAATCTTTTTCTCCTACTAAGGTCTGAACTCAGGTTCTTACACTTGCTAGTCAGGCACTCTTACCATTTAGCCACAACCTGCCCTGACTTTGCTTGTTTTTGAGATAGATAAGGTTTCCCCTAGGCATGGATCCAATTGGCATTAGACTTGCTAGTATCTAAGATAACAGGCCTGCCACCACATTGAGTTCTTTGTTGAGAAAGCATCTCAACAACTTTTGTTTTCTGCATAGTCTGACCTGTCTCAGCCTCCCAGGCTAGGAATCCATGCATAAGCTATAGAGTCTGCATATGTGTTTGTTTGCTTGGGTCCATATTAACTACAAAAGCATCTTTTATGTGGTGGTGAGAAAGCCAACAAAGCCATGCGCCATGTAAGTCATTGAGTGTCCTTATGTCTAATACCACTGTGGTCATCAGTTATTGTAGGTTCTTCTCCCAGTCTCCTCTTTCCATGCACCTGTTGTTCTCGCTCCTTCATTCTCCGGGGGAATGGCATCTCTTGCATTACTCTTTTCTATATTCAGCCTCTCTGCTGAGTTTGCCTATTCACTTCCTTGACCTAGTGTAAGAGGTGAGCAGATTAAAGTATTCACGTCACAAGCATGATGCTCATTCACTTGCTTGAGAGTCACCAAAGAAAGGAATATTGGAAGGTCTGATCAGGTCTCTGAGCAACCATTTTGCTAAATATTCACAATATTCTTCAGGTAGGCCCTTACCCCACTGGAGGTCTTTTTTCAGTCAACAATGCAATAAAGTTACTGAGCACTCATTTTTCAAATGTTAAATTAAATTAAAGTGTTAAATTAAACCAGGTAGGAAAAACAATGTGTCCTTGATTCCATTAAAAATCCTAAGGAGAGCTGATACATAAAAACTCAGAACAGTCCTAGATATACATTGTCAGTATTACACATATGAAATGTATAATCTTTTTGTTAAAATAAGTGAGGTCCTGGGGAATTTTTGATATAGTCTAAAACTGAGTTTTATACACTGACCATATTATGAATATGAAATATATGCTCTTTTCTAGTGAAATAATTGAAGGTTATGGAGAGTTTTTTAAATAGCCTAAACCTGTAGAAACAATGGAAGTGGGATCAACCTACACTGTGCTCTACCAGAAAGGTCTGCCAAGGATTTCAATATTCACTTTGCCTCTTTATAGTAAACTTATTGTCTGCCTTTGAAAGGTCTGAGGACTTTTTTTGCTTATACTTGCTAATTTTCATGGTTTCCTTCTCTCTGAGGCCTTTGTCCCTATCTCTTTCACCTTCAGTATAGAAGCATTATGCTGGAGGTGGAATAGAAAGTCAGCACAGAGCCCTCTGGTTCTGGCCAGAGCTTCCTTTCAAGGCCAAAATGTGTGGCTGGACAACTGGAGAGAGCAAGAATGTACAGAACTTTTGTCAGAATTCTGAAGAGCACTGGTCACTTCTATGCCAAGCCTATCACCACAAGTGGTACTTGATTAGTGAGAATATGAATTTGTTTAACTTAGTATATTTGGCAGTTAATGTCAAGGCAATAGAACACTAAGGAGCCCTTACCACAGCCCACCATTTGAGCTAACCACTCATAGCCATAGCTCCTACAGTCCACACAATGGACATTATTATTCATATTTCTTTATAATTCTAGTATAAATTGTATGTAATGTGTATATGTTACCATGAAGATATTTTCAGAAGATATTAGAAATGAAAGTGTCCTTGTTAATTTATATCAGCTTGCTCTCCATACGTAGTACATATATGCATACCTATATAGACACAGAAGGAAAAGGATATTATATATGTTGTATATGTATTATGTTATATGTGTACATGTGTGTGTGTGTGTGTGTGTGTGTGTGTGTGTGTGTGTGTGTGTGTGTGCTCTAGCTGAAGTTATCCTTCTGGATTCAACATATTCCCTCAATGCAATGTGTGACTTTAGAGAAATTATCTGACCACTCTAAACCTTCTTTTCCAATTTTAGAAATTGGAAGGACTATGCATCTATTTTATAGGATTATATTCAAAATTAAAGTCAAGCTCTGAGTCTTTGCCTGCAATGCACTCAGTAAATACTAGCTTTTATCAGTTTCACACATCCCTAGCTTTTCACATGGCTGTCTATGTAGTTTTTGCCTGATCAGAGAAGTCTGCCTTGTAGCATTTTAGGCTTCTACATAGAACATCTAACATCTATCTGCTGAGTTACATAAAGACATCTCCTTTAGCACCATGGGCAATAAATAATCTTTGCTGCTTGTACAAGAGAATGATTGAGAAGCCCAATGCTACCTGCCTCCCTGCTATCTATCCCTTGCAACCCACAAAGCTACCATTAAAGCTAAGTTGTTAAAAGTAGTGATATGCTTTCTGATGTACCCCCTTGGGGCTCCATGTTAATGCTGCAGGGAGACACACAAGAAAGTCTGTTAGCATCTGTTTTATTAAAGTGTTTGCAAATCATGCCATTTCCATAGATTTGGCAAGTCATTTATCTGGAGAAGAATGGACAAGGAAAGATTGCAGGTGGAATTGCCTGCCTTTTGATAGGTGTGAGCCTTCATGGGGTGATGGCTGCCTCATCACCTCTATAGTCTTTGTTTGGTCATAAGTCTTTTAAGAGTAGCATCCTTCCGATTTATGCTGATTACTCCAACTTTTTATTGGCTGAGGATGTAGCTTAGTGGTACAGCACATGGATGATGTGGATGTGGCACTGGCCTCAATATCCAGCACCACAAAAGGAGCTAAAAAGAAAAAGTAAAAGAAAAGCATTCTCTTTTTCTGAACCTCTCATTAGCCTGGGAAAGGAAAGTCATCGGAATTAATGGATGAATGAATGAATGAATCTGATGACTCAAAGAGTTGTCAGGTCTTAAGGGAATCTCTCTTTTCTAAGCCTGTTCATATATCTAGATTGGATAGGTCAGATAGTTACTTATGAAAGGCCTTTGCAAATTGTAAAGTATTATATAAATGTAATAGTTTCCTTAAGTAATAACTGATAATGAGTACTCAATGTCTAATATGTCTGCACCAAGAATATTACATGAACTGTTGCATTCATTGAATCAAAGATTGATTTGAAGTCATGGAGCTAAGACACTGTCATAAGTCCTTGTCCTTAGGATAAATTGGCACCTCAAACTGCTTTGTACTTTACCTATGATAATCACTTCTACCAGAACAGCAAAGTCCCGTGGAAAAAGGTTTCATGGACTTCTCCTCTCTTTCACTGGACTTGCTGTGGTATGTCCTGAGGACACAAGTGACAGCACAGTTAGATAAGCATCTGTGTGATTGCAAATCGTTATGCACATTGTTATGCTTCTTACTATTTATTTTCTTTTTTAATTGTGATGAATAGAAGGGTTACATGCTTCTTACTAGTCTATTCAGGGCCATCCTTCACACCTGGCTTGCCCTTGCTCTGACTTTGAAGTAGGTCTGTGAGAAAGCAGTGAATGTTACTCCGGACAAGAGTGGCAAGAGAGCCGAGCAGTGTTCATTTGGTGAAGGGACAAGAGTATTCACTGCATGTTGGTTATTTCTCGAGTTAGAGTTTTACCCTTTTTGAACTCTACTCACAGCTTGTACCTACGATTTTGGCCACTCAGCAGGATTACAAGCAGTCTAGCTGAAGCAGGCAGAATTTTTCTCACTTCTCCATTCATTGATATTTACCTCCCCAGGAGACTTACGTTTAGCGCGCTCAAAATTATTATCCTCAATATTTTTGAACTGTAAGGAGAACTCAAGAAGTAAGTGTAGCCTAATTATAGAAAACACCATGTTACTTGAATATCTCCCAATAATTTACAGTAATGTTGTTTTGGGAATACTTATTTTGCCAGAATATCAAAGTAATATATGTATGGTACAGAAAATTTGGAGAATCAAAATTTAAAGAAAATGAAACAAGACAGTCACCAGTGGCTCATGCCTATAATCCTAGCTACTCAGGAGGCTGAGATCTGAGGATCACAATTTGAACTTAGCCTGGTCAGGAAAGTCTGTGAGACTCTTATCTTCAATAAACTATTCAGAAAAAGGTAGAAGTGGCTCAAGTGGTAGAGCACTAGCCTTGAGTACAAAGAAGCTCAGGGACAGTGCCTATGCCCTGAATTCAAGCAAGCAAGAAAGAAAATGAAGCCATCTGTAATCCACTGTCACCATTTGGCCAAACTTTAGTTCTAGGGTTTTCTGTGTGACTATGATTCTGTATAAGTGTGTATATGGTTTATATTACAAAATCTATAAAAGTTGTAGATCCTTTTAACATATAGAATCTTTATTCCCATTGCAATCTTTGAAAATGGTTCATAGCTAGCTTTATTTTGCTCATTGTATTCACTGAGCACATTAATTTAAAATTCAAATAAAGGAAAGTATAGATTAAAAAATAAACATCACTTTTAAATCTATTAGTTAGACATTCATATAGACAATTTTTTTCCTGTATTAGTACTGGAGCTTGAATTCAAGGACTCATGCTCTCTTTTGGTTCTTTGTCTAAGCAAGCAAGCCAAGCAAATGTAAGACTCTAAATTTCAAATCCTAGTATAGTGGTGAGATGCAGAATTTTATCTGAATTGATTTTCAAGAATATATTTTACAATAAACTGAAATTCAACTAGAAGTTTTGGAAAAGCAAGTTTTAGAACTTCAATATTCTTCTATAATCCTTAAGTTATTACCTTCTTGTCTCATCTTTCAAAATTCTGTAGTTTAAATTCCCAAAGAAGGTTGTACTTCCCCTGCCTTTAGATGCATGGCTAGGCATATGACAGTTCATCTGTGTTCAAATAAATTTAGTCTCTTTTTACATTATGGTAAAACCTCCACTATTTTCTTTTATTAATGACATTATTGAGAAATTAAGAGTCTAACCATAAATCAAAATGTAGTGACAGGAGTTATCAGTTCAAGTAACAATTCATCCAGGAGACCATGGGACCACATGGTAACTTCTATCTATGGTCCCAGTTTGCCATTAGGATAACATGTCACCATCCTTTAGAGAATGTGGTTACAGAGGAAAGCACAAGATCAAGTAGACCTAGAATTGAATTCTGAGTCTGCCATATTTTGCATGCAGAGACTATCTTCTCTTAGACTCAGTCTCTATCAATATGGTAATATCTTGGTATACAGTTTCAGGGATAACTACCCAATGTACTGTTGGGAAGCATAAGATGCACCATCTAGCTCAAAGTAGATACTCAGTAATAGCATCCTTCATCTTTTAAAGTTTTCCCTTTTTCCTTTTCACTGACACTCACCAGATCAACTGATGCTACTCACTTTTGGACACAAGGGAAGTTTCTTGGCTTTGAGCCCCACTTGTTTTATTGTAGCTGTTTTTCCATAAATTATGATAACATGCTTTTCTTAAAAAGGTGAGGACTCCATGAAGGCTAAAATCAGTACTTGGGCACAGCGGGATTTGAGCACAGAAGTCCATGGATTGAGCTCTGAACATCATAGCTTTGGAGCTATAGAGAAAGAGGTGGATGTCTCTACTTTGTCATGGACTTCCAGGCGAGAATAAAGAGTCTTGAAATGAGTCTGTCAGTGGTGATCAAGTTGGACCATAGAGATTTCTCACACACTTCCTTACCTTACTGGTCCCTAATTCTTGTATGCTTAGGCTGGGCAAAATAATTTTTAAGAAAGCAAAAAAATAGAAAATAGAAAAGAAAGTTCCTGAAAGAGCACAAAATTGTATATAAATTAATTAAAATCTATCACACAACATAAAAATGTAATGATTCACTAAGTAATGCATACTTGTTAAATTAAGTATGCATTTAGCATTATCTGTGGAGTCTACGAAGTATATACTTAGTTTAGCTCTCATCACAGTAGTTTCGTTTATTAAATTAGATAGTAGCATTAGACTATCCAAACTCCCATGAACATTTTCTTCCTGTCTTGAAATGTTGGTTACAGTTGACTTAACTTGTATCATCCATACCTATCTATATACTGTATGTATATGTATATACATACTTCAAATCAAATCTCTGTTTATGATATGTTCATATCATCAGTCTTTATTCCAATATCCAAGTTGACGCTAGCCTAGATCTTCATCCATTACATGGAAGCAGAGCCAGTAAATCTTCCTATAGATGTCTAATCATAAAAGAGTTTCTCTCCTATGCAAATGAAGAGCGTATTGATGCAAAATTAAATCACCATTCTTAGAATAATATAGAATTCCATGAAGTCAACCAAGGCAATATCAATCTGTTTCCATCACTCCCAGTGTCCACTGGATTTAACAGACAAAAAGAAAACTATTCATGACAGAAGAATAGAAAACCTGGGTGCTTACCTCATAACCACATGAAAAGATAATTAAGAAGTCAAAAAACCCTTAAGAGTATTCATAAAACTTTCAAGTGACGTTGAAGTAGGACTTTCTTTATTATAAATCAAAGTCAGATCTGAACCTGTAGTGGTGTGGAGAGACAATTGTATCACAAACGTGATTCTGCTCTTCCTGGAAATACCAGTACTAGTCATTTTTTGTTTATTTTCAGAACTCATTAATTGGACTGCAGCCTTAAATTTGTCAATAAAAAAATCTCATGACTTTAGGACATTTTAGAATCTCAATCAAGCCTTTCTACAATAACTTTATACAATAACATTTTAGCACCCATTTAAAATACATTAATTTTTGAGTAACTTCCCTGGAACTTGCTATATTCACGTAACAAGCTCCATTTAGATCTTCACAATATCTAAAGAAGGGTATCATCTCCATTTTATAATATGATAAACTGGAACCCAAAGAGGATAGAGGTTAGATTTTTCTTCCATGGTTATATAACCAGAAAGAAAACCAACCTTCAAATTTAATTCTATCCTCTACACTATTCAGAATATTCTTAGCCCAGAATAAAATAGAATTTATAATTTCTGCTATCTTCATCAATCAAATCATCTCTTTTTTATGTTTGGAATATCCTGTCTAGTTTTGTATCTCTCATTCTTGAGCAGAAGGGGCATTTGTCTTCTACCTGCAGCAGGCCTGCTAGAGTGGGTAATATGGGTCAAGAGACTATAAGATATGATCGTCTTTTTTTTTTTTTTTTTTTTGGTGCCAGTCCTGGGCTTCAGCTTAGAGCCTGAGCACTGTCCTTGGACTTTCTCAAGGCTAGAACTCTACCACTTGGACATCCCCAGCACTTCCGCCTTTTTTCTATGTATGTGGTACCGAGGAATCAAACCTGGGTCTTTGTGCATGCTAGGCAAGCACTCTACCACTAGGCCAAACTCCCGGCCCCGATATGATGGTCTTTTACACAATACCACCCCTCCTGTTACCCATCCTTCAGCTTGCTCTTTTAGGATGGATGTTTCCAGTCCCAAATGCGCAGAAATAAAATTTGTAGTCCCATCAAACCCATTATTAGTAACACAGTTCTTCCCTAAGCTTGGGTAAGATTAAGAGTACTATTAGAGCCGGGCTTGTGGCTCACGGTTATAATCCTAGCTACCCCGGAGGCTGACAATCAAGGTTCACAGCCAGCCCAGGCACAGAAGGGCATGCGACTCTTATCTCCAATTAACCTCTAGAAAAGGAAAGTGGGGCTTGGCTCAAGGGTAGCTGAAGAGCACAAAGACAGCGCCCCAGCTGAGTTCAATTCCCATGACCCACAAAAAAAAAAAAAAAAAAAAAAAAAAAGAGCACTATGACCGGCCCACCGCCAAGACTGAAGTCCACAGTGTCTAATGTCCTTGACTCTTCACTAGGACAGCAAAGCTTAGCAATTCCAAGTAAGGTCCCTGCTGTCTGAATGTGGGCTAGTACTTTAGCACTCCAGAGTTCCTCCTCTTTAAGGAAAAAGTGAAAAGTAGCATCTACATGGTGACAGTGTCATGCGAATTGCAGGTGCCAACACCTGTAACACACCACAGTGTGGGCACAGGACACACAGATACGTCCTCTGGCAATAGTGTGACATGAGCTTTCCTTTCCAAAGGATACAAACGTGTACCCATTTGTAAAGTATACTTCCTTGACTCCTTTATTTTCTATACCTGTCTTGCTTGCAGTTTATTTTTTTTTTTTTTGTATTTTATTGTCAGGGTAATGTTTAGAGGGGTTACAGTTACATTTGTCAGGTAGTGGGTACATTGCTTCTCAAACAGAGCTTCTTATCCCTCTATCTTTCTCTTTCCATTCTAAACCCTTTTCTGTCATTTTCACAACTTCTTGACCACATTTCCATTTCAGTGGTCTGCTCAGGAAACAATGCCACAAAGGACCCTGTCTTTTTTTTTTTTGCCAGTTGTGGGGCTTGAACTCAGGGCCTGAGCACTGTCCTTGGACTTTTCTCAAGACTAGAGCTTTACCCTTAAGCCACAATACCACTTCTAGTTTTTTTTCTATGTATGTGGTGCCGAGGAATTGAACCCAGGTCTTTGTGCATGCTAGGCAAGCACTCTACTACTAGGCCAAACTCCCGGCCCATAAGGACCCTGTCTTTTAAAATAGCATACTGTTGTGAAGCATTTCAATTTGCTTTGGCCTTGGGCTGTACACATGACTTGAGCCCTTCTTCATGGTGACAATTACCAAAAATTGCCTCTCAGAAAATCCCCACTATGCACTGTGAGCCTATGTGCCCAGTATCCTGCAGAATCCCTAGACATTGTCAGAAGTCTCCCAGCTGAGGACAGCCACTCGCCCTCTTGGCCATGCCACGGATGGTCAGAGTCCAGTTCTGACTCCTGTGCTCCTCCAACAATATGGCTCCCACTGTTACTTCTGATCACACAGTGCTCAGTCTGCATCCCAGCTCAGTTCCCAGTGTTTCCTTCCTAATGAACTATGTAGCAAAGCAGCTAGAAGACCCGAAACCTATTTCCTCATTTGTAGACTAATGATGATTGCCTTGTAGAAGGACTATCAGGATGAAGAGTTGATATAAACAAAGCCCCTTGAATACTTCTTAGAATGCAGAACTTTGTGTTTGCTGCTACAACTACTGTTCATAGAGCCAGATAATCGAGGACCGAACTGGCCACTTTTGAGCATTTTTTCTAGCTTTACCAAAGACATTAAAGAACCAATCTAAAGACAGGCGTCCAAGGTGATTCATTAAAAAAATTCCCTTTCAATTAGCATGAAGCCATGGATGCATCTTATGGAATATTGTGATTCAGCTAATCATTCATTTACTTAGCAAGTAAATGAATTTTATTTACAAGAATTTACAAGAATTCCATGAAAGATAATTTACTGCTTTGCAGGCTTAAAAAATAGCATACCCATGACATTCTTCTTCTCTCTTAAAGTCTACATTTCTCAATAATCATATCTTTTTTAAGAAGGCCCTTCATCTATATCATAACAAATCTGATAGAAATTCAAACTCATTGTGAACCCACCAACACCACCCCCATTTCAAACATACCAGAGGCCTCTCATCTTCAATAGGAAAGCTTTCATTCTCAGTTTCAGGGCCCTCAAAAGACTTCAAGAAAGGTATAATGCCACTTTAAATTGTACAAGTATTATATGAACATGTTTGTTCTGAAAAGTATCCATGTATTTGAATGGGATTATCAAAACGGCTTATAATTTCAGCAGCTATAAATCACTAATACTATATGCATATATAGATATTTCTATATATTTCCCAGATATTTACACACAACTCATCATGACCTACTTGCTAACCATTCAAGTCTCCATGCTTCCGCGTCTCATCATTCAAGGTGACCTCATTTACACACACACACAGCATACTCCTATGGTTTCTGCTCAGCCCTAATATACATATTAGGTCTTATTCTTCTTCACCTTCTGGAGATCTTGTTATTTCACTAACCTTGACTCCAATATTATCTTCTCAAGGAAACCCTTTCTGACTTATTGAAGCCACAGCAAGAGCTTTCCAGAGCTTTGCTCAGCAAATCCTTTTAAAGCATCCTTTTAAAGTTGAATAATTATTCAACTGAAGGTTTTTCTACCCCCTCACCAAATTCCAAGTTCTAATCCCATGGAAACTTGACTCTGCTATGATGCAAGCAGCCCAGCCCTTTCACCTCTCTGGCTCAATTTTAACCAGAAAGGTATTCTCTTCTAAACCCAATTAATCACTTAATGAACATGTGGACTAATGTGTAAAAATAAACTAAGCAACATCGTGACAAAACAATGTCCTGTTTATATGTTGCCTTCATTATTTATAAATCAGTTGTACGCATGCATAAACTTCACTTTCCTCCTGAGACCCAACAAGGCATAAATCAACATGAACTTAACAAAAGGTCAATATAGTTTTGGTTCTGCTCTGGGGTGTGCGGAGGTCCCATAAAAGAAGCATGTACCATTGTTCTTTTCTTTAAGGCCCTATAATCCTATGGGTAACAAAGACCTTGACATGCACATACCAGTAATATGGTAGTTATTTGCTTGTCCTCAGATGCAACTGCAGATATAACTGCAGTTACCTACTAAGGAAGCAAAATCAGAGCCTACATCTCAATACTGGTCTTAAATTGTTCTGCATGCCAGTTGTGCGGGACTGAGCAAGTTGTATAAGTTCTTGGAGTCTTTTTGTTTCTATATTAGTCAGGTTTCCATTACTGGGACAAAGTAGCTGAGATACTCTACTTATAAGGAGGCAGGTTTGTTGTGGCCCCAATTTAGGGTCTTCAGGACCATGTCAGTTGGCTATATCAAAGCACATAGCACACCATGGCAGAAACCCACGGTAGAGGAGGCCTCTCACCTGATGGTAGGGTGAGAGAGGAAAGGGCTGAGATCCCAATATCCACTTCAAGAGCACACCCCAAGGAACTGACTTTCTTCCACCTGATTCCTCCCCCACCACCCGCCAATAGTACCAGAGGCTGACAACCAAATCTTTGTCACATGGCCTTAGGGAGCTACTTCAGTATCAAAACTCTAACTGTTCCATCAAACTGTCATTTGATGATAATGCCTACTTCAAACATAAAGTGCAGAGTTGAGCATGCAACAGTAGTGATGGAGAAAATACTGGTACCGAATGTTGTGGACTTTAATGATGGCAGGAAGGCCGCTGATCTTTCTGTTGGTGATGATGATGATGATGATGATGGTGGTGGTGATGATTGCACAGTACACTGTAACTCACTCATCAGACATAAGGACCATGTTTGATCTTTGAATCTGAAGAAACTATGGTAGTGCCTGGTGCATAATGGACAGCAAACAAATATTTGTGGAGCTAAGGATCCATTACAAAGTCCAGGACACAAAAATTCAAGAGAAGATAGGGAGTAAATGAACATGAGCCAGAATGGTTAAGAAAAAATCAATATTGAAGAGAAAAGTATAGAAAATGTGGTATTTTACAGCTGGAGAAGCAGCAGAAGTTACTAAGGGCAAAAGCAAACAATTATAACACACTGGTGTGTCAACTATGACAGAAGCGGAGATGAATAAGCATCTTTTATTTGGTAGGAAAAGCACTATGAATGCGATGTATGTTGCCCCTTTACTGTCCAGAACCATGCCGTTCTAAGGCTACATGTTATAGAAAAGCAATACAGTTTAGTGTTTCATTTGAGCTTCAGATTACCTTTTCTCTAAAACAAAAATCATCAATGCCTATTCAAGAAGACTGGATGAAATAATTTATATAGGAGACATTGCACTGTCCAGTGCCCACACATTAGAGCTGGGGATATTTTTCTGAGTATGAATTTCTGTGCTTGTGCAAAGTCGGTGTGGATATTTCGGTTGCTTATGCTTTTTGGCACATTAACCTGAGATCACTAGATCTGAGAGTAACTGAGCTTCTAGAAGTGAAAAAGAGCAGCAAGGAACAGTGTATGACCACTTGTCTGCCTCCTCCAGCTAAAGAAATGCAAAATGTTGTCAGTATGACCAGTTGATTAGGCTGAATGCTCAGATAGGAAATAGGAAACTAATAATTTTAATTAACCGCCTGCTGCACAAACTGTCATGCAAATACTGCCTCCTGCTTTATGCCAAACATTTGGAGTCTCTGTGACTTTCTTCTGCTGCTTGGATTGTTCCTTTGGGCTTTTTTTTTTCTTTTCTGTAGTGAAATACCTAATTGGATTCATCTTAAGTGTCTGTTAGCCAGCCAAATATTTCTTTCTGAATACTTGAGCTGTGTGTGGAATAGACATATAGAGTCATGGTTCTTAGTCTGTTTCTCTGGTGATAGATTTTGATCCCTTACTCCTTCAATGGGTCTTTAGTTCCATTTGTGCATCTAGATGTGTTGTGTGCTCTATAGTAAATGAAAGCTTTCCATTTCACACAGGTTCTTCCAGGGGACCGAGCCCCCTAACCATGGGGGCCCAGGACACGCTCCCTGTTGCAGCAGCATTCACAGAAACAGTCAATGCCTACTTCAAAGGAGCAGATCCCAGCAAGTAAGCCTAGCATGTGGGCTACTCTGTTCCTATGTGGCCAGGGTGGGTGGAGGAGCAGGGGGAAGGGGGGGGGACAGAAAACACCCTACATGTAAATATGTCATTCCTTATCATTTAATAATAGCAGGTGGTACATCCACAGTAGGGCATGAGATTTAGTTAGTAATATTTGTTCCCTGCCCTTTTTTTTTACAGTTCCAAAAGATCTAATAATTCTCAGTTCAATTTTGATTGCAAGCAACAGAAAAATGTAATCTAACTATTAACAAAGAGAAAATGTCTCACAAAAGTAATGTTTGGGTCATGTCTTTTATTGTCTTGTTCTTCGCTGGTTCAGAACCATCCATGAAAATAAATGGAAATGAAGAAGCAATGGAATGATAACAACAATAAGCAAAAATACACTCCTTTCTACTTACATTAGCCTGTCTCGTTTCACTTATAAGAATTAGGGCTTGGAAAACCTTAACATGTATTTTTAAAAAAATGTGCATAGGGAACATTTTTGAAACAGTGAAAAGTATAATTAGAAGTTAGATCAACACTTTTGAAGTGGAGATTTGTATGATTAAGTGTGACACACTTCACGCTTCAAAAACACTCATTTGGGGCTGGGAGTTTGGCCTAGTGGTAGAGTGCTTGCCCAGCATGCACGAAGACCCGGGTTCAATTCCTTGGTACCAAATACTTAGAAAAAGCCAGAAGTGGTGCTGAGGCTCAAATGGTAGAGCTCTAGCCTTGAGAAAGTCCAAGGACAGTGCTCAGGCCCTGAGCTTAAGCCCAGGACTGGCAAAAAAAAAACAAAAACAAACAAAAAAAAACCCACTCATTTGTTAAAAAGAAATATCTTAGCAATATACTATAAAATCAGTATAATTAGTACCTCCACCTTTAAGTGTCCTATTGGGATGTATAATCTCCCTAGAAGTGCTGTCTCTTCAGTCACAGTTAAGGTTTTATTCTAGGCCCAGAATATTAGAAGAAACCCAACACTAGCTCCTAGGTGTTCTTTTTCTTCTTCAAAGCACTACAGCCATGTGTCTTCCCATGAACTAGAAGCTATCTCAGAGCAGGGGGTGACCTCAGAGCATATATATGAACTGTTAAAGCAAGTAAAAACACTAGCACCGAGAGAGAGAGAGAGAGTTTCTTGTTGTTGCATTAGACAGGGTCATGTTGAGTAGCTCCTGCTGGCCTTGAGCACAATCCTCCTGCCTGAGCCTCCTGCATGAGGGATTCCTGTGCTGAACTGCCACTTCTGACGAGAACATTTCTATGTACATGTTGATTCTATAGAATCTTTATTTTTGTCCAAAGGTAATTTCTGTCATCAAATGCTAAGATTTTCTATTCCTCAGAAGATTCAGACTGGCCCAATTCAAGAAAAACCAGAGAGAAGTTCACTTTCAAAAGCATAAGGAGTAGCACCAAATGGGGAATGATGCTACTGGCGCAGCAGGCAGGCCTGGAGGCCACACCGGCTTCCCAGCAGGCTCCGGCCTCCAGGGGCTGAGGGAGTGGTCCTGGTAGAGGCTAACATTGCAGCAGAGCTCCTGGAGGCAAGGCTGAAGGAAAGGAATGGATCGGCACCACAAAAGCTGACCACCTGGTTAAAGACCTGCAGATCAAGTCTTTGGAGGAGAGCTATCTCTTCTCCCTGCCCATCCAGGAGTCTGAGATTACTGACTTCTTCCGGAGGCATACCTCAAAGATGAGGTGTGGACAACCATGCCCCTGCAGAGGCAGACCCGCGCTGGCCAGTGCATCAGGGTCAAGGCTACTCCAATGGCTATAACAAGTGTTAAGTGTTCCAAGGAGGTTGCCAGTGTCATTGAGGGGGTCATTATCTGGGCCAACCTCTCTACTGTCCCTGTGCGGAGAAGCTGTCGGGGGAGCAAGATTGACGAGCCTCAAACTGTCCCATGCCAGGTGACAGACAGGTCGCTGTGGTTGGGTGGTGGTGAGCCTCATCCCCACCTTCAAAGGCACCGGATGGTGTCAGCTCCTGTCCCCAAGAAGCTGATGACAATAGCCAGCACTGATGCCTGCTGCATCTCAGGCAGAGGTCACTTTGTTAAGATCACTTTTGAAGTCATCTCCAAGTCCCATGATTATCAGACCTCTGACCTCTGGAAAGAAACTTGTTCACCAGCTGAAATGGAAAATTCAGCGCGTGCAATATGTAGATATAATACGACGAGAGACACAAAGCTCTTGGTGATATTTCCTTTTAAATCCCATGGAGGAGTGTAGCAATCTGTAAATCCTCACATGGCCTATCAAAATCTAATTCCATTTCCTCATCCTGGCTCAGTTTCCTCACCACACTATGAAGATGTCTGAGGAGAACTGAATCTGTGGCCACATCTTTTACGGCCTTGACATGGTGATGTAGCACTTCCACTCGGCTACAATTAGTATTCTTTCCAGAATAACTGACAGAGATTAGTCTATGCGCAATTATATGGCCATAAATGCGTGTTCTGTACCCTGTACATGGGTGGATGGGAGATCTGGTACATTTCGTTCAAATGTTGACATCTGTAATTTATGAACGTATCATGAACTGACATGCTTCTACATCTAGTTTCATCTCCTGGCAGTGACTCATTTTAATGGCTCTCTGTCACTCCCTCCTAAGGGAATGCCTCTGAAGTGAAAAACAAACATCATTTAGAAGTAAAACCAAGCTTGGCACCAAAGAAAGAAAGGCTACAGAGGGGACATTTGGTTTTTCTTTTGCCTGCAGATCCTTTTCCTTTTGCATCAAAACCACTTGTTTTCAGACCATCCTGCTACTTTGGTTATCACATAGTATGATCTAGACTATACTTAAATAGAATTGCACTTATTGTCATAATATTAAATGTGCCTGAAATAAATATTCTGGCCTGGGTATCTTTGCAGCAACACAGCTTGAGGAAAGTGTTCATGGAAGCTAATGGCTGACAGGTGCTGCTGACCAGCACATACTACACAAGCCAGCAGTGGACATGTGCACACACATCAGAGCCCTGGGGCTGGAAAACCTCCCTGCTCTGTAGGACCTGGTTACTGGGGCAGCCCAGCTACTGTACTACTATATAATTCAGGTCCTGGGGAAGCTGCCTGTCTATTGAGCACTGGAAAAACCACGTGTGTGGCAAAACACACTCCCTGAGGACACCAAGTGCCTGGAAGAAAGTGGAACTAGAAAAGCTGGGCAGGAAGCTTCTCAGCAAGCATGTTTCTTTCTAGACATCTCTCCAGTGCCCTCTACTGACAAGATTTAATGTGGTGTTTTGGGCAAAGAAAAACTACAAGTTAAACATTTTAACAAAAACAAAACAACTACAATGCTTAAGCATCAAAATAAGTCTCAGGAAAGTATGAGACCCTAGTTTAGTATATTCACATGTACAGTCAATGTTCACAAAAAAGGAAAAGAGAAGTACAAGAGTAAACAATCCCATTTTTCATTCCTGCCTATCACTTTTTAGCATGGAGGTTATCATTTTATTTCCCCAAACCAAATACTCAGTTCCCTAAAGGTAAATTCAAACCTCAAAATCTTAAAAATGATCTTCCTTTTCAAAAAACAGCTTAATATTTTCTTCTGCTTGGATGCTTTGCGCTATATAAGCATTGAGCTATAGAAGTTTGGTTCAGTCCTTGGGGTAGTGCTGTAAAAGCTTGTCTTTCATCATCGGCTGTTTTGCTTTGTCAGCATTCATCGTTTTTATGTTGCAGCTCAGCAAACTAAGATGGGTTTTCTCTCTCTTTGCTCTTATTTGATCATCCAGATGTATTGTTAAGATTACGGGAGAAATGGTGTTATCCTTTCCTGCGGGCATCACCAGGCATTTTGCCAACAACCCATCCCCAGCTGCTCTGACATTTCGGGTGGTAAATTTCAGCAGGTTAGAACATGTCCTGCCAAATCCCCAACTTCTCTGCTGGTAAATATGATTTTGCATACATTTTAGATACATGTGTTTCAGTATTTTGTACTAGATGAGGATGTAGACCACAGGGCAGTAACACTGTAGATAAACTACTGCTACTCAGATATGCTTGTAGATTCACACACAGAATTATCGCCAATTCTCAAACTCTTCTGTAGGTAACTCCATGTCATATTCACCTACAGCTGAATTTGCTGTGTTTTAATGGCCAACTTTCAAATTGCTTAAAGGCCTTTAAAGTAACCAAGTCTGGTATCACATAGTGGCGCACAACTCTAGCATTCTGGAGGCTGAGGCAAGAAATATGAAGTTCAAGGCTAGCCTGGGCTACAAAGTGAGACTCTGCCTCAAAAACATTAATAGTGGCTGGGAGTTTGGCCTAGTGGTAGAGTGGTTGCTTAGTATCCGGGTTCAATCCCTCAGTATCACATACATAGAAAAAAGAAGCTGAAAGAGTTGCTGTGGCTCAAGTGGTAGAGCTCTGGCCTTGAGAAAATGCAAGGACAGTGCTCAGGCCCTGAGCTCAAGCCCAGTACTGGCAAAAAAAAATATTAATAGTAACAATAATGCTACAATGAAAATAGTGATAAAAATCTATCTTCCAGACAGCTTACATATTGTCTGTTGTGTTTGCTATCAATGAACATTGGATGATTGGTAGTGGGTAAATGATTTATTAATAGAAAAATATTGCTATTATCATCTATTTTTTGCAATATTTGGGTTTAAACTCAAGGCTTCATAATTGCTAGGAACACCCTTTGCCACTTGAACCATACCTTCAGCTATTTCTAACCTGATTATTATTTTTGCCAGTCCTGGGCCTTGAACTCAGGACCTGAGCACTGTCCTTGGGCTTCCTCAAAGCTAGAGCTCTACCACTTGAGCTACAATACCACTTTCGGCTTTTTTCTACGTATGTGGTACCAAGAAATTGAACCCAGATCTTCCTGATAGGAAAGTACTCTATCACTAGGCCAAACTCCTGGACTATCCTGTTGGTTTTTGAGACAGAGTCTCACTTTTTTTTGCCAGTCTCAGGACTTGAACTCAGGGCCTGAGCACTGTCCTTGGGCTTTCTCAAGGCTAGAATTCTGCCATTTGAGCAACAGCCCCATTTTCAGCTTTTTCTATGTATGTGGTACTGAGGAATTAAACCCAGGTCTTCATGCACGCTAGGCAAGCACTCTACCACTAGGCCAAATTCCTGGCCCCAGAAGCTCACTTTTTAACTCAGATAATCCTGGACCACAATCCTCCTAGTTCTGTTTCCTGTCATAGTGAAGATGGCAGGCATACATCAGCAAGCTATTTTTGAGGAGCTTCTCAACCTTTTTTCTCTGGCTAACCTCAGAACACAGTCCTCCTAATTGCAGCCCCCAGAGAAAACTAGACCGCCACCATCATCCAGAAGCATACTTTCCATCAAATAATATTTGAGTTGTGAAATACACTTCACATGAGTTTGAAACTTTTTTTTTCCTGAAACATGTCATTCCATTATAATGGTAATTGTTTTAATGGAACTTTGTTGTATGACATCAAAGAAACTTGCTTGTTTATGTAAACATAGTCTCCCATTTTTTGCTAAACCTGAAATGACATCTTTATTATGTATGTCCCTGCACAGCCAGGCAAACATGGATGCTATGTGCTATTAAGGTGATCAATTATGCCAATCTACTTATTTTCAATAGATGAGAGAGAAAGAAGTCGTTCTCTGTCACCAAGTCCTGATACTCCATCTAAAATCTCTCTACAGTGGCTACCTCTATCCTTTCCTTCAATCACCCCTGTGCCATGTCCTTAGTTGGACATGTTTAATTTGGGCAACATCTTTGTTTCTTTTGTTTTATGAAGTAAGATCTCTGTACTAACACAGTGTATCCTGACTCATGAGAGAGACTCACGATCCCCTGCCTCAGCCTCTGAGTTCTGGGACTACAGATGGGTACTGCCAGGCCCTGGGTGGCTAAATCATTAACTGGATAATATCCGAAAATGATTTGAGAATTCTTTTTTTTTTAACAAAACCAGTTTACTAAGCTCCTTAATCTCATTAACTGGCTGAGTCAGCAAAAAATGAAATTAATATATGGGAATGACTATGAAATGTTACTGAAGAAATAATTCACTGTTTAAAGCAACCAGTTATCATCATGCTTCGTTACTGAGTAGTTAGAGATTCATAGCATTACTAGTATTAAGAGCATTACTAGTATTAATTAATAGCATGAGTAGTATTAATCTACTTTCATAATACCATTCGGAACTATATTTGTACCAAAACAACAAGTGTGATTTATGTAATCTCTACCCATTGTCAAACACAGACATAGAAATCAGATGGCAATTTGCTAAGATGCATCTATGTTGATGATTTTTGTTATAAGATGTTAATCATTTTCTCTTCAAATAGTGATAGTACACAAAATGATGCCAATGCCAAGGAATTCTGGGTAAACATGCCAAATTTGATGACTCACCTAAAGAAAGTGTCTGAACAAAAACCCCAAGCCACATATTACAATGTGGACATGCTCAAATACCAGGTAAGCTTACTTGTGGTTAGGGCATCTCTTTCATGTTGGAAAATCACATTCTAAAGTTTCTAATGTTACATAAATCTAAATAAGGTAGCATTTCTTTTGATATTATGGGGAAAAAAATAAGCAAATGGAAATCTTACAGTAGTGCCTAGGGACTAGTGTGAAGAATATTCTTGCATATTCACCTCTGGGTGAAATATTTTATTTAAAATATGCCACAAAAATGTCAAAAATTATACCAATTGCCAGGCACAGTGGTTCATGCCTATAATCCTAGCTACTCAGGAGGCTGAGATGTGAGGGTTACAGTTCAAAGCCAGCCCAGGCACTGAAGTCCATGAGACTCTTATCTCCAATTAACCACTAGAAAACTGGAAGTAGCGCTGTGGCTCAGAGGGTAGGACGATAGCCTTGAGCTGAAGAACTCAAGGACAATGCCCAGGCCCAGAGTTCAAGCCCCATGATGGACAAAAAACAAAAAAACGACATTACATCAAGATTGCATGTGTTGTTAGATTACAGTTAAGAGCATCATTGTCCAAAAACTTATTTTAAAGGACTAAATATATACAATCTTTTACCCAAAATTGTTATTGATATTATTGATCTATTAAATAAACCTATTTCAAATCAGGTAAATAGTGCCTGTGAATCTCATTGGATCCTAGCACTTGATCCCCTGATTAGTTATAATACATTTTGTGATTAAATATATTTGGGTTATTTTTCTGTTTAAATTATATTTTTATTATCTTTAAGTAGTTGTAAAAAGGGGTTACCATTCAAAATATCAGTTTGTGAGTCCAATGAATCTTGGTCAATTTCACCCCTCTCCTCATTCTCCCCTGTCGTTCCCACCCCCACTATTGTTTTTCTAGAGTAAGGAAAGTCATAATAAGACTACAGTTGTCATTCACCAGGGAACTTAGAAATAAATGTTAGTTATAAACATGTGCCAAAAAATAAACGACAGATACATGATAGGCATCAATATAAATAGATAGATGGGGGGGGTAACCAGCCAGCTCACTCACATAGCATCTGAATTTAATAGTGCTGGTACAGCAGCTCATCTGTGAGCTGCATGAAGAATATTATAGGAAAATAACCGTAGCTTCTACTTTTGTTTTAGATTAGTGGTTGAGCCCTAAATGTTCTCTTTCCTGTCGTTTGCAAGGTGTCTGCCCAGGGCATTCAGTCTACGCCTTTGAACCTGGCAGTGAACTGGCGATGTGAGCCTGCAAGCACTGACCTGCGCATAGATTACAAGTACAATACAGATGCAATGACCACTGCTGTGGCCCTCAACAACGTGCAGTTCCTGGTCCCCATAGACGGAGGAGTGACCAAGCTCCAGGCTGTGCTTCCCCCAGCGGTCTGGTGAGGAACTGCTGATTCCCTTCCTCCCTTTCTGAAGCTTTAGTGTTTGTTTTCTATAAGGGAAGAAAACATCAGGCTTGTATGTGCGGATTCAGGGCAAGAAACACAACTGCCACAATATTTTAACCAGAAAATGCTTTTGTATTGGTATTTTTACTTTGAATCTCAGTAGTCCATGTGTAGCCTGTTTTGATTTGGGGATGCATGAATCAGAAAGGAAGGGGACAGAGCCCGAGCCAGCAGATGTTTCCATAGGGCAGCCATGGAAGACATAGGGTGTATTCATATGAGAGAAAGTCCTAGAAACGTAAGCCAGGCCGGTTAGTTAATAAATATTCTGTCCACATTAACTGCTGCAAGTGGAGGGGAAATAGCCGAAAGTCTAAAGGACAAAAAGAGAAGACAGAGCATCACCATGGAGCAAATGTATTCCTAAAAGAGGTACAATGGATGCGATCTCCCCAGGAGGCACTGCAATGGCTTGAGGGAGGCTCTGAAACAGTAATATGCCAATGTGTGTTTCTAATGGAAATCAGCTCATTGCAGAAGAAAGCCTCTAGGCCTCAGGAGGAAAGGAAGACGCCTGCCACACAGCTGCTGCATGACTGCATTAGCCCTTTAGTTCTAGTTTAGGGAGATTAAGGTAGACCATACCTGAAGTCTACCTTGGGTCCCAAGCATTGGAACCTGTTGCTCTAGGTTTTGACCTACAAAACAGTACCCAGTGACACTTCCTTCTACAGTGTGTCAGCACCGGATGGGTGCAAAGAAAGTGCTGCCAGCCTGTTCCCACTCGTTCTACTGATCATCTGAAACCACCACTAGAAGGGCTCCAACCACACACACCTGGGCAATGGAAGTTTCTTCCACATGTATAAATCACTATTTATATTGGCAATCTTATTACAAGGTTTGCATAGAACTTGAGACACCCGGCCCTAGCATTCCACAAGCCCTATCGTTATTACTAGCTGGTCTTGATAACACAAAGTTTTTCAGAAACACAGTCATATTGGGCCCTATTGTGCACTGTCTCTCATGTCCTCTCACACCTTCCACTGTGGCTGTCATTTTGGACACAATTACACATACACTTATCTGCCTCATGTGGCTGTCTCAACTCAAGTACACATTACTCATCTCCCCAGAGTCCTACAGGGTTTTCTGATGTAGGCCTTAAGCTGGACCACCAAGAGTTTCCCAGAGCACTGGAGAACTGACTCCAGCGGAGATGCTAACTTCCTCAGCCTGAAGGAGCAAAATTAGACCACCAGTGAGATCACTGTCTGTCTGATCCACGGAGCAGAAAGCTCTTGTTGCCATCTCAGTTTCTTCCCAATATTTATAACACCAAACTTGGCTCCTGTGCTTGGAAACCGCTCATCTCAAGCTGCTGGCCAGAGGATACAGCAAGAAGGCCACAGGAGAGTGACCTTTGCCTGCTTTCTGCCTTCCAGCTCCCAAATTAAACAGGTAGTTTCAGGAACCTCACTTGCATCTAGGAAGCTCCCTGCAAGGGAGTCTGGGAAATGTAATGCTCCATTTTCTAGTCTGTGGACTCGGGAACAAATGCTCTAAAATAAATGTACCAGTTTTCTTTGCATGACTATCAATAGCAGAAAGTAGAACATTTCAAGCAGTGAATGTCAGCCACATTACAGCTCCAATTTAAATGACATGAGTTGATTCATCCTACCTATCTATGTAAATCTTTCCCCTAGATATGTTCAAATGCTTTTCTAATTTATATATTGTCCTCTAAATTTTATCTTGTAGCCAATCAGAATAATGAAAAGGAGAAAGACAGAATTTATGTATATAAGAATAGTGTTAGAAATAGTGAGACGTTAAGAGGTTCCATAGAAAAAACTCTAACTCAAAAAATAGAAAGAACTCTAACTCAAAAAAAAAGAAATTAAAAAAAAAAGAAAGAACTGTAACTCAAAAGGAAAATGGCAAGGCAAACGTGTACTTGTAGAGCTTTCACCATCAGCTAAAATTCCAGCAAGCAAGAATACAGGACAGGCAGGCTGCTACTGTTTTATCCTTAACCTAACAGGCCTTGCCCCTCAGTTCACCTTGGCTGAATTCAGGTTCACTCTACAAAAGGATGTAGCTTAATTAACAGAATAGAATGTCTTAATGACTGTGATCAGGAAAAAAATGTATGTAACAATTAAAATGTAATTAATAGGGGCCAAGCTACCAGGACAAATCAGGGAAGTCCCAGAAAAACACCTTTCACAAGAGTAACAGAAAAGAAGCAGACCTCTTTAGAAAAGGCACTTTTCTCCAATAGCTAGGTAGAGATAGGTGATAGAATTTTTCAATTGTAGCTGAACTTTATTTTTAAATAAGAACATCTAGAAAAATCCTTGCATATGGAAAAGACTTTTGTGTGTTTTATTTTTAGGAATGCTGAACAACAAAGAATATTATGGAAAATTCCTGATATATCTCAAAAGTCAGAAAATGGAGGTAACATAGTCACAGACTTTCTTTATTCACAAAAACAGTGGGACAGCTCATAAGTATCAGCCAAAACACTAAAAACAAGTCACTTTCAATGAATTTTTGCATTTAGTTATGTTAATCAATAAAGGCAAGTGACTCTTAAATTCAGTTTGTAAATGTTTAAATTTAGGAAGTTTAAATCTATTCATCAGGAAAATTGGTCTGTACTTTTTCTTTTGAGTTGTTTTAGGGTATTCATTCCTCTGGCTTGGGAATCCGGATAATTCTGGCTTCACTGAATGAGTCTGAAGGGGATACTTTGAGAATCATTGGTGTTAGATCTTTAAAGATCTGGTGAAATTTGGTAGTAAATTCACCTAGTCCTGGTCTCTTCTTAGCCTTACTCCTCCAGTCCCATGGCTCCTTGAGTGTTCATAACATCTTGAGGCAATTTAGACATGTTCCAAGTTGTAAAGAAATGTTTTGCTGAAATATACCTTTCTCAGTATTCAATTGAATTGAATTTTGTCACTGAGATACATATAGTTTCCAATTTGGTATGCTAACTCTCCAATACAAAAGTTATTCCCACCATATGTGTTGACTGTTACTTTGCAATAATCCTCTTTTATTTTAGGTGTGGGTTCATTATTGGCAAGATTTCAGTTATCAGAAGGACCAAGCAAACCTTCTCCATTGGTTGTCCAGTTCACAAGTGAAGGAAGCACTCTTTCAGGCTGTGACATTGAACTTGTTGGAGCAGGATATCGGTTTTCACTCATCAAGAAAAGGTTTGCCGCAGGTGAGTGGCTCTCTAGTGTTTTCGGTGGCAAAATACTAAGTTTGCTTTAAGAAGGCACTCTGAGGAAGAATAGGTTATAATTGTTTTTTTATCATCTTCCTCCTCATTCCCAACTCCCACTCCAACTGGAAAGCGAACCAGCTGTTGAGTAAAGTCTAAACAGATTTGTGAATAGGAAGCTAAGCAGCCTCTGGCTGCTTATCTTGGCTCTGCTTTCTTTGTTGGGTTGACCAGATCTCACGATAGAGATCTGTATATGGGAATAATTGGATTCCATCCTACATTTGTTATATTGGCAAAGAAGATAAATGATATCTCCCACCTGAAAATATTTTAATAGAAAACTAATACACAAAGTGTATTACATGAGTGACACATGGGGGCATTACACGTATTGAAAAATTTTGTTCAACAGGAATTTATAGACTTTTTGTTATCAGCGATTAACTGGGATAAATCCTATTTTTATTTTGTTTTGTGGTAGGGACCAAACTCATGGTCTTTTACATTCTATCACTCCGCTATAATTCCATAAAACCAATGTAACTAATTACATTCCTTTACCTCTTAAAAATGGCACTTCTTGGAAATCAATTGTATGAGAAAACTTCCTAAAAATAAGCTAGATATCACATGCAGAAGCAAATCCCTCAGATCTATTCTAAGAAAAATTCACACTTCTGAAAATAGTTTGTCTATGTAAGTATGAAAGGCAACTAGCTGATATGAAAGATGAACAACTTAAAAACTTCTATGTATTCTATATTTGTATTATAGTCTTAGGTACACAGTGTTTAACTCCAGCGGGTAAGACAGGAGGACCTGAAGGGTTGCCCATGGAATAATAGAAGTATTATCCATAGAATAATCACTGGAATAATCAATGGGTCTAGCTAGCTGATGACTTATTGAAATGTTGTTTTGTTTTTCAGGAAAATATTTGGCAGATAACTGATTTTAAAAAGTCTTATGCAAGGACTTGGAGGCTTCCTTTGTGGAGAACTGTTATATAAGAAACAGGTTTTCCTTCTGGTTTGATCAAAAGAAACCAGTGTCTGCATTGGGGATATATCAGCTGGAAGGTCATGGTCTTTCAGTGATCATTTCCCTCACCCAGTACCGTAATGACCAGTCCTACAGTATTTACTTCTAGCTGTAATATTGTTAATGGTTTTAAAATGGAATTATTGTATTTGTAAATTGTACTCTCATTCCAGTAAGGCAGTTAGACACTTGAGTTCTAGCATTTTACCACACCTGAAGCGGATGTAACTTAAACTGTGGTATGTAAATTTACTAGTAGTCTTGTTGAATGGCACAGTGCTTACAGACCTAGACTGCATTTTGTCAATATATAAAATTTAAATATAATACTCATTGCTGTCACAAAGGGGGTGCCACATAGAAGAAACTTAAAGGGAACCAGAAGAAAAAAAAAAACATCTTTACTTTTCTTCAGTTCTTAGTATGTTTCACGCTAGTGCTAAATAAATATTCTGTCTTTGGATGATTAGTGGGTTAAATTCAGAAACTATTTCAGAAAAAAAAATTCTAAGGTTACAGCATATTCAAAGAAAAGCATTACTTACCACTTTTTAAAAAGCTTTTTTTTCAAACTGCAAATTTCATAAAAATGCAAACTGTGTAAACAGGGCCTCTTATTTTTATAACTTGTGTAAAAAGGGAAAGCAATTCATATTTAAAGTTTAAGTATATTAAATTATAATCAAGAGAGAAGATGTTGAAATCTTAGCTAGTTTCCCCCTTTCTCTACGGTTTAACAATGTGGAGTTTGCTGAATAATTAGTCTTAAGACTTTCCGTGGTTGAAATGGTTAATAACTTTTGCACAATTTCTCTGAACAGATGGTCTGGTCTGTCTCACATAGCAAGGAGGAGACACATACCTTGTGACTTCCTCTTAATCCCTAGAATCAAAATATTGAGAATAAGAAACTTGGGAGGGGGGTGTGAATGGCTCTCCATTTAGATCCAAAAGGAGAAATTTTAATTGTCATCTTTTTTTAATCATTTTAGAAAGAAAAACAGCTTTATAAAAGAAATTCTATCCACAATACTGTGCAATAAACTTCCTTTTAGGGGGTCAAGATTCATTGTATAACACTGAATCATTACCATTCTTTGGAAATCTAAGTCATCAAAGTCACTTAATTAACCTTGATGAAGGGATGGTAAGCACGGGTCCCTGGATCCCTTCCATACAACCATATGGGAATTTAAACAGAACTTTCTTATCAGTCACACTTGTCATATCGTCCCCCACTGAAGTCTGAAAACATTATTCATTTGGTGAAGTCATAGAATTCATTTTTTAAATAAACCTCTAGGTCATATTATTAAATAACTAAAATTGAGTTGTCAGGTATATGCTTGGTTTCTGAATTTCTTTTTATATTCACTCGAATTTGACAGAGAATCTTCAGTCCCTTTAAATTTTAGAATCAAATTAAATTTGTTTTGTCTTACTTTTCAAATGAGATTGGGACTGGCAATTGTTTATAGTGGGACTTTTTTAATTAATATTTATGCCCTTTGATCACTGCTTACTAGCAAGAGAATGAACAAATGACCTGATTTCCCTTGGAGAAATGCTTCCAGTTGAACTCTCTCTCTCTCTCTCTCTCTCTCTCTGCCTCTCTCTCTCTCTCTCTCCTCTCTCGTCTCTCTCTCTCTCTCTCTCTCTCTCTCTCTCTCTCTCTCCTTTCTCTCTCTCCTCTCTCTCTCCTCTCTCCCTCCCTCCCTCCCTCTCTCTCTCTCTCTCTCTCTCTCTCTCTCTCTCTCTCTCTCTCTCTCTCTCTCTCTCTCTCTCTCTCTCTCTCTCTCTCTCTCTCTCTCTCTCTCTCTCCCCCTCTTGCTCCAAGACTCCCCAAGGCAGCCTGATGTTGAAATGTTTTTGAAGAAAGTAATTAATACACTCATTTTAAATAAAATAATTCTGATTTTGAACCCAAGAAGAAAGATGCAAACTTTTAGATCCCATGAAACATGAACTAATTTAGAATGCAAAACCCAACACACAGAAAGAATCAGAGAATGGAGAATTGCTCTGCATATAATATAAAAATTGTTTAAAGCAATCATTTCATAGAGAAATATACTGAATATTAACACAAAGTATATTAAAATGTTTAAATATTACTGGTCCTTATGTCTTTGTCTTTAAACTTTATTTTATATGGATTTAGAATTAAACACAAGATTTTTCTTTCCAAAGATTAAATTTTGTTGATACTATGAAAAGTATGTAATTTAAAATATAAAGTTCAATCATCTCTAACATTCACATGTTTCCAGGAACTAAATTTCAAATAATTTTTTAAATTATTTGATCCTTTAGTTGATCTTTATCAAACTTCAACAACTGAAACTTCCATAGGTACTATAGCCCTTTCCCTTTCAGAAAACAGAAATGACACCCTAAGCTCATTTCAGAGATACAGATGTGGCGTTCTGCTTTGGTTTTTGATATTATACCTTATAATCCCATTAGATCTATATCCACAGAATACGAATCCAAGCTTTGAAGATTCTAAATACATACAGTCTCAGTTATCAGAGATATATTAAGCCAGATTCTGTCAACCTCTATGTACAAATAAAATGGTCTCAATCATAAGGAAGGTGACTTGTAGTCCCACGGTTAAAGTAACAAGAGGTTCTAGTTTAACTAGAATTCTCTTTCCTAATCATTATGTTCCAAAAAACCTGGTCTAAGGGCCGGGAGTGTGGCCTAGTGGTAGAATGCTTGCCTAGCATGCATGAAGACTAGTGATGAATTCCTCAGTGCCACATACGTTTGAAAAAAAAAAAGCCAAAAGTGGTGCTGTGGCTGAAGCCTTGAGAAAGCCCAAGGACAGTGCATAGGCCCTGAGTGTACATCCTATCAACAAACAAACAAAAACTGGTCTATCTATAAGGAAAGTATAAATGATACTGCTTTATTTCAGCAACATGAAAAATATGGTTTTTATTCTGTTCAACAAATTCCAAATTTTCATGAAATTTTTAAAAGGTCTGACTTATCTTCAAAATTCCTAACCACTGTAATTATTATTATTATTATTATAACCTTCTAGAACTTCTTGACATATCTATCTCTAATATGAAAATTCACTGTTCCATGTTAGGGATGATTCTTCACTTCTAAAGAAAGGATGTTCACATTTGAAATGGTTTCAGTGAATAGGTAAGAATCCCCCAGAAAGTCAAACTGCACATGCTCTTTTGGCTTTGGCTGGTTTTACTTAATCTGCAAATTATTGAGGGCTATAACTACGTATACATCCACTTTTAAATTTTTCCTCTCAAAGATGCATAGACAGCTGTCTGAGCTCTCCCTCCAACTCCTTTGCATTGGCCATTACCTTTTCTCCTCTCTTCAGTGAGAAGTAGGGACTGGCATAACTTTCAAGCTTTTCTTCATGGAGAATTTTTCTAATCAAACTGTAGTTAATTGGAAAGTCTCACTGACTTTCCTACCTGGCTGTCTGTCAACCGTTATCCCTTCTTAGATCTCAGCCTCCTGAGTAGACAGATTAGAGGCATGAGCCATCAGCATTTTGCAAGGGAATATATATTATATAAGTACCCAAAAGTTGAGAATCATTACCTCTGTAAGTAGCTATGATCCTTTTTAGTTCTAACAAACTAGTTCTAAATTGAATACCATTTTTCTAGTCAGGTTTTTCCAACTTGGTCTGCTTAATTTCCTCCAGTCTTAAAAAAGAAGGGGAAGGGCACTTTCTAAGAAAATTCTATCCTATCTTTGGGAGATTTTTTTGGTCATGCTTTCTCAGTCTTAAAGTAGCCTGAAAGGAGTCATTTCATTTTCATATTTCAGTCTCTTTTCAATGTCATATAAGGCTTGAAGTAGTAGGAAAGTTGTGAGCTATCACTCATTCTTAACACAAAGTTCTTACAAACATCTCCTTTCCTTTCCTATAAGGGACCTCAGACCTATAAGTAATTATTTGACTTTATTTCATAGGATTTTTTTATGTTTTGCAAACACAAATAAGCCTGATTTCAAAAGAACTGAATCAGTCATTTTAATTGTTGGCATTTTTACAGAATAGCAGTTAACATTGAAAGATTCAGCAAAATATGCAAATTTCTACAAGAAAATTATGTGTGTGTGTGTGTGTGTGTGTGTATACATAAGTGTGTGTATTTAAAGCTTTTTCTTTCCCCTAAGGAGTATGCATTTGTGCAACTCTGTTCATTCTAAATGTACTTTTCTTACGATTTTTGATCAGCAACTTAAAAATGAAGGCAGGATTTTTAAGCATATAAAAAAGGGGATAAGGCTGGGTGCTGGTGGCTCATACCTGTAATCCAAGCTTCTCAAGAGGCTGAGATCTAAGGATAGCAGTTCAAAGGAAGCTGCGCATGCAAGTCCATGAGACTCCTATCTCCAGTTAACCACAAGAAAACTGGAAGTGGCACTATGGCTCAATATGGTAGAGCTTGCGCGTTGAGCTGAAGAGCTCAGGAACAGCATTCAGACCCAGAGTTCAAGTCCTATGACTGACAAAAAAAAAAAAAAATTGGGGATAGGCTACAACTACAGCTTTGAAAGCTATTATTGATTAATATAATGTTCTCCTGTGATGAGACAAATGAATCAGATTAAATTGTTGATATGATTGAGAAAATCAGTCTGAGTTACTTGGATTGCATATATATTCTAATGAGCCACCCCACTATTCTTAACAAGTTCTCTCTCGTAGACATTATTGTATTCTCTTGCTCCTTGCTCCTTTAGGATTTGGTTTAGCTTTCTTATTTGGAAAACAGTATCTAAAACCATTCTTTCAGTCATGAATTAAATGTGGCTACTTTTATATTGCTTTTTTGTTCACAGAATGACAAATAAAATGAAATAGGAATGTATTGTTTTGAGTGTGCAAATATTAAAAAGAAACAGCAATGAAATATTTTATGTCCTTACTTTGAAGCTTTGTCATGTTCTGCAGAATCACACTGAATATTTTAGTATCCAGTTGAAATCTAAGCCACTTTCATAAAGGACTGGCAAATTCTGGCTTTATTGAGTTAACCATGATGAGACTTTTTGATTACCATTCATGACTCATGTCTTATTTCTATCACAAATGGACCTTGTATAAGAAAATGCACCCTTCACTGAATTCATGACTATAGTAGCTTATTCTCTAGGTTGAAGTTCTAAAATTGTTTTTCTTTTGGTTTATAGTATTTTTGGTTTATTACTTCCCTCACTAGATTACATTGCCAGTACTAAATAAATACTGAACCCTGTAAGAAATGTCAGTAAAAAGCAAATTACATATTTTTAAAATTTTTCCTTAATGTTTTAAACAAAAATTATTAGGACTCCATTCATCAATCTTTCAATGTTTTCCAAATTATATTTTAGGTCTACTAGTTTAGTCCACTCTTCAATGTGATCTGAGAACAAATGGGTCTACACCTTATTCCTGTGTCTTTAGACTTTGACAATAAATATTAGTGTTCTGTGAAACTTAAGGAAGCTATTTAGTTGGAGCCGAGTGCTGTGGCTAACACCTATAATCCTAGCTACTCAGGAGGCTGAGATCCAAGGATCACAGTTCAAAGCCAGCCTGGACACTGAAGTCCATGAGACGCTTATCTCCAGTGAACCACTAGAAAACCAGAAGTAGTGCTATGGCTCAAGGGAAGGGCAGTAGCCTTCAGCTGAAGAGCTCAGGGACAATGTACCCAGGCCCAGAGTTCAAGTCCCATGACCGAATAAAAAAGTTATTTAATTGGATCAAAAAATTTATTTAATTGGGTCAGGAAATTGTTTTTCTGTTTTGTTTTGTTTTTCATTTCTAAGTATACCTTGAAATATTTTGGTTATGTTTCCTTTTTATATTAATTATACATCTTTCAGCAACAACAAATATAATCAAGATAAGCAACAAATAATCAAGAAGGCTTTGTAAGGATATTTGCGGGATGGATTTTCTTTTGAGGAAATTCTTGCCATTTCAAATGAATTTCTCCGCTCAGTAGTATCTTTCAAGTGAATTTAACTTTATTACACCGAATATTCAAAGCAAAGCAGTGAATTATTTTTTTGCTTTTTAAACATTATCTTCAAAACCTACCTCCATGATTCAGCATGTCATTCCACTATTGCTTGAAATTGTTCCAAAGTCTGAAGTGTGGAATAAGTAGCTTTAAGAAATTGAATCAGGGGCCAGGAATTTGGCCTAGTGGTTAAAGTGCTTGCCTAGCATGCATGAAGACCCGGGTTCAATTCCTCGGTGCCACATACATAGAAAAAAGCCAGAAGTGGTGCTGAGGCTCAAGTGGTAGAACTCTAGCCTTGAGAAAGTCCAAGGACAGTGCTCAGGCCCTGAGCTCAAGCCCAGGACTGGCAAAAAAAAAAAAAAAGAAATTGAATCATACTAGCTTAATCAATGTTGACAGGATTTTTATGTAAGCATATTAGTAATTATGAAAAAACATTTTTAAGCTAAAAGAAATGCACTATTTTGAATAGATTTTTCAGGGTGATCTAGTCCTTCAAAGGACATTTTACAATGTTGGTTTTTTTTGCTTTGCTTTGCTTATTAATGAATTTTTTAACATAAAATCAACTCTGTCCCTTTTAAATTTTTATGAGTAAATTGTTACTTAGAAAAGAATAAAGGTGAACCACTTTACATTTCTTTGAATATAATTCATTTTTAATTCACTCAGAGCTTATTAATCAGCTAAGCCATCTATAATTTTAATGTTTCATCAAATGGCTGTATCATGTAAATGTTAATTCCATCTGAGTCATTCATTTTATATTATTTGACATTTTTCTAGCAAAAAAGACCTTAATACAATCCACAAAACAATACCTTAAATTATATTAAATAAGACCTCACCAAATGAACATCACAAGGCATATTTTTGAGTTTCTAGGGTGACAATTATTACAACAGTATTAATTTTTCAGGTATTAATTTTTGCTTTGGTAAATGAATATGAATGAAGGAGACTGGCTCCTATCTAATTCCTCTTTCTCTCTTTTTCTCTCTCTCTTCTCCCCTTCCTTCCTTCCTTCGTCTCTCTGTCCCTTCTCCCTACCTCCCTCCCCACTTCCTTGTTTCTCTTCTTATCTCAATCTTAGAGAATTGGAAAATTTGCTGCTGAAAATTTGATCCACAAAAACCACAAAAATTAGTATAATAATATACTAATTTTATTCATGAGCAGCATTTCATTACAGGTCAAGCAGTAACTTTGTAGAGCTGACTTTTAAAGCTGTTTGAACACTATTGTGTTTCAATTGAAAAGATTTTTTTTGTTAATTTTTCACTTATTCAGGGAAAGATCTGTATAAATGAAATGGTCAGATTTAATTTTCACTCTTCTTAAGTGGTCATTGGGCTCTAGAAAAGAAATTTCAGAGAAATGTTGCTGCATTTGGAGAGATAATGAAAACCAATCAGCTAATGAAAATGCTGTCTATGGGTATTTCATTTACAATCCTCTCTGAGCTATGGAGCAAAAAGTTTACTGAATTTCTTTATAACCTTGTGTATCCAAAAATACACTGGCCACAAAATATCCATAAAAGAAATAAGCATTAAAATATTCAAGATACAATAAGTTAGGTCCAAATGTTGGTGATCCTCTTTTTTTCCTACGTTCTCAACTCAGCTGAATGTTTTGACAGCCATTGCTTCTTAGTCTGAAACTTTTCAGCTTCTATGTGAAGCTCAGAGGCACCTGCAAATCAGCAGAAGAACTCTGCAGAGCAATGGTGGCCTGTGTGAGTGAATGCGCAGGCGTGACTGATGGAAGATAACTGTGAGACCATCTTAACATTACTTGCCTTATAAGTAGAAAAACAATATGAAGATCACTGTTTTGTCAATAATGATTTTTATAAATGTTTTGTCCTTCTTAATTTTCCCAGTCACTCATTTCAATGAAATCTTGAATATGCAATTATTTATCATGACATGTGACTGCAAATAGGGTTCCCATTTCAGAATAAAGTTTAATTCTCTATGTGAGTAAGTTGTTACTGAAATGTGATCTTTTTTCTGGAAAATAAATGAAAATATTAAAATAAAAGTGTGAACCTCTTATATTGTCAGTCTTTTAAACTTTTACCTACCCTTCTGGAAAGTTTACTGACTATCTGGGAAAGGATGATGAGGGAAAGGTTGAGTCCTACAAATTTCAGGCCCATAAGTTAACTACAGACCTGAGCTTGTTGTCAGTAATTCTTCCTTCTATTCTTTTTTATTAATGGAATAATATAAGCTAGGTGTCAATGGCTCACTCCTGTAATAATCCTAGATACTCAAGTAGCAAAAACCTAAGTGTCATAGCTCAAACCCAGCCCAGGCAGGAAAGTTGGTAAGACTCTTATGTTCCATTGACCCCCAGAAAACCCCAAGTGGAGCTGTGGCTCAAGTGATAGAGAACTAGGCCCGAGCACAAGGCTCGGGGACAGCATCCAGGTTCTGAGTTTAATGCTAAGGGTAGGCGATGCACACACACACACGCACACACACACACACACACACACACACACACACACACAAATAATATGGTCCCTACCAGACCATTGGATCATTAAGAAGATAGAGATGATATTTACCAGTCACTCTGCGGATGACAGACACAAACTTGTGACAGATAATCAGCCTTTCCTCTCCTTATCTTTGAGTGAACAAGGATTGAGCTAGGCAGGAAAACGTGCATGGTATTCTTTCGCCATTATCCTAACTGAGCTACTGTATGCCCAGCGTCAATTATTATGGTCAGCTAGTGCTAACCCCAAGGGCCTTGCACTAGGAGAGGGGGGGACTTGTCAATTTTATTTTATGTATGTATGTGTGTATGTGTGTATGTGTGTAAGTGTGTATGTGTGTATGTTTATACATATTTTTGCCTATATTAGGGCATGAACCCAGGGCCTTATGCTCTCCATAGAGAGGTCAAGGCTGGCATTCTACCACTTGAACTCCATCTCCATTTATGGCTTTTTGCTGGTTAACTGGAGAGGGATAAGACTGTCCGCCCAGGTTGCCTGAATAGCCACCTTGGAGTAGCTAGGATTACAGATGTGAGCCACCAATGCCTGGATCAATGACCCCATGCTGTGTAAGATCCATCTGATCTGATCAGTCTCACTTGCTTTTTGTGGGGGAGGGACCAAAGGGTTTGAAGCAGAGGAGGGTTGCTAAGGACGGCAAAGAGCCTCTCAGAATGGCTAATGAGTCCTCCAAGCCCAAACAGCCTCCATTTCAGAGCTTCTTAAACTCTAGTAGTCAGAAAAGAATTGGGTTACGGCGAAGGAGCCCTGGGAGGTATGCTATGGGCAGAAATCAGACCATGCGTTGTGAAGGGGCCTTCGCAGAAGCTCCATGTCCTTCAGGAGGGCGGAGTTTGGCGGAGGACAAGGGGATCTGGCGAATGCACGCCATCCATTGGCTAACTCTACCTCCAGCTTGTCTTGACGGTTTGGGAAAGCACTTTGGGGGATGGAGACCCCTAGGGCTGCTTGCTCTCTCTTGCTGCTGGTGGCAAAGTGGCTGTCACGGGCTCCTTGCGGGGCAGGGATTTGCGATCTCCACACCCCCGGAGCGTCTGGAAGAGGACCACATAGCGGCCGCGTGCGGCCGGGTCCTGCCAGGGCGATGTTTGAGCAAGTCGCCCTGGAGACCTGGAGAAGAGCCCCGGAGTCGGAGGGACTGCGCTGCAGGCGGCGGGCAGAGGGAAGCCCGGGAGGGAGAGCCAGGCCCCAAGTGGACGATCCAGGGGTCCAGAAGGTCCAGGGCTGGGCTGTCCACTGCCGGCAGGCCGTAGGTAAGTGCTCAGATGTGGGAAGAAGGTCGTGGAGAAATGATCGCTCCACCGCCGCCTCATTCTTCTTCCCCTCAGCCAACACGAAAAAGCTCTCTCCACCCCCCCAAATTATGACTGGACTTGCAAGGTGATGTCCAAGGCAGAGCTAGCCAGGGCAGTCCTCTCCCCTCCCCGGGGCCAGCAACTCCCAGGCCTTTCCCCTGGCTGGAACCCCAGCTCCTGGGGAGGGGAGCCGCAGGGAGGGCGGCCTGGGACCCCGCTGGGGAGGCCAAGGGCTCCTGCTGACTTCGCAGCAGAGTGCGATGATCCCTTTCATCAGACTGAGCCTGCTTCACATTTATAGACTCACTCTACTTCGTATACACACACACACACACACACACACACACACACACACACACACACACACACACACACACACACCTCCTCTTCAGAGGTACAACACCTCTCCTCATTTGCGTGTTTGGTGTCCAGAGGAGACCCGGGTGAGTTTAAAGGCACGGCCTCTTCTACTCTCTCCCATTCTTGCTGCCAGCAGCTCTGAAGCCCGGTCCTGTTTGGATGTCTTCTTAAGTGAGAGCTTTAGGATCTGGATTCTGAAATCATTTAAATGAGTGTGAAGGTAGGCTGGGAGGACATTAGGGTTAGAGTCCGGTCTCGAAACGTCCATCTCTGTTACCTGCTTTTTTGGTTTGGTGTTTGGTTTTTCTGGCAGTGCCACCCATGCAAGGTAGAGCTCTATAGCTTGAGCCCCGCCTCCAGCTCCTTTGGTGTTAATTGTCAAAGGAGATGCTTGCTTTATGCCCCAATGGACCTGAACCGCCTTCCTCCTATTTGTACCCCCTCCACCATGGCTGGAGACGAGGACCCTGGGACACTGACGCCTAATCATTGCTTAAGATGGAGTCACAAGAAATTTTATCCCCGAATTGACCTTCCACCAGGATCCTACTCTCTTAACCCTCCCAAGCAGCTCAGTTTGTAGGCTTGAGCCACCGTCCCTGGCTTTATCAGGGTTTTTGTTTTGTTTTGTTATTGGCATTTGGGAGAAAGAGTTGTCTTCCTGTAATTACTACAACAAGCTATCTGGGAGGGAATAGCTCAAGAGGTATAATAGTTGTCTATCAAATATAAGACTCTTAGTTTAAAGAAGGAGGGGGGGGGAAGCAGTAGCCAGTACAGTAGTTGGTGCATATCTGTAAAACTAGCTGAGCAGAAAATTCCATCTGACTCCATCTCCATATTAATCAAGAGCCTGGTTGGAAGCCTGGCTCAAGTGGTATAAGACCAGTTGAACAAGCATGGGGTTAGAACTGATCAGGTTGAAACCCAGTATAGGAAAAACAATAATTACAGGAAAAAAAATCCTTGTTGTCCTAATGTTACTTAAATTAACTACTTAAAAATTTACATTCCTGGGGCTGGGAGTTTGGCCTAGTGGTTAAAGTGCTTGCCTAGGATGCACGAAGACCCGGGTTCGATTCCTTGGTACCACATACATACAAAAAAGCCAGAAGTGGTGCTGAGGCTCAAGTAGTAGAGCTCTAGCCTTGAGAAAGTCCAAGGACAGTGCTCAAGCCCTGAGCCCAAGCACAGGATTGGCAAAAAAAAAAAATTAACATTACTTAAAAATAATTTCGAGTCAGGTGCTAATGGCTTGTGACTACCTACCTACTCAGGAGGTTTAGATTTCAGTGAGGATCATGGTTTGAAGCCAACCTAGGCAGGAAAGTCTGTGAGACTCTAAACTCCAATTAACTACCAAAAAGCCAGATGCAGAGCTACCTGTGTCTCAGGTAGTAGTGTGTTAGCATTAAGCAAAAAAAGGACAGCGCCTAGGCCATGAGTTCAAGCCTTGGGACCAACCCCTCAAAAAATAGTTTTGGACAAGGTTTATTTTATTTTTACTATATTATTTTATCGTATTTTTGTAGTGTTGCAAATTTAGTCCAGTTCTCTCCTTTCACAATGCTAGACAAGAGCTCTTACCATTGAACTACACTCTGCCCCAAAATTTATGGAGCAACAGCAAACAACAACAAATATTAACTATCTAATTTGTACGACAATTCCATATAGAGGGCAATAAAAAAATACTGTTTTCTGTAGCAGAAGGAAGAATGTCTTTGACCTCCACGCACAGCTATCTTTCCTCAATCAGTCACTTCCTCCCTGTTGGCATTTTTTTTTCACATGTCTGATACCTGCCTGTATGATTAGATATATCACTGCATAAAGAAGACTGTTCAGGCATAGAGTATTTCCAGTTATGTTGATCTTCCCTTTGAGGAAGCCCTGCAGCCCCATTCTAAAAAGAGAGAAAAAAATACCTATGTGTTTTAGTTGAGATGAAATTTCTAAAGCTAAAAAGTGTTTCCAGGTCTTTCTTTTGCTGTTGTATAAATTCTTCTTCCACAGAATAGGATGATGTCTGATGCTGTGAAAGACAAAGCTGCTCGCTCCCTCAAGAAAAGTGAGAGCCTGTCCTCTTTAAGCTGCCATGAATTTCGAAGGAAGGGCATACATGGGCGCACCAAAGAGTGAGTAACTTAGTATTTGATGACTTAACTTGTTCAATAAACAGGCTTGTAAAATTTAGCAGGAAGAACAATAAAACATTTCTTTAGAGGCATATTTAGGCAATATCAGCCTACATAGATAAAAATATATATATACTTATATATCTTTATAATCAGCATATACATATACAATACACTTATTATTTAATACATTTTCTACTTTAGTTTCATAGTCTTTGTCCATAGACTTTTTTTTTTTTTTTTTTGCCGGTCCTGGGCTTGAGCTCAGGGCCTGATCACTGTCCTTGGACTTTCTCAAGCCAAGAGTTCTACCACTTGAGCCACAGCACCACTTCTGGCTTTTTTTCTATGTATGTGGTACCAAGGAATCAAACTTGGGTCTTCGTGCATGCTAGGCAAGCACTCTACCACTAGGCCAAACTCCCAGCCGGTCCATAGACTTTTATATGGCTGTATAAATTGAACAAATTTGCGATCTCTGCCGGTTAACCATTATCAAATTACTACACATTTAAAGGGTATTCTTTCCTTTTCATTGTATGATAAATCTCTCCTGATTGTTGCATTACAATTAGTGGACTGATACTTAATAAGTTACATTTTCTGGTTTTTGCTACCTATCCTGTTTGCTCTCTCCTTAAGGATGCATCAATGTTTAATTAATGTTTAATATAAGCATGGCATGCCATTTTGACTGCACAAAACAAATTAGCCTGATGCAGCAGCCAATTCATGTATGATGGACTTCCCTTGTCCATAATCTCCACAGGACTACAGGGTGCGGTGAGATAACTCCATTGGGTGGGAAGCAGGAGCTTCACAAACTAGAGAATAACTGACCTCATTTGAATGGTGAAAACAAAATTTTTCTGTATGCAGAGTATAGTAATGTATTTATTTATACATCCACTGTCCAGCCCTGAAAGTTTGTGATTACAAATACAAACTCTCTCAGTTAACAACAGAAAATTACATATTCGGGAGTAAAAAGAAAATCCCAGCATATGTGAAAAGAAAGGTGGGAGAAAAACTGATTCTACACTGTTCGCTTTCAAGCCGACCCCTTTCTGAGTGCTATTTCCGTTTCCCATTCGTGGATGTAAGCAGTTATCCACAGTGACATGTGCGTTTGGCAGGCACTGAGCCTGTTTCTCTCATGTTTCCTAAGATGGAAACAGAAGCCAGGAGGTTAAGTTACTTTCCCAGGTTGATACCCAAGCTTATTATCTCTGAAGCCAATAGTTCCACTTGTAGATCACAACAAAGGCTAGGGACTGAAGAGTCTATCTTTTGCCTCAAATGAAAATTGAAATTACATCATGCATCCAGAACTTCCATGTGGATGTCAATCCTCTCCACTTATATTTACTGACAGCATTGAACATACAATGTCATTCTTACTATATGGGTCCCACACACACACAATTACTCAGGATTTAGGGAGTTACTACCATGTGCCAATTGTTACACCAAGTATGGAAAGATGAATAACTGTAGGGTTCTAGCCTAGAGAGAGAAGCACAGTCTTCCTATAGCTTTGACCTCCTTTTCACAGTTGCTTGGGTCATTTAGTAAAAGTGACCAAACTGCAAAGGACTGGACTTATTAAATACATTTGAATTATTTGTGGACCAAATAGAAACAAGCCTTGCTTGGGTGAACTTTACAGTCTTTTGGAGAAGACAGAGTAACAAGTACTTAAATTTCATAGGTTTGTCCTATGGTTCTAGCCTGAAAGCTGTTGACAGGAGTTAAAACTGATACTGCCACATATCCCACATTTGATACCTGAGGAATAAGGCCAGATGTTAGAAGATCAAAACTAGGGAAAAGTTATCTACCTCTAATTAAAGCACCAACAAAATCTGAGACACAACTTTTACTAGAAAGCAAGACACTCTTGAAAGACTGAAATGGCCATCTTTCCAACTGAAGCCACAATACTCAGTAATATTGAGCATCACAGATTAGTAAGCAATTTCACATTTAATATCCATGTTTTGCTTACAAAAACCCTCTGAGTTAAACAAAGAAGAAACTTGTTAACTCTGATTTATTGTAAGTTTTGGGATGGGGTGGGATTGGAAGATTGTGTTGTAAGAAAACTGCTACACTCCTAGAGGAAAATTAAGTTGGTTTCTTACCTTGTACTATTTGAATGGCTGCAATGGAGATAGAAGATTGCAGTGTACAAAGCTATAAACTATTAGAGAGGAAAACCTGGGACAATTGTTTGTGTTTGAGAGAGAAGTAAAAATATTATAAATAAGATCCCAACATGGAAACTCAAACTATAAGGAAAAAATTTGTGATAGCTATACTTATAATTAACTGAACATTTCTGTTTAACAAAGTACATAATGGACACAGCTAGTAAGCTTATAGAAGATATGTACTTTAAAAAAGTTTTCAGGATAACAATTTAAAAAGAAAGAAAATGAACTTTAAAAATAAATTAAGGAGCCAGACACTGGAACTAGGCTTATGCCTGGTAATCCTTAGGACTCACAAAGCTGAAATCTGTGGATGTAGGTTCAAAGTCAGCCCTGGCAGTAAAGTCTGTGAGACTCTTATCTCCAATTAACTACAAAAAAAAAAAAAGCTGGAAATGGAGAAGTGGCTCAAGTGGTAGAGTGCTAGCCTTTTGAGAAGAAGAAGAAAAAAAAAGCCTACCCTCTGAGTCCAATCCCCAAAACCAACACAAAAATAAATGGCAATTAATTAGTTAATTAATTAAACAAAGGAGATAGCAGTGTTCAGGAACAAAGCCCAACAGAATTAACAGAATAGGAAGAGATACCTGAGTGCACTGGAAACCAGAAAAATTGGGCCAGGAATATGACTCAAGCTTTAAACTGTCTGCCTAGTAAATGGGACGTGCTGAGCTCAAACCTTACTTAGTTCCATTAAAAAAAAAATAGTTCAAGTTAAAAAAGGTACCATTTTGCACTTATCCATTGAAAATCATAAAAAATAGCAAGACAACCTAGAATATAAAATCTTAACTACTAAGCAAAGAAATTTAACAATATTTAGAAAATTCAGTTCTTGGTTCACAAAAGGCGTAACTTAACCACTCTATTTGTAATTGTGTTCACTCTCCTTTCTCCCTCAGCCACTTTCAAACTCCCTTAACCTGTTCCATCTTTCCTTTTACCATTTCCTCATACATCAAGTATTTAAAATTTTACTATGTAATATCTCATTGTTTATATTACCTATTTCATTGTCTACAGTTGTTCTGTTTGTTTCCTTTCCTCACTATGATAAAAGTTCTAAGACCATAAAGACTTTTGTTAATTTGTGGGGGGGGGGGGGGGTCCTGGGGCTTGAACTCGGCCTGGGTGCTGTCCCTGAGCTCTTCAGCTCAAGGCTCCCACCCTACCCTTGAGCCAAGCCCCACTTCCCGTTTTCTAGAGGTTAATTGGAGATAAGAGTCTCAGATCTTTTGTTCCCGTGCTGGCTTTGAACCTTGATCCTCAGATCTCAGCCTCCTGGGCAGCTAGGATTGCAGGCGTGAGCCACCACACCCAGATCCTTAGTTAATTCTTTTTCCTGGTGTTTTACTTGAAAAACCCAGAACAAGGCCTGGCACACAGTTGACCCCTCCGTATGTACGCTCGGATCATTGAACAAATAATTACTATGCTGCATGAATTTCTGAACAAGCAAGTTCCTTTGCTCCCTAACATGCTTGATTCACAGCCTCCTCATGTGCATTACATCAGGGCTCTCATTTTGTAGGCATAAGATGCACAAACAGCAAGGAGTAAAGTGCTTGTTCAAGTCTCTAATGCAAGTCACACTTTTGCCTTCTTGTTGGAAAGCCCTACTGTGCAGTTAAAGACAGAAGAACAGCTTCACTTGTGTTGAGAGCACGGTCTGCTAAGTCAGCCTCATCCTGGATGGTCCACGGTGGTGCAGAGGTAGCCATGTTGCTCTGGCTGCAGGCGTCACCTCTCTGCTGCAGATTACAGAAGGCTATGTGGCTTTGAGCCTGCGCACTCTCATTGGAGCTGCCCTGCAAGTTTTATGCAATGCCCTTGACCATCAGCTCCCCTTCTCATACAGGATGTTTAGCCTACTATGCTTCTGATGCTGACTCTGTTCTTCTGTTTATGCCCTCAAATTTGTATTTTGTCCTTTACCAATCTGAGAATTTATTTTCAAGTACACTGAAGCCAAACTTCTCACAGGACATTTATTCTGTGTCTTTCAGAATCACCCCTATCCTTGAAAAATAGATCCCCCGAGGCTGAATAATTTCTTTTCTTTTCTTCTTATTTTCCCATTCTGAGTGTTACCTTGACTTTTCTCTCCACTGTTATGTACCCTTATGATTAAGACAGGGCTAATGATGCAAGTAAAAATCTCAATCCTGGATCCCAGCCATTTTGGGGGTGCCCTGAACCCCCCCCCCCAGCAATAGAGTCACCAGCACTCAGTGAACAGAGCTAGGAGTCAGTTTAATATCAGTGCAAGTTCCTATTCTCCACCTTCAGGCTGATAGAGAACAGCCCCGACCTTCAGCCTTTAAAGATAAGCACCACACACAGGTGGTAGTCACTGTGTGACATCACCTTATGATGCCCACAGTCAGTAACCACGAGGATGGGAGCACACACAGGCCGCAGGTAGTCCTAACCACTCAGGTGGGCCAGCAGGCTAAGTTTTACAAAAACAAAAACAATTTGGCAGCTAATCCTGCTAAGTAATTACAAACACTAAATCAAAAATTCAGCTCAATTAAATAGCACAATATTAAACTGTCTTTCCAGACAAATAACACCACTACTGATAGAGGGATTATTGATTTTCTTTTGCTCTTAAGCCAAGATTTAAAAAAAAAAATCAATAGATATTCTCAGGTGGGAAATCCCCGATTAAGAAAGTTTCTAACCTATGGCCACCGAATCTTTGATAAGGGAGACAAAAAAAAAAATAGGATGGAAGAAAGACAGCCTCTTCAACAAATGGTGCTGGCAGAATTAGTTAAGCACCTGCAGAAAACTAAGGTTGGATCCTTATGTCACCCTGCAATAGAATTAATTCCAAATGGATCAAAGACCTTCCAGCCAAAGCACGTACACTGAAACCTTTACAAGAAGGAAAAGGAAATACACTAGGACTCCTTGGCACAGGTCGAAACTTTCTTAATAAAGACCCAGAAATGCAACAAATTAAAAAAGTTTGGACAAATGGGACTTCATGAAACTGAAGAGCTTCTGTATGGCAAAGGACATAGCTAGCAAGTTAAATAGAAAGCCCACAGAGTGGGAGAAGATCTTCACTCACCATACAACAGACATGGGCCTCATATCTAAAAATTAACTACAGCAAAAAAAAAAACCTGAATCTCTCCAAAACAAATCCTCCAAGAAACTACCATCCCATTAAAAGATGGGCTAAAGACTTAAAGAGAGACTTCTCTGAAGAGGAAATAAGAATGGCCTATAGACACATGAAGAAATGCAAATCAAAACAGCTTTGTGATTCCACCTCACTCCAGTTAGGATGGCCATTATCAAGAAATCTAATAACAGATGCTGGTGGGGATGTGGCCAGGAGGGATCACTACTACACAGTTGGTGGGAGTATAAACTTGTTCAACTACTCTGGAAAACAGTATGGTGGATTCCTCAAAAGACTAAACAAAGAGCTCCCCTATGACCCAGCAATCCCACTACTTGGCATTTACCCAAATGTCCAGGAACTAAAGCCACTAGCACAACGATGTTCATTGCAGCATTATTCACCATAGCTAAAATATAAAACCAATCCAGAGGCCCCTCAGGATGATTGGATCAAGAAGATGTGGTATTTATACACAATGGAATTCTATGCTGCTATCAGAAAGAATGACATCGCCTCATTTGTAATGAAATGGAAAGACTTGGAAAAAAATCATATTAAGTGAAGTAAGCCAGACCCAAAGGAATATAGGCTCAATGGTTTCCCTCATTTGTAATAATTAGTACACATCTAGGACTCTCCTAGCAGAGCATCACAATAGCTAAAAAGCTGTGTACATATGGTCATACAGGATGAGACTAAATGAAATGAGCTCTAGGATATGGAAACAAGAGCTTTTTCTTGTGATTGTTGTTCTTATGTACTGAAGTGTCCATAATTTGGGGTCTCCAAAGACCACCAGGAGTGGAATCCAATGTAAGAGCATGAATCTTTATTGCAAGCTCGAGCCTGGACTCACAACTGACAGCAACACAGCAGGTCTGAGTTGAGAGTCCCGACTTCCTAATGTACAGGATTTTTATAGGGTTTGGGGAACTTTCAAAGTATTGTCACAAGTCTGAGCAAATCATAACACACTGCAAAAAAATAAAAAAGAAATACTCAAAGTTGATTTGTGCAGCTAGTGGCAAGCAGATATTTGGCTGGAAGTGATTGGTTAGCTCAAAGGGTTGATGTTTTCTGAATTGATTGGCATGATGTCCGTGCTAGGGGATACATGCCAAACTGCAGGGCAGCTGGGGAAGATATCACATTGGTTATCTTGACCTGGAGCCTTTAAACACTGGGGCGGGGGGAAGTGTGGTTTTTACATAGGGATTTGTCTGGAATTTACTATTTTCCTTGAAGCTGCTAGCTCTGCTGGTTTAGAATTGGGTCAGAATGACTCTCTGGCAGGGCCTGATTAAAAATAACTTTTTACTGAAGTTGATCAAACTTCAAAATTAATTTAGACTTCTCAGTACTATGTTATTTCTTTTCTCTTTTTTTCTCCTTAGGAATCTCCTGTGATTACTGTATCTGATTTTGTTACCTGTTATATTGTATTGTATATATGTTTATTTGTTCATTTGAAATAGAGAAGGAAAGGGGGAAAACAAGATGATTGGGAGGGGATAAGGGTGGGCAAAGAGAAAAAACATGAGAAGGGATATCAACGTGGTAGAAGTAATGCACCCACTAACTGACGAATGTAACTACAACCCCTTTATACATTATCACGATAATAATTTTTTTTTAAAAAAAGAAAGTTTTTAAGCATCTTCTACCTCTACATCTTTTCCTCAAGTAACAGGGAGTCTAGGTTTTCTTGTATTACTACTGCTCCCTACTTTGTCTGATGCATTGTGGGCAACAAATACTTGCTGATTTTGTTTTAAACTTAATTTTATTGTCAGCATGATGTACAGAGGGGTTACAGTTACATATGAAAGGTAGTGAGAACATTTCTTCTCGAACATTGTTATCCCCCTCATGTTTTTCCCCCATTCTCCCACCCCCCCCAACATGTTGTCAAGTTCCTTTCCAACATATTGTCTTCTTTTTTCTTTTCTTTTTTTCTTTTTTTAATATTTTATTGTAATTAATAAAAGGGTTACATGATATTTGCTAGATAGAAGGTTCATTAATTCACATACATTGATATCCTTTCACATGTCTTGGTCCCCATTACCCTCCCCCTCACCCCCATCTTGGTTTTCCCCCCTTCCCTATCCAATTTCAAATAACCAAATACAAATATATCCAATATATCAGATAACAAAGTGAGATACTGTAACAATATGATATAACCAAAGGACAGCAAAAGAGATGAGAGATAACATAGTACATTAAGGACAACAATCATTCATTATATGGCTTTTGTTTCAATATCCTAGAGGTCCTTTCAATTAGCTTCATACTATATGGCCTTATGTATCAAGGTTTTGCTCTATTGCAAATCTCTGCTAGTAGAGCCCAAGGTTTCTACTGATTATGACAAATGAGGGAAACCATTGAGCCTAAGTTCCTTTGAGTCTGGCTTACTTCACTTAATATGATTTTTTCTAAGTCTTTCCATTTCCTAACAAATGGGGCGATGTCATTCTTTCTGACAGCAGCATAGAATTCCATTGTGTACAAATACCACATCTTGTTGATCCACTCATCAACTGAGGGACATCTAGGTTGGTTCCATATCTTTGCTATGGTGAATAATGCTGCAATGAACATTGTTGTGCTAGTGGATTTAGTATGCCCTAGTTTCTGGATGGTTGGGTAAATGCCAAGTAGTGGAATTGCTGGGTCATAGGGGAGTTCTATGTTTAGCCTTTTGAGGCACTGCCATACTGCTTTCCATAGTGGTTGAACGAGTTTTCACTCCCACCAACAGTGTAGTAGTGATCCCTCCTGGCCACATCCCCTCCAGCATCTGTTGTTATTAGTTTTCCTGATCCTGGCCATTCTAACTGGAGTGAGGTGGAATCTTAGAGTTGTTTTTTTTTTTGTTTGTTAAGAAATATTAGTTTTATTTAATGTTTTCACAGATGAATATTTATTCTATAAAAACTTTACAGATTGTACAGTTTATATATAGCTCAAACTACTGAACAAAAAAGTGGGTCCCACAGATGCAAAAGTACTGTACCAATCCATCCTAGATAAAGGAAGATTTACATACTGTATAGCTCTCCGTGTAGCTGGGGAGGTGGTTTAAGTCTTAGAGTTGTTTTGATTTGCATTTCTTTTATGACCAGAGATGTTGAGCATTTCTTCATGTGTCTATAGGCCATTTTTGTTTCTTCTTCAGAGAAGACTCTCTTTAAGTCTTTGGCCCATTTTAACAGTAAATGTACAAATTTAGAACAGGAAACCTCCTTTCTCTCTGTGCAGTGCAAAGTCTGTCCATTGGGTGGCAGTACACAACTTCAGTAACAATTTTTCCCTCCTTGCTCCCCAAAGGTCCCACAGGCTTACCAGTGAATAGATACTTCTAGGTGTTTCCTGCTTACTGTTTAAAGAAAGATTTGGTACTTCCAAAGTTTCCAATCTGCTCCTTTAATGTCTCCAAGGCTAGTTATGCGTAAAAATACTACTCCTTACTGTCCCTTCATAATCCTAGGTACACAGTAATTCACTGCATGTATGTACACACACACACACACACACACACACACACATAACTGAAGAAAGGATTTTTAATATTTGCACCACAAAAAAAATTGATAGATGTGTGAAAAGATACATATGACTACTTTCACGCTAATATTGCACAATGTATGAATGTATGGATGCATCAAAATATCACATGGTTTTCAAATGTACATAATCATTATGTATGAAGAAAGAGAAAGGAAGGGGAAGGCAGAGAGGGAAAGATCGAGGGGGAAGGGAACAAGAGAAATCTATATAGATAGAAGTGAAAAAGCCTGAATTAAAATGAGTCTTAGCCAAGTGTCGATGGCGCATGCCTGCAATCCTAGCTACTCGTGAGAATGAGATCTAAAAAACAAGCTTCAAAGACAGCTGTGCAGACAAATCTGAGAGACTTCTCTACAGTTAACCAGAAAATAAGGCTCTAAATATGACTCATGTGGTAGATTGCTAGCCTTAAGCACACACATACCAGAAAAAAAAAAAGAAAAAGAAAAAAAAAACTAAGAAAAGCAAAAAGTCTCAAGTTCCAGCCCTAGTTAGTACCTGCATTCACACACACACACACACACACACACACACACACACACACACACAGAATTCTTTCTTCATGATAATTAAATATTACAGCATCTGGAAAAATGTAATTGATATTATTATTTCTGTCTCAGACAATAATAACAATAAGACATGCCTTGTATTCTGTGTAATTTAGAGATTACTCAGCAAGCAAATTTCCATGATATTTTTTGCAAAAATGAAAGTTCATAAAAGAATAAACAAGTTCTAACATCTTTAAAAGATTTGTCTATTTTCTGTAACTAATCAAAGCTCAAAATACATTTTGATCCGCGTTAGTATCCAAAGAGTGCTTAACTCTCATTCAAACAAAGGGGAGGAGATGGCTAGCAACCGCTGGCAGCCACATCATCTTCAGCCATCATGAGAGAAAGCAGTTGGATAAATATTCAGTGTCAGTCAGCTATGACATTGGAGTTGACTCTGGTTGTTTTTGACAGAAGCTCTTTCTTCATAAATCCAACTCTCTCCTCAACAATTCCTCCTGAAATGGCAAATAGTAACTAAATCTTGTGTGAGATGTCTGCATTTCAATGGAAATTTTGTACTGAATTCATTCATTGTTATTCTCTTTCCCTGGAATAAATTAATTTTCCCAGTGTTTTCATCAATTTACACCAGACTTTCAGTTTGTCTCTGTTACTTTGTTGCTATTGTTCAGGTACTAGGCCTTGAACTCAGGACCTCCCCCTCTTGCTTAGCTTTTTTGGCTAAAGGCTGACACTTAACCACTTTGGCCACTCCTCCACTTCTTGATTTTTGTTGGTTAATTGGAAATGAGGGTCTCTCAGATTTGCCTGATTGGGGTGGCTTTGAACTGTGATCTTCAGATTTCAACCTCCTGAGTAGTTAGATTAGAGTCATGAGCCACAGGCACCCAGCATGCCTTATTTTTAGTTCACCTTCCTTTTCCAAAACATTACACCTTCCACGAACATATTTTACCAATGGAAACTTTTTTCTTCCTTAAACATCAACAGGTTGAGAATACATTTTAGAAAACAAAATTGAAGCTGGGTACTAGTGGTTCATTCCTGTAATCCTAGCTACTCAGGAGGCTAAAATCTGAGGATCGTGATTCAAAGCCAGCCCAGACAAGAAAGTCTGTGAGACTCTCATCTCCAATAAACTACTAAGAAAAAGAGAAGTCATAGAGTGCTAGCCTTGAGCAAAATGAAGCTTAGGGTAAGTACCCAGACCAAGAGTTCAAACCCCGGGACTGGCAAATACATTGATGAACAGATAAACAAACAAATGGTTTGACTGTAGCAGTCTGTTTGCAATGATATTATCTGTCTAGAAGAATTATTATTGGAGAGTCTAATTGCATTTACAATGTTATAATGCATACTCAAAAAGTTTATGGAGCATTATCAATGCTTTCTGGTAGTTAAAATTATAAATGTTGCTTTTTCAGCATCTAACATACTTTTCTGTAATGATTTCAAAAGACTTGAATGAAGCTGCTCATCAATAGAAAATATAATCAAATATGCCTAAACCAGAGCCAGGAGTTTGGCCTACTGGTAGAGTGTTGCCTAGCTAGCATGTAGACAGGGGTTTGATTCCTTGGTACCACATACATAGAAAAAGCCAGAAATGGTGCTGTGGCTCAAGTGGTAGACTTGAGAAAGAACAAGGACAGTGCTCAGGCCCTGAGCTCTAAGCCCCAGGACTGGCAAAAATAATTTAAAAATAAAAATATGCCTAAACCAGTGATCTAAAACTGATATTGCTAACTCCTTATTTTTTAAATATAAGAACACTTTAATTTCCAAAACTCTACCAAGCCCATATTCTAGCTTAATGTGACATTCTCGTATTATGGACATTTTTAATATTTTCATTTCTTTTGAGTTTACTCAAGCACTCTTATTTTTTATACTTAGCTATTGTTCTCTTTCCTTTGACATTCCAACCCATCTTATTCTAATGTGAGATCTATCAAACCTTGGTATTTATTTATTATTTCTTTAGGGCTTCAACTCAGAGCCTTGTAATCTTCCTTAGCTTTTTAGCTTACAGCTGGTACTCTACCACTGGTCTATTTTTTCTTTTCTTTTTTCATTTTCTTTTTTTATTATCGAAGTAACATAAAGAGAGGTTACACTTACATTTGCCAGATAGTGGACATATTATTTCTCACACATTGATACCCCTTCTTATGTTATTGTCCCCATTCCCCTCACCCATCCCTCCCAATCATCTTTCCCCCCCTTTCCTTTCATATTTCAAATAAATAAATGTACATACAATACACCAGGTAACAAAGTCATATACAATAACAATATGAGATTCATGACAGGGCAACAAAGGAGAAGAGAAATAACATAGTACATTAAGAACAATAATCACACCAGATAAAGGTCTTGTTTCCATATCCTAGAGATCCTTTCATTTATTCTCATTCTATATGACCTTATTTACCTAGGTTGCGAGCTATTGTGATCCTCTGCTAGGAGAGTCCTAGATGTGTACTAATTACTACAAATGAGGAAAACCATTGAGCCTATTTTCCTTTGGGTCTGGCTTGCTTCACTTAATATGATTTTTTCCCAAGTCTTTCCATTTCCTTACAAATGGGGCTAAGTCATTCTTTCTGATGGCAGCATGGAATTCCATTGTGTACAAGTACCACATCTTCTTGGTCCAGTCATCTACTTAGGGGCATCGGGGTTGGTTCCATATTTTTGCTATGGTAAATTCACTGGCCTTTTTCTAGAGGCTGGTACTCTACCACTGCCCTATAACTAGGGTTTGAATTCAGGGCCTAAGCACTATCCCTGAGCATTTTTGATCAAGGCTGGCACCTACACTTGAGCCACAGCTCCACTTCAGGTTCTTTGGTGGAGTTAAGTATCTCATGGACTTTCCTGCCTGGAGTTGGATGGGATCTTCAATTCTCAGAGCTCAGCCTCCTGAAGAGGTACAGTTACAAGCATGAGCTGCCAGCACCCAGCCCGTGGGGTTTCTTACATGTCCTTTGGAAGGCATTTTCAAAACAACAGTGTTGTAAAGGATTATTCATCCTTAGTAACCTTGAATAAAGCAATATAAGGACTGCTTATTTATTTTTAAAGTCTCCATTTGTTTTTTTTTTACCTTAGATTTCTAAACCCAAGTAGTATGAGCTTTCTGCCAACTCTTTCCTTTCTGAAAACTGTACGATATTCGGTGGAAAAGAAGTAATACCGTATTTCTGTTTGAGCATGGATATTTAATTCCAGGTAGTCAGTGTCCCCACTTTCATTCTCTCAATGTTAACATCCATATGCCCTTTCCACTGGAAGTTAAACAGGTTATCTGAAGTCTAAGTCTGCAAAGCTAGGCCCTTTTCCTCTTGGCTTATATCTCTAAAAACATTGAATATTGACTCCTCTGCTTGCATTGAAGGGTATTGTGAAGGTCAAATAAGAAAGCTGATGGGACATGGTTTGCAAAGTCAAGAGCAGCGGACTCAATCTCAGGGCACTTTGACTTATCTTAGAACCTATTCCCCACATGACAGGGCTTTTGAAGCAGCAGTTACTGCCTTTGGTACTGCCCACAACACCTGCAGCCACTATGGCAGAACAGGTTGGTTGCTACTTCAAAGAGTAACTGAAAATTGAGGGAAGCAGGTGTTATAAGAAAGAAGACCCAATCACTAATCCCAGAAATCCATCCATCGTGATAAAGGCAGCAGAATTTTTTATATATTTTTATTGTAATTAATAGAAGGGTTACATTATATTCACCAGATAGAAGGTGCATTATTTCACATACATTGATACCCTTTTTCATGTCTTGGTTCCTATTTCCCTTCCCCCCACCCCCACCCCTCATCTTGATTTCCCCCCTTCCCTATCCAATTTCAAATAACCAAATAAGCATTTATCCAATATATCAGATAACAAAGTGAAATAGTAGAACAATATGAGATAACCAAGGGACAGCAAAAGAGATGAGAGATAACATAGTACATTAAGGACAACAATCACTCATTATATGGCTTTTGTTTTTATATCCTAGAGGTCCTTTCATTTAGCGTCATACCGTATGGCCTGATGTATCTAGGTTTTCCACAATCGCAAACCTCTGCTAGGAGAGCCCAAGGTTTCTACTGATTATGACAAATGAGGGAAACCATTGAGCCTATGTTCCTTTGAGTCTGGCTTACTTCACTTAATATGATTTTTTCTAAGCCTTTCCATTTTCTTACAAATGGGGCGATGTCGTTCTTCTGACAGCAGCATAGAATTCCATTGTGTACAAATACCACATCTTGTTGATCCACTCATCAACTGAGGGACATCTGGGTTGGTTCCATATCTTTGCTATGGTAAATAGTCTTTTGATGAACATCATTGTGCTAGTGGATTTAGTATGCCCTAGTTTCTGGATGGTTGGGTAAATGCCAAGTAGTGGAATTGCTGGGTCATAGGGGAGCTCTATGTCTAGTCTTTTGAGGAACTGCCATACTGCTTTCCATAGTGGTTGAACGAGTTTGCACTCCCACCAACATTGTAGTAGTGATCCCTCCTGGCCACATCCCCTCCAGCACCTGTTGTTATTAGTTTTCCTGATCCTGGCCATTCTAACTGAAGTGAGGTGGAATCTTAGAGTTGTTTTGATTTGCATTTCTTTTATGACCAGAGATGTTGAGCATTTCTTCATGTGTCTATAGGCCATTTTTGTTTCTTCTTCAGAGAAGACTCTCTTTAAGTCTTTGGCCCATCTTTTAATGGGATGGTTGTTACTTTGGAGATTAGTTTTGGAGTGATTCAATTTTTTGAGCTGTTGATATATTTTAGATATGAGGCCTTTGTCTGTTGTATGGTTAGTGAAGATCTTCTCCCATTCTGTAGACTTCCTATTTAATTTACTAGCTATGTCCTTTGCTGTACAGAAGCTCTGCAGTTTAATGCAGTCCCATTTATCCAGCCTTTCTCTGATTTGTTGTGTTTCTTGGTCCTTACTGAGAAAGTTTCTACCTGCAAGGCAGTAGAATTCTCTTGCACCACTTTCATGAACTGGTGGGTGAGGGAGGGGGAAGTATAATTCATCCTGTAAATTGTAATGTATTAAAGGTTTAAAATAAAGATACTATTTTTTTCAAATATCAATTTCAAGAAGTTTACACATTCCCAATAGGAGAGAACTTAGTAAACTCCAAGTGCGGGTTGGGGGTCAGAATAATCACAAAAGAAGGAGAAAAAATATATCTCCTACTCATTTAATCCAAGAAAAACACTATTTAGAAAAGCAGTCACTGGGAACATACATGCACACACACAGACACACACATTATTTTATCATCTCCTTTGAAATGACATCTGTTGCAAGTTCCATTTTCACAGGTGGAGAAAACTGGGGGAGAGAGTTTGGAGACCCATTAGTTACAGTTGATTTTTCTTTGAGCTAAGATGAGTTAAGATGCTGGAGGGACATTCAGGCCTCTGCGTGACTCTCCTGTTTAGCACCTGTATGAGCTCATATTGCCTTGGTGACCAAGCCATGCTTCCGTCTTCATGTTGAAAGGGCTGATTGATGCTTATTGACGTTTGGTTTCTTGGGTAAATGGTGGTTTCTGTCACTGTATAGATGAGTTTCTCATTTTTTTTATGCTGAGAGGATTTGGTGGTATTATATAATTGTAGTGAGGTTTCTATAAGACCCCTTGTTTATGCAGATTTGTTTCCCTATATCGCCCCATTTGTGAGCTTTGTCTACTTTAAAAACTGCTTAGACACCTGGCTGTTAAGAGATCTGGTGGCACTGGCTTTTGAAACACACACCCTATTATCCCATAGGCATAGATCAGCCTCGGATCACATAGTGGATTATCAGATGTCCTGGCTAACTGCTTTGGGCTTCAACCACTACACAGAGACCTGCCCCCAAATATAGCAATGTTAACATTGACATTACCATTTAAATATGTCAATGTCATATATTTATAAGACTTCATCTGAACATTTTTAGGGAAAATGTTACCTTTGTAAGCATATGGTCTTCAAACAATATTGTGTTTTTTGCTATTGCTAGGATCATGATTAACTGTGTGTCCCTCTTGATTTTAGATCTATGAGTACAGTGTCTTACAAGGATGAACCAAGCCAGCATGAAGAGGTCTCTCACCTTACAGTTCAGTTGGAAAACACCTACCAATTAAGTGGGTTACTCTTCATTCAGCCTTATATTCAATTTCTTTTTTTAAATTTTTTATTATCGGGGTAATATATAGAAGGGTTACAGTTACATTTGCCAGATAGTAGGTGCATTACTTCTCACACATTGATATCCCCTCATATATTCAGTTTTTAATTTACTGACTGATATCTGCTTCAAATCATATCCTATAACCTATCATTGTTTTCAGTCCTAGCATAAGAGCCTTAATTTATTCTGGGATTTGCTGCTGCTTCAATTTTTTTGTCTCTCCTAAATATTAGCAACACCCATTGCTTACTTTTCTTTACCAAGGTTTCTTAAAGACCAAGAAATTTCCCTGTGTGTGGCACAGAAGTATATAATCTATGATTGAATTAAGAACTTTATGGGGGTATTTCTGAATAAAGTTATTATATATCTACGTATGTTAAGTTAACCAAAAGATATAGATAGATAGCCAGCCAGATGGATTATCCCAAAACACCCACTAATGTTGTTGATAGTGACAAGAGCCAAAAAACCTCAACCCAGAGGCAAATGATTCCTAGTCCCCTGTTGACAAAAATGTGTTTCTCTTACCATTGAGGTTTTGAGTTTTTGAAAACAAACATCTTTGCACCTGCCCCTGAGCTCCCAGGTGCAGTCCACTGAGGATATCTTTTCCTATTCATGTTTCTTTGTAGACCAACTGTTTTCTCTAAATGTGGGCTGGCTCACTATTATCTGAATTCAGATATAATTACCGTTCTACAGAAATCCCATGGAGATTTACCAAAGGGCAGGAGAAGACTCCATGGGCCAGTATGATTCCATCGGTGGCTGTTAAACCAAAGAAAATTATAAACGATTATTCCATCCTACTATGCCTGTGGCCCTTCTTCTATAATAATTCCCAAATGCTACATGTACTGCAGGGCTCCCTAATTAGTTTTCTGGTGTTTTTATAGTGCTTGTAGATAGCTAATATTCCTGTCATGAGGTATTCTGTCTACAGGCTTTCTGGTAGCCTTGACAGATTCCTTTTGGGACTGTGTCACCATTTCTGATCCATAACATTTTGCAGAAGCTGATACTAGCTTCATAAATGGAGCAAGTGCCTGATTCTGGGATGACATAAAAGCCCTAAGCAATCCTACTCAATCCTCTGAGATTAAATTTAGCAAGTGTTTGGCCTGTTGAAGATTCCGATAAATCCATGAACCTAAACCCTTGTAAGGACAACGGTAGCTTCCACACCCTTGCTCCCACATAGAGCCTGAAACTTAAAGAGAACAACTAAATAGAAGGTTATCATTTGAGTCCTAAATTCAGCTGGCTGCCTTTAGAGTTTTCAATAAGGCAGACTGTGTTTGAGCCAGGCTTTCCCTGACTCACTGCAATCAGAAATTTTTAATCACTGAGAGGCTGTGACCTAGCTGTGAATGCTGAAAGACTTTGATTTCAAGGAGACAAAGCAGTTGAAATGTAATCCCCTATATTTCTTCTTCATAACTCTATGTTTTCACTACTGATTTTTCCCCAAATGCTCAAACTAAATCATCTAAGTTTTAGAAGTGCTTAGTATTGGCCAAGTTAGAAAAGTAATGGCTAAAGTAGCTTACTATGGATAAACAGTTGCATATTTTCTTACAAGTCTTTTGTGATTAAAGACCTTTATGTTTGACCACCCACATTTATAAACATTCATTTAGCTGTTTTATTCCTCATCAAAGCTGCATTTTTATTTCTACTTAATCTTGGATTTATTTTGCCTGTGAAGGGCTCTGTACTAAAGACACTATAATAAAGGCTTTTTTCATATCTTCATAATGTAACACCAGCCAGAATAGTAGGAATGGGGAATTAGTGAAAAGCCAACGCAGCATTCTTAAATAATTTTTTCATTCTAGTTGTGTCATCTAAACAGATCTTAAGTATATGACATGGTTGTCCTTCCTTTATGTAAGTAATTACAGTCACCAAAAAATGAGAATGAGACATGAATAAAGCCTATAAGAGAGAAATTGAAGAAAGGAGATTTTGAAATAAAGCACTTCCTATTCATCACTAATAAACTGCTGAAGCAAGAGTATGAAAGAAAGCCGGGTGTCAGTGGCTCATGACTGTTATCCTAATTACCTAAGAGGCTGAGGTCTGAGGATCAGGACTCAAAACCAAGCCAGGCAGGAATGTCCATGGCACTCTTTATCTCTAATAAATTACCAGAAAACCAAAGTGGCGCGGAGGCTCAAAGAAGTAGAGCTCTCACCTTGAGTGAAAAAACCCAGACAGTGCTCAGGCCCTGAGTGAAAGCCTCATGACCGACAAAACAATAGATAGGTAGATAGCCATTCAGACAGGCAAACAGGCAGGCAGGCTGATAAGAACATGGAATAAGAGCTACTCCGGAGACTGAGATCTAAGGGTCACATTTGTAGACAGCCTAAGCAGGAAAGTTGGTGAGACTATCTTTAATTAATTACTAAAAAGTCAGAAGTGGAGCTGTGATTCAAGTAGTGGAGCACAAGAGTTGAGCATAAAAGCTCAGGGACAGCACCCAGACTTTGAGTTCAAGTTCCAGGACACACACACACACACACACACACACACACACACACACACACACACACACAGATGGTCACCCAAAGCTCTGAGGTAATCTGATGCTCAGGATTAGGCTCTTTATTTTATGGTACCAATCCTGAGAGTGAATGCAGAGCCTTGGTGCTGATGAGGAGTTTTTTGCTCAAGACTAGTGCTCTACCACTTGAATTGCAGCTCCATTTTAGGGTCTTGGATGGGGATGTTAATTGGAGTCTGGAATCTGGAGTTTCCTAGACTTCCTACCTGGGCCTGGCTTTGAACCATGATTCTCAATGTTCTGAATATCCAGGATTACAGGTGTGAGCCCAACACCTGGCTGATGACCACCCTTTTGCCACCCTGAGACAACCTGCCTGAGATTGAAACAAGAATGATGAAAAGTAGATCCTGAACAAAGAAAGAGAAAGGAAGAAAGGAGAGGGAGAGGCTTCCATAAACGGCTCACGTCCTAGCTCTGGTGTCATTATGTTGGGGGTCTCTCGAAATCCTTCCTGATAATGAGGACCCCAATGCCCCCAACTTGTATCTTCTCCCATTTGTTTCCTTCTCAAAAAGATGAACTCTCTCTCCGCCTTTCCTTCAGAATGCAATAACAGCAGCAAGTCTAATGTCAATGCACATCTAACGAGCATTTCATTGCACTAAACATTTTTAGCATTTTATTTCATGTAATCCTAACATAGAAAATGCATAATAGTAATTCTTATTAGCACAGTATGAAGCAGTTGAAGCACAGATATGTTAAGAAATCTTATCTTTAGCTATTCCCTCTTAAACCTATTTTAATATATTTTTTTGTTCTGATTCTTCAGGACTCAGCCTTCTGAAACATTTTTCTTCTCCTAAAGAAAACATTATTTCAAAAATAAAGAGACAGAAGATAAGAAAAGAAAAGCTTTGCTGTTCGCATTATTTGACTCTGAGAGGTAGCTTTCAGAGATTATATTAGATGTCAAAAGCTGAACAGAGACACTTGCTGTTTCTTTGAATCTGAGAGAGGCAATGGATGATTCTGAATGCATAAGGGGAAAGGCCACAAAGAAATGAGATAATAAAATTTCATTTCTACCTTTCAAAGCTTTCAAAATAGAATCTGGTCTGTAAGTGTTTAAAAAAAAAAAAGGAAACTAAGCAAAGTGCAGAAAGGACATTTTTATAGCTAAACAATGGGAACTCTTGGAAACAAAACTCCAGTGCCCCCAGGATTCTGTTTGCATTACTGACCATGGTTCTTCTTTCATTGTGGCCTGCCCTCCCTCCAACAATGGAAAAACCTACTCTCTGACATTCTTAAGGGGCATAGGTTATAACAAGCGAGAGGCTGACTCCTCTGTTTCTGGATACAGTTTAAAACGAAAATTCTAAGAAATAACTCTAATTGGCTTGGCCGGTCACAGTATCATCTCAGGAGGCAGTACTGAATCCTAAAGAGCCCCAAGACTAGAAGAGGAAGAGAATCAGTTTCCAGAAAGAAAAATGCTGTTCCCAAGTGGAAGGGAGGAGCATGAGGCAGACAATTGCCCACAATGAAGGAGCTGGCTGTAGGAAACAATCCATACAAATAGGTTAATACAAGTCAGAGCTAAGGTCCCTGTGAATGTTTTGGGCCAAATAAAGTCATCTGATATGAGTCCTTGGTGAGAAGGAATGAGAATAAAAAGGACACCAATTATTTAATTTAATCTAGGTTAATGGTATCTTATTAGATTTCTTCAGTTAGACTCTGTTTCATAAGAATTCACAAGTAGAAATTGTCTAAAAGAGTCATAGGAAGGAGACACAGTGCAAGTACCCAGGAGCAGGAATAGAATGACTGTCCATAGATTGATCAGTGATCATCTCTCTTACCCTAATGAACAGGAACTAAACGCCCCTATGATTTCCTCCTTTCCCCTCCATCTCCTTAAAGAGGCCTTTGATGAAACGCACCGGGAATTTTCTTAACTTAGTGTGCAACACATTTCCTTAAACATGGTCACGACAAACAATCCCCATACTAAGAGATACGACTAATAGATAACTATTAAAAGAGTATTCGATATTATTCTTTTTTTTAATTGTAATTAGTAAAAGCGTTACATGATATTTGCCAGATAGAAGGTGCATTAATTCACATACATTGATACCCTTTCACATGTCTTGTCGATATTATTCTTGATTTCAATTTTTCTTCTTAGATAAAGGCCACCCAAATAACAAAAAGTCTCTTCATGTTTCAATATTATTATTTTTATTTTGCCAGTCCTGGGGCTTGAACTCAGGGCCTGAGCACTGTCTTGGGCTTTTTCCTCAAGGCTAGCTCTACCACTTGAGCCACAGCACCTTTTCCAGCTTTTTTTTTATGTATGTGGTACTGAGGAATCAAACCCTGGTCTTCATGCATGCTAGGCAAGCACTCTACCACTAGGCCAAACTTCCAGCCCTTCAATATTATTTTGATTAGCCAACGAAATGGGTAGATCTGATCTGACGTTCCAAAGAAATTTCTTGTGTGTTTTCAGGGCCTACCAAACCTTTTCCTGTGGTCACTGTCAATTATATTTTGAAAGATGTGCTGACTAACTATCTACAAGAAGAAGAGTATGAACCAGAGCTCTGCAGACAGATGACTAAAACTATTGCTGAGGTACATGTGTAATTTCCCCAAAGTGTTAGCCAAAATTACAATATTTACTAAAAGCACAATCCATATTCTACTTCTTAATAAAAGGGATTATTTTTCTATTTTGTTATATGACATATATTTGTTAAATATATATGTAAATACACACAGATATATATATATCTCCAGTCCTGGAGCTTGAATACAGGGCCTGAGCATTGTCCTTGGGCTTTTTCCTCAAGGCTAGAGCTCTACCACTTGAGCCACAGCACCATTTCCAACTTTTCTATTTATGTGGTATCAAGGAATTGAACCCAGGTCTTCATGCATGCTAGGCAAGCACTCTATTACTAGCCAAACTCCTGTCCCCTGTACATATATTTTTTGTAATATATATATTTACTATATATATTACAAATATATGTATATTTACAAAAATATATTTTTGTAAAAAATATGTTTGTTAGGACATAGATCTTATATGTGGTATATAAAATAAGCCTTTGTCTGAAATAATCATTATGTACATCATTTGTATCAAATTTATACAGAACTTACTCCTAAAAAATGTTCCTGTAAAGGATATAATTTTTGATTGTTGATATTCTCTTAACCATGGAAACCTGAGTGCCATTAAATAAATTTCTGTTTTCATCAATTAATGTGCTAGCACTTTGTTGCCATTTTCTTTACTCTTGTCTTCATAACAAATCCTTTAATAAACATTCATTATTTGTCATATTACAGGAATCTGCAGAATATGAACAAGAATAGCAAAATTCTTTGAGAGAAAACTATCTTTAGTTATGTTCAAAAATCATAATAATACATTAAATTCTTTACTTGAGCTTGGTACTGGTGGCTATAATTCTAGCAACTCAGGAGAGTTGAGATCTGAAGCTTGAGATGCAAAATCAGCTCAGGCAGATAAATCCAAGAGACTCTTGCCTCCAGTTTAACAGCAAAAAAGCCAGAAGCAGAGCTTTGGCTCCAGTGGTAGTAATTCAGCCTTGAGCAAAAAAGCTAGGAGACAGTGCCCAAGCCAAGTTCAGTCCCTAGTATTAGCGCACACACACACACACACACACACACACACACACACACACACACACGCACACAATAATAATAATAAATAAACAAATAAGTATAACTCTGTGCTCTGGGTTACAATTGCTTAATGTCCCTTAGAAAGTGTCATATATTCCTGGCTTCACCATTTTATCTCTGGATGTTCTATTTCACAAAGGCTATAATGAAAGGAAATTGAGAGTTTTAGCTCTGCACCAATTACCAAAAGTACCTATAATGTGCCCTGATATTTTCTTAAACTAAATCCATTGTATTTGTAACAGAGTTTATTGCGATTCAAAGTGGCTAACCCAACCCCCTTTCTTTTTCTTTTTATAATGTCTAGGTTATTAAAGCCCGAGTCAAGGAATTAATGATTCCACGATATAAGCTAGTTGTAATTATTCACATTGGACAACTGAATGGTCAGAGTTTACTTATTGGAAACAGATGTCTCTGGGATCCTGAAAGCGATACTGTTTCATCCTATGTTTTCAGAAATGCTTCTCTCTTTGCTCTTGCAAATGTGTATGCAGTTTATCTTGAGTAATTGAAAAGAACTATGGCTCTTATACTTTAAAGTCATGAAATGAACTGTAACTATGTACACAAAGATTGTACTGCCATAAATTGTAAGAAAGAAACAAGACTAACATTTCAAATAACTAGAAGGCTTTGGACTTTTTAAAAAATAATTCTTGTAAGAATTGGAAGAGGGAAGATTAGCAGCAGAAAGAATCTTATTTATACAAAGCAGTAATGAGATCTGCTTGACTATTTTCATAAGCCTAGAGTCTTATTTGATATTACTTTTGGAACTAATTATTTTAACCATTCATTTAGATAGTTCGAATTCCCTAGGTTACCACTGGACAAAGAGAAGTTTCAGAACCATTCCCAGCACTGGTGGCTCATGCCTGTAATCCTAGCTATCCCGGAACCTGAGATAGGAGGATCACAGTTTAGACAGAAAAAATCCCCATAAGACTCTCATCAATCAAAAACTAGAAGTAGTGCTATGGCTCAAGTGGTAGAATGCTAGCCTTGAGCACAAAGAGACTCAGGGACAGCACCCAGCCCCTGAGTTCAAGTCTTACAACTGACAAATATAATATATATATATATATATGGTTATATACCAATAGTCATAGACTATAGATGCTAATGAATAAATGACAGTAGAATATTCTATGTGATATACACAAAAAGTGACTAATGCTAATATGTCTTGGTGTTGCTTATAAAAGAACACTGGGTTTCATTTAATAAACTGAGCAGCATTCATTAACTGCAATTATTGTTATACATACCTGACAGTTGAAACTGCTGAGGTAGAATTAATGCCTTCATAATGATTATCATGGTCCCATAGGACCTCAAGCTAAAAAGAAGTTCTTGTGAGCTGCCTACACTTTATAAAATTGCTGGAGAACTGAACATTGGCTCTTCAATACTGGAAACTATAGAGTGAACAAAGGGTTTTTAGGACAGTGGAGTAGACATCTTATTAAATATACATGATGCTTGATGGTAAATGTATCTGTACCACATAAAATCATGCCTTGGAAAAAGATAGTACTTTTAAATATACAACTGCCTGATGTGCCTTTAAATTGGAAGGTTCTCCTAGGCTAACTAACTTTTATACAAGATATATAGCTGGCAGCTTAACAAATAAAACCTATGTATTTACCATTTTGTTCCTATGAATTTAATGCTAAAATGAGCCAGTGTGGTTTTAAATGGAAAGGCATTAAAATTTACAGGGCTGAAATAGCTTATTACTTTGCTGGTTAATGTGTCTTGTACCATGGATCATTTATTTTTATGGAGCTTTCAAGCCTCTTTGTGTGTGTGTGTGTGTATGTGTGTGTGTGTGTGTGTGTGTGTGTACACGCACTCCCGCGTGCGTATGTGCAAAACAATGCTGTTCTTGGATGCCAAGCAGACTGCCTAGAGGACATTTGTTAAAGGTCAAAGACAAATTGTTCACATATGGAGAAAATTAGCAATGTTATAGTCTTAAGGAAAATGTGGAATGCATATCAAAAAAAAGTTTAAGAAATGGAAAGAACAGTCGATGCGTTTGAATTTGGATTTTAAAATATTTGCCATCTTATTCTTTCCTAAAGTGAATGTGGTAAAAGAAAATGCATACTCACTAAATTCCTTTTTCTCTTTTTCTAACTTATAAAGTAGCTTTTCAAAACGTATTTGTTAAATTTTCTTTTTTTTGTTCTGCTAGTGCTTTAGGGGAATATGTTTATGCAATAATTATCATGACCAACTTTTGTCAATCTCCATAGGCCAATTTTGAATCTGGACTAGATTATAAGTGAAGCGAGAAAATATGATTCAAATTTTCATTGAATATTTGCAAATATCTCACACTGTGGAAGAAAAGCAGCAGCGATCTTACAGCAACTTTTCTTGAACAAAGCAGAACAAAGAAATATCTTTAATAAGTCTATTGTAAAAATGACTCTTCTGAGTTCTAAATTATAATTCAAGAGATAGTGTCTCATTATTTCCCCTAGGTTGTACTGGGAATCACAAAAAAAGCCGACATTGCTGTCAAATTACTGTGTACTATAATTTCAATGAGTTCAATGAAGAACTTCAGCAATTATCTAGCACTATAGGAATGTACAGTACAAACCATGTCTCATTTAGGAGAATACTCATCATTCAAAGCCTTTGAGTAAGAAATTTGGAAAGAAACTCTGCCATAAATTTGAAGGAATTGTACTTTGAAATACCAAATTCCCCTGGCATTTTGTCCTTTCAGTAAGTTTCCAATAGTGCCATCCTTTGGCCCATGCTGGCTGGGTCCTTTCCTACCATGGAGACTTCATATCTGCTTTTCCCCACCCTGAACCTGCTCTCTTCTGAGTGAGCAACCTTTTTCACTTTCCAGCATTCACCTCAAGAACCTTCTCTCAAATCCTTCTTTACCCAATCCTTCTCTACTATTCTGTTTCTTCTCAAACCACTTTCCTAGTTGAGCTTCCAATTACTCTCAAATTAATGGTTTAATATTAATTTTGTGTTCTTTGCCAGGTTGAAAACATTAATTCCAATAGACCTCATGCCTTGGCAACATTTAACAAATTGAATTCATCTTTCCTTTTAAAGCAAGAACCAGATTGTGACCCTCTGCTACCTACTTCCCAATTGCAATGAAATCTCAGTACATAGCTAAACCCTAGAGGAGTAGGATGCCATTAAAATGGTAACAGGAAGACACTACCGACCACAGACCAGACTACAGCAGGTCACAAGTGCAGAACATTGTCATCAGATTAAGGGCATTATAGCAGACTTATGAAGAGAAGTAGCAACTTAATCTAGACTGTGATTTAGATAAACAGGGTTCATGGTAGTAAGAAATTAGAGTAGCCTGGGAATGTGGCTCAGTTGTAGAGTGCTTGAAGCCCTGGGTTCGATTTCTCTATACCACATAAACAGAAAAGGCCAGACGTGGCACTGTGGCATAAGCGGTGCTAGCTCGGAGCAAAAGAAGCTCAGGGACAGTTCAAGCCCCAGGACTGGCAAAAAAAAAAAAAAAAAAAAAAATGCTGACTTGGGCCAGGAGTGTGGCCTAGTGGTAGAAGGCTTACCTAGCATGCACAAAACTTTGGGTTCAATTCTTTGGGCACCATATACACAGAAAAAGGCAGAAGTGGTGCTATGGTTCAAGTGATAGAGCGCTAGCCTTGAGAAAGCACAAGGACAGTGCCCAGGCCCTGAGTTCAACCCCAAAAACTGGCAAAAACAATTTTTTAAAAAGCAGTTAAAGAAGGGTACATGATAGACTGAGACTATTTGGTAAACAAACTGTATTCAGACCATGGAGAGTTAAAGTGTGTGTGTGTGTATGTGTGTGTGTGTGTTTGTGTATACCAGTCCTGGGGGTTGAACTCAGGGCCTGGGCTCTGTCCTTGAGCTTTTTTTTTTCTCTCAAGGCTAGTACTCTACCACTTGAGCCACCGCTCTATTTCTGGCATTTTTGATGCTGCTGCAGCTGGCTTTGAAATGTAATCCTCAGATCTCAGCCTCATGAATAAGTAAGATTACTGGCATGAGTCAGCAGTGCCCAACAATGTTTTTCTGTTTGTTTAACCATCTGACCAGTATAAGTGAAGAAGTGCACTGGCTAAGTTTTCTGGAAGTAGAGTGAGTACTAATAGCAAACTGTGTTGGAGAAGTACAAGACCATTTAGAAGGTGAAGGGCAGCTCTCTTTTCAATAGTTGGCTTTCTACCATGTATTGGCTAATTCTGAAGAGTTTAAAAATGATGACTCCATGGAAAGGTCATGAGAGTACAACTGTATGGGACATTATAGAGACAAGATCTATGTGACTGGGCAACAGGGAAGGAAGAATCAGAAGAGAAGCTAAGGTAATATGAGCATGTGTTTGAAGGTTTCAAACTCAGGGTATTTGCAGACTTAGATCTGAATTCTTCTGTGTTCAAGGCACAAGACAAGTAATCTTAAATAAGTCATGATCTTACTGGCAGATGCTTTCCCATATTAAAGCAACGATGATGCAAGCACTTATTGCCCAGGATGTTGGAGAATTAACTACATGTTTGCTCCAATCTTAACAGCATAATGGCTGGATACAAAGCCCTTGATAAATAGGAGCGGCCCTCATTTGTAGTTGAAAGGAAGAATTTGAGAAATGAAACACCAGTTTGATTTTGCACTTGAGTTTAAGTTAATAATGGGGCATTAGTTGGAAACTGCCTCAGGCTACTGAAGATGTGGGCCAAACATCATCCAGAGCTGAATTCCAGCATCAAGGTAAGAGATTTAGACTTGGCAATCATCCAGACTGAACCATTAGATCTCCTTCTTGCTTTATAAAATATTCATTAGCCAAGTGTTCCGCAAGTATAGTCAGTACTAACAGCAAATTACTGAAAACTTGGTTAGCTCTGGGAAAGTCAGCCAGAAACAATCCCCCAAACCAATAGGGATTATTTTTCCCACAAGACAGAAAATAAATACCCTTCCTCTCCCTCCCCCCTCCCCCGCCTCCATTAAAGAGAAAATCCTGCAGGTCTCTTTCTATTGTAAGACATAAAAATCGCAGTTTCTCTTGAAACCATGTTAGCAGCCAGGTGCTGGTGGCTCACAGCCATAATCCTAGAAACTCAGGAGACTGAGATCTGAGTGTTGAGGCTCAAAGGCAGGCAGTCAAGGTAGAAAAGTTCATAAGACTCTTTTTTTTATTGTAATTAGTAAAAGGGTTACATGATATTTGCCAGATAGAAGGTGCATTAATTCACATACATTGATACCCTTTCACATGTCTTGGTACCCGTATCCCTCCCCCCCCACACCCCCCACCCGTCTTGGTTTTCCCCCCTTCCCTATCAAATTTCAAATATCCAAATACAAATAAATTCAATAAATCAGATAACAAGGTGAGATACTATACCAATATGAGATAACCAAGGGATAGCAAAGGAGATGAGAGACAACATAGTACATTAAGGACAACAATCATTCATTATATGGCTTTTGTTTCACTATCCTGGAAGTCCTTTCAATTAGCTTCACATTATATGTCCTTATGTATCAAGATTTTGCTCTATTGCAAATCTCTGCTAGTAGAGCCCAAGGTTTCTACTGATTATGACAAATGAGGGAAACCATTGAGCCTAAGTTCCTTTGAGTCTGGCTTACTTCACTTAATATGATTTTTTCTAAGTCTTTCCATTTCCTAACAAATGGGGCGATGTCATTGTTTCTGACAGCAGCATAGAATTCCATTGTGTACAAATACCACAACTTGTTGATCCACTCATCAACTGAGGGACATCTAGGTTGGTTCCATATCTTTGCTATGGTGAATAGTGCTGCAATGAACATGGTTGTGCTAGTGGGTTTAGTATGTCCTTGTTTCTGGGTGGTTGGGTAAATGCCAAGTAGTGGAATTGCTGGGTCATAGGGGAGCTCTATGTTTAGCCTTTTGAGGCACTGCCACACTGCTTTCCATAGTGGTTGAACGAGTTTGCACTCCCACCAACAGTGTAGTAGTGATCCCTCCTGGCCACATCCCCTCCAGCATCTGTTGTCATTCGTTTTCCTGATCCTGGCCATTCTAGCTGGAGTGAGGTGGAATCTTGTCTCCACTTAATGAGGGAAAAGCTACAAGTGGCTCAATGGTAGAGCACCAGTCTTGAACATAAAAGCCAAGTATGAGTGCAAGTTCCTAAATCCAAGCCCCAGTGGCTGGCACAAAATCAAAATAACAATTACAAGAAAATTAGCATCTCAAATGAAAGCATTAGTATTATTTACTGTTATTGCTAACAGAATGACTTAAAAAATATGTAAGGGTAAGAGAAGGGGTGGTCAAGGGGGTGAGAATGATGAAGAGGTTGACACTGGTCAAGATGCATTGTATTCATGAACTGCTTTGCTAAGTGGCACCTCCTTTGTACAACTACATAAAAGTAACTTAAAAAATTAAAGAAAATGTGTAATAAGAGATCCTTACTGCAAAGTCTAATAGATTAATATGTTCAGAAATTGAGCACTAATTCAATTGAATCATCATTTTTAAACTCTTCAGAATTGGTCAGTATATGGTATAAAGCCAACTACTGAAAAGAGAGAGCTTTTCTAGTCACTTTTTTGACAGTCTTGGGGCTTAAACTCAGGGCCTGGACATTACCTTTGAGCTTTGTTTTGCTTGAGGCTAGCAAGCACTCTACCACTTGAGCCATAACACCACTTTTTCTGTATATGTGGTCCAAAGGAATTGAACCCAGGGTATGCTGGGCAAGTACTCTACCAATAGCCCACATTCATGGCCCAAATCTAACCATTTTTAAGAATGAAAACTTTCCCTATTTTGACCATCATTTGACCTGTGTTTCTCTATATCACCGAAAAAAACCATTAAGATCATCATTAAATAGTTTTTAATAATTTACTGTGTGCTTTTACCCCTGATATTTTCACAAAGATATGGCCTGCAACCACCAGTTCGTTCTCACTGATAGTTTATATTTCTGCTATTCTGCCTTCTATAATTTTTTTCTCATCCACCAATGGTTGCTTTCACACAAAGAATTCCCACAGACCCAAAGTACAAAGCATATCTCCATTCCATTCCTCAGAAGCTCTCTTCTGAATTCCTTTATTTATAATAGCCATATAATATAGTTTTAGGGAGATTTTTTGTTTTGAGGACTTTTTGTTGTTGTTATTGTTTTTTTCTATAAAGCATAGATTTGAAGCCAAACATCTCTTTTAGCTTTCAACCTCTACTAATACTAGTATTTTGAGCCTTTTTCCTTAAAGATGAAATAGTAGGCTGTTTGGGGATATTTGGGTTTTTGTTTGTTTGGTTTTTGTTTTTTGTTTGCTTTGGGTGGGGTTGGTGTTTTTTGCTCTCCTAGAGAAGACTCCAAGGCAATGTGTACATATATGTGTGTGTGTGTGTGTGTGTGTGTGTGTGTGTGTGTGTGTGTGTGTGTGTTTGTGTGTGTGTATTGGATATATATATATATATATACCCAAGTTATACAGAAGCTTCTCTTAACTTCAAATTTCTACAAAATCTCTTCCCCAAAGAGCAGATATTTTTACAATTTCTGCTCACAATAATTATACCCTAGAGTAACTCCCTTTTTCAAACCTTCAAACTATGTTCTATGAATGACAATTTATCTTTAAGTCTTCATTTATTATAATCTCTCTCCTCCCTAAACTTCCCACTCTTACCTGATTTCAGCTTATCCTGTTAGAAGTCTTGGTTCTGATTATACTTTCTTGGTTCTTTACATTGATTTTGTTCACTGCTAGCTCTCTGTTGTCTTGCCATCCATTTGAATTTGTATGTTCTTCCCTGGTATGAACACAAATGTCTAAAAGACTTTTTTATTTTTAGTTTTGGTGCCTGTACTTAGCTTGAACTCAAGACCTGGGCGCTATCTCTTACCTTTTCCCTCAAGCCTGTCACCCTACAACTTGAGCCATAGATCCACTTCCAAACTTTTGCTGGTTAATTTGGAGGGAAGAGTCTTTAAAGCTTTCCTGACCAGGCTGGCTTCCAACTGTGATCTCAGCCTCTTGAGTAGCTGTGATTTCATGTGTGAGCCGCTAGATCCTGGCTAGATTTATTGAGACTTAAGTATATTAAATTTCCCATGTATGTCTCTGGTAACCATTCTCAATTTATTTCCTCACAAATGTAACTATGGTCTACAGTTTGATGTGTGTGTGTGCCTGTGTGGGTGGGTGGGTGTGTTACATACATAATATAACTTGTCATTCACCACCCACTCACCAAATCTGTGATTCTACCTAGCAAGATGAGGAACTGGTTAAACCAGTGTACGGAGCTCCAGGCATTGAATTTGTGGATAGAGATGAGAGTGGATCATCTAACTACCAACCAGTTTGTTTAGTGGATACTGGGACATTGATTTTCAAACTCGTATAAGAAGCATTATGTTTCATTTGGAAATTAAAGAAAAGTAACTGTATGTTCTTAATTATGTAAATATCTTAATTATATAAATGCTTAATTACATAAAAATTTCTCTTTCCTTTGGAAGGGTAGCTAAAAATAAATAATAAAAGCTGGGTGTGGTGGCTCACACCTGTAATCCTAGCTACTCAGAAGGCTGAGATCTGAGGGTCGATGTTCAAAGCCTGCCTGGGCACAAAAGGACCTGAGACTCTTTTTTTTCATATATTTTTATTGTAATTATTACAGGGGTTACAATTATATTTGTCAGATAGAAGGTGCATTAATGGCCAGCCTTTTATTTTTTTTTAACTATGCTTTCCAAAACCCTTGACTTGCTGGTGAATTTAGCACTCTCCAAAAGTAGCCTACTGTTTTAACAAAAGGACCTGAGACTCTTATCTCCAATTAATATCTAGAAAATGGGTAGTGGGGCTAGGCTCAAGGATAGGGTAGTAGCCTTGATCTGAAGAACTCAGGGACAGTGGCCAGGTTTAATTCAAGCTCTATGCCCCACAATTAAATAAACAAACAAACAAATAAACAAACAAACAAATAAATAAAGCATAGCCAAAAAAAGAACTAAGAAGGAGAAAAGTTGAGAGTAACAGCACTCAGGCAGATAGGTTTGCAGCTGATGAAGATTTTTCCTGATTCCATGTAGTAAGATGGGTTTCAAAATAAATAAATAAAGCATAGCTAATTTACATGTTCATATCCCAACACACAGTAAAAGTCATTTAAGAACCCACCTGTTTAAATAAGTCATTTAGGAACCCACCTGATCTTCAACATTCACAAATGAGAGCCCAGGAAATAAAGTCTGTAAGACTCATCTCCATTTTATTACCAGAAAACCAGAAGTGTCCCCATGGGCTCAAGGGTAGGGTGGTATCCTTGAGCTGAAGAGCTCAGGGATAACACCCAAGCCCAGGGGTAGGGTGGTAACCTTGAGCTGAAGAGCTCAGGGAGAGCCCCATGACCCCCCCACACACACAAAAGAATTGGGGAAAGGTGGGCAAGAGACACACGTAACTCCCCAACAGTCCTGAGCACAGGTGTGCTGCAGTGGTCAGGGATGTGGTCAGATGGGGTCTTGTTATACAGTAAAAAAGTAAGTGTTGCCTACCAGGGGGAAGTTTCATCTCTTGTCACAAGACATTTAGCCATCACTTCTGTCCTGCCTGAATTCCAAGGCTGCTGCAAGGAGAATGGATCTGAGATAGAATGAGCATAGACAAAAAAAAAAAAATTTGAGGCTGAAATGTCAACCTCTCATTTGCTCTTAGTCACTCTTTGGACATTTCCAGGTACAGTTGAGAAATCAGAGTCAACAAAAACAGATCCTAAATGTATTGTCATACACTCAGCTGTATGACTTCAGACACATTTACCTAATTCTACTGAACCTTCAGTTTTTTCATCTGTGAACCAATGATAAGAACTATTTCATCCTCATAGATTCACTGCTGCACTACTCAAACATACTCAAAGTTTCGGCTGTTGATGGGAAATGATTGTTCTGTCTCTGGCCCTAACTAATTTCCAGTAGAATGAAGGATTGTTGGATGATATGAAGAAATATCATTAGAAGATGGAACTACTAGGAAATAGATCTTTAAGAAATAGATCTTTTCAGAAGACCAATTTGTGAAGGCTGAACATAATGTTAAAATTTTCAGTCATACTACATAGTAACACTGAAATTAAGGGTGACTAGTTATTTCTGAATGGCAAAAATGACAGCTGACTTCGTTTGCCTAGTATGCATTTTCTTAGGTTTACCTGCCATCTGCATCTTTCCTGTTGAAAAGTTACCATTTGCTTTTTTTTTTAAAAAAAAAAAAGGGAAAACATTTCTTTTATGACCAGAGATGTTGAGCATTTCTTCATGTGTCTATAGGCCATTTTTGTTTCTTCTTCAGAGAAGACTCTCTTTAAGTCTTTGGCCCATCTTTTAATGGGATGGTTGTTACTTTGGAGATTAGTTTTGGAGTGATTCAATTTTTTGAGTTGATATATTTTAGATATGAGGCCTTTGTCTGTTGTTTGGTTGGTGAAGATCTTCTCCACTCTGTAGGCTTCCTACTTAATTTACTAGCTATGTCCTTTTCCATACAAGAGCTCTGCAGTTTAATGCAGTCCCACTTATCCAGCCTTTCTCTGATTTGTTGTGATTCTTGGTCCTTATTAAGAAAGTTTCGACCTGTGCCAAGGAGGCCTAGTGTATCTCCTATTCCTTCTTGTAAAGTTTTCAGTGTGTTGGCTTTTACCTCGAGTCTTTGATCCATTGGGAGTTAATTCTAGTGCAGGGTGACAAAGAAGGATCCAACTTTAGTTTTCTGCAGGTGCTTAACCAGTTCTGCCAGCACCACTCGTTGAAGAGGCTATCTTTCTTTCATTCTATTTTTTTGGCTCCCTTGTCAAAGATTAGGTGGCCATAGGCCTGTGGTTTAATATCTGGGTCTTCAGTTCTATTCCATTGATCTTCAGGCCTGTTCTTCCACCTCACTCCAGTTAGAATGGCCAGGATCAAGAAAACTAATAACAACAGATGCTGGAGGGGATGTGGCCAGGAGGGATCACTACTACACTGTTAGTGGGAGTGCAAACTCATTCAACCACTATGGAAAGCAGTATGGCAGTTCCTCAGAAGACTAAACATAGAGCTCCCCTATGACCCAGCAATTCCACTACTTGCCATTTACCCAATCATCCAGAAACAAGGACATACTAAATCCACCAGCACAACCATGTTCATTGCAGCACTATTTACCATAGCAAAGATATGGAACCAACCCAGATGTCCCTCAGTTGATGAGTGGATCAACAAGATGTGGTATTTGTACACAATGGAATTCTATGCTGCTGTCAGAAAGAACGACATTGCCCCATTTGTTAGGAAATGGAAAGGCTTAGAAAAAATCATATTAAGTGAAGTAAGCCAGACTCAAAGGAACATAGGCTCAATGGTTTCCCTCATTTGTCATAATCAGTAGAAACCTTGGGCTCTCCTAACAGAGATTTGCAATAGAGCAAAACCTTGATTCAAAGGGCATATAGTATGACGCTAAATGAAAGGATCTCTAGGATATAGAAACATAAGCCATATAATGAATGATTGTTGTCCTTAATGTACTATGTTATCTCTCACCTCTTTTGCTGTCCCTTGGTTATCTCATACTGTTACAGTATCTCACTTTGTTACCTGATATATCAGATATATTTGTATTTGGTTATTTGAAATTGGATAGGGAAGGGGGGAAAACAAGATGAGGGGTGGAGGTGTGGGGGAGGGAAATGGGTACCAAGCCATGTGAAAGGGTATCAATGTATGTGAATTAATGCACCTTCTATCTGGCAAATATCATGTAACCCTTCTATTAATTACAATAAAAATATATGAAAAAAAGGGAAAACATTCCAAGCAGCTTGATTTCAAGAGTTTTTATTGTGATTGCACAAAGCATTAGAATTTGAAAAGCAAAGAACATTCACTAAGGAGAAAGAGAGCTAAGACTTCACTATGGTTTTAGCCATTGGCCCACATTTTTAGGGGGGAAAATACCATTATCTAGGGATAGAATTTTAGTGGTAGAGCATGCCAGACACTGATTAAGCATATGCATTGGTTGATATTTGCTCTGGTGTTAACAAAGCGTGCTCAGATCCGTCATGGTGCAGCCTTCAGTGCAGCAGAGAGTTTGTAAATCTTGTCTTGACATCACCGAGTGCTTCTTTGACTCACGAAACTCTTCTGGGGTTGTCTGTCTGCCCCGGGTGTACTGCTCTCCGGGAAGGTTGTATGCTATGTCTTCTCCTGAGGCTTCATATTTAGTTCCGAGCTGGAAGAAATCTCTTCTCTCTGCTGTACAAAAGATTATATATACATATTAAAATAATATACATGTTAGAATGTTCTGACAAGGAAAGCAGCAACCATGTTCTACTCTTGGAAAAATGAGTTCCGTTTCTGAATCTGAATGCTACATATAATCCTCAGCTTAATACATATAATTTTTTATGTTGATATGCTTTCCAGGAGACTCGATATTTCCACTCTTCATTTTACAAAGGAGGAAAATTGAATGCAAAGGAAAACCAGTGTTAATGCTGTTCAATCCTGACTGACGGCTAGAAGCCCTGCTAGTGGCCCCTCTGCTCCATAACCAGCAGCTTCTGGAAGTATTAGTTAACTGCTATAAGGAAAAATCAACACTATATGCCTTGCAAAAATGACCAGTAAGAAAGGAGATACTGTTATTTGTTTTTTGAGGAATGCACTGGGGCTTATCTGAGGGCAGGGGCTCCAGCTTAATACATAGGCACTCTACTCTTTGAGCAATGTATGACCCCAGCTCAGAATAGGAAATTCAGACCTCTGAATCTGAATATAAAACACAGACCACTCTGTGTCTGTCTATATTGTGTTCCCACCATCCACAAATACATGTCTCTTACTTTTAATTTGAAACTTATCAGTGCCTTAACACACTGACAAGCACCAAGAAAAATTAGATGACTAAACACTGGCAAACCAGTAATTCAGCAAATAAATAATGTATAGGAAAATGCTGAAAACTTGTGCAAGTTTTAATAAATAGTATTTTGACTTCGCTGTTATCAAAAAGATAGACTTGTAGGCACCCTTTCGCTGCCCCATACATTTCAGAGAAATTCCAATTCCAATTATATTTTTTCCAGCACATTCTCATTTGTTATTCCATAAATCTCTTAAAGTTAAAAAACCTATGACAGCATAGCGATTCACACCTGTAATCCCAGTTATTTGGGCAGTAGAGATCAGGAACATCACAATCTGAGGCCAGCCTAAGCAAAAAAATTAACAAGAACCCCCATCTCAACCAATAGGCTGGGAACAGTGGTACACATCTCCTATTGCAGCTTCAGAGGATCATTATCTAGGCCTTTCTAGATATTAGTATGAGACCCAATTTGAAAATAACTTTAAAAGGGTTGGGAGGTATAGTCTGAGGATATGTGGTTCAAATGGTAAAGTACTTGCCTTGTCAGTCACAAAACCCTGAGTTCAAATTCCAACAGTCACACACACACAAAAATAAGTTTAGCCTTAAGAAACTTTATTACTTCTGTTAGGACCTAGTAGTATGAACCTCAGTTGTAAAGGGGTGATGACCATTTCATGATACTGTTCTGCCAAAATGTGAGTAATGTGGATACCTTTCTAAAACATTTTGCTTACCAAAATTATCATAAGCTAAATTGAAAACTTTAAATCATATATATATATATATGTCTATGGTGTCAGTGGTGTTGATAATGTCATCAATTCTTGGTAATTTTATTATAAAAATAGCAAATCCAACCAATTACTAACACAGTATTTTAAATCAAGCAAAAGCTTAAAAAAAGACAAAGGCTGCAGGATCTCACTCATACGTGGAACTGAAGAAGTTGAACTCACAAAAGGAAGGAGGAGCTTGGTGTCTCTGTGGAGTTGGAACAGAGTTGTACCAACAGGTTTCAATTCAATGGGCTAAGAACAGAGGCTCTGGTGAAATGTTGGTTAAAAGGTGAAAAAAAAATCATTTGGTCAAGAAGATCTATTGAAGATAGAACTATTGTTCAAGAGATCTATTGAACAACATGATGACTAGAGTTAATAATGACATTGTAGTCAATTAAAGGTGATATCAAGATGCATTGTGTTCATAACCTGACTGGTGGAATTGAAACCTCTTGGTACAATTACATAATGATAAAAATGAAAATAGAGCCATAAATGAGTGTAACCTCACATTTTAATACAGGATTGGCAAAAAGTTGTAAGTTATCTCACTATTACTGAGATTCATTTCCACCTTTGAAATTCTAATCAGACAATTCTTACGGATAGAACCCCACCCTACTTGGGCCCTACGCCTTCACAACTCCCCAATTTTACAGATCCTTCAGAATCTCTGATGCAGTCATTTCTTGCTCCCTCCCTTTCACTTGGGATGCAGTGTGGCTCTTGAAGTCAGAGAGACCTGACTTGCTTCCTTGCCTCACTGTGCTGATCAGTTGGTCATACAGTTTTCTCCTTGGTAAAATAGTAAGTGATGATAATATTGTTTACTTTAAAGGACCTTTAGCAGAAAGCTGAATGAAATAGTGCACATAAGCCTATCTGGAACTTAAATTTGTTCTCCATTAAAAGTCAAATTCCTTCTTCCATCCTTATTTAACACTGACCTGAATTTTAACTTTCTATATTCTATAATTATTACCCCTACGTACAAATCTTGCAAATCATGCTGTCTCCCCCCAAATCATCGACATGTCTTATCTCCCACAATACCTGTCATAGAGGCTGAGCTCCACAAATTAGATATGCAGTCAAATGATGTGAAAGATTAAAGAACACAAGACCTTTATTATTTAAAAGGTAGCATGTTCATTTCTTTCCCAAGTCACATTCAGTTAACTTTGATAATTAACCTTCTGAATTAAAATGGCGTAATATTTCTTAGAGAGATGGTTCCTAAAACAACTATTCTTTAAGAAAGAGTTTAAGGGGCTGAGGGTATAACTCAAAGGCAGAGGTTTTGCCCAGCATGGTTGAAGTTCGGCACTCAGAGCTTAATACTATCAAAAATAAACACATAAATAAACAGAACAAACAAAAGCTTTAAAAAATGAAAAGAGGCACATGAAGATCAAATCAAGGGACAGATGAGTTCAGTTACCCTGTGTTACTTTAGGGGTCCCCTCCAGATGTCTTCTCCACCGGGAGCTTGCGCAGATATAGATGACTGTCCTCACATATTCTTGGCCACAGATCTTCACTGTCTTCTTGCTCTTCACTTCTGAGATGGTGAGCAGGATAGAGAATAGAAATAGAGTGAGAAGGGAGCCTTTCATTTTGGTGAGGATCGAGTGAGAATTTGGTATCTGGTGACTACTGGCTCGATCAAATTTTGAAGTTACCTTAACCAATTTATACTAACTGTGACGCTTTATTGGTCAGAACCTTGTGTTACCAATATTTACTAAGCACACACGTTCCAGTGTGAAGGTTTGATAACAACTTACTTACGTTAGCTATATTTGGGAGGTAATAAACAGGTGTTTTCCTTGAGGCATCATGGAAACTCAAGGATTCTAGAAGCAGCCAAGTATGAGTTTCAGTCCCTACTTTGCCCTTTCCACTTTGCCACTTATTGACACAAGAGCACATTTTAAACTCTGAACCACAATAACCATTTATCTAGAATGGTAAACCCCATCTAATGAGGGTTTTTTTAAGCATTAAAATCACCATCTGGGGTTGTAATTTAGTGGTAGAGCATTTATCCAGCATGGGTTTGATATCCAAAACCCCCTCACCTAAAAACAAATGTCAAAGCAATGAGAAATCACACTTAACAATGCATATTGTCGTGTGCTTTCTACTTACCAGATCTATAACTTAAGCAAGTTATTTAAATGTCCCTGTTTTCTAATATTCACTAATTGTAGTAACTAATAGAGTTGATCAGAAACCATGTCCCACCTGAAAAATCAGTAGTCAGTAAGTGTTTGGCCACCTTCTTTCTTCTCCATCTGAGTAGACAAGAAAGCTAACTTCTTCTCAGAATTCAGAAGAATTTCTCTTATTACGCTCTTCCGTATGACCCTCCATCCATGACTTGGTTATATATGTCTCAGTGGGCATTTATACTATAATGAAACCCAATCTATAGCCCAAAGAGCTAAACTAGAAAGGGAGCTACCTTACATGTCAGATACATGATTATGTTCACAGATCGCTCCAGATTCAGTCTAGTAATCTTTCTTGCCAAGTTTTAAGGTCTCATCCATGTTCATCTTAATTCAAAATGGAAAGGGGAGGCCATCAAGACCTAATCTCAAACTGGGGCTAAAAAGAGGCAAGCAAACCCATCTGGTCAGTTACCTGCATGCTAAAGCTAATGACAATGATGCATGCTTTGGGGGCTTTTCCTCATTTGTAAACTGAAAGATTTGGATTGGATTACTTAAGAGCTGTTCTGAACCTGAAAAAAATCTATGTCTTGCTATTATTATCTGATTGTGTTACACTTGCCTCTAAAACTTTCAGTAACTTATCATTATAGAAAGAATAAAATCCAGTCTAGTATTTATCTTTCTTCTCTTAGGACCACAAATATTACTCCTTCCTGGTACTTCAAAATCCAAGGAAAGAGGACAATCACCATGAAAACAAATCTTCCCATCTCTTAACAGACCATTTTGTTGTTTATATATCTACTGGGTGTATTTTGTTTCAAGGTTCACAGGATTTTTCTTTCTTACCTAGTCTGTCAGTAGCTAATCAGCTTGTTTTCAAAATAGCTTAGTTAATTCAAGCTGCTTTAACAAAGCATCAGTGACCATGTAACTCATAAACAATTTATATTTCTCTTAATTGTGGAGGTTGGAAATTGCAAGATGGAGTGCCAGCAGGACCTAATTCTGATGAAGGCTCTCAACTGTAGTAGACTGCTTTTTCCCACTGTAGCCTTATATGGCAGTAGGGGCAACCTACATTTCTAAAGTCATATATATATATATATATATGTGTGTATGTATGTATATACATACATACACACATATGAACACCGATCTGTCAGAAGGGCCCCATGCTCATGATCTGAGTATCTTCCAAGGGCCTCTCCTGCTAATATCACTATTTGGGGAGTTAACACAAAGACTATAGCAATGTGTAATTTTTCTCTTATTTTAGTTTCATCATCTTGGGAGGGTAAAATTATCTGTCTTTTATCATGTTATGCTGAAGTTGGAATTCCTGAAAGCTGGAATGAGTAGGTACATTAAAAGAAGTAATGTTAGAAGGGGTATCAATGTGTGAGAAGTAATGCACCTACTACCTGACAAATGTAACTGTAACCTCTCTATACATTATTCTGACAATAATAAAACAAAATAAAAAGAAGTAATGTTATGAGCCAATGAATTAACACAAGTAAATCTAATAATGCAATATTAGGTTTATGATTATTAGCATGCTTATTGTTATTATAGAAGTATAATGTTTATATATAATACTGTATATAAATGTGTGCTAGTATACCTATTATATAGGTACATTAAAGCATAAGTAAGCCTAGTAAAGCACATAAAAAAGCACATAGCATAACAATGATACGGAATAAATAGCAAACTAACAATTCCATTTGCAAGGGACTAGAAAACATTTGTGAATGGGACTAGCTGATGTGAAGAGATTTTCTATATAACTCAGTCATAATTATCCACAATTTTCACTGTGACAGTCTTTATCTAGCTGTTTCCTTTATTCTCTCTTCTTTTTCCTCATTCCCTGAGCCCCAAAATGTCTAAAAAATCCACAAAACAAAACACACATAGCTTTAGGATATTATTTCTTGAAATGTTTTATTCAACACTTAGGCCTTTGTACATAATCTTTGAAAATAAATGTAAAAAGGCTCAAGAGCAGAGTTCTTGGCAAGCATGTACAAGGGCCTGGGTTCAATCCTCAGCACCACAGAAGAAACAAAAAAATTCCAGAGTAATAGTACCTTTCTTGGAGATTAATGATTCATGTTAATGTAGTAAGGGGTCAGAGAAGGTTTATTGGTATAAAATTTTCCTATTTCTTATTTTTGCTATAGAAACTTTACTTAGATTTATTCAATGTTTATCTCACATTATTTGATCCTGAAAATTCTATCCTCAGGAAGTTGACTGTCAAGAATAGTTAAGAATTTCTAGACTACATATTTTGAGTTCATTTCTGTCCAGGTGTTTGGAGGTTTGTGATAGATTTTGGCAAATATAAATAAAATGTAAATGGAGGTTATACACATCATTGGAATATAAGGATTAGCCCACAACTGTCCAGTTCTTCCTCTCTCTGCTTTAGTTTCTGCTTTATCACAGTATGGAGATGGGCAGCTGCTGATCTATACTAAGTATGTAGTAGAAATGAAAAAAAACACCTTTATCATTGAACTTACTGAGTTGAAGTGATTATTGGTCATAAAAACATACCTGATTTATCCTGACTAGTATAATTATAGAACTGATTACATCTTACAGATGTAGAAAGTCATTATGATGATCCATTGGACTATACCAAAACATGATAGGATTGGTTATTTGTCTTCATAATTTGAATTAATTACCATATGTTTTAGGTTGATTTTATCAGTCCATAATTAACATTAGTCAAAAATTCTTTAATAACCAGATAGAATCAGTACCTCGATCTCTCACTTATATAGTGTTTATCAAGGAACAGGTACAGGTACAGCCCACCTAGTAGATGGAATTTGAGGTGAGTTGGCATAAATTGTAAATATTTTCTGGCATAAGATTTGGAAAACAGGATCTAATTCTTCTTCATATCTATGTGACCATAGGCAATATTTAATGTCTCTTTGTGTCTCAGTTTCTTCACTTGTAAAATATAGTTAGTAGCTCTGATTTTTGTTAGTGAATTGTAAGGATTAACTGCTACAGAACACTAATCAGAGTCTAACACAAAGAAAGCTTTCACTAATTTTGACCATTGATGGCAATTTAATGGTAATAGCTCCAACAAAAAAAAAAAGTCTAATGACTTGTGTCAGAATGCTTAAGATTTAATACTTCCACTCCATGAAACTATGAAAAAGTACTTAACTTGTAATTTGATTTTCTTTTGAACATTTTTAACGTCAAAAATTTCTACATGGGGCCAGGAGTTTGGCCTAGTGGTAGAGTGCTTGCCTAGCATGCACAAAGACCCGGGTTCGATTCCTCGGCACCACATACATAGAAAAAAAAACAGAAGTGGTGCTAAAGCTCAAGTGGTAGAGCTCTAGCCTTGAGAAAGTCCAAGGACAGTGCTCAGGCCCTGAGCTCAAGCCCAGGACTGGCAAAAAAAAAAATTCTACATAATCACTTAAGGTTACATTGATAGAGCATGTTACATGTATTTTATTGTGAAAATTTGGAGATTACTGTACATTAATTTCTTAGGAAAGACTAAATTTCTTGCTCTTTTCTAACATGGAGTTAGCTACTATGCTATCCTTTCAGTGGGAACTTCAGTCGTGGAAAGACTATTCATCAAACTCTTCCTGGAAGTCATTTACAGTTCCCTATTTTCACTCAGCATTCCACTGACTATAAAGCTTTCTCGATATACAAATATCCCTTAAATCGCGAAGTATCATCAGTTTGACTTTCTACATGTCTCTATGGTTTACTCCTCCACTTCTATTCCCTCTATCATGGTTTCAACTTTCATTTGCAATGGCCTCTCAACTGGCCTCGATAACAGTCCATTTTCCATAGCTTCCCAGAATAGTTTTTCTAAAACATGATTATTCTCCACCTTTCACATCTCTTCCAAGAGACTTCCAATTCCTCTCCAGAAAAAAAAAATTCATCCCTTTAATGCAACCTACAAGCTATTTCATGATCTAGCCTCTCTCTACTTATTTAGATTCAGTCATTCTAAATACACCTAAATTATAAGTGCCTCAGCAATAACAAACATTTGACAGATGCAATTTCATAGGTTCTTGATCTATTCAGGCTTTTCTTTACACATGCTGAAACTTCTTTTCATCTATTCTTCAAATTTTATAATACCTGTGGAATGGATTTTAAATAAAATTTATTTGCACCAATTTTTCCCATAATCTTCTGGGTCAAACTTTCTTGCCTCTTATGGCAGTAGTTTTTTCTATGTCTTATCAGTAAGAATTAAAATCACTAACAAAAAAACACAATAGTAAAAAACATCTACTCAAAAATAGGAAAAGGACTCAAGCATTTTCCGTTCCCATAGAACAGCCAGCAGATATAGAAAGTAGTAAACACTACCAATTATGGAGAATACAGTTCAAAACCAGAATGAAATGTTATCTAATAAGTTATGGGGGATATTACCAAAATGACAACAAATGTTAACAAGCATGGAGAAAGGAATTCCTGTGCATGTTATTAGAATATGTTTGTACTGCTACTGATGAAAATATGCATCTTCCTCCAAAACTCTCTCTCTCTCTCTCTCTCTCTCTCTCTCTCTCTATATATATATATATATATATATATATATATATATTCATTTGATCTAGAATTTCCATATATATGCAAAAGATATAAAATCGGTATTTTGAAGAGCTATCTCATGTTCACTTCAGCATTAATCATAATAGTCAAAATGTAAAATCAATTTGTGTTATTTGTAGATAGAACAAGATGTAGTGTATGTATATAAAGATTATGTGTACTTGGATGTAACGTTTTTTTGTGGGTCATGAAGCTTGAATTCTGGGACTGGGTGCTGTCCCTGAGCTCTTCAGCTCAAGGCTACAGCAGTATCACTGAATTCACAGCCCCACTACTCATTTTCTAGTGGTTAATTGGAGATAGGAGTTTCTCATTCTTTAGTGCCTGGGCTGGCTTTGCACTGCAATTCTCAGATCTCAGCCTCCTGAGTAGCTAGGATTACAGGCATAAGCTACCATGCCTGGCACTTAGATATATCTTATAAACAATAGTAAACATAAACACAGGGGGGGTCTTGAATAGACATAAAATATAGCTCTCTCATTAATTTTGTATGCACATAAAATAGTTATTTGTAGTGTTTTAGACTATATGAAGACTAGATAATCAAAATAAGTGTAATAATTTGGAAAAGTCAATCAAATTATTATCAGAGAGTTTTGATGGATCACATTCTGGAATCCTTTGCTTCCTGGGTAATGGTACAACATCTTTTCATCAGTGACTTATTCAAAGAAGCTACCTATTTCATGAAGTTTAATTTTTTCAGTTGTTCTTAATGATACATAAATGTCATTAGTCTTTAAAAAGTGGTGTTTACTTTTAAATGAGCTATCCAATGTTTTATATGTTCCAACTTGGCATGCATGTTGTGCTTTCTGCTTAACCCAGAAATTAGTTTCATGTAAACTCTCAGCCTTTTAGCTTTATCACCAAATGAGTACAGCAGTTCCAGGAAATGAGGACTGATAGCCTTGTAAATGTTCTGTGGATTGGAGGGTAAATTTGAGTATTGAACAAAATCCTGAGCAAACAGGTCACAAGGCCTAAATGCTATGTAAAGGAACAAATGAGGTCAGTAGTTTGTGCCCTTGGAAGCAGGAGAGAGCCATGAAGGGCAAAAAGATTCTCAAAAGGCTAGATCCTGGAGACATAGTGCTGAGTTCATGAGACTGAAATTGCCATTTTTGAGTATCTATGTGTAATTATTTTAGAGATACATTGTTCCCTCAATAGCTAGAAAGAATATAGATTCAAGAAGTAACAACGAAAGTAATCACTGATTTGTTTTTGTTCTTTGTCTTAGGGGGAGAAATTGACTTTATCAGCCAGGAAACTATAGTTTGTTTGTTTGTTTGTTTGTTTGTTTTTACCAAACTTGCTATCTGATTTCATGTCCTCTATGAATTTTTTGTTGGTTTTTTTTTTTGCCAGTTATGGGGCTTGAACTCAGGGCCTGAGCACTGTCCTTGGGCTTTCTCAAGGCTAGAGCTCTACCACTTGAACCACAGCACCACCTCCACCTTTTTCTATGTATGTGGTTCTGAGAAATCGAACTTGGATCTTCATGCATGCTAGGCAAGCACTCTACCACTAGGCCAAACTCCCAGCACATTCATGTCCTCTATGTATTCCACAGTTAAAATGTTTTAACCTCTCTGAGATCAGAATATTTCCTTAGAATATTAGGAAAAATGATGTTTATGATACTAAATTTTATTACAAGGAGCAAGCAACAAATCATAATTTACCTATAATTTAATAATTCATTCAACAAATACATAATGTCACAGTGAGAAAAACAGGTAATTCCTACTTTGAAGGAACTTACAGTCTAGGAGGGAGGAAAACACTAAGAAAATGACACAAACTTTTAGTATAGCAGGTATGAATCTCAGTTTGGAAACTCAGTTATCCAAAAACTGTAACTCTTTAACTCAATTTAATTTCTGATTTCAAGTCTCCATTCTACTCAGCTAAAGAAACAAATGAATATTAGCCTCACTCAGGCTTGTTTTTCTTCCTTTCCCTTTCCCTTTGGACATATTCCTAGCACCTGACCCTGTCAAAGCCGTTCCATCAGTGCCTGGCTTCTTCAGTTTTAATAGCTCCTTGCTGCTTCTACACATCACTTGTTCCATGCTGAGTGTTTTTCAGTTGACTGTATTTTCTCCTAAGGGAGATGACTTTATGGAAGAAAATACTTTTTCTATATATATGGTACTAAGGAATCGAACCCAGAGCTTTATGCATGCATATAGTAAACTATATGGCACATTAACCATTTACTTTATCCAGTAAGGCATGTGTAAGAACTGTTCAAACCTTGGGCTTAAGTTCAAGCATGACAAGTATCTAGCTAAAATGAAAAGACATGTTACAGTATCTGCTTTATTATATCACTTGGAAAATAAATATTGTGATGTTACAACTACTTTCCACACATTTCATAGATATGTGTGAGCACACAGTGGGATTATAGATGTGAAATTGTCAAAATGTTAATATGCATTAATAGTAATTTATTGTTTACTAATTTGTAGTTTTTTAGATCTATTTATAGCAAAATTCAACATTTTCTTTCAGAAACAATTGTAAATGGTAAGTCTTTATATTTGATATTTATAATCTACATAATTACATAGATGTGTACTAAATGAACATGCTATGATACATAAGTATATGATAGTGAATATAATATTTCTTTCAAAACTCAGTCTTAAGAACAGTTAACCATATACTCTCAAATAATGAAAGTTCTGCTAGAGATGCATCACAGGAAATAATCAAATGGCATAATGAATATTCGTCATTCCTTTTCTACACAGGCATGTGAGGGTTATACATGTGTATGGCACACACATAGTATTTAAGGAGAATATGAGATGCCTAATGGCTGAGCAGAATTTTCATATAATTCTTTAACATCTATAGAAAATAGAGTTGATACAAGGATCCAAGCCTGACTACAGACAAAATAACTCCTGAAATTGCCAGGCAAAAGATAAATGTTTGGTGCAAATCTACATGCATGGGACAACCACTTAAGACTGTGAGGATGATAGGGAGAAGAGAAGCCTTAGTAAGTTCCGCTGTCCACAGATGACATTGACAGGAGTCACACTGCAGGAATGATATTGATCAAGATGTATTGTTTTCAGAATCTGACTTGATGAATTGAAACCCCTTTGCACAACTACTTAAATTTTTTAAGGTACATTTTTCAGGATTTGAAAAGAAAATGTATAAAAAAATTAAACACCCCAAAGCAACACAGCTGTTTAGTTAAATCAACTTTTATTTTCATATACAAAGTATTTTGAAATTTCAATCTTTCAGAAAAACAAAGATAATCATAATGTCTTAAGGTAGAAATTTTTATAATCCCTATAAACCTGATCTAAATTCTCAAGCCATCTAAATATGACCTTGATTTTGTTTAAAGGATAGCTTCTAAGAAACAAACATTGTGACATAGTGGACACTTGTAAAGGTAATTCTCACTTCTGTACTGTTTCCATTTTCAGCTTATGGCTGTGTGAATATGTATATGTATACATGTGTGTATATGTATATACATATACACGAACATATATGTGTGCATGTGTATGTATACACACAAACACTTACAGGTTTTTCTAGAGAATTTAGTGAATTTCACATCCTCTATTCATTATTTTCTGTCCAGAATGCTTTGCAGATCAGACTCTATGTCTTGTGGCCCCAGCTAACAAAGCCAGGCCTACAGAATGTATGGACCTGACTGTTAGCAATCTGTCTGGGGAGCCACTACCTATACACACAACTCTTCTCAATACTTCCAGAACCCTCCAAAAAATAACATATGAATTTGCCTTATGGTTCAGAGACTTCAGCTTTCTTGGCAAACATCTGTGTAAAAGTCTAGGCTTAATAGAGCAGATTCTAAGCCTACAGAGAAGGGGGCCTTAATGTATTCTAAATCAAAGAAAGTAATGCAGTGCTGTAAACAATGCAAGTGTGATGTTTGATATTATGACCTCTGTTTGCCCCATAGTCTGTCTACTAAAGCTCTATTACTTCAGCATTCAAATCTAAGAGTACATTTAGGTTCAAAATTAGATGTGAGAATCTACTTTTTCATCAAACTAACAACTACATAGTTATCAATCCTGAAAAATGGAGCTTAGAAAGGAAAAGATTTAGGGCCATGAGTTTGGCCTAGTGGTAGAGTGCTTGCCTAGCATGCACGAAGACCCGGGTTCGATTCCTCGGTACCACATATATAAAAAAAAGCCAGAAATGGTGCTGTGGCTCAAGCGGTAGAGCTCTATCCTTGAGAAAGTCCAAGGACGGTGCTCAGGCCCTGAGCTCAAGCCCACGACTGGCAAAAAAAAAAAAAAAAAAAGAAAGGAAAAGATTTAGCCAGCCACCAGTGGCTTGTGCCTGTAATCCTAGCCACTTCAGGAGGCTGAAAGATGAAAATTACAGTTCAAAGCCAGCTCAGGCAGGAAAGTCCATGAGACACTTATCTCCAATTAAGTACCAAAACAGCCTGAAGTGTAGCTGTTGCACAAGTAATAGTGTGTTACCCTTGAGCAAAATAGCTCAGAGACAATTCCCAGAACCTGAGCTCAAGCACTAGAAATGGCACACAAAAAGAAAAGGGGAGGCCAGGCACAGTGGCTCACGCCTATAATTCTAGCTACTCAGGAGACTGAGATCTGAGGATCAGAGTTCAAAGTCAGCCAATGCACAAAAGGATCTGAGACTCTTATCTCTAATTAACCTCTAGAAAACATGACATGGGGCTTGGCTCAAGGGTAAAGTGATAGCCTTGAGCTGAAGAGCTCAGGGACAATCAGTGCCCAGGCAGACTTCAAGCCCCATGACCCACCCCCCCCCAAAAAAAAAGAAAAAGAAAAGAAGGAAGGAAGGGAGGAAAAAGAGAAGGAAGGGAGGGGAGGGGAGGGAGGGAGGAAGGGAAGGGAAGGAAGAACAAGCCAGGCATGGTGGCTAGCCTGTAATCCTAGCTGCTCAGGAGGCTGAGATCTGAGGATCACAGTTCAAAGCCAGCCTGGGCACTAAAAGTTCGTGAAACTCTTACCTCTGATTAACCACCAGAAAACCAAAAATACCATTGTGACTCAAGGGATAGGTCGGTAGCCCTGAGCTACCCAGGCCCAGAGTTCAAATGCCACAACTGCCAAAAAAAGAGAGATTTAAAGAGAGAGATTTGATGGAATCTATTATAAAGATTTTAGTTTAAGCATGTTTAATAATTTTAAATTTTGCTCCTATAAATAACTTCCTAAACTATTTGGACATTTTATAAGTATTCAAATTTATTCATATACTTCAAATATACCAAGGAGTAGAAACAGCTTTAGAAAATTTCAAACTAATCACATACTTCTGAAATAAAAGTTAATTAAATTTAAATTGAAATCATACATCAAATACTATTTTCTACAGTCATAAATTCCAATAGCATACAATAGACACTACTAAACAATACACTTTGTTCCTTGTCCTTTAAGCAACAAACAAATGGTTCAGGAGTGATGGATTATCCTGGTTGATTTTTACTTTGGTCCAAGCAAATTATTTATTATATTTCCCTGAAAAAGAAAAAAGCCACATATTTACAGTGCAATAAAACATAATATAAAAGGTAAGATAGTTTTTAAAATGCCATTAAAATTTTTTATAAGTTCAGTGCTATATAAGTAAATGATATCCAAGAAGATTGTAAAATAGGAACAAACAAGGGTAAGTTTAAACAATAATGCTTACTTCCTAGTAAAAACCTACACTTTCCTATAAAAGTCTATTTTACTGAAGTTTGACAAATGATTTTATAAGGATTCAGTAAGAGGACACATATGGAACTTTCCTATTTATCCTTAAAGTTGAATGCTGCGGCCGGGAGTTTGGCCTGGTGGTAGAGTGCTTGCCTAGCATGCATGAAGACCCGGGTTCGATTCCTCAGTAACCCACATACCTAGCAAAAAACCGGAAGTGGTGCTGAGGCTCAAGTGGTAGAGTGCTAGCCTTGAGAAAGTCCAAGGACAGTGCTCAAGCCCTGAGCTCAAGCCCAGGACTAGCAAAAAAAAAAAAAAAAAAAAAAAAAAGTTGAATGCTGCACTTCCTTATCTGTAAAACATTTGTTACTCTTAGTGATGCCTTCAGCTCCTTTCTCATCTGTTAATTCTGGATTTAGAGAATAGAAGTTCTCAACTACCACAAAGGATTTGTATTTTCATTTAATGGTACTTATCTTTGAATTTTAAAAACAGGACAAATGATTATATATAAAAGAATGAAAACCACAGAAGAAGACAGTGGAATGTATAGTAAAAATGCAGGAACTGGAAGCAGGCCAAAGTTTTCTTTATCACATGTAAGATGGGATAAAGTTTTTCTCAAATCTGTCTTTCTACATAGTCTATTTGTTCAAGGTTGTATTCTTAGTGTCTCAGACCTTCTTACATAGTGCATACTCAATAAATGTTAATGTTTGTGCAATCAATGAATGCTCTATTCTTCTACCTTCAGTGTTTTTCAGTGTTAATTTATCATATTTTACATACTTAAAATTCTAAAACCCTATCTTGAATATTCCACCTTTTAAAACTTCAACTTTCATGTGGAAAAAATTTAAATGCTAAAATTATGAAGAAAAATATGGTGAACATTTTTATATTGACCCATAGTGGTAAAGTAGTATCCAAAAAATGGTACCTCTAAGGAAAGGAGTTGCTTCTTGAACTGTCCTCAGTGAAATTGATTTCCGCCAATTTCTTTTTTTTTTTTTTTTCTCTCCAGTCCTGGGGCTTGAACTGGTCACTGTCCTTGGGTACTTTTGCTAAAGGCTTAGCACTCTACCACTTGAGCCACAGCACCACTTCTGGCTATTTTCTTTTAATGTGGTACTGAGGGATTGAACCTAGGGCATGCTAGGCCATACTCCTGGCCAACTCATATATTTTTAATAAAATAGAACTTTATTAACAAAAATTAAATTCTTAGCCAGGTGCAGTGCAGTTCTTCTGTATAACTTCTGTATTTTTTTTGCTAGTGCTGGGCTTGGGAGCTTTGTCCTTGGGTTTTCTCAAGGCTACAGCTCCACCACTTGAGCCACAGCACCACTTCTAGCATTTTCTCTATGTATGTGGTACCAAGAAATGGAACCCGGGTCTTCATGCATGCTATGCAAGCACTTTACCACTAGGCTAAACTCCCGACCCAACATCTGTAATTCTTACATTCAGCAGTATTGTTACTCTCATTCTTGATCTCAAGTAGACAAAAAAAAGGTAAGGCTTCCAGATAATAAATGTATTACATATCATGTCTCATTAGCAGCAACTTTTGAAACGTAGGTTCTTTCCATTACATCAGCCTTAGCACACTTACAAAATGTACATTAATTACATACTACAAAATTGCAACTAAATATGTTCATGACATGACATGGAATTTTTACTTCTGAGTCTTACCCGGCCAGAATCTGAAACAGTAGGCATATTTCTCAGTTCATACACAACAACATGTCCATCACTGTCCCCTACTAGAAGGCAATTTGTTTGTTTGGAGAAGAGAATTGTTGTAAACTTGATTCCAGGGTTAGCAAAATGTACAATCAGAGGGTCCAAACTGTAATTAAAATTTTTATTTGTAAATTCAGTTGTTATTATTAAAATGGTCCTTTTAAAGACACACATTAAGAAAAGTTTGAGCATTTTTAAAATTTTATTTAAAAGAAACCAAAAGTCTAGAAGAGTTTCCACACTGAAAATAACTGCCTATCACTTCTTCATCAAATCATTCATTCCATGTGCCTGTTTCAACCAGGTAAATTAAAATAAATTTCAAGTTAGATCCGGTCTTATAAATTAAAATTTTTGTAAGAGTTAATTTAGTGTGTCAGTTTGGCAAAACTACCAGAGCGTTTTGGTCAAGCACTTCTCTACAAGTTCTGGTGAATATTTTCTGTTTTTGTTTTGTTTGGAAAACATGATTAACACTTATACTAGCAGAATTTGAATAAAGCTAAGTATATCCACCACAATTTGGGTGGGCTTCATCCAATTCATTAGTTAAAAGGATGGAAATCCCCTGAAGTAAAATAAAACTCTGCCCACAAAATACATTTAGATTCAACATTAAAACAAGACAGCTGGAATGTCCCACCTACCAGCTTGTCCTGCAGACTGCAGATTTGCCAGGACTCATGACTGTGTGATCTATGTCCACAAGGCTAAGCGCTCTCAATATAGGGATAGAGACAGAGGCAGATAAAGATGAACACACTTGACCCATTCTGTTTCTCTGGAGAGACCTGTCTAACAATTTCTTAAATCATAGGTTATTTTGGGGGAGGAGGAGCATGGGGCGAGGAAAGAGAGAGAAGTGTTGTTTGTTTTGGTTTGGTTTTAGTTTTAGGTTTTTTTTTTAAAATAATAAATACTCTTTATTGTCTATGTTATTTTACCGGTGGGTTTAACTTGAAGTTTCTCACAAGTTTTGTAACAAGTTTCTAAAGCAAATAAATAGGTATGTTTAAAGTGAAAAATTTTAGAATGTGTACCACTTTCAGTTTTGAATATGGCTTTAGCAAAGCATACTATGAGTTTAAAGGTGACATGGCAGTTGGATGAATTAAAGTGCACAGTATTTTTTCTGTTATGTGACTTGATTGCCAGTGGCAATTTTGGAGCTATTTAAATGTTGAGAGACTTTAGATTGTAATTTTATTGCTTTCTTTCCAAGCTACCCTATTAATTTTTTATTGTTTTGCTGTGCTGAGAATCAAAAGCAGGGCCTTCTGTATACTAAACCAACACTCCCACGGAGCTACACCCCTAACCCAAAATTATTGTCTTAAAAAAAGAATATTTCCATCCCCATGAACCTTCAAAAAAAAACAGGATTTTTTTTTCTAGTTTTGGTTATCTGAAACAATTGCCTTTATTGGAAGTATAAAAACTAGCAACTGTTTATAGCTGCTACTACTTTCCTGTAAAACTAGTTTTAAATCAGAGGATAGATTTTTTAAATAGACACTTTATACCTTAGTTATCTATTATAAGTAAATTTTTTTGTAATCCAACAAAGGAGCTGCCATTCACCAAAGCAGTTTATGATACCATTTTAAAGAATGATCCATGCCAAAAAAAAAATAAGTACTGAGTACTTTCTTCATTTAATAGAATCATTTTTTCCACCATTGCCCACACATAATTCTCTACTTTTTCCCTTTCCTATTACCCAAATATTTCCCTTTTTACAATCAAGAGTAAAATTTTAGTGGAAACAATTTCAATAGACAATCCAGAGGATCAGAATTTGAAACCAGTCCCAGGAGACTCAATCTCCAAAATCTATGGTAGAGGTGTGATAGAGTCATAGCTGGGTAAGCAAATATAAGGCCTTGAACATATTGTATAGTTAAATGAAAGGACCTCCAAGGTATAGAAACAAAAACGATATAATGAGTGATTGTTGTCCTTAATGTACTATGTTATCTCTCATCTCTTTTGCTGTCCCTTGGTTATCTCATAGTTACAGTATTTCACCTTGTTATCTGATATACTGTATATATGCTTATTTGGTTATTTGAAATAGGATAAGGAAGGGGGGAAATAAGATGAGGGGTGGGGTAGAGGGAGGGAAATGGGGACCAAGACATGAGAAAGGGTATCAATGCTTGTGAAGTAATGGTGAATATAATGTAACCCTTCTATTAATTACAATAAAAATATATGGAAAAATATTCAGAAGTATAGTATTCTGTGAATAAAATAAAATGTACAGAAGAAAACAATGGAGAAAAATATATAAGGCCTTGAGTTCAAACCAGAGTACGGGCAAAATGAATAAGTAAATAAAATAAAATACCTCTCCTCTGTTTATCTTATTAAGGAGATACTTTAGTAGAGGATAATCTTTTTCTAGAAATGTAATTATGTCTCCCTGTATTACTCTACAAATTTAGGATTGAATGAGAACTCAGGGTAGTTATGATATCCTGTATCAGCCGCTGAAATTTTGAACACACAAGTGAGGTGAGCTATTTTCATTCAGATGTTTCTAAACTACATATAGCATAAGTAATTCATGTTAATAGAACATCCCGGCACATATGTTTATTCATATCAGAATGCCATGGAGTAAACTATTCCTGGTTTTACAGTAACCTACAAGCACTCTTCAATAGTTACCAAAGCTATCAATTGTCATTTAGTTTGAACTGATTCTACTAGAAATGTCCCCAAGAAACATTAACACCTACGTGCTGATGCTAAGGTCCCAAATCTCCACTCTGCTCTCATTTGCAGCTGCAAATATATAGGGTGATTTTGGAGACCAGGCAACATCATAAACAACATGAGTAGTTGGATAAAAGCTCAGAAATGGTTTAAGGATATCCTGTTGCCAGATTATAACACCCCAATCTGCAGAGCAGCTTAAGAATACATCATGACAGAATGGGTTCCATGTTACTTTATAGACTGGTCCCTAGAAATAGAAAATTAAAATATGCAAGTGAATACTAAAAACATCAAGCTTTTTTAGATTTAACACTATCCAGCACATACCACAATACCCATTGATATTACTTCTGCCTAGAATAAGATCATAAACTGAATCATCCCGTAATTATTCTATATAGAACCACAAAAATATATTCATCATAATGTTCACTTGGCATTAACATATACTGTATCTTCTTAACAAGATGACAAAAAGCATTAAAGAAATGAGAAGGTTATGAAGAAAACATGGATGGATTCGTCCACAGATATCCATAGGAAACAGTATTACTCTGAGATCAGTATAAGCATTTAATTCAAGCTGATATTAGCTCTGACCTTATAAATCTATTGAATGTTAAATACACCATATGCAATGATCCTTTTTTTCAACTATAGGATACATTTTTTGTAATTAAACTAACCTTATGTCCTCTATAGGTGTCTAGGTATTGTTCATTATATGAACAAGAACATTTGTGAATAAGACCTTCTTCAGTACCAGCTAAGTAGATATTAGTGTCCTATAACACAAGAAATCAAAAATACATTAGTTTGTGGTAGACCAGTAAATATAAATATTACTGGCTAATTCAGGGGCAATGAAAAACTCAATTCAAAACATAAACAAGCAAAACTATCTGTGACTTTACATTGACGAGATACCTGAGAGAGTACAATGAAAAAGAAAATACAGATTTGTCTTTTGATGGAAAAGAGGCTAATTCTTAATAGTCTATAGAAAAACTACAGCCACACCCATGCTTACTTTTCACATACAAAGCAAGATAAATATTTTGTCTTGCTTTATGTCTTCATATACTTCCATTTTTGGAAGCACTATATGTCAAAGTAAATAATAAGTTGAGATAATTTACCTTAGGATGAAAAGAAAAACACATTCCAGGTGCCTGTCGAGATATCAAAGCTTCACCTTTCTTCTCCTTTTCCCCTCCTTTTTTGACAACAATTGTTCGCTTTAATCGCATCAGATCTTTATTTAAAGGAAAAGATAGAGGATCTGTTCTTTACCACTTGAGCAATAGTGCAAGTATTAGGCAATCTTTTGCCAATAACATTATGGTTTCTGCCATCATTTTCATGTGATTAAGTTAAAATTAACAAAATTCAGAACCAGATGTCTATAAAAAACTAAACCAGGGCTGGGAGTTTGGCATAGTGGTAGAGTGCTTGCCTCGAATAGATGAAGACCCAGGTTCGATTCCTCTGTACTACATACATAGAAAAAGCTGGAAGTGGTACGATGGCTTAAGTGGTAGAGTGCTGGCCTTGAGAAAGCCCAAGGACAGTTCTCAGGGCCTAAGTTCAAGCCTTAGGAATGGCAAACAATCAAACAAACAAATATAAAAACAACTAAACACAGTTTTGCTTTTTTTCATCAACTAAGAACTCTGTTCCTCACCATGGCAATCCAGTCCTTTCCGTATGACCCACTTGCAGATTCTTCCATCTGCTGAGATAGAAACAAGGATTTCTCTTTTGTCATCTCCTGTTGTTCCCCGATCCTGTTCTATCCACTGTAATTGCCAGATAGGTCCCACATGTTTTAGAGGAGATTCACTGAAACAGGGAAAATGACAAGTATAAAAGCATTTAAATCTTTTATAAAGACAGTAGTATAAGGACAGCTATCCCAAAGGATACTAGAGGATTGTTACCTACTAATGTAATTATGATTTTACTGTCACAATTTGACTCAACTATTTTGAAAATAAGGAAGATAGTCACTTCAGACTTATATCCAGTTTTCTTATTTCTTTCAAAAGGAAGATAAATACTAATCTAATTTAGCAGAAGATTGTACTGGTCTGTCTGCTATCATAACAGAAATACAAAAACAAATTATTTTTTTCTCAAAATATATTTTCATATTCTCTACCTTCATTCTGTCATAATTTAGTTGTACAAATTTTGGCTTTTTATTTTTATGAGTTTTTTCTTGATATTATTATTATTGTACAAATGTTTTAAAATTTTTATTGTAATTAATAGAAGGGTTACATTATATTCACCACATAAAAAGTGCATTACTTCATAAACATTGATATCCCTTCTCATGTTTTTGTTCCAAGTTCCCTCCCCCCACCCCTTTCCCTCATCTTGCTTTTCCCCCTTCCCTATCCTGTTTCAAATTAACAAATAAACAAAGTAAGATACTGTAACAATATGAGAATAACCAAGAGACAACAAAAGAGATGAGAAATAACATAGAACATTAAGAACAACAATCCCACATTATATGGCTCCTGGAGGTCCTTTCATTTAGGCTCATCCTATATGGCCTTGTGTATCTAGGTTTTGCCCTATTGTAATCCTCTGTTAGGAGAGTCCAAGGTTTATACTAATTATGACATATGAGGGAAACCATTGAGCCTATATTCCTTTTGGTCTAGCTTACTTCACATAATATGATTTTTTCCAAGTCTTTCCATTTCCTTACAAATGGGGGGATGTCGTTCTTTCTGATGGCAGCAGAGAATTCCATTGTGTATAAATACAACATCTTGTTGATCCAATCACCTACTGAGGAGCATCTGGGTTGGTTCCATAACTTTGCTATGGTAAATAATGCTGCAATGGACATCGTTGTGCTAGTGGCTTTAATATGTCCTTGTTTCTGGACATTTGGGTAAATGCCAAGGAGTGGAATTGCTGGGTCATAGGGGAGCTCTGTGTTTAGTCTTTTTTTGTTAAAGAACTTATTAACATTGATTTTTACATCATATTTCAAATGACGTATTTAACAAACAAGTATTCAAGAAGGGAATCTCTATATACAATCACTGGCGCTTAGATTTTAGAACATAATTAAAATTAGGCTGAGGGTTTGTATGTCATAGATACATATTAATCTATGTAATAAAACATTATATCTATAGGATCATAAATTTTTATGTCTATGTAGTTGTGTTTATGTTTCCAATACCATGTCCATAGCATTGGGTATGTAAATATTAAGTCCTTGCTCTAGTACTGTTTGGATCTAGTAGCCACATATTACAGATAGGCTCATGGTATCCTAATACATGTTTAGTCTTTTGAGGAATCTCCATACTGCTTTCCATAGTGGTTGAACAAGTTTACACTTCCACCAACAAGAGATCCCTCCTGGCCACATCCCCACCAGCATCTGTTGTTATTAGATTTCTTGATAATGGCCATTCTAACTGGAGTGAGGTGGAATCTCAGAGTTGTTTTGATTTGCATTTATTTTATGGCCAGAGATGTTGAGCATTTCTTCATGTGTCTGTAGGCCATTCTTCTTTCTTCTTCAGAGAAGACTCTCTTTAAGTCTTTGGCCCATCTTTTAATGGGATGGTTGTTTCTTTGGAGATTAGTTTTGGAGTGATTCAATTTTTTTAGCTGTTGATATATTTTAGATATGAGGCCTTTGTGTGTTTTAGTGAATATCTTCTCCCACTCTATGGGCTTTCTATTTAGCTTGCTAGCTATCTGATTTACCATATAGAAGCTCTGCAATTTAATGCAGTCCCATTTATTCAAACTTTCTTTGATTTATTGTGTTTCTGGGTCTTTATTAAGAAAGTTTCGGCCTGTGCCAAGGAGACCTAGTATTTCTCCTATTCCTTCTTGTAAAGTTTTCAGTGGTGTCTGCACAAATGATTTTTATTGTGTTATTTACATACCTATATGTTCTTTAATCAAATTCATACCCAGTATTACTTTTTCTTGTCTCCTTGGCCACACTTTTAAAATACTTTAGTAAGATTGATTATTTTATTTACACTTCAGCCTTTTTAATTGTTTTGTGGTACTGGGGTTTGAACTCAGGGTTTCAAATCCTGATGCTCTAGAAAGGTGCTCTATCATTTGAGTCATTACTTTTTTATATATACATATGAAGCACTTCACTAATATTCCCATCCTCATTCATGCTCTCATTTCTTCCTCCTTCCTCCTTCCCAGTAGGTCCCACTCCAAAGAGTCTCTCTTTTCATATTCATGTCACATACACACACACTATGTATTCTTTTTTTTTTATTCTTGCTATTCTAACTGGGGTGAGATAGAATTTCTTGAGTCCAAGCTGCAGCTCCAGTTTGGCTTTTGTTTTTTTCTAGTTAATTGATAAAATTTCACTGGCATTTGAATCAATTTTTAAATACCACATGAAACAGGATTCTAGTTTTAGATTCTTCTCCCTGTGGAAATTTAGTTTTCCCATCCTCTTTTGGTGAAGTGGCTATCTGTTCTCCATCATGTATTTTTAAGATCTTTGGGAACTATCAGATGGCTTTAGGTGTATGGGCTCATTTCTGGTCCTTCTATTCTATTCCATTTCTCTATGTGTCTATATCTTTACCGGTGTCATGGTGTTTTGTTACTTGCTCTAGCTCTTAGTCTAATTTGAAATCAGATAATAATCAAATAATACAGCAGTTGCAGCATTGCTTTTTCTTTTTTGCTCAAGATTACTTTGACTATTTGTTACCTTTTGTGCTTCCATGTGAATATTAAAATTGTTTTTTGTGAAAGAATGCATTGGCATTATATGCAGATTGGATGTGCCGGTTGTTTTTGGCATTATAGCTATTTTTATAATAGTATTTCTACAAATAATTAATATGCAATATGATAGTTGTTACAATGAAGTTATATGTAGGATGTACAAAAGGAATGAGGCTTCTGGGAGAAAGTGACACCAAAACAGTAGTTTAAGAATCATCTACAATGTGCTGGGAGTTTGGCCTAGTGGTGGAGTGCTTGCCTAGCATGCATGAAGATCAGGGTTCGATTCCTCAGTACCACATACATAGAAAAAAGCCGGAAGTGGTGCTGAGACTCAAGTGGTATATAGCTCTAGCCTTGAGAAAGTCCAAGGACAGTGTTCAGTCCCTGAGCTCAGGCCCAGGACTGGCAAAAAAAAAAAAAATCATCTACAAGGGCTGGACATGGTAGCTCCTGCCTGTAATCCTAGCTAATCAGGGGACTGATATCTGAGGATCTCAGGTCAATGCCAGCACGGCACTAAAGTCTAAAGTCCATGAAACTCTTATTTTCAATTAACCACCAGAAAACTGGAAGTGACACTGTGGCTTAAGGGATAGCCTTGAACTGAAGAGCTCAGGGACAATGCCCAGGCCCAGAGTTCAAGTCCCATGATCAAACAACAACAAAAAATCATCTAAAAGGCATCAAACCAAAGAACTGTAGAAAAGAAGGTAGAGATAAATTAAGAAAGAGCACTCCAACTAGAGAGACAATATGGAGTATTAAATGTTTCAAAACAAATTCTCAGTAACAATAAAATAATTCACTCAAAAGTAGCATTACAGTAATCTTCCTGAAAAAGCATATACTCAATATTGATGCCATCCTTAGATTCTTACCTACAGTCCAGAACTGGAACATTATTGTTGCTTTGTACATTATAAATTGCAATTGTGCCATTATGAAATCCAACTGCTAACAGGTTAGGTGCTCCAATGGAAAAATCCACTGTAGTAACTCCAATTGTACTATGAAAAATACGCTCTGGCCACTGAGGGAAAATCATCATATTACAGTTCAAATAGGTTTGAGATCACAGTAAGGCAAGATATGATGTTGGTTGAGGCTACCCTGATCGTAGTGAAGATGGGGGAAAAAGAACCAGAGGAACTAGAGTAATGTGAGTAACATTTAGTTACTCCAGTCTCTGTAACTTCAAATATAAATGAAAATAAAATCTCAGTTATTTCGTTGATCTTGAAAAATTCACTAATCTTTGTTTTCAATTACTTTACAAAATATTTTATAGGTTTCCATAGCAATTTTCATATTTTGGTAATGTTACAGTAGAATCTGTATTACTGTCACATATTTATCTATTTATGGAAACACATAGTGAGCTACAAACAAATAATCTAGCATGTCCAATTCATCTTGACAGAAATGCTGTTTCTAGCATTTCTTTCAGACCTTAGTTTATCTATTATAATTTTAAATAGAAAAATCTACCAAAAGCTTCTAACATAATCTATTTTACAACTTATGTCTAGTTAATTTCCTTTTTTCTTTCTAACCATCTATGTGGAAAAGATGACAAACTGCTGGTGATAATTCTGTCAACCCTTCCAAATTTAAAATAACATATATTTCTGTATGTACCTAGCTTCATGATACTTTGGGGCTATTGATAGTAATTTTAATCATTGTATTTGTTTTCCTGGCCCTTCTCCAAATTTTCACTTTTGAAAATTCTCCATATTTTCAGTTTTCAATTAGAAATGTAAACCTGGGCTGGGAGCACAGTCTAGTGGTAAAGTACTCGCCTTCTATCACGCATGATGCCCTCAGTTTGATTCCTCGGTACCACATAAACAGAAAAAGCCAGAAGTGATGCTGTGGCTCAAGTGGCAGAGCACTAGCCTTGAGCAAAATGTGTCCAAGGACAGTGCCCAGCCATTGAGTCAAGCCCAAAGACTGGCATTAAAAAAAAAAGGAAATGTAAACCTATGGAATAATAAAAAATTACTAATTCTCATTCATTCTCTTTTTAAAATTCATGACAGTAAAATTTATTTACCTTAATGGACTAATTCTGTTGAGGAAACACAAAGATCATGTGTTAAGGATCTATTCATACATTAAGAAATCACCAAGTATAAAAAAGACATGTGTCATTTTAATAGGATTTTCAGTTTTATTTTTCAGTAATAGTTTGAGTTCATATCATTATGTTTAGCAGCATCTTAAGTCTTAATAAATATTTATTGAGTGAATTCATGATGGATTACCTTTTATGTCAATAAGAACAAATTTTAATTATCATATGCTTAAAGTATAAAAGTCTTTTTGATGAAATATCCCAAATTCTGTTTAATTATTAGATACAAGTACATACTTTATGAACATTTTAACATTTAACTAAATAAAAATGATTTCTAGCCTTGTTAGTATTACCATGGGATTCTTTATTGACCAGCAGCAAGCCAATCCTCGTTTTTGCTCTTTAAATCCAAAGTTCCCGTAGCCAACAGCCAAAAGGTCCTACAATTCAGAGAATTTAAAATAACACAAAATAGCATAAAAATTTTGGCAGAGGCATGGGAAACTATATTTTAAAATCCTAATAAGGCTGGGCATGTAGCTTAGTGGTACAACACTTGCTTAGCATACAAAATGCCTTGGATTCAGTCTCCAGTGCTGAAAAGAGAAATGGAGGGGAGAGGAGATAGGAGTAGAGGAGGAAAGGAGAAGAGAGGAAAGGATGGGAGGGGAAGGGAAGAGAAGAAAAGAAAAGAAAAGAAAAGAGAAAAGAGGATGCGAGGAGGGGAAGAGTAGAGGGAAGGAACAGTACAAAATCAAACACACAGGTTTAGGTGCTATGGATTGTTCACTTCCATATGCCTAAATTATCCCTGGAAGTCCAACTCTGAATTTAGAGATAAGGCCTTGAGATTAAATGATGTTATAAAATAGGTGCCCTAATCCAAACAAAATTGGAAATTTTTCAGAAATAGGAAGAAACACAATAAGTCTCTTTGTCTGTCTCTGTCTGTCTCTGTTTCTGTCTCTGTCTCTCTCTCTCTGTCTCTCTCTCTGTCTCTGTCTCTCTCTCTGTCTCTGTCTCTCTCTCTCTGTCTCCCTCCCTCCCTCCCTCCCTCCCTCCCTCCCTCTCTCTCTCTCTCTCTCTCTCTCTCTCTCTCTCTCTCTCTCTCTCTCTCTCTCTCTCCCCCTTCCTCCCTCCCTCTCCCTCTCTACCTCTCTCTGTCTCTCTCTTCTCCTCACTCCCATCTAGGGGAGAATACAAATTACTGGCAACCAAATCAGTTAACACTCTGATCTTGGACTTCCCAGCCTTTAGCACTGTGAGCAAATCATAAGCTGTTGTTTAAGCTATAGTCTACGGTGTTTTCTTACAGCAGCACAAACTGACCAGCACTTGAAGAAATGCCTATGTAAACGGAAGCTAGACCTAAAAGACGCATAATTATGATGGAACCAACCTAGATGTCCCTTAGTTGAGGAGTGGATCAACAAGTTGTGGTATTTGTACACAATGGAATTCTATGCTGCTGTAGAAAAAACGACATCGCCCCATTTGTTAGGAAATGGAAAGTCTTAGAAAAAATCATACTAAGTGAAGTAAGCCAGACTCAAAGGAACTTAGGCTCAATGGTTTCCCTCATTTGTCATAATCAGTAGAAACCTTGGGCTCTACTAGCAGAGATCTGCAATAGAGCAAAACCTTGATACATAAGGCCATATAGTATGAAGCTAATTGAAAAGACCTCCAGGATACTGAAACAAAAGCCATATAATGAATGATTGTTGTCCTTAATGTACTATGTTATCTCTCATCTCTTTTGCTGTCCCTTGGTTATCTCATATTGTTACAGTACCTCATTTTGTTATCTGATATATTGAATTTATTTGTATTTGGTTATTTGAAATTGGATAGGGAAGGGGGGAAAACCAAGACGGGAAGGGGGTTGGAGGGGAGGGTAATGGGGACCAAGACATGTGAAAGGGTATCAATATATGTGAATTAATGCACCTTCTACCTGGCAAATATCATGTAACCCTTTTATTAATTACAATAAAAATATAAAAAAGACACATAATTATGGACAAATTATATTATATAAATATAATAATTTATAGGATAAACATAGAACCAAGAAATAAGGGAATACTTAGGAGGAGAAGGGAAGTGGGGAAGAGAAAAAAGTGAATACTTCTGGGATATATTGCAAGTATACATAAAAGCATCATAAGGAATGTTAGAAAAGAGCATGTAAAACAGTACTAGATGTCTGCCTTCTCCCTAACTCAAGAACAACATAGTATTAACAGAAATTTTTTTAAAAAAATAGATATGAAAATATCCATATAGACAAGTGTTTAATCACTAGCCAGACCAGCCACTTTTTGTCATCAGAATCTTTGTAATATTGTATTTTCTGGCCACCACCATAATTTTATTCCAATCATCTCTCCATAATTGTCCCTGTCTTAATTAATTGTCACTACTACCCTTTCCACTCTGATGTGACAGCATCATTTGTTTTCTCCAGACTCTGTATAGGAAATTACTCTTTCTAAAAATTATTCAAGAACTTCTCTTACACGCTGTCACAGGGTTATTTTTTGTACCAAAGGATATATGCAATAGTATACAGCCAGACAGTGTATGATTGTATCTTCTGTATCTCTAGTGACTTAACAGTACACTGGCACAGAGTGAATGTCCAATAAACATTTGTTAATTAACAAATAGTATACGTGTTATCTGTAATATGCTTTCATTCAGCTTCGCTTAAAATGACTTTAATCTCAAAAACAATATGTTAACTTCCAAATGTTACTATATTCAATTTCTAAAAATGTTTCACATACCATTATTTTACTCTAATTACTGTACTAAATCCCATTCATCTCTGAGATGTGCCTAAATAGGCATAATAAGGGTCAGGAGTTTGGCCTAGGGGTGGAGTGCTTGCCTAGCATCCACGAAGACCCGGATTTGATTCCTCGGTACCACATACATAGAAAAAAGCCAGAAGTGGTGCTAAGGCTAAAGTGGTAGAGCTCTAGCCTTGAGAAGTCCAAGGACAGTGCTCAGGCCCTTAGCTCAAGCCCAGGACTGGCAAAAAATACAGGCATAATAAATTACTTAAATTTATCAGAAAGTAATAAGCATAATGAAATAATGTGTTGTTTGTGTTTCAATGAAATAATTTTAGAATTTTGGTTTTTCATATTTGTGACAACTATTATAAACTAATAAAATTATGTCAATGAAAGAAGTTGATTTCTTAAACATATATACCACTGTCTATTTTTTAAATGAGTTTTGACCACTTTTCAAAGTATACTAAGTATTAATATCCAAAACATTTCCATTCCCCTCCAAATATTTAGAACTGCTACTATTTTATACGGTCTTCAGAACAGTTTATGAAGCCCAGGAGAAAATAAGTTTCATTACTGTATAATTTTTTTTAAGCAAGCAAAGCTTGATCATCTTTTTTGTCTCAAAGTGACTTTTGGCAGTATTGTAGCTAAATATGAGATGTCTGGTATCCAGATGTATGTGTTTGAATCCTGGCTGTTTCACTTGCTAGTCGTGTAATATTGGGTAAGCTATTTATGCTTTGTATGCTACCCTTTCTTTCTTTCTTTCTTTCTTTCTTTCTTTCTTTCTTTCTTTCTTTCTTTCTTTCTTTCTTTCTTTCTTTCTTTCTTTCTTTCTTTTTTGCCAGTCCTGGGCTTGAGCTCAGGGCCTGAGCACTATCCTTGAGCTTTCTCAAGGCTAGAGCTCTACCACTTGAGCCTCAGCACCCCTTTCCCAAGTTTCTATAACCTAATAGAAGAAATATTAGGGGCCATGAGTTAGGCCTAGTGGTAGCGCGCTTTCCTAACATGCACGAAGACCCGGCTTCGATTCCTCAGTACTACATACATAGAAAAAAGCCAGAAGTGGCACTGTGGCTCTAGTGGTACAGCACTAGCCTTGAGAAAGCCCAAGGACAGTGCTCTGACCCTGAGTTCAAGCCCCAGGACTGGTAAAAAAAATAGTATCTATCTTATAGAATTATATTAATATAGGTAAAATGCTTTTAATAGTGTTTGGTACAAAGTTAGTGCTACCTACCTATTTGTTAAAATTAGAAAAAGTGTCTTCGGGAACCTCAGAATGATTTTTTTTTGGGTGAGTCATGGGGCTTGAACTCTGGGCCTGGCACTTTCCCTGAGCATTTCAGCTCAAGGCTACCGCCCTACCCCTGGCACAGCCCCACTTACCATTTTCTAGTGATTAATTGGAGATAAGAGTCTTAGCCACCTGAGTAGCTAGGAATACAGGTGTGAGCCACCGTGCCTGGCTCTCAGAATGATTTTGCACATTTCCAAGGTTACTGAGTTAAGCTTACACTTCCAAATATGACCTCTTTCAGGAGAAGTTGGTCACAGGAGTTTGGGCATGTTAAAAAAGATCAACTATTCTGGCATATCTCTCAGTATCTGACATGGATTCAGAATATACATATCCCCCAAGTGCATATCCTAAAATAAATAATTTTTATGTATAAGGAAAATAATATTGTTTCATAACTATTTGCATTTTATGCTTTAGGAAACATGAATTTGCTTTAGGGAGTTTTAAAACTAGAGACTCTGCTGTATAGGGAGGGAAAAATGTTTTATTATTAGAACTCAACAGTTGCTTTTAAAATGCTAGAGATAAGATTGATAATACAGCTGATAACTTACTGGATTTGCTTTATTCCAGGAAAGGCTGCTTACATTAAGGCCTTTCGTTAAGTCACAGGAAAAAGACCAAAGTCGTTCCAAATTGGCTGGTATTGTTGATGCTTCTGCATGTATTTCTCCTTCTTCCTCCTCTTCCTTCTTATATTCTTCCTCTGCCTCTTCCAGGTTTTGACCTTCTAAAAAGACTTCAGGCTCTTCAGGATCACGTTCTAAAATTAAATCAAATATAAACATCACTGTCTTCTACCTAAAAAGATTGTGAAGGGCTCCAAAAAGCATCTCTGTCACTGAACTTCAAGCATTATGCGATCTCCTTGATCCTACAACTGAAATAATAGAGTGCCTTAAATCGTGTCTGGATTTCTGCAGTCTTTGGTTGCTCTAGAAACCAATAAAAGCTAGCCGCTTTTCTGACTACTCAATAAATGAGCCATAGTGGCACATTCAAATGAAAAATGTAATGCCTCTAAAGAGCAAAGATACTTTTTGATTCCAGGCCAGCCAGCGCAGAGTTTGTGGACCCTAACTCAATGAAACAAAGTTATGCTTAGAAAGCTTAAATGTGCATGGACCCAAGCAAAACATGAGACCTTATTTCAAAATAAGTTTCAAAAGAAGGTGAGAGGTATGACTCATTGTAGAGTATCTAGCTAGTAAAGATGAGGCCATAAGTTCAAACCCTCGTACTACCAAAAATAAATAAATACTATATACATACATAATGCAATAATAAGACTAGAGGTATTGATGGATGTAAATTACTTGAGCAACATGCAAAAGTCCTGAAGTTCAATCCCCAGCAAGTCAAGATTTTAAATAATTAACTAAAAATAAAAAGTAAAACAACGCGTTAGTAAATGAGCTGGGTTTTGCATCAATGAGAGTAAGAAGAATGTTCTGCAATTTAATCTGGAAATGGTAATAAAATCCAGAATGTGAACATTGAATGGCAATGAAACATTGGAAACATGAAAGATTCTGCAGAATAAGTAACTAACTGAATGCAGGAACTAAAAGGAAAAAACACAGTGCATATGCCATTTTAAATGTAAGGAATAGTCTTTTGTGGATTTCCTAGGCTGACTCTACTGTTACTTACATGTTGAGAGTTGAAAACTATAAAAACACATATTCTAATAAATTATAACCCAAATTAGAGGTTATATTTAGAAATATATAGTACTATCACTTAAAAATTTTGAGTGTCTAATCTTAAATATATTCTAAAAATACCTTTTAAAATAGGAAGCTGACGATAAGCTGCAATCTTTGGCTGAAATACATTTTCCATTAAAACCCGTTCCATAAAAAACAAATCTTGATGAAAATTGTCAGATTTTAATATTGCCCCCGACTGGTCTACTTCGTCATCATGCACTTTAGTCAGAATTACATTTTCTATATCCATGAGAGAACTAGTTTCACTTGCTATAAAACATAAACAGGATGCAATTATAAAATATCTATGAGATTCAGACATTATAGAGATTTTAATGACATTTTGTCATTTCTCTTTATTCCAGTTTCCAACAACATTTATGCTTGTATACATATTAAACTTTAAATAACATATATTAAACCTTTTTACATACATGTAAAATGTAAGATAAATACATATTAACTCATTTTGCAATTTTAAACTGTCAATATGTACAGTTCTTCAGAAGATAAGCAATGAAAATTTTATAAGGTAATTTATCTGTATTAATTCATCTTCAGATAATGGTCTCACCTGATGATTGCTTTATGGGAATACTATAGTACAGTATTAGTTTTGTTACTGCTCTGACAAATTACAGTGACTTAAAATAATTCTAATTTATAGAATTCTGGTTTGGTGTAGTGGCACACAACTATAATCTCAGCACTCAGGAAATAGAGGTAAGAAGGTTGAAAGTTCAAGTAGATGGTCCAGAACAATTTCCCCAACTGGAGTTTCATTGTGTAGACCAAATTAGCCTTGATAGGCTTCCTTGGCTAGGCCTCCCAAATGCTGAGATTACAGGTGTATGCCACAATGGCCAGCTCTCTTTCAGGAAAATTTTATAAATAAGAATGAGGATAGTAATCCTCAAGATTTATACACATCCCAAGCCTGGAGATTATGAGAAAAGATTATTTGAAGTTCCAATCTGGGCTATGGAGATAGTTCAAGGCCAGTCTGAGCTATATAGTAAAATCATCTCACAAACCAAACAATAATAGCAAAAAAAATGAGAAAAAGAAAACATCTTTTTAGAAGTGGGGAAAAAAAGGGCCAGGAGTTTGGTCTAGTGGTAGAGTGCTTGCCTAGCATGCACGAAGACCCGGGTTCGATTCCTCAGTACCACATACATAGCAAAAAGCCAGAAGTGGTGCTGAGGCTCAAGTGGTAGAGTGCTAGCCTTGAGAAAGTCCAAGGACAGTGCTCAAGCCCTGAGCCCAAGCTCAGGACTGGCAAAAAAAAAAAAAAGAAGAAGTGGGGGGAAAAAGAGACACAAATAGAAAGTATAGAACTGGAAAATATAGCCAAAAATTTAAAATATCAGTTAGTTTAACAGAGAACGAAATTGATAGATAAATAGTGAACCTGAATAAAGAACAACATAACATTTTTTAAGTTAATTATCTTAGGAGTTATACAAAAGGTTTCAATCTAAAGAACATTTTTTTAAGTTAATTATCTTAGGAGTTGTACAAGAGGTTTCAATCTAACATGTCAGTTTGTGAGTACAATGCGTTGTGACTAATGTCGCCCCTTCTGTCTTTCTCCCCCATCTCTTTCAACCCTATGCATCCCCCTCATTATACTGAGTTCCATTTCCACATTTATACACTGAATACAATGTAAGTGTTACAGAGAGTATAATCTGAACAGAATGAACATAGCCTCAACATTTTGTTGTAGACTACAACAAAAGATAACATTCATATTCCATTAGCATCTCAAAGAAGAAAAAGGTGTGACTGAAAAAAAAAGATACTCATAAAGAACTAAGCTGGGCATCCATGGCTCATGCCTGCAAACATAGCTCCTGGAAGCTGAGATCTGAGGATCGAAGTTCAGAGCCAGCCTAGGCAGCAAAGTCAATGAAACTCTTATTTCTAATTATTCACCAAAAAGCCAGGAAGTGGAGCTGTGGCTCAAATGGTAAAGCACAAGCATTGAGCAAAAGCAGCTCAGGGACAATGCCAGGCCCTGAGTTCAAGGCCCAGGACTAGCACAAAAAATAAGCATGAAGAACTGATTGCTGAAAAGACTCGAAATTTGGCTAAATAAGTAAATAAATAAAAATAGATTCAAGAAACTGAATTAGACATTGCTAGAGGTCAGTGTGCTAAATAATGGTTTGGTTCTCCGGGGTGGTAGTATTGAGAGATGCTGTGAATTATCATGAACATGGCCTAGTGGGAGATTCTTAAGTCGTAAAGGGTATGTCATGAAGAGAATTTTGGGGCTCTGGCCTGTGCAGTTGCTCTCTTTTATTTCCTGGCTCATACCAGGATAATATCTTTACCAGAGCCACAAAGTAATATACACTCAATCTTAGGCTAAAACCTCCAAAGTGTGAGCCAAAATAAACCTTTTCTCTTTATAAGTTAACTGACTTGGTTATTTCATTACAGTACTGAAAAATAGATAATAGAGACATCCATAGGCAGAAATAATTTTAATGTAGACATAATTCAGCTTACACTTTTCATGAAACTACTCCCCAGGAAGTAAAACTGCCCCAAGTTAAGTGTCACTACTGTTAATAAATCTCCATTTTCTATGGTAATAGTGATGATATGTTTTCTTGTAAAATATCTAATTTATGGTAATTAAGAGAGAATGAGGGTATCAAATGTCCAGAATCCTAGCTACTCTGGAGGCTTTGAGCTGAGGACTGAAGCCAGCCTGGGCAGAAAAGTCTCTCCAGTTATCTAGCAAAAAGCCAGAGTGACTGTATGGCTCAAGTGATAAAACACCAGCCTTTCGCAAAAAAAACATAGTTAAGGAGAGTGCCCCAGCCCTGAGTTCACGTCCCAGTATCAGCACAGAAAAAAAATTACAGAAGAGATAAAGCAATAGAATTTATAAATTTAAAAACAAGTGAAGCAACAAAAAAGACTCAAAAACTCTTCACAATTATTCAAGAATAAATTAGCTTTTCAGTAGAGTCCAAGATAATGTGAAAAAGCAACAGTAGTAGCTATAAAAGCAACAGTAAAAGCTGAAATGTTCATGTTTCATTAAAAAGAAGATAAAATATCATGTGAAGCATTGAAATAAGTGAAATCTTACTTTTGTCTGTTGCACTTTCTAGCAATCTTTGTTCTCTGTCTCTAGCAAGTGTGCTTGCTTTACTAGCTATGCTCATTGCAGACTTTTTGGCTGATAAAGAAAGTTCCAGAGCATTGTAAGAATCATATAAATCCCAGGTAGTTGCCATTACACCTAAATAAAGACAAAACGTAATTTTAAACAAAATAAAATAAAATCTCAAAATTACATGCCCTTCAAAATGGTCATAAATAATTATTACTTCCCAATTATGTAGTTATGCTATATAATTATATATGTAAGGAAGTTTAACTAGTATTACAAAATAGTATTTCAAATTATTCCCTTCTTTTCCCACATTTCTGAGTCTAAGATAAGTCCAGAAGAAACAGAGGTGGCAATAAAGTGACCAGAAGGCTATTAGCAATTAGGAATGTTCTATTTTCTATCCTGTCTGGTAAGTACATGGAATAAGTTCTTACACTACATATATGCATTATATACTCTTCTGTTAATAGGATATACTTCATGAAGGTTGTTTTGGTTTTGAAAATACTTCAATAAATTTCAATGTATTCTCTGCAATCAGATTGGGGCTAGTATCTGCTCAGATCTTTTTCCTTTGAAGGGCTTTGTCCAACGTATTTCATGTCTGTTTCAACCCTAGATTTTTTAGAATAGGAATAAGCTAACATTTACTGTCTGAATTTTATGTATGTATGTATGTATGTATGTATGTATGTATGTATGTATGTATATATGTGCCAGTCCTGGGCCTGAGCTTCTTTTACTCAAGGATAGTGCTCTATCACTTGAGCAACAGCACTACTTTCAGTTTTTTTTTTTTTTGAGTAGTTCATTGAGTAGTCTCAGGGACTTTCCTGACCATGCTGGCTTTCAACTGCAATCCTTACATCTCAGCATCCTGAATAGCTAGGATTATAGGCATGAGCCATCACGGTCCCCAAACCCTCCTAGTCTGAATTTTTGTAGACATTAGTTATGGGATCATCTTATGGTTACTTGTATATCTCTCTCTACATAGAGCATTAACAGAAACTTTTAGTTATAGATTGTGGACTATTGTAACTGCTAAATTAATATTTCTTTTTGGTAGGGCATCACACATACTAGTACTAGTAGAAACTAGCACAGCTAGGCCAACTGACCTCTTCTAGAAAAGTGAGACTCAGATATGTATCCTTTGTACAGATGAGCAGTCTTAAGAAAACAGTCCAGAAGACACTGAGCTTTCATTAATTTAAAACTCATGTTATTCTCATGTACTGTATCTTTATTACATATTAACTTCTTTGTCACATCCTGCAAACTATACATCACCATTCACAACTAGTATTTCTATTTGACCAAATGATTTCCATTTTTGCTTCATGGACTTCATTCAGTATTTGTTCATGATAGACAGTTTAATGAACACCTATTAAAACATAATAATTTGCCAGATGCTAGTGGCTCATGCCTATAATCCCAGCTACTCAAGAGGAACAGATCTGCAGATCAATTTTGAAGCTATGAGGCTCTTATCTCCAATAAAGTACTCAGAAAAAGCTGTAAGTGTAGAGAGTTAGTCTTGAGAAAAAGGATAGTGCCCAGGCCCTATGTTCAAGCCTCAGGACTGGCAAAACACAAAAACTAAAACAAACCCAGAATAGTTTATCAAGGGAAATAAAATACATCACCCTTCTCATCCAACATGATTTTATCACACTGAACATCTTTATTCTTTGGTGATCCATTAAATGTCTGCATCATCCTTTCAACATATAAGTCATTGCCTACTCTGTTTCTGCAAAGCTCTTCATAATTCTTATTTCTCTTGCTATAAAAGATAAAAGTATAAATGACTCATTAAAAACTAATTATTAACGCACTTGTTTTTAATTCTATTAGGAACTGGAGCCCTACCAGTTGCTAGGCAAGTGCTCTACCATGCAAGCTAACCCATGTGTCCTAACCCATAGTTCATATCTCTTTACTTGAAGTTATTTTCATTAATGTGAATTGCACCAAAAGGTGAAGTTAAGAGGTTTGGGGTTTTTTTTTTGGGGGGTGGGTTGGTTAATCCAGAGTAAAAGCCTCTTGTTATCACCACAGGATGGCTTTCTCTTATGTCTTCCAACATCCCTAACATGTCAGGGTCCACCTATAATATGCTAGCCCCGTGTTTCACACAAGTTTTACAAAGTTTGATAAATTCTTATAGAATGACACAAGAAAGAATTTATCAAACTTTGTAAAACTTGTATTCTTCAAATTTGCATTTTAACTTCTTTTATGTATTTATTTATTGCCAGTCCTGGGCCTTGAACTCAAGGCCTGAGCACTGTCCTGGGGTTTGAAGTTAAGGTCTCTTGCTTGCTAGATAGGCCTCTAATACTGCAGCTGCTCATTTAGTCCTTTTGCATGCTTTTTGTTATTTTTCAAGTAGGGTCTCACATTTGTGCCCTTGCTGCTCTTAGACCACAATCCTCCTACCTATGCTTCCAATGCTGTTGGGGTTACAGGCATATATTAGCATGCCTGGCTGATTGGTTGAAATGGGACCTTGCTAACTTTGACTGGCATCAAACCTTGATCTCCTCAGTCTCTACCTTCTGCACAGCTAGGATTAGAGGCAGGAGCCACTACTCAGCCATTTCTTCATGTTAAGTATGTTTCCATGCTTAAACGTTTCATGTTCTCTATCTGATATCAAAATCCTCTATGGTTTGTTATATCTGTTTATTCTTATTCATAAAGACTTGTTTCTTTACTGATTTGGTATGTTTATTAACTTCAAACAAAGAGAATCTTAAGCATCTAAAAACTGTGTGCTTTCCTTCATTCTTGTCAAGGTAAGTATTTGCTTATGAAAGTATCAAGAAGAGTTTATTAATATAAAACCAAGATGACTGAGTTGTTCTTATTTTTCTTTTGTTGCTGGGGATTGAACACAGGCTCTTGGCATGCTAAGAATACACTCTGTTATTAAGATATTCTCTTGCTCCATGAGCTCCTTTTTTAGGTTTAGTTTAATACAGTAATTCTTCATCTTAAATTACTCCTGGTCTCCAGATCAATACTCTACAGCTAACATTATTCATTATATCTTTTTCTCTTTGACTTCAGCTATCTATTCCTATTTTCTCCCCTTTCTTTCCTTTTTGGTGGTGCGGGGAACCCATACTTCAAGCTTTCACACACACAAGGCAGAAATTCCCCAGTGAGGTTCCATTTCCAGCCATATTCCCTTACTTCTTAAGCTTCATAAGCATATTCCCTTCATGAGTTAACTGTACTACATTTTACAAAATGTTATATTTTTAAGCATGGTGGAATGGCTAAAGTAGTAGAGTCCTGAGTTCAAATCCCAATATTGCCCCCAAAAATAAATGTCAAATCTCCAAACATAACAGAACAATTCTTAATTTTCTACAACAGAGAACTACTAATTTGTTAATATTCACTAACAAAGAGAAACATTTTAAATTCTGCTTTAATAAAGTTCATTTATTTCCTTGTTTTCCTTTTTCAAAATAAATATAAAATGTCAGACTTGTTTTATAACTTAAAAATAGTTTAGATATACATAAAATAATTTAAACCTTTAGTCAGAGTTTTCTTTTTTAGCTTAGAGGTTTATCTCCTAAAGTTTTACTTTTAGTTGACAAATACTATTTGAACATACTTATTTGGTATAATGCAATATTCTGAAACATGTATAAATTTTTATCAAATCACAGTAAGCAGTTTTTCTTTTACCCCAAACATTTATTATTATTTTGTGGTGAAACCATTCAAAAATCTTCTCTGTTTGAGGGACATAATAAACAATTATTAATTATAATCACTCTTTCATGTAATTTTATCCTACTATCCAATATTAACTTTGTATCCATTGTCCACCATCTCCCATTTCCTCTTCAAAACTTATTGTAATTATTAAAAAATGATAAAGCTATGGGCTTTCTCTATTAAAAAAAACCCATATACAATATAAGCACTTTCCCTCTAATTTCACGGGATATTCATATAACTTTATATTTAAATTAACATAGCACATACACCATAGTGCATATACAGAAATCTCCAGAGGCCTTTTAAAAAGACCACTGCTTTAGCATGTGAATTAAAGATGCAAAATAGACAATTGGATTATACATACGTTACTTTCTCAGCTTCTTCTGATTCTACGGAGATCATAACTGTTGGCAGATTAAATAGGCTCAGTGTCTCTGTCTCAGTGAGTATTATCTCTATTGTCTTCTCTAGGTCTTCTTTTGTTACAATAGTTTCATGTACTGCTGCCCTCATAACTCGTAATTCTGAAATATATGATTTCATAAAAGTCATTTACCAATGGTTCATTTTTATTTGTGGTTTTCCTTCCTACTCATTATTAAGCCTATGATACTGTGTGATTGTTGTTCTTAATGTGATAGGTTCTTTCTCTTCTCTTTTGTTGCCCTTTGGTTAATCTCATATTGTTATAGTATCTGACTTTGTTACCTGGCATATTATATATACGTTTATTTGTTTATTTGAAAGGGAAGGAGGAAAACAAGATGATTGGGAGAGGGTAGGGGGAAGGAAATGGAGACAAAAACATGAGAAGGGGTATCAATGTGTGAGAAGTAATGCATCTACTATCTATATCTAGTGAATATAACTGTAACCCCTCCATACATTACAATAAAAAAAGATAGACTTTTAAGGGACAAGTAAGTTTGGGATTCATTATGTAGGTAAGAAAGAACTATGCTGGAGCACAGAGGTCAGGGTTCAGTGTATTTCTGGGGGTTTCACTCTGTTTTGGTAAGATCTTGTGTTTTGTTTTGTGTGTTTGTTGAGATAGAGTCCCACTGTGTACACCAGACTGACTTCAAATTCTTCTTGCCTTGAGTGCTTGCTGTTTTTATTGTTGTGAAGCAGGAATCCATGAGATAAGTAAAGTCTGAGTAGTTTAATAATTTCAAGAAAATAAATCTTAAGAATATGTACTTTGGAGAGACAATCTTAAAAAGATCCATTCACTGAGAAAAATACCTTCTTTGAAACAACCACCAGTATAAGGGCATGTTTCAAGTATGAGGCCCTAAGTTCAAATATCAGCATTGGAAAAAAAAAACAACATACTTGCTTCTGAAACTTTTAATATTACACAAACAAGAAAAATAAATACCAAAAATTAGAGAAAGTGTATTTTTATTACCTGTAAAACTCGCCAATCTTTCTCGTTTATAAGATGGTTCTTCTAGGTCTTCTGTGATTGATTCAGTTGTAGATATACTTGATTTAGAAACGGTACTGCTACCCAAAACTGATCTTTAACAGTGAAAAACATTTTTCATTTATCTAACATCCTCATGGGCATTGCATATAAATCATACGTAAATGAAAACATATAATCATATGGCAAAATCAAATACTCTATAATCGTCCAAACAACATAAGACAAAATAAATTGCTTTTAAAAATACTAAGTTGATTTTTAATGTCTTTTAAATAAATTTTTTAAAAATTAGAATATCATGACAAAATTTATGCCAGAAATCTTCAATATATTTCAAATATATATTTTGGAATAAAATTCAAAATACACCCTACATTCGTTCTCAGCCTCTTTATCTCTATTCAGTAATATATACACACACACATGCACACACATTCACATCTTCATCCTTTCCCTCCTTTTCTTATCTGTTTTTTTCTTCAGTCTTACTAATCTCTATTACTTCCAGGGTATTATTACTTTCATTTTTTAATTTTGTTTCTCCTATTTTCCAAATCTCATCTTAAATACATGATTTGTCCAATTAATAAAGATACTCTTGGGCAGGGAGTTTGGCCTAGTGGTTAAAGTGCTTGCCTAGCATGCATGGAGACCCGGGTTCGATTCCTCGGTACTACATACATAGAAAAAAAGCCGGAAGTGGTGCTGAGGCTCAAGTGGTAGAGCTCTAGCCTTGAGAAAGTCCAAGGACAGTGCTCAGGCCCTGAGCTCAAGCCCAGGACTGGCAAAAAAAAAAAAAAAAAAAAAAAAAAAAAGATACTCTTAAAACTTAATTCAGAACACATCTATGGACAGCATGGCCTAGTGGTAGAGTGCTTACCTAGTATGCATGAAGCCCTGGGTTTGATTCCTTGGTTACCACATACACAGAAAAAACAGAAGTGGTTGGCATTTACCCAACCATCCAGAAACTAGGGCATACTAAATCCACTAGCGCAACAATGTTCATTGCAGCATTATTCACCATAGCAAAAATATGGAACAAACCTAGATGTCCCTCAGTTGAGGAGTGGATCAACAAGTTGTGGTATTTGTACACAATGGAATTCTATGCTGCTGTCAGAAAAAATGACATCGCCCCATTTGTTAGGAAAGTCTTAGAAAAAAATCATACTAAGTGAAGTAAGCCAGACTCAAAGGAACTTAGGCTCAATGGTTTCCCTCATTTGTCATAATCAGCAGAAACCTTGGGCTCTACTAGCAGAGATCTGCAATAGAGCAAAACCTTGATACATAAGGCCATATAGTATGAAGCTAATTGAAAAGACCTCCAGGATACTGAAACAAAAGTCATATAATGAATGATTGTTGTCCTTAATGTACTATGTTATCTCTCATCTCTTTTGCTGTCCCTTGGTTATCTCATATTGTTACAGCATCTCACTTTGTTACCTGATATATCGGATATATTTGTATTTGGTTATTTGAAATTGGATAGGGAAGGGGGAAAACAAGATGAGGGGTGGGGGTGTGGGGGAGGGAAATGGGGACCAAGACATGTGAAAGGGTATCAATGTATGGGAATTAATGCACCATCTATCTGCAAATATCATGTAACCCTTCTATTAATTACAATAAAAATATATGAAAAAAAGAAGGTAAGCAGCAGAAAAAAAACCAACAGAAGTGGTGCTGTGGCTCAAGTGGTAGAGTATTGACCTTGAGAAAGCCCAAGGACAGTGTTCAGGCCCTGAGTTCAAGCCCCAGGACTGGCAATAAACAAATAAATAAATGAACAAATTAATTAATTAATTAAAAAAATCTATATACTCAGAGAGAAAACAATGGAATCCAAAAATAATTTTTTCATGGGAAGTGATGCTGTGGCTCAATGTGGTAGAGTCTGGAAGGGAAGATCTTGGGATAGCACCCAGGCCCCAAGTTCAAGCCCCCCAACAGACTAAATAAATATAAAAATAATTTTTACATATAAATTTACCATGACTCTATGATACTATATAGCTTTTATTTTCTATTTATGGTCTCATCTGTCTGGCAAAGGCATGAATTAAGTTTACTGAAACATCCTTGTTTCACCCAGTATCCCCATGCCTTTTGTATGAAAATTTGGAGGCAGGCTCTGCACAGTATGTAACTACAATGTATTCTAAAATAACAGAATGTAATCCTAGATACTCAGGAGGCTAAGATCTAAGGACTGGGGTCAAAGCTATCCCACGTAGAAAATTGGTGAAATTCTTATCTCTAATTAACCACCAAAACACTGGAAATGGAAGCTTTGGCTCCATTGATAGTGTGCTAGCTTTGAGGGAAATAAAAGTTCTAAGCTCATGGCTCCAAACCCTGAGCTCATGCCTAGGCCCTTAGTTCAAGCCCCAGGATTGGCACACATTCACAAAACACACATACACACATACACACAAACACACAAATGTGTAGATTTCAAAAATGCTTTAGAGCCATTGTTCAAGAACTTGTAAAATGTGCAGAACTCTGCATCTAGTCACACACACACACACACACACACACACACACACAAATATACATGTGCACAGCTTAAATAGAAAGACAATATATATGGCCTAAAAGGAACTACAGAAGAGTACACTTTACCTGGTAAGTTGTCCTAACATACTAGGATTTACTGTGTTCTGATAAAGACTATAGGAACTAATAAATTCAGACCCAAGTGATCCATCTTGTGATCCCAATAGTTTATTTGGCTTTGGTGTGGCACTATGTGGATCTGGATGGTAAAGAGGTCGGGGAGTAACATCAACTCCATTCATATCAAATACCTGCAGAAAGTGATTATATAAAATGAGATAAATTTAAAATATGGGGTTTCTAAATAAGACCCTAAACATAGAAATAAGTATAGTAGAAGAGTTTAGTATAGTGTTCCCAAGTATAAGATAAACATAAAAAATGAAATGATACTAAATTTTGTGCTTAGCAATTTTTTAACTAGAAATATATTTTTAAAGTTCTTACTCATATTTGTCCTATATGTGATACAGTCACACATGCTTAACAATGGGGGCATGTCCTGAGAAACATGAGGTAATTTTGCTATTGTTTGAACATCTTTGGAAAGTAGACATACACAAACCTAGAGAGTATAAGTCAATCATTGGAGATGGCCTTGACACAATCAAGAAAGGAGGGTAACACAAGGTGTGAGCCTGTTGCTGCCATAACATGGGATATTTTTTCCAGCCAACATTAAGAAATAAGTATACTACATATGCAAGCCACTGACAGTAGTTTAGAATCAAGTATCTAAATGTATCTACAATAACATCAGCCTGGTATCCACCATCCTTTACAATGCCTATGAGATTAATGTTTTTTAGATACTACGTGAGTGAGATAATGTGGTACTTGTCATTCTGTGCCTGCTTACATCACTTAACATAGTAATTTTTTAGCTCCGCTTTAAGATGTCTTATTAAAAAAAAAAACCAGAAAGAAAAACATTATTCCAAGACTGGAGACATGATTCATATGACAGCATGTTTACCTACCAAGTGTGAGGCCCTGAGTTCAAACCCTAGTAATATCAACTAAACAAATCAAAGCAATCCCAAACTGGAAGTGGTGGCATATACTTGTAAATCCAGACACTTGGCAGATTGAGACTCAAGGATCATAGTTCAAAATCAACATGACCAACAGTTAAGAGCACACACAAGCAATTTCAATCAGCAATTAAAAAAGCTGAGCTTGCAATGGTTTCCCTCATTCATCATAATCAGTAGAAACCTTGGGCTCTACTAGCAGAGATCTGCAATAGAGCAAAATCTTGATACATAAGGCCATATAGTATGAAGCTAATTGAAAGGACCTCCAGTATATTGAAACAAAAGCCATATAACGAATGATTGTTGTCCTTAATGTACTATGTTATCTCTCATCTCCTTTGCTGTCCCTTGGTTATCTCATATTGTTACAGTATCTCACTTTGTTATCTGATATATTGAATTTATTTGTATTTGGTTATTTGAAATTTGATAGGGAAGGGGGAAAACCAAAATAGGTGGGGGGTGTGGGGGGGAGGGTAATGGGTACCAAGACATGTGAAATGGTATCAATGTATGTGAATTAATGCACCTTCTATCTGGCAAATATCATGTAACCCTTTTACTAATTACAATTAAAAAAAAAAAAGCTGAGCTTGGTGGTATGTGCCTGTGGTTCTAGATATGTGGGAGGTTGTGAAAGGAAGAAATTCTATTAAAAAAAAAAACTAAACTAAAAGTGAAAAAAACTGTGGGTAGAGTTCAAATGGCTGAGCACTTGTTTCACAAGCCTGAAGCCCTGAGCTCAAGTTCCTAGTACTTCAAAAAATTCAGGTCCTGGGCCTGGAGTTTGGCCTAATGGTGAGCGCTTGCCTAGCATGAATGAAGACCCGGGTTCGATTTCTCAATACCACATAGATAGAAAAAAGCCAGAAGTGATGCTGAGGCTCAAGTGGTAGAGTTCTGGCCTTGGGAAAGTCCAAGGACAGTGCTCAGGCCCTGAGCTCAAGCCCAGGACTGGCAAAAAAAAAACCAAAAAACATTCCAGGTCCTATGTGAATTACCATTGTGAAATCTCTTTGTGCAATTAATATATGCTGGAAAAAATGGAATCACAGGACAGTAAAACAGGTTATGTTGGAGGAAGGAAGGTACCAGTGGAGTGGGGATCAACAAAGATAGGGGTAAAAATGGTTGAAATAATTTGTCACGTGGCTTTTGTCTTGAAGCTGTTAATGTGCTAAATTATCACTGATTTTTTAAAATGTTAAACCAATTTTTGTTTCTTGGTATTTTCCCCAACTTCTTCAAGATGCATTATGCATTTTGTTTTTTTTTTTTCTTTTTTTGCCAGTCCTGGGCTTGAGCTCAGGGCCTGAGCACTGTCCTTGGACTTTCTCAAGGCTAGAGCTCTACCACTTGAGCCTCAGCACCACTTCTGGCTTTTTTCTATGTATGTGGTACTGAGGAATCGAACCCGGATCTTCATGCATGCTAGGCAAGCACTTTAACCACTAGGCCAAACTCCCAGCCTCCTCTTTCTTCTTATCTCTTTTTTTTCTCTCTACCCTCTCTTGTTCCTTTTTCTATGGAGGTATTAGAGTTTTAACTTAGGTCTTCCTAATTTCTAAGCAAGTCTGCAGGTAATCTAGAGAGCTAGAGCCTGCCTCCAACCTTTTTGCTCTGTTGTTGTTGTTTTGAGATAAGAGTCTGGATTTGTGCCAGGACCATTGCCCTATTTTAAGCTTTCCATTGGGGCTGAGAGAACAATTACACTACAGCTATTGACTGAGTCTCATGAACTTTTAGTCTAGGCTATCCTGGAACTGTGACCATACTCATCAGTCTGAGGAGCCAGGATTATGCTCATAAACTACATCAGCTTCCTTGCTTTATTTTTTGTTTGTTTTTATTTTTGTTTGCCAGTCCTGGGATTAAGCTCAGGGCCTGAGCACTGTATTTGGACTTTCTCAAGGCTAGAGCTCTACCACTTGGGCTTCAGCACCACTTCTGGCTTTTTTTTTTCTATGTATGTGGTGCCGAGGAATCGAACCCGGGTCTTTGTGCATGCTAGGCAATCACTCTACCACTAGGCCAAACTCCCAGCCTCCTTGCTTTATTTTTAAGCTTCACTTTGTTATTGATATGTAACTTAATTTATTCTAGATATTAATCCCTTATAGATACACTTGCAAATATTCCCTCCCTTGTGATGGCTTCATTTAGCAAGACTATCTCTTCTCCTTTATACATTCTTGAATTCTGTCAAAAATTATTTGACGATATGTAAGCATACATTACTAGGCTCTTCAATTCTATTACATGGGTCTGTCTGCCTGTCTTTATTCTAGTACTATACCTTGTTACTATAGGTTTGTAATTACTTTTTTGTCCTAATTTGAGAATACTTTGGTTATTTGCAATTTTTCTTCATATTCTACATGAGTTTTAGATTTTCTCATTTCTGAAAACAATTTCATTGAAATTTTAATGAGGATATCTTTGAATCTACCTATTTTTAAATGCAGTAAACATAAGATGTTATGGAAATTTTTCAATCCATAAAAATGTCTTTCCGTTTATTGGTGTCTCTTCTCATTTCTTTCATCATAGGACTTCTTCTGGGCTGATTTTCCTGGGTAGTTTTCAGTGGATAAATATTTTACCTTTTTATTTTACTCCTAATTGTTTTATTTTATATGCTATTGTAAGTGTAGTCATTGTGTTGATTTGATTTGAGATAGATTGTCACTATGTGGTCTAGGTTGGTCTTGAATACTGAATCTTCTTGCTTCCACCTCTTATAGACATATGCGATCATATCTGACTCGAATTTTCCATTGTTAGAGATGCAATTGATTTTTTAAAATTTTATTGTCAGGATAATGTATAGAGAGGTTATACAGTTACATTCATCAGGTAGTAGGTGCATTACTTCTCACACATTGATATCCTTCTCTCATGTTGTTGTTCCCATTTCCCTCCCCCCACCTCCTTCCAATTATCTTGTTTTCCCTTCCCTTCCCTATTTCAAATAAAAAAATAAACATATAAACAATATAACAGGTAACAAAATCAGATACAGTAACCACTTGAGATTACCCATAAGGGCAAAAAAAAAGAGAGAAATAACATAGTACATTAAGAACAACAATCACACAAGATAAACCTTGTTTCCATATCCTAGAGTTCATTTCATTTAGTCTCATCCTATATAACCTTATGAACATAGGTTTTGAGCTATTGTGATCCTCTGATAGAAGAGACCTACTAATTATTACAAATGAGGGAAACCATTGAGACTATGCTCCTTTGGGTTTGGCTTATGTCATTTAATATGATTTTTTCAAAGTCTTTCCATTTCCTTATGAATGGGGCAATGTCATGCTTTTTAATTGTAGCATAAAATTCCATTGTATATAAGTACCATATCTTCTTGATCCAATCACCTAGTGAGGGGCATCTGGGTTGACTCCATATCATAGCTATGGTAAATAATGCTGCAATTAACATCGTTGTGCTGGAGGTTAGTATGTTCTTGTTTCTGGACATTTGGGTAAATGCCAAAGAGTAGGATTGCTGGGTCATAGGGGAGCTCTATGTTTAGTCTCTTGAGGAATCACCATACTGCTTTCCATAGTGGTTGAACGAGTTTACACTTCCACCAACAGTATAGTAGCCATCCCTCCTGGCCACATCCCCTCTAGCATCTGTTGTTATTAGATTTCTTGATAATGGCCATTCTAACTGGAATGAGGTGGAATCTCAAAGTTGTTTTGATTCATATTTCTTGTATAACCAGAGATGTCGAGCATTTCTTCATGTCTATAGGCCATTCTTATTTCCTCTTCAGAGAAGACTCTCTAAGTCTTTAGCCCACCTTTTAATGGGATGATTGTTTCTTTGAGGATTTGTTTTGGAGAGATTCAATTTTTTTAGTTGTAGGTATATTTCAGATATGAGGCCCTTGTCTGTTGTATGGCTAGTGAAGATCTTCTCCTACTCTGTGGGCTTTCTATTTAACTTGCTAGTTATGTCCTTTGCCATACACAGAAGCTCTGCAGTTAAATGCAGTCCCAGTTGTCCAAACTTCTTTTGGTTAGTTGTGTTTCTGGGTTTGCCAAGGAAACCTAGTGTATCTCCTATTCCTTCTTGTAAAGTTTTCAGATTATTGCAATTGATTTTTTTGTTGTTGTTTGCCAGTCTTCGGCTTGAGCTCAGGGCCTGAGCACTGTCCTTGGACTTTCTCAAGGCTAGAGCTCTACCTTTTGAGCCTCAGCAACACTCCCAGCTTTTTTTTATGTATGTGGTACCGAGGAATCAAACCTGAATCTTTGTGCATGCTAGCCAAGCACTGTACCACTAGGCTAGCCCCACAATTAATTTTTTATATTAACTTTCTATTTGTGAATTAGTAAATTCATTTATTAGTTCTATTTGTGATCCTTTTTTTCTATTTCTGTCTCTCTCTCAATATGTGATATTTATGATTTTTCATTGGGAAATGAGATCATCCACAAATGTATTTTAATTCATTTTATTTTTTCTAAATTCTTTGTTGTTATTATGGGGTGATGTATAGAGGGTTTACAGTTTTATTTGTCATGTAGTAGGTACATTACCTCTTGAACACTGATACTCACTCCTTCCATGCTTTTTTCTCACTTTCCCTCCCTGACCTGTTCCCAATTATCTTGTTCTTCCCCTTCCCTTTCATATTTCAAATAAACAAATAAATGGATAGTTCTTTCAAACCAGATTTCTTTTCCTTGCCTAATTTATCTGGCTAAGATTCTAACTACTATATTGAAGAGAAGAAACAATCAGTCTTTCAGACACATACACATATTTATGCATACAGACAGGGATATACATTATATACATATGACTATATAGTATTTATTAAATTGTTTCTTGCTTGGAGTTATTACAGATACATTTGTTATGAATGCTTATGTAGGCCTTTGCAAAATGTGTGCTTTCTGTTCTCTTGGGTAAATTTGTAGAAGTGAAAAAGCAGAATGACATAGTACATGAAAATTTAACATACAAAGAATCTGTCAAGTTCTTTTGCATTTCCTAAATCCACTAGTAGCAATAGTGCATGAGTTAATTCTTCCACATAATGCAAACTTTACACCATTTTTTTAAAAAAAATTTAATCATTCTACCAAGTTTGTAGCAGTATTTCTTGTTTTGCCTTTCCCTTATGACTGACCCTGGTCATCTTTTCATGTGCCCATTTGTCCTCTTATATCCATTGGTGCATACTCAAGTATTCTTCTTATTTTAAATATTAAGTTGTCTTAGTACTGTTTTTAGGACTGTAAATATACTTTAAAATTTTATATAATCAAGTCTATATTAGAATACATTTCCTTCTGATAGTGTCTTTTGAGGAGCAGAAGTTGTAATTTTTGTGAAATTTATAAAATTCACCTTTTATTTTTTTTTCAATGTATGTGGTACCAAGGAATCGAACCCGGGTCTTTGTGCATGCTAGGCAAGCACTCTACCACTAGGCCAAACTCCTGGCCCTAAAATTTACCTTTTATAGACCTGGCATTTAATGTCCCATCCAAAAATAATTGTCTACTCAAATTTACATATGAATTTTCCAGTATACATAATTTGTTTAAAAGTTTGAAAAAGTCAATTTTCAAGTTTTCTGGTGAAATAAAACAAGGAACTTTGACCAACTTTATTTCATTTTCTAGTATATTGCTGAAAGTGTAAATGATAATTGAGTATTAGGTATAATTAATACCATAAATACCTGTTCTTAAGGTCATGAATAGAATTCTCCTATCCAACTCCAATGTATTATTCTGGTTTTTTAAGACAATGTATCCCAGGTTGGCCTTGTACTTGTGATCCACTTGCCTTAGCCTCCCAAGTGGTGGAATTACAAGGAATGTGCTGTCATCTCAAGCTCCACTTCACTATACTTATTTTCAGTAATGAGTTACAGGAGACAACTGCCATTATGCAGTAAGGATTGATATGGGGCTGGCAATACTTCAAGCTAGATGTGATGGTTGCATGCCTGTATTATCAGCATCTGGGAGGCTGAGTTAAGAACATAGAAAGTTTGAATCCTGGGTTATATATCAAGATACTATGTCAAAATAACAACTGTTAAAAAATTACTTCAACATTAGATGTGATTTTTGAAAAGTGTTATTTTCTATATAGAACATTTCAATCACATTTTTCATAACATTTTATAATAATTGAACAATTCTAAAGACTATTACCTGTATTGTCTTAGAACTGGAAACAGTCTGTTTTTCCTTGTCTATTCCTTTCATCTCAGGTGCAGGTACCATGGTTTTTGATACACCTATTCTGCTCATGTTTGCACCAGCATATCCTTTGGATGAAACTTTTTTCACCGGGTTAATAAAGCTAATAGACTTCTGTGGAGCATTGCTGCACGAGAAAAACAAAATACAATACAGATGATGGAAGACTGAGAAGAAAATCAATGACTAAAAAATATGTTTACTTAGAAATATGAACAATATAACATGAAATAATAACAGCTACTTGAGAGCTTAATTTGTGTAAGCATAGTTCTAGAGTCTATAAGTATTAAATCTCTATTTTCTTCACAACCCCAAGGGGACTTACTAACATCATTTTATGTAAAACAACAACAACAACAAAAAACACCCCAACAAAACAGAAGCTTAACAATTAGAGTTAAGGTATGAAGCAGCAAGATCCAAAGTATATCCTGTCTCTAGGGCTGTTTTCTTCTTTTTCTTATCCTAATAAACATATTAATTTCTACCTCATAGGTTGTTAGAGGATTAAAGGAATTAGTTTATATTATAATTAGGAAGTACCTGGCCCATATTAAGTACAAATGAGTATACAGTGCAAATAGAGTATAACAATAAAACCTGAGGAAGAATACCATATTACAGTATGAAGAGCACATTTATTTATTTATTTATTTATTTTTGCCAGTCCTGGGCTTTAGGCTCAAGGTCTGAGCACTGTCCTTGGGTTATTTCTCAAGGCTAGAGCTCTACTACTTAAGCCACAGCATCGCTTCTGGCTTTTTTCTATGTATGTAGTACCAAGGAATCGAACCCGGTTCTTTGTGCATGCTAAGCAAGCACTCTATCACTAGGCCAAACTCCCAGCCCAAGAGTACATATTTTTAATAAGAATAGTTAAAATAAAAGTATTTGTCTTTGACAGAAAAGTTGTAATGACTTTGAATTTTTCTTTGTAAACTCTTTAAGACAGCACTAGCCTTTATTTGTCTATTCCTTCTAATACTAAACACTATAGTATAGATTTCTATAAAATGATGATGGTGTTGTGGCTGAAGTGGTAGAGTGCTAGCCTTGAGCTGAAGAGCTCAGGGATAGCACCCAGGCCCAAGGTTCAAGCACCATGACCGACCAAAAAAAAAAAAAAAGCTGATCTTCTCTTATAAAAAGGAACTGTTTCTAAAGAAAATATTTTAACAATATTTTTATTTTCTAAGCTAGACAAGAATATTTTGGCATGACAATAATGAATTCAATTTTTATGTTTCGTTTTTCTTCATAGCACATATCACTACTTGACAGCTACTTTTTTATTACTCAGAGCTTAGCACTTGTTAGATAACTGCTCTTACTACTGAGCCATGCATCCATCTTTACTACTTGACAATTTAACCTGTTTGTCTCATCCATTGCTGTGTTCCTTGCACCCAGAAAAGTGACTAATTTAGCATGGGCACTAAAAAGTATTTTTTTAATAAATGAGCAATTGAACACTGGGTATCCTACTGAGTCCACTCCTCTTTAGTCTCTAAAGGAGTTTTTCCCTACCATCACGAATGAAACTATATCATGTAAAATTTCCTGCACATTTTTTCCACCATCCTTAGATTCTTCTTATGCCTCATATGAAGTCATCTCTTTCTTTTTTCTTCTTTAACAAACAACATTCTTTTTTATTTATTTTTTTGTTTTTTAAATTGTGATTAATAGAAGGGTTATATTATATTCACCAGATAAAAGGTGCATACTTTCACAAACATTGATACTCTTTCTCATGACAAGGTCCCCATTTCTCTCCCACGCTCCCCCCCCTTATCTTGATTTTTCCCCTTCCCTATCCAATTTCAAATAACCAATTAAGCACATATAAAATATATCAGATAACAAGGTGAAATATTGTAACAATATGAGATAACCAAGCAATTAGCATAAGAGATGAGAGGTAACATAGTACATTAAGGACAACAGTCATTCATTATATGGCTTTTGACAAACAACATTCTTAAATGAGATCCGATTTGCTGGCAGATGGTGGGCTTAGGAGGAGATTTAAGGCAAGGTTTTGATACAAATTCCAGGCTGGCCTTATAATAGAAATCCTCCTGCCTTAGACTCTGGAGTACTTGGGATTGCAGGAATTTACCATCATAATTGGCAAGCTTTTTTTAAATTCTATACTCTGATTTTCTGAAACTTTCTCCATCAATAATTCCAGGTCTCCTATATATTATTTCATAAAGACTATAATTATGTTCCAATTATCTTTTCAATTTAAATATCTTCTGTTTATCTATCTTCTGCCTATTACCTGTCTTCTTTTATTTACAGGTAAATTCCCTAAAGTACTCAACAACATTTTTTTGGTGGCACTGGGTATTGACAGGGACTTGAATTTTATCCAAGCACTCCTACCATGGAATTAACTCCATAGCACCATCTCTTTTTTCTTATTTGTTCTAGAATTCATTACAGTTTAGATTGACTTTTCCTACTGCAAACATCTTGCATTAAAATAGTTATTCTAACTGTTGAATCCAAGGAACTTCTTTGTGGCATCTGACAGTCAACCATTTCCTTTTCTTAAAATTGACTTTTTAAATTGCTTTCTATGACATCACAATTTCATATTCTTCAACCTTACTGAGATTTTAACCCAATTCTTCCATATTCTCCTTTTGGATCTCTCTTTTTTGCTAGTTTAAGAATTCACAATTCATCAGTTGAATCACATGTGCTAGTTTTTTTAATTCTCTTGTTTTTCTTGTCTTTTTGCACTATCTTCACAAAATCTAGTCTTCTCTTTCTATATTTCCTATACTAGATTCCTCTTTTTGTAGGTGTACTTAGGTTCGCATCTATTATCAGTTCTTTCATTACAGACACTATTTCTGAGCAAATTTAGTAAATTCTATTGTTTCAATGATCACATACATTCCACTTCCTAAGTTTATCCTTGTTATAACCTCCCTTTTCACATCTTTTGAAGACTTTGCATCTCAAATCTCTATATCTAGAACTACTTAAATATACATGAAAGCAATCCTAGCCTTTAAGCTCTTTAAAATCTTTCTATCAATGATCTTACCTGATTTGTTTTTTTAGCATTTACATCAAGGCATGCAACTGACCTTGTTAGACCTTTGGAAAGGTCAAGGATCACTTGCTATCTTTTAAGATTATACACTGTGTTAAACCCCAACATGAATTCAACTCCATTATGACCTTTCAGTCCTGATTCTAGAACATTTTACTCCTACGGATTTCTTTTATGCCATTTCTTTTGATTTGATCTGAATACTTGAGTTTATAGTTGATGATTATAGTTATTCTGTTTTTCCAATTTCCCCACCCCTTTGTATCTTTTGTTTCATTATACTTATTGATGAAAATCAATCATAATTAATTTCAATTAACTGATTTTGAGCCTACACCAATGTATTAAATGCTTTTAGACTCTATATTCTTGATCCTTTAACATCTGTCCTATATGCATAGGCCAGACATACTTTGTTCTGGACCACAAATAACATGTATGTTACCTTGCCTTGACTTTCTGCCTCCTTCTTTACTTTTCGAATACAAACAAGAGTTCCCAAGCTCAACTGCCTCATTTATGTAGCTTTCATATTCCGGACACCATACATGGCTTAATTATTCCATGGCCAACTGCCAGACACATAAAGATAACCTCTAAGACCAAGAACCCTTTGAAATTATTCAAAGTAAGTTCTCAGCTTGTTGTATCCTGCCTTACCCATTATAGGAATCATAATAAAAGCTCTCTCTCATAGAGCATTTCCCCAATTCCTTCAACTTCTTGGGTTTTCACTGCTACTTCCCGCGTACTATCACAAATTCCTTTTTTCTGTCAACTAAAATAAACTTTTTCTTTTTTTTTTGCCAGTCCTGGGGCTTGAACTCAGCCTGGGCACTGTCCTTGAGCTTTCTCAAGGCTAGCCACAGCACCACTTCTGGCTTTTTCTTTGTATGTGGCACCAAGGAATTGAACCCAGAGCTTCCCATGCTAGGCAAGCACTCTACCACTAGGCCATACTCCCAGCACAAACCCTTCTTTTTAAATGGCAAACATCTAAAGTTTTGGCTAGATTATACCTCTAATTTCCCATTAATTCTATCTATATATCCATCCATCTGGTTTTTCAGCAAGGATCTTGCTATGTAGCTGGCCTTGAACTTTAATCATTTTGCTTCCATTTCCTGAGTTCTGGGGATATAGGCATGTGTCACACCATGCCTGCCCTAACACACTGTATTTTAACTCAGGGTCCCATTTCTGTCCCCCAGACGTAAAACCTGGACATCTAAAACTTAATCATGATGAGAAGTCTTAAACTACAGTTTATTCACTTAATCTGAGTCCTTAACATTTCATCAATCCATTAGGGTTTTTTTAAACTATATGCTCCAAAGTTACTATTTTTACATTTTTCTCAAATTAGAACCCTTCACTGTGAAAGTAATTTTTATTTTCATCTAATTAAAGGAGAAGAGTCAATGAATTAACTTCCATATACTACTATTGTCAAATCTATGAATCTGCATGCTACTACTTATATTCTCTATTTCTTCCCTCTTACTCTATATGAATTATTACTATAGTTATGGTCTTTCTACATGTGTAATATATTCCATTCCTCCTTTGCTTATTCAGGGATATTGCTCTATCAATTATCTGTCTTTTTTTTCTTTTTTTTTTCTTTTTTCTTTTTTTGCCAGTCCTGGGCTTGAGCTCAGGGCCTCAGCATTGTCCTTGGACTTTCTCAAGACTAGAGCTCTACCACTTGAGCCTCAACACCACTTCCGGCTTTTTTCTATGTATGTGGTACCAAGGAATTGAACCCGGGTCTTCATGCATGCTAGGCAAGCACTTTAACCACTAGGCCAAACCTCCGGCCTTCAATTATCTTTCTTTTGCATAAAAATTTATTAATTATTCCCAGCAGTTTATAAATAAATGTGCTGTCATTTCTCGCCTTAAAAGAAATTCTTATTGTTTAAATCAGTTCCTCCAACTACCAGTCATTCATGTTTAATTATAGCAATTCTTAAGAAAATTATTACAATATTTTTATACATTCTCTTGAATCTACTTTGATAAGGTTTTGCACTTGAATTCCATTAAAAGGATTATTATCAAGGTCTTCAGGTGTTCACATAAGTACCTGAAGAATAGTTTCCTTTAGCAAAACTGGAAGAACTACAGGAGAAGTAGATTTGTTGCACAGGCTTAGATGGTGGTGAAAATTAATAGCAGCAGTGTAGTCTTGGTCATGCAAGTTTCAAACATGTCCAGTAAGCAGGTGTATATGAGTCTTGGATTCAAATGAAAGATTCAGGTAAATATACACGGTAATAATTTTTATATCAATATAGATAAAAGGAGAAGGTCACGAATGAATGCTACAGAATAAGAGTAAAGCCACATAAAGAATGTTCGCAAATCCAAGTTCATCAGCGTTGTTAAGAATGAGTAGCTGGTTCAAAATGCTACTTAGTGTGATGAAAACATAGATGTGACCATTAGGTTTAGTATTCAGTGACCAGACCTTGATAATACTGGTTGAGCTACCTGGTTGGGAGCTGAAAAAAAGCAAGAATAAATTTCTACTTTTGAAATTTAAGATCTGAAAATTTTCCATGGAGATAAAGAACTCAGTTCCACAATTAAAAAAAACAACAACAAATAATAGGGTCAAGGAAAGAAATTGGGAGGCAGAAAGGAAGAGAAAACAGATGGGGCATTTTATAAAATTTAAACATTAAAAAAAGAAGAAAGTACACAAAATATGGTGGCTTTTAAAACTTTTTATTATAATTACACATCATAGTTTCTACATTGGGTAATAAAGCAATGGAGACAAGAGACTGTAAAAGTAAAGATTCATTATGTAAAGACCTTATAAGCCATTATTCTTTCCCTCACAAAAGGCTCAATAAAGTGGAAGTCATCACTTCTTAGCTCCATAGGGAATTAAAATCCCAAGGTAAACAACCACTGACAATGGAGAGATTCATGAAAAAAAGAAAACCACACCTTACAGGGAGCAGAAATTAACATGGGAGCCATCAAGAGAACAGAAAACTTAAAAAATGACTAATTGTAGAGTGTGGACTAGCTTGAGAGACAAAAGATTCTAGACTCTCAGTCCTAAGTTACTACCACATTTTCAATTTTATCTCTAGGAGCTTGCCAGGTTTTCAGGATGAAAAAAAAATCAAAGTAAAATTGCTCAGGAGTCTAACAGGTAGATAGAAAATAACCATACTCATACACATTAATTCATTATAGTTTCTCAAGTCATTTTAAATTGTAATTTTCAGAGGGATTTTTTAAAAGAGTTGTTTATGCTAATTTCATAATAGTATATTAAATTTCCTCCAATTGTTTATAATCTAAGCATTTAAGAACAGAGTACAGTTCACAATGAGTTGTTTTCCCCATCATAAAAAAATAAGCCCTCATTTTTTTTTTTTGCCATTTGCTTTGTGTAAGACTATAGAATATAGAAGCCCACATTGACTTGGGCTATAACTATAGTTAACATATGATTATTTCTCTGGCAGTGTATGTATGTGGGAGGGTGTTAACAGGGGCTTGAACTCAGGGCCTGAGTGCTATTCTCTTAAGGCTGGTACTCTACCACTTGAGTCACAGTTCCACTTCTAGCCTTTTGCTGGTTAACTGGAGACAAGTCTCCTGGACTTTTCCGCCCAGGCCTGCTTTAGATCGTGATCCTCAGATCTCAGCCTCCAGAGAAGCTAGGATGACACATATGAGCCTCCAGCACTCCTTTCTACTCAGGGATTTACACACCACAGCGCCCTACAACTGGCTACATCTCCAGACCCTCTGTGACCTGCCTAGTGCACCTAGTGGTATAGAAATCAAAGCAGGGAGTAGCATTGAATAAAAATGCCCAGGTCTCTGGAAAGCAGTGTGGAGGTTTCTTAAAGAACTGAAAATAGACCTTCCCTAAGATCCCGCCATACCACTTCTGGGCATCTATCTTGAACATCATGATCCACGATATTACAAGGACACCTGCTCTGCTATGTTCATCTCTGCACTATTCACAATAGCCAGGTGATGGAAACAATGCAGATGCCCTACTGCAGATGAATGGATACAGAAAATGTGGTATATATACACAATGGAATTCTACATAGCCAACAGACAAGATAAAATAATGGCATTCGCAGGGAAGTGGATGAATCTAGAGTGAATCATGTTGAGTGAGATAAGTCAAGACCTAAGGATCAAAAGGCGCATGGTATTCTTAATATGTGGCTATTAAATCCAAAGAGTACAAGAGCGAGGACTCAATAACTGCATACCCAAAGCTATGGACATGGTAATGGAAATATAAACCTAACTATATAGACATAAAAACCTATGACTCTATAGACATAATGTTTTACTTCATAAATTAATGTTTCTATGACATACAAACCCTTAGCCTAATTGTGATTACGTTCTAAATACTAAGTCCCAGTGATTGTAAATAGAGATTCCCTCCTTGAACACTTGTATGTTAAACTTGTCATTTAAAATATGATGTAAAAATCAACGTTAATAAATTCTTTTAAAAAAAATGCCCAGGTAAGCCAGGTGAGGTGGGGAATACCTATAATCCCAATTCAGAGAGACTCAGGCAGGAAGACCACAAGCTCATAAAACAAGAACTTTAAACATCTATATTTAAAGAATACTGCCTTATTAGTGCCTAACCAACTTTTGCAGTTTTGACATGGTGAAAGGAAATAACCTAAGTAGCTATCCTATCCTATATTAAAAAAAATGCTAAGAACACTTGCAAAAGTCAAGTATAAGGATAAAGGACCAAAAAGAGACCTAGTTATTTTACAGAATGAATCCCTTCTTCCTACTTTACTACCATATCTGCAAAGCTCCTGCATAATAAGGGATTACAACGTAAAGAACTGCAAGATCAGATTATTTAAAATGGAGTCTCTAAGGAAAGAAGGACGAGAAGGAAGGAGGAAGAGGAGGAGAAGGAGGAGGAGAAGGAAAGGGAGGAGGAGGAGGGGAAGGAGGAAGGGAAGGAGGAGGAAGGGAAGGAAGAAGAGGAAAGGGAGGAGGAGGAGGGGAAGGAGGAAGGGGAGGGGGAGGAGGAGCAAGAGGAGGAGGAGGAGGAGGAGGAGGAGGAGGAGGAGAAAGAAGATGAAGACACAAGGAAAATGAAACCTTAGACATACGTACAGCAAAAAGTAAATATAGCCTAATTCCTAGCCACACAAACACAAAATCCCACTAAAAGGCTCATACAATATGTTCTACTTTCAATCCCAGGACTGGCAAAAAGTTAAAAGACAACTAACTAAGCAGTATGAAGAGAGAAAATATGCAATATAACCAAACTCAGATAAGGCACAAAGTCTGCAATTTTCAAATCATGAGTATGAAAAAGATTTAATTAATATACTAGAAACTCTAGTAAAACAAGTGGATAATACTCAAGGACAGGTAAACAGATGAAAAAGAAAAAGGAAATGTGAACAGGCAAGGAATTAGAATAGAGAATCTGGGAAGAAAAAGATGATTTTCAGCATAATGGGAGATTTGTCTTATATTGTGAAGCCAAAGGAAAGAATCTTATAGGAAGAACTGAAGTAAAACCATGTTAAGTTGATAAATTCATCAAGATCCTTTATAAGATGAGGAATAAACTGTAAGAGAAGAATGATGGGAAGATCTTTAGGTGAATTTGATTTGTTGTAAAATTTAGTGTTTGAAACTTTGCTTAGATAACATGTCTACCTCAAAAAAGTTATACTACTTCCCATTCCCCTCTCCATCTTTTCCTTAATAGTAAATCTACATGAATGTCATTATTTAAGTAATTCCCAAAGGAACTTTATTAGCACTCATATTGTGGGCTGTCTGTTGCAATTTACATGAATTGCTTCACCATGAGCTATCCATTTAAAAATAAAAAACAAAACCAGACAAAATAGTCTGAGGTACATCTTCATTCATTCTTTTGTTCAGCAAGCAAATATTTATTAAGCATATTTTTATTCTAAGCAGTAGATACAGCAGTGAATAAAACAAAAATTTCTGTTCTGTTATAATAGGTACATAATACACCTGTGGAAATAAATCTAACGGGAAAAAAAGACTGAAAAGATAGGAGGAAATGGTGTTCTATATACAGTGATATTAGGAAATGATTCAGAGCCAGCAATAGGAATCCTGTAACTATGTTTTGGAATAACCCCTATAGAGCATAATTACCTAAAGAGAAGAGTCCAAAGCCCAGATCCTGTTGGAATCTGTAAGAATGTAGACATTTATGCCAAGACAAATGGGACAAATTTCAAGGTTTTATGTATTAAAAGGTATTGACAAGGCAGCTACCACACTATGATGATGACTTATATAATTTCTACTTTGTAATTTCTGCAGTGGGGTAAGAGGAGCTTAGGTAACTTCAAAACCTGGATAACAGTAAGAGTGGAATCGGTAATTTACTGAAATGCAAGACTGTAAACGGGGAATTAAATTCTATCTTAGATGTAATTTTGATATGCTTATTAACTTCTTAATGTATATGTTCCAAAATTTTAAGTGTTTTCTTGGATATGGTCTTTACTGGGGCTAAAACCTTGTGAATCACAAGTAGGATGCAAGACTTTTAAGGGCACAAGGTGATAATGAAGTTAATGGGTTAAGGAATGACCACACAACCCTTGGAATGTAATCATGGGAGAGATGAACAGGCACCCATAAAATATTCTGAAAAGGGCCAGGAGTTTGGCCTAGTGGTAGAGTGCTTGCCTAGCATGCACGAAGATCCGGGTTCCATTCCTTGCTACCACATACATAGAAAAAAGCCGAAAGTGGTGCTGAGGCTCAAGTGGTAAAGCTCCAGCCTTGAGAAAGTCCAAGGACAGTGCTCAGGCCCTGAGCTCAAGCCCAAGACCGGCCAAAAAAAAAATTCTGAAAAGTAGTAGCCATAAACAGCAGGAAAATCTAGGGAAAAGTGGTGTCCCACACCCAAATGAAGTATTTGATAAGTCAAGAAGTGTTCACTTACATCAAACCTGCTTGTGGGATCAGTAAGAACAAAAGCTCTAACTGTATTTGACTGGTTTGCTCCTTTTTAATTGGTGCTAATATTAGGGTTCGAACTCAGGGCCTTAGCTTTTTCCTGTCAAGGCTCTACCACTGGAGCATAAGCTCCACTTCTGGCTTCTGGGTGATTAATTACAGATGACAGTCTTAAAATCTGACTTCAAACCTCAGATCTCAGATTCCTGAGTAGCTAAGATTACAGGTGTGATCAAGGAAAAAGGTTTGATGGAGCAATAGGTTAGACAACTTTCTGAGTGTGCTGTATTTGATGATGAATGTGAGGTTTTCTTAACATCCTTCACTGAGCAGGTAGAGGCTGGAGAAAAGAGGTTGAAGGTCTAAAGAGAACAAAAAGAGACTTGGAATCATGGGAAACTTTTAGTGAGCAGCACCAAGGTATAGCCAAGTCCGCACAGCTGTTATTCTTTTCCCTGGGCTCGTCCAATTGCTGCAGAAGAGTGGAATGTTTTAAGGAGGTAAGCATTTCAATGGTATCGCTGAGAGGGCAGGAAAAACCCTCTGCTAACTGAGCATCAGGCACAGACAGAATGGAAGCATCTGTCAGAAGACTGCAGATCGGGAAAAGAAAAATAAGTAGAAATGTCCAGAGAAGGGATCGTCTTACACAAACCAAGTTTTGCTAGAGCAACGGCACTAGGGCTTTAAAAAAGAAATAAAAAAATAAATAAAAACTGAACTGGGCCCAGGAAGGAGCCGTGGCGCCTGGGAGCTTTCGAAGGCTGCCGAAGGCCCCCAGACGGTGTTTGTTGTAAGGCAACCCCTTTCCAAATCCACGGGAGGACCCCAGGCGAGCTGACGACGGCTTCAGCGCCGGAACTTACAAAGAGGGGATTGTCTGCTTGCGGCTATCGGTCGAGGAGTTGTGCATGGTGGCGACGGGCTGGGGAGCGGCTGGACGCCCCCTTCCCTAGCTGCTCCCGGAGTCCCAGCACCGCCGGTGGCCGGGCGAGCGGCTCAGGCGGAGGCCCGGGAATGTTTGCCGGGCGCCATGGAGACCGCGGAGGCCTGGTTCAACAAGCGGCCGCGCGGTTGGCTGGCGGCTCGAGGCCGGGGAGGAGGGCGGAGGCGGAGGGGAGGGCAGAGGGTTGGTGGAGCCGGAGGACGCTCCGGACGACGACGAGAAGGCGGAGGCGGGCGGCCCGGGCCCCAGGCCCCTCCCAGGTTCTGAGTCTCCCGGCTGCAGGCGGATGGATGGGGCTTCCTCAGGCGGTGGCGGCAGCAGCGAGGGAGGCGGCGGCGGCGGCGGCTGTAAGTGCAGCCTCCACAACCCATCTCCCCGCTCCTACTCCGTTTGGGGTGAGGGGCTCCCGCGGTGTTCTCAGTCCCCTTTCTCTCCCTCCCCTCCCCCCACCTCATAGCGCCGCCCGGAAGACCCTGTACTTCCGGGGCGGGGATTCCAGGGAACGCGTTAGCATGACGGGCCACACGGAGGGGCCCGGCTGCTGAAGGGCGCATGCGCAGCTTCTCGCCGTCGCCTCGGGGCTGCAGCCGGGTCTTTCTGCCTTTGCGGTGACGGTGGCAGCGGTAGCGGCAGCGGCGCGCATCTCCCCGGCGTCCGCTGCGGGCTGGGAATCCGCTGCGGAGTGAGTTCGCCTCGCCCCGTTTGCTTCCGCCCCTCTCTCCTGTGCACCCTGGACCCCGGCCCGGGGTGTGTCTTGAGTGACAACTCCCCTGTGACTCCACCTCTTCCCCACTGTATTTCCTCTAGTTGTGGTCCAGCCTTGAGGGGAGGTTCCCGCTGGCTCCGTGGCCGCGGCAACTCCGGCAGCCCCGGCCAGGCTGCCCTCCGAACCCGAGGGAAGGAAGCCAGAGGATCCGAGCGGGCATGGCTGTGAGGGATCCACGGTCCTCCCGTCACGTCCCTCCCGCCTTGTTCTTTTAGCTCATCATGGGAGATGGTCCTGGCCAACCTGTGTGACCTTGGGCGAGTCATCTACCCCTCCTCGGGCTTCAGTTTTCCCTATTTAAAACTTTCTCCAATGCTAAAATGGTGTAATTTTGCAGAAGAATTATATATGACCGGCCTAGCGACTGAGGTCACTTGAGCTAAGTTGACTGAGCCTTCTTGCTTCAGTCCTGGTGAAATACAGCAACATGTGGATTAGGTCACATTGGTGACAGATTGCATGAGGATCATTAATATTTTTCTAAAATTGCCTTGGGGTCCTTGACCTAATTCCAAGGCTTTTTTAAAAAAAAATAACAGTACAAGCCATCTTTTTAAAAATGTGAGACAGGGTGAATATGAGTTTATGATACGATGGTTTGTCTCGTTGCTACTGAGGCTTTCTCTCCTTTAATCCAGATGGTGTGGTGGCTCGATTCTCCCAGTGCCTGGCTGAGTTTCGGACGTGGTTAAGATCCAACTGGTTGAGATTCAATGCAGACAAGACGGATGTGATGCTGGTAGGCAGGGGCACACTTGGAGATGAAGGGAGGCAAAATTCAAATTCCCCCAAATGCTAAAAGAGTCGTATTATTATTCTGTATGTTCCAATGTTGGAGAACAGTTAATGGGCCAATAATTCCCAGAATGTGGTGATATAAAGATAGCATTAGTAATGTATGAACTATAAACATATCAGTTTGTAATATACTGATATTGAAGTAAATAAAAGCCTTGGATAAAACTGCAAAAATTATAAAGTGAAAACCCAGAACTTCCCTTTGCAGAACCAAAAGGCTATATAAAAGCATTAGGCTGACCTTAATTTTTAAAAAATTGTAACATAAATATGATGTGTATTATTGTAGATGCAGTTCCCAAGTATAATGCATTATTGCTTTGCAGCCTGCATTCTGTCTACTAAAGTGAAGAAAAATCCACTAGTTAAAATGGCATTAAAAATAGGGTTTTTTTTAAACGATATAAGCATTTTTGATAGGATTAATTTTTACCTCTACAATATGAAAATACCATACGGGGCTGTCATTTTCAGATAAAAATTTTAGGAGTTCAAAAAATAATTATAAAAATGAACCATGGACTTTGACAATTACTACAGACTTTATTTTTAGTGCTTTAGATATGTTCATCTATTTTAGTCAACCCCACAGTCAAAATTGTTATAAAGTACTTTTATAATATTTTGAGAATGACTTTCAGTTGTATAAACAGATATGTTTATATGGCACAAATATATCTATATAGTATTGGAATTGCTAATTCTGAATAAAATGGTACATTTGTTAGATATATGTTAATTGACAAGTTTATTTATTGGCTAGTTTAAGGTACTGGCTAAAGGAAAATAGTGACATGAAAAGTATGCGTTAACTGCAAAGTAATATATAAGGGATGTCTATGCTTTATAGCTGCTATGAATATAACCATTTTGAATGTAGGATTCAGTAAATTGATCAAAAATTAACAATATAATAGCAGTTCTGAGTAGCTTAAAGTGATAAAAATTAGTTTGGTGCCTGAAAGCAGGGATGCCTTTAATTTCTTTTCTTTTCTTTCTTTCTTTTTTTTTTTTTAATTTGCTTGTGCATGTACTGGGTCTTCAACCCAGGAACTCAGGCTCTTACTTGGCCTTGTTGCTCAGTGCTGGCCCTCTACCACTTGAGCCACACCTCCATCTCTATAAGGAGATTTTTTAGAAGTGGGGAAACGTGCTGAGGCATTTATTCAGGTTTTTTAAAGGTTTTTTTTTTTTTTTTTTTTTTTTGCTGGGACAAAACCACCAATGTTACATAAAATTGGTATTAACCACACCATAATTTAACCTTAAACATTTTCTTACATAATTCTAATAAAGCTACTACTTTGGATTAATAAATAATGTAAAGAGTAATAGTATGCCCTTAGTTCTATCATGTCCTATATTCTGCTCTTTCAGTATGAGTAGGTTTCAAAGATATTTTTTTGTAATGCAAATATAACCCAGGTTGACTGCATTTCAATACAAACATTTCTGTTCAAGTAATACAATGTGCTGAAGGAACTGAGGGTAAAGGATGAAAGTAACAAGGAGGTCTATTCTAGCTTACTAAAAGGAACACTGATCAAACATTTGAAATGTTTTCATAAAAAAGATGAGCTTCTTCAAGAGTTTCAATGAGCATTGCAGGTATTTAAGCACAGGGAGAAAAGTTGAAGCATTCTGAGGGAGTCCTAACTCCATTGGAAGTTGGCCCATCCATCATTAAGATTCTATGACCCTTCACTGGTTTTTACATATTTAATACTTAATGAGTTTTGAGAAAGACATCATTTTTCTTATGGTGGCTCCTGGAAATTTGAAAGATAGAATGAAAGTATAATGTGTTATACAGTATTAGAGCTGCTTCTTATCTAAAATAACCCCAGAAGCCATGTTATCTATTTTTTAAAAAAGAAGGAAATATAAAGATAATTTTTGCTCCCTATACAATAATACCATTTAAAAATTTATAATATTGAATATAATATTGATAAATTTGAATGTTTCTTAATAGATAACTACCCAATAAAAATGTGACTGGATTTTTGGCTTTTCAAGTTACATTCAGTAGTTTAAGAGAACTGATTATCTGCTCTTTATCCCAATTGGGATTTATGTTGATTGTTTAACTGAAGAATCAAAGATTGAATGGACCTAAGCAAGTTATTCTAATTTGTATTTCAATAGCTCTTAGTTTTCCCATTAGTTGGCAGCTCAGTTCTATACTAACTTATTTTAGTAGATATCCCTTTATTCCCCTGGCAGGAAGCCTTCCTTTCTACTTCTAAGCACTTAGGTATTTTGTCTGAATCCATATCAGGTCCAATCACATTCTTCTTTGGCTTCAGCTCTTAAATGTGTCAAGTGAAGGCCTGGAGTTTGGCCTAGTGGTAGAGTGCTTGCCTAGCATGCATGAAGACCCGGGTTCGATTCCTCGGAACCACATACTTAGAAAAGGCCAGAAGTGGTGCTGAGGCTCAAGTGGTAGAGTTCTAGTCTTGAGAAAAATCCAAGGACAGTGCTCAGGCCCTGAGCTCAAATCTAGGACTGGCAAAAAAAAAAAAAAAAAAAAAATTGTGTCAAGTGAAGACTAGTTGAATAATAAACTGACATTTTTAAGTTACTTTATTTCACGTCAGAAGTACTAACATAATTCACAAGGGTAACTCTTAGAAACTGTATATCTATGCTAAAATATTTATTCCCTCAAAGAATCCTGAAGAAATACCAACACTTAAAATGAAAATACTGTACAGTTCAGTTGTGGTAAACATTGTTTGTAGACCTGGGAACCTTAAAAGTTTTCCTTTCTCTTCTTTCCCTTGCTTTTCTTTCAGTAGAAAATGTGCATCAGATGTTTATGTTTAATTGGTTTACAGACTGTCTGTGGACTCTTTTCCTGTCAAATTACCAGGTAATGTCCTTTCACTTAGCAGCTACTTCATGTGCCTGTAAATGTAGTTTATTCGTGCACAAATTATTATTGGACTTGAGTTTTAAGTTAATGATGACTCTTTGGAAGTAGGAAAATGCTTGATGGAGTCTAGAATTTTAAGGGAATACACTATGGCTATGAACTTTAAGAGAAACTGTATGTATGCATTTATGCAATGTATTTTAACATCGGTATATTATTTAGAGGAAATGAATGTCACCTAAGTGTTTGACTTTTAGTAGTTATTTTTCAAACGGCATTTAGAAGAACTCAGATTTGAGGGTGCAAAACTGGTCTTCTAAAAGTAGGACTAAACTTTCAGTTTAGTAAAATACCTCCTTACTGGTTTTAATATCACCTTTGTAATGGCTTCTACCACAGTAAATGGAAATGAAGTATGCTTGTTAATTTGAAGTCATTGGCTTTTCACATTCATCAGCCAGAGTCAATTGGCAACACTAGGGTAATACTTCGAAAGAGACTCCAATTGCAGGCATTTTAGACATTACAAAGAAGAAAGTTATCCCTCCATGCAGTCACGTTGGAGTTATTTATAACCATTTAAACCAGGTTGGTGGTTTTTTTCTTAATTGTTTTGTCTGGTTGTGCAAAAATTGGAGCTGTGCACAGCTATGATGCTACCGGAAAAGAGGGGAAGGCAAGTGAGATCTGAAGATAGTAAACTAGGAGAGCAAGTGAGATCTGAGGATGATGGACTCCCTAACAACCCCTTTTCTTAATCTTTGCTGTGACAAAGATGTGGGGCTAATGGAATTTTACATTTCCTGCTGGTAATTTCCCTGGAAAGCAATCTGTCAAGGGATAACCGCTTTCAAAGCTCCCGCAGTTCGCGCTGCCGTTCCGGCAGGGCAACATCCGTTTCCAGCAAAGGCACTTCCAAAACGACTGACATGTAAAGCAGATCGTGTTTTCCCCTCTGTTGTTGAATGCTGGACGTGGCTTTCCTCCCCTCCCCCCATCACCCCTTGACCCCTCTGCTCCCTAAAGGCCTCCTCGAGCACGAGCTCCCCCTCCCGGGGCTACGTGGCCCCGGGCACTGAGCCTTGGAGCCCCCTTCCCCACACCCACCTTGGCTCCGCCTTTCTGCGGGCCCGCGCGCGCGGGCGCGTCCGCTCCTGCGCGTCCTCGCCGGCCTTTTCCCTCCATTGCATCGTAACTGGGGCTCCGCGAGGGGGCGGAGTGGGGTGTGGCGGGCGCGCGCTCGGGCGGCTCCTGCGCGTTCCCGCCGAGGCGGCGGGAGCGGCAGAGACAGCGGTGGCTGGAGTCCCGCTGCCGACTCTCACATCCGGGTTCTGGCCGTGACCCAGCCGCGGCCGCCGCGGAGATGTGACCCGGCAGTACGGCAAACATGGCGGAGGTAAGGGAGCGAGCTCCCCCTCCCCGTCCCGGAGCCGGGTGCCCCCGGGCTCTGGCCGGGGGGGAGTGGAGTGGGCCTGGCCAGGAGAGGCCCGGCCCTGCCGGCGCCGCTGCCCACCTGTTGTCCGCCGGGCCGTGCTCAGGCGGGAGCTTCGCTCGGAACTTAGTTGGGACGGGTCCAGGTCCGGGGGAAGCGGAGGCGTAGTTGGACTTGGGGGGCACTTGGCAGGGCTGGGTGCTGCGTCGTCGTGGGGTGGGGTGCGGTGGGGCGGCGGGGGGGGGCCGCCTTCCGTGGCGTAACTTCGCTGGGCGGTGGTCGGGGCCGAGGGAGGACCCAGCGCTCTCCTCGAGAAGTTTCTTCCTTCCCCGGCCGGGATGCTGTTGCGCCCTTCGGCGGCACCCCAGCCGCGCGCCGCTGACACCGCGTCCGCCGGGGAGCACCTGAGGCTGCGCGGCCGGAGACCCCTCGGAGCTCTGCCGCCGCCCTCCAGGCCGGCCGCGGGGGCCTTCCGCGCGTCCAGCCGCCCGGCTCTGCCTCCAGGCCCCCCGCCGCCCTTCACCCACTGCCCCGACGAGCTTTTTTTTTTTTTTTCTCCTTCTTCCAAATCAACGCTTCCTATTACACTGGCTTACATTTTCCCTTTCCTGAAGAAAGAATTTCGTGGGTTTTCCAAACTCACTTCATGCCCCCCCTTTTCTTTGGGGGGGGTGGATATGATCTTGGTGTGGAGCCAAAGGGTCCTGCTCACGTTAGGCAGTCTCTCTGCCACTGAGCCACAGCCCCCAGCCCTCCCCCCTCATTTTCTGGTAAACAAGTTCCCAAAGCCCCTTCCTTCTATGGTAGATCTTGTATATATTTGGCCCTCAAAATTTGGTGGGCAAACAACCACTGTTGGTTTATGATTAAGTAGAAGTTACTACATGTAATTTGGTAATTTCGGTTTTGCTTCTGGTTAAAGCCTTCGACCGGCAGTCTAGTGGAGTTTGTTTACCTTTTTTTCTTGTCTGTGAAAGAATTTCGTTATTCTTTATTCCTGGAGTTCGAATTGATGTATTTGGAATTTTCTGTCTCCTTTGAGATAAGCCACTCATAAATGTTGTTTTAATAGCGCATTACTTTTGTAGAGTCCACGGCTCCATGATTTCATGATTCTAAAAGAACCTAAAAGTCGATTCAGGAAGTATATTTTAATACCTAGCCTTCCTCCCACCCCCACCCCATTTTCAACTCCTTTATTTGCTAATTGAAGTCAATGGTGGATACTTTTTTCGGTGCCATAATACCATTTTTAAACCTTGTAATAAATACAGAAACGTGGTTAGATAATGCAGGCCAAATGGAAAGACTTAGCTAAAGGTTTTCTAGAGTCGGTCTCAGTACGTTGCTTCTGCTTCTTTTAGGGCAGCTGGCTTTATGTTTGTGTCCTGGTGAATTTGCTACTCAAGTAGGGAAAAATTTTACTGCAGCTGAAATGTTCGTTGCCAGTATTCTTTTAAAAATTTAATGCTAAATTCTCTTGTTTATTTTTTTCTTCAATTATTTAAGGTTAAATAATCATATGTCAAGGTAGGAAGTTAGAGAACAGTACCATTTGACTTCACTGTGACTAGACTTTAGTATACTGAAAATTTTTTTTTGTGAGGATCTTATTAATAACTGGATGTACAATTAAGTCTTCAGTGGACCCCCTTTCAGTGAATACTCATTAGATAGGCATATATATGCATACACAAATATAAAATATGGTGTTACATATGCAGTATATATATTGTGCTGCTCACAGTGGCTTGAACTTCAGAGTGTGTACTCTTGAAGGCAAGAGGTTAAGTTTTTAAAACTTCACTGCCCAGTGAAAATTAAAATTAAAAATATTTCCTCATGTAATTGCTGAAGTAATTGGGGTGGTTTTTAAGATAAGTGACTTAAAAATAGATGGAGAAATGCTTGGTTTAAGACTGCTTACAGTACTTGATAAAGCTGAGGGGAAATTGAAGGTTATCGAAGAATGTCTCCATACAAATATATATACTTTGGGTTTTTTGTTTTTTGTTTTTGTTTTGGCCAGTCCTGGGTTTGAGCCCAGAGCCTGAGCACTGTCCTTGGGTTTTCTCAAGGCCAGAGATCTATGACTTGAGCCACATCACCAGTTCTGGCTTTTTTTCCCTCCTATGTATGTGGTACCAAAGAATTGAACCCCTGTCTTTGTGCATGCTAGGCAAGCACTTCTACGGCTCAGCCAAACTCCTGGCCCACTTTTGGGGTTTTTGTTTCCTACTGAAGAATGACTCTGACCTTTTTGATTTTAGGATACAAATTGCTTTAGATGTAATAAGAATATATACATTGTTCTTACTTGATCTGGTCCTCTGAATAAATTGGCATTTAATGGCTCCTCCTTTGTGAAAACACTAAAAACAGTGTGTTAAAAGAACATATTTCCTTAATACTTTTTGGTAATATTTCTTACTGCTTATTCCTTAAGATTATTTCCCAGCCTCCTAGAAAAAGGCTTTACTGCTCACACTCAAAGGATGGGACTACAGGTTACTCACACTTCTAGAAAGAGAAAAAAGAACAGGAAGAAGAAATAGTTGATCCTTTGGGTTTGTAAGGAATGTGATATAGAGACCATTGGGAAAGAATGATTTGTCATTTATTTCAGGGTTTGTAACATATAAAGTACTAACTTCTCAAGGAAAACAAAAAGCCATACACCAGTGCAAGGCTTGTCTTTTTCCTTAAGCCACATTTCTGTAATATAAAGAGAAAACATTTTAACAGATTCATTTAGTATATTACTGTTAAGTACATTATTATTTCCAAAACTGATGCATAATTTTTTTTTCACTGTCACATCTATCCATCCTTTCCTCTGAAAAACAGTTCCTTGCTTAACATTAATGTACTTGGATTTTATTTTTTAAGCAAGTAAGATTGTGGGGTTTTTTTTTTTTCCCCTCACAATCTTGTTTCACTGCAATGGATGTAAGCTTTAAATCTGTATATGATGGTTAATTTCTTAGGTATTTTTATTTCAGAGCTATTGAGGTTTTATCCAAAGTAGTAAAGAACTTCAGTGTTGCTTGAGGATCTTTAAAAGTTTAATTTGGCAAGAGTAAGAGTCAAAGTACTTGATAACCTTGCCGAAGAAGGTTGGGTGGAAGGAATAAAGAAGTAAATCACTTGCTGGGAGTTCAGCCTAGTGGTAGAGTGCTTGCCTAGCATGCATGAAAACCTGGGTTTAATGCTTCTGGTACCACATACATAGAAAAAAGCCAGAAGTGACACTGCTGCTCAAGTGGCAGAGCTCTAGCCTTGACAAAAACCCAAGGACAGTGCTCAGGCCCTGAGTTCAAGCCCTAGGACTGGCAGGAAAAAAAAAAAGTAAATTACTGTCTAGTAAATGAAACTACTCAAATAATTTAAAAAAATACTTCTATGTAAGCTTAAGTATGTCTTTCAGAGAAGTGAACAACTATAGTACTGAGAATGTGGCTTAGTGGTAGAGTTTTTGCCTAGCCTTGGGTTCAGTTCCTCAGTACCAGAAGAACAGAAAAAGCTGGTAATGGCGATATGGCTCAAGTGAGAGTGCTAACCTTCAGCCTAGAGAGACTTAGGGACAGAGCCCAGGCCCTTAGTTCAAGCCCCAGGATTGCCAACAACAACAATGAAAGTGAACAGCTATATAGGAATTCTGTGCTTGATATATGCCAAACAAGTCCTTGCATATTTTCTTTTAAAGCCATATATGGATGGATGAATAGGTAGTAAATATGTAGATATTCAGCCTTGTCCATTTAGTTGTGCTTGGAGCAATTCATAATAAAAGTAGAGAACTTAGATCTTAAACTAAATTGAGCTAAACTTCAAAATTTTAAAGTCTTTTCATCATAGAGAAAATGAAACTGCTTACAGAAGTAGTACAGTTTGTTGTTAGTCTCTGTCACAATTGAGACTGGAATTCAGGTTTCTGAATGTCTTGTTGTATTTTCCACTGTTACTGTAGTCAGTCTGCTAGTTTTAATTTGACACATTCCCAAGACTAATATTGCTAATAATAATACACACTTAAGTGACATAATTTTGTAAGGGTTAGTGTACTGGCAAACTTTTGTCATAGCACTCCTGGTACTTTCATCCTGGATTACTGTCCCTAACTCCTAACCTCTGTATTCTTGTCTCCATTGCTGTATGAATCTGATTTAATCTCTGCATTCCTAAGGACATGATGCTAGTTACAGTTAAATAGTGATGGAATTGGCTTGAAAGGAACATTGTTATATTTGTGTTAGAAATAATCTTTTCTCTGGGATGAAAGGGTCTGAGGATTTCGTTGTTTTTTTTGCTAATAATGGTAATAGTTTACTTGATTTTCTAGAGTTGAACTTTTATTCTCTCCCACATTACTGGATTTGCCCTTTGTGAAACATGCTACATCATGTTGTATATAAAGAATACTTGAATGTCTTTCAGGCATTGAGTATTGGTTATAACTGCTAGCAACTTTGTCATCTGAAATGTCAATGAATTGGTGAGGATAGAACTCTTTTTTCAGTTGGTTTAGCCTCATTACACTTTACATATGTCTGTTTAGTATTGTTTGCCATCTCAGATACAACAAATATGTGTCAAAAAGAAGATAGTAATTTTTCAAAATTTTAGTTTAAAAATAGTATCAGATACTAGACTTTCTTAAAAACTGAAAAAAAATAAGTGGAAAAAAAATAAAAGAAAATTCCACAACACTTACTTTCTTATTTTTTTCCCAGGGGGAAAAAACCCTGCAAATTCAAGCCAGTTTACTTCATGTTCTACACGTTCTCTTACAGAGTGTGGGTGTATTTAGAGTTCTCCCCCAACCCAAACACTTCTGTCTTTTTTAAAACAGATTTATAGTGTCCCACTGCTTTGAATAACTGCATATCATTTCTAACTAGTTAAATTGTGGATTTTAATTTTTTACCTTTTTTGCAATTGTGGTAATGAAGGTATATGTAAAACTTGCTGTGGGTTTTTTTTTTGTTTGTGTTTTTGTTTTTCCTTTTGTTGTTGTTTTTTTGCCAGTCCTGGGCTTGAGCTCAGGGCCTGAGCACTGTCCTTGGACTTTCTCAAGGCTAGAGCTTGACCACTTGAGCCTTAGCACCACTTCTGTTTTGTTCTGTTTTTTTTTTCCCTATGTATGTGGTACTGAGGAATCGAACCCAGGTCTTCATGTATGCTAGGCAAGCACTGTACCACTAGGCCAAATTCCTGGCCCCTTGCTGTGCTTCTTGAAGTGTGACAGTAGTGTCAAGTTGGCAAATGATCTCCAGAATGGATGGAACAACTTATATTTCTACGAGTAACATATGAGTGTACTTTAAAGAAATACTTCCCTCTCAATTTCCCTCTCAATTTCTTTTCTAATTCACTATAGCAATAAAAGGCACATGATCCTGGAGAGTAATTGCTAGATAAAGATACTAGTTTCTAAAGAGACATAGATAATTTGAATTCATATTTTAAACATGTTTTGAACTGATAAAAAATTTCAGAAAGAGAAAGTAATAAGAGGAAGAAGGAAGAGGAGAAAAAAATGTACTTAGTATCTCTGGAACATATAGAAGGAATCTTGAGAAAAACAATGTTATGGATTGTTAAGAGCTGCCTTTATCATTACCATGGAACCTTGATCTGTTGCCTTTATATTCCTGGGTTACCAGTCTATAAAATGGAGTACATGGGCGTAGGTATTGTTAGCAGATTTATGGTTATTGCCAAGAAAGTATGTATTTAAAATATATATAGGTATATACATGTAAGTCACTTCTGCTATTCTCTTTTATATCTAAATAAATCTGTCTTCATTCTGCACTGAAACCCCTTATATTGTGATCCTGAACTCACATTCTTCTAAAAAGATATTTTATTTCTATGAAGTCATGTTCAGAGTTTGAATTATTATCAAATGCCTGTTTTTAACCACTCACCTGATTTATTTGAATATAATCAACTTGAAAAAACTAATTTCATTCTTACCTTGTAAACTGATAGATTTAAATTTTGTTTGGATATAAAATACTACAATGTGTTGATACTAAATGTATCTGTAGAAACACCATCCCTAATTCCTCTCCCCCTGGGCTAATCTAATTATACTGACCTTCAGTCAGATCATAGTCTTGAAACCTTCCAGTTTGATAGTTGTTAACTTTGGGCTTTGTTCTATTGTAGCTTGTAATTGCAAATGCTATCAGTTTTACATGTGATAACTTAATGAATAAATGAATCTTTTCATAAATTTAAAGTGATAATTATCACTAAATTATTAGTCAGTATATTATTTATTATTATTTAGTGTTAGTTAATCTTCCTTTTTTCTTCTCCTGGTGGTATTGGTGTTTGAACTCAAAGCCTTACACTTGCTAAGCAAGTGCTCTATAGCTTGAACCACACCTCCAGCCCATTTTGCATTATTTTTTTTTCAAACAGGGTGTTATTTTTGTTTTTTTGTTTGCTTGTTTGTGTTTTTTTTGGGGGGGTTGGCTTGGGTGGTTGGAGGTCCTGGGGCTTTAACTCGGGGCATGGATGCTTTTCCTGAGCTTTTGTGCACAAAGTTCTTCTAAGTAGCACTTGAGCCACAGCTCCGCCTCTGGCTTTTTGGGTGTTTAATTGGAAATAAGAGTCTCACCAGCTTTTCTGTCTGGGCTGGCTTGAAACTATGATCCTCAGATCTCAGCCTCCTGAGTAGTTAGGGTTACAAGCATGAGACACCAGTGCCCCGCTGGTTTTTGTTTTTGTTTTTGTTGCCAAGTTGGTCTCAGAATACAGTCTTCCTATTTGTGCCTCCTATGTAACTGGCACATGCACTATGCCTGATTGATTAAGCATCTTTTGAGCTTTTATTGAATTCCTATTAGAGGAATTTATGACTGAAGATGGCTTCTTAGTTAACTGAATTAAGATATTAAATGCCACCAAAATCACAGTTATTAAATAAACTGCCACCAATTTTATGTTTAAATTTTCCAGTTGCTTATGCTCAGATTTACAAGAGATACAGTAGTACAGTGGAGAAAACATAATTAGTGGTTATCTACAACCTTCCTCATAACGTAACCTTTCTCTACTTTTGAATGTTTGCTAATTCTTTGATGGCTTAAACATTTGTTGTTTGGCTAATATAGTACCTAAGTAATATTTTAATTCTTTTTTCTTTTATATTTTATAACACAATTTTTACTTAAAATGTCTAGTTTCAACTTCCTTTTTCATAATTTATCTAAGCCATAGTTTCCTTTTAGCAAACTTTGTGCGTTGTTCGCATTGATAGAAAAATCTGTTTCAGAAAATTGCATAGCCTGAGTTCCTACTTAATCTGCATGTTTTGAGATCTTCCTTCGCACCACCTAATTCAAGTTCCTAATCTGGGGCTTGAATTTAAACAGTCTTGCTTGGCTTTTGGCTTTTTCACTCATTACTGGCACTGTACAACTTGAGTCACAGCTCCACTTCCAGAGGCCATCTGAATCAATTTCATGTTATTGTCTTTGTAGATGCAGAAGTACTTAAGATTTTTCCATCTTTTAAAGATAATGGAAGGGAGATGATGTGGGAAGTTTTTGTTTGTGTTCGATAATGTAGACATTAAAACTTGTTACAGTTTTTAATGTCATAGTAGTCATTGAATAGATCCTGTGTAGTTTGTGAAGATATACTGTATAGAAATGCTAATTTGTCTCTTTTCTCCTCTCCTCAGCCATCTGTTGAGTCTTCAAGTCCAGGTAAGTATTTTTTCTATATATTTTAAATCTCTGTTTGACTAACATTTGTCCTATTAGTTGCACATAAAAGCTAGAGGAGTTAGACTATCATCTGACTTGCTTTTCTTCTGAATGCTTCTTTTCTCTGGGGAAAAAGAAATGGATGAAATGTTTGACTGCCCATGAAAGTACAGGTGAGGCTGCTTTGAGGTTGTCCTCATGACTATTTTTGGATTCTTTCTGTCCCCCCTCCCTCTCTCCCTCTCTCTCCCCCCCCTCTCTCTCTCTCTCTCTCTCTCTCTCTCTCCCTCTCTCCCTCTCTCCCTCTCTCCCTCTCTCCCTCTCTCCCTCTCTCCCTCTCTCCCTCTCTCCCTCTCTCCCTGTTCCCCACCTCTCTCCCCCTCTCCCTCTCTCTTATTTTCACAAATTAACTTATATGTTTCATCTGATTTTAACTTGCTGCTTGATTTTGAAGCATGTAAGAATAGTGTAGAAATAGTTGGCTTGTGTAGGAAATTCAAAATGTTTTATTTGTGAAAAATATTGTTAATGTATTTACTGAGGGACAAAATAAAGTAAGCAAATTATTTAAAAGTAATTAGTGTTGTAAATTAATAAAGTTACTATTAGAATTTAATAGTGTTTCCTGACCTAACATCTCAGATTTGTATATCCTTCCCCAAACATGATCCTTTTACTTGGAGAAGTTGCAAACTTGTAGTATTTGGACCATTCTGGGCCACAAAATAATGTAGAACGTTTTGTATAAAATTTAGATATAAACTTCCCATTTGGTAGTACTTGTAGTAATTGGATGTAATGGGAACAAAGTAGTTTATTTGCCTGTTTCCAGAAACTTTCCAAGAGTAGAGCAACATCTCTATATACTTGCATAGAGGTTGAGAATTTAAGTATAGTAGAGAATTTTAGTATATTAAGAGGTTAGGAATTTATGTATAATTGCAGGAAACAAAAATTCTGTCTATGATATATAGGGCTAAAAACAACTTAGAAACGTGTGGCAGGAGAGCGCTCAAGCATTGTAATTTTTTTAATCTCATATATTGAATATTCAAGTATACATTCCACATTGCTGCATTTTGAGTTATTGGAGCAATCTGTGTTTCAAATTTTATAGAAAACAAATTTAATGCTTAACATGAACCCCCCCCCCACCTCCTTTTTTTTTTTTTTTTTTGCCAGTCCTGGGCTTGAGCACAGGGCCTAACCACTGTTCTTGGGATTTTTCAAGGCTAGGGCTCTGCTACTTGAGCCTCAGCACTACTTCTGGCTTTTTTTCTATGTATGTGGTACTGAGAAATCAAACCCAGGTCTTCATGCATGCTGGGTAAGCACTCTTCCACTAGGCCAAACTCCAGGCCCACATGAACCCTTTTTTAATAGTACAGGGCCACTTTCCTAAATACAAATAGAATTGTGCTCTGTTGAGGTTGAACTAAATTATTTCCAGACCCCTTTAAAAAAAAAATCTAGGTCTGCTAAGCATCAGTGATTCACACCTGTAATCGTAGCTACTCAAGAGGCTGAGATCTGAGGATTGCAGCAGTTCAAAGCCAGGGCAAGCAGGAAAGCTTATGAGTCTCTTATCTCTCATTAATCACCAAAAAGCCAGAAGTGAAGCTGTGGCTCAACTGGGAGAGCACTAGCCTGGAGCAAAAAAGCTTGGACAGTGCCCAGGCTGTAGTGAAGCCCTAGGACCAGCACCCTCCCCCCCCCCCCCAAAAAAAAATCCCTCGGTGTTCACTTTACACTAATTTTTTTAAACTTCTGATTTGTATGTTCTGGGTGGTTGATGTTGGAAGTGATCTAACCTCAAATAAGTGTTACAGCACTTACTGTTTTTAAGATATAGAATTGTTTTTAGTAATTTTTTAAAATTTCACATACAGGAATCATTTTGATTTTTTAAGTTTTATTTGTTCATATATTGCAAATAGACTTCATTTAGATATTTTTATGAATTTTTGAATCATTTGTCAGCAACTGTATAAAATTAATTATTCCAAGAATGATAACAAATGGCTTTCTTAGCTGCTGGAAGAATAATGGAGTTTGAAGAATACAAATGTTTTTAGTAGTCTTTACTTATTGAATATTTATAGTATAACTGGGTTTGGTTGGTTGGTTGTTTTTTCAAGGGGGGAGGTCCAGGGGCTTGAACTCAGCCTGGGCACTGTCCCTGAGCCTCTTTGTGCTTAAGGCTAACACTCTACCACTTAAGCCATATCACCTCTTCTGACTTTTCCTGAATAGTTTATTGGAGATGAGAGTCTCTTGGACTTTTCTACCCCTCTGCCCCAGCTGGATTGGAACTGTGGTCCTCAGATCTCAGCCTCTTAAGTAGCAGGATTACAGGTGTGAGCCACCCACCAGCACCCAGCCTTTTTTTGTTGTTGTTTAAGATTGTTTTCAGGCTGAGAAACATATTTTGAGTTGGCTTTTGTTGTACTGAACTTCTGCTCAAAGTAATATTTTTCACATAACTAATACTGGTTGTAAGTAATCGTAAAAATTGTGGAAAATTAGTTACTCTGGCTTTATGTAAAAATAATTTTGGTGCACTTGTGAAAGGCTTTGCCCTTGTAAATGTATATTTTGGAAACAATGCTAGTAATAATAGTTATGGGATGAGTTGTTTATCTGTGAACTTCAGCAGAACAAAACTGTAGCCATTAGGTTAGGGGATTAAGAGGAGGGAAGAAAAATTTAAAAGTCATTAAATGAGTGAACAGATATATTGAAAGTAAATTTATTTTTAAGTCTTTAAAAAGATAGAATGCATTTTAGTAATCTTACACAAGGATGGAAATTTGCAACAAAGTAGTGGTCTTTGCTTTAATTCTGAAGGAAAATATTTATACAACGTACTAAAGTCTTTACCTTTAAAATTTTATTATTGTGACTCTCCCCTAGGAAACAGCCTAGCTAACAAAGGGCCTGGCAGTTGACAGAAACTAATAGATAATGAAATAAGAAAAAAAAAATGTTGAAAGTTTATAGAAAAAATGTATGGCAAAGAAATTAGAATAAGAAGAGAGATGTTAAATTATACTTAGATAGTGAATGTTGTTGGGGAATAAAGTGAATGTTCCCCTCTCTTCTTCTTTTACCCCTGAGGCTTGAACTCAGAGCCTTGTACTTTTACTTGGCTTTTTCTTCTCATGGCTAGAGCTGTACCACTTAAGCCCACACCTCCACTTCAGCTTTTTGTGCTGGTTAGACATGAGTCTCCCAGATCTGTGTATCCTGACTGACTTTGAACCTCGGATCCTCAGATCTCAATCTTCCGAATAGCTAAGATTACAGGTGTGAGTTGCTGCTGCCTGGCTTTAAATGGCAAGCCTTTAAATATATTGTCTTTGTGAATACTGACAAAAAAATGAAGGATTTCAGGTAGGTGAATAATATTATATATGAAGCTATGTTCTCAAAAGCCTGATTTTTTTTAATTGATGAAGAGTATAATGGTAAGGACCAGGAGATTGTAGCCTAGTGCAAGAAATCACAGCTACTTGGAAGGCAGAAATTGGAGAATTGTAGTTTAAGACTAACCTGGGTAATCAGTCAGCAACATCTTATCTCAGACTTCTAGGCAGACTGGGTGATACATATCTGTAATCCCAACTACAAAGTAGGGGTTAGAAGGATTTCAATCCCAGGCAAAAAAAAATGAGACTATCACTGAAAACTTACCTGCAATATGCTGGCCTTATTCTTAGATTTATTACATGAAGTTTTAATTCTGTGCACTCAATATGCAGCTCAGTGATGTGAAGAAGCTCTCATTTGGTCTCCCTTTATTATCAGTTGTGTTTATATCATGGTGATTTGGCTGAATTGTGGTTTGCTGAGTGTTTGCCTACCCTTAGTTTTGTGAAAATATGTCTCCCAAAAAGCAAATGGTGTCCCAACTGCAAGTTAAAATTAAAGAGTAAAAAGTAAAAGACAAAGGGTTGACATTTGTTGGGAAGTGGTATTACCTTAGTTGTATAGCATTATGGGGAGAAGGAAAATGAATTCTGCACTCCATTACTGGTCTCTGCATTGGTAGTTTTTCCTCAGTAATATTCTCCTTGGAACTATGTGCATACAAATATCCTGTGTCTACTGTGAAGCAAGAGGTTAAAGCAGGTGTTGTCTAAGTGGTAGAGTACTTGCTAGCAAATACAACCTGAATTTAGACTTCAGTAATACAAAAGGAAAAAAGATTACATTAAATAGGAATTAATCATAATTACTTTTGGTAATATCTGTCTGTGTTTATTAGGAATTGTATATTAAGCCAGGTGCTAGTGGTTCATACCTATAATCCCAGCTACTTAGGAGACTGAGATCTGAGGATCACAGTTAAGAGCCATATCAGGCAGGACTGTCCATCAGAGTCTTATCCCCAGTTAATCACCAAAAGCAAAAAAGTGTAGTGGTAGAGCACTACACTTGAGGGAAAAAAAAAAAAAAACCCTCAGTGACAGTCCTGAATCAAGCCCCAAGACCACCACCAACAAAAAAGAATTGGATATGAAAAGAGGGTATGAAGTTTTGAGGGGGAAGGGATATCTTTGCCTACAAGGGAGAAGAAAAGTATATAGCATCACTCTTAATATTAATTACTGATTGCTTAGTGTCCCAGAAGATTTTGGGGTTTGACAGGTTTTTGGGTTTTGTAGCTATTGGAATTAAACCCAGATCCACCATCTTACCACATCGATAGGCACTAAGTTTCAGACATAATCTCCCTTGAAAACACAGATGTAGGAGCCAGGAGCGTGGCCCAGTGGTAGATTGCTTGCCTAGCATACACAAAAACCTGAGTTCGATTACTCAGTACCACACATACAGAAAAAGCCAGAAGTGGTGCTGTGGCTCAAGTGGCAGAGCACTAGCCTTGAGCAAAAAGTGTCCAAGGACCCCATGCCCTGAGTTCAAGCACCAGCACTGGCAAAAAAAAGGGGGGGAGGGAAAGAAAACACAGATCTACATAATTAATACTAAAAATATACCCTAATTAGTGCTATTCAAATTGTGCTCCTACAGAACCCTATTTAGTCCTTCAGCCAAGACTAGGATAACCTATGGAATTATGCCAGCTTCTAACTTTAGACATTGTGCTTTTCTAAATACTTTAGTAAATCATGTTAAACTTCATTATTAATTTTATTTTACTGTAATCCAGTATAAAAAGCCCTAAATTGGGAGTTGTATAGTGTCAGTTTTATGCTTCCCAAAGAATATAGCATTTTTAATACTTTGCCACCTGGCCTACGTTACAATTCACTCATCTTAGTAAACTGAGACCCTCCTTAAGTTTTCTTTGAGGTAGGATACTAACAGAACTTACAGAAGTTGACCCAGAATTCAGATTCCTTCTTTGATGCCTACTACTGGTCCAGTGAGTTTAAAGATTGTAGTTAAACTCTATAAATCTTACTGCAACTTGTGTAGTGTTAGAGCTTGAAATTTGCTATGAGTTTGCTAGACAAGTACTCTGTCCTTTGAGTCATAGCCCCGGGTTTATAGTATTTTTCACTTTTTTATCTAGATTAGCCTTGGACACTGATTCTCTTGAGTAGCTGGTCTAAAATTGTACACACCATATATGGGTTTGTTTTGAGATGGGGTCTTTTTGACATTTATGTCTTGACTGGCCTCATACCATGATCCTATAGTCTCTGCTTCTAAGTAGCTGACATTATTGGCATGGATCACCATACCTGGCTATTTTTTTCCTTAAATAAGGTAACAGTACCTACTTCCTACAGTTATTTGGAGATTTAAAAAATGTATATGAAGTGTTTGATCATAGTTTTTGGCATATAGTAAGCAAATTATGGTTCCTATCCTGAAAACTATGGAAGATGGCTGAAGAAATATGAGCCATTGGTTTTCCTTTATCCTGGGTTCTGAAAAGAAAAGACAACAAAAAAACTCCTAGTATCTCTGTTTTCCTTACTGGTTTGTATACATAGAAAAGAGTGAAAGGATTAGTACATCTGTTCATAGAGCCTTCAACTCTTTGTCAGTGTTAAATAACTCATGTGTTAGTATTGCTTTTGTAAACGTGTTTAGGTTTGACATTACTCAAATGTGGAAATGGTTTACTAAATATATATTCTCAGCTTTTACATTTCAGTATTACAAAGACTGATTATGAGTCTGACAGTGTTTCCAATCACCAAATAAAAATGGATTGGTTTATCAGTTAGCTTTTTTTAAATGCCATATACCCATAGAATATTTGAATGTCTTTGTTTTTGCAAAAAAAATTAATAGCCACATTATTTAACAACAGGGATACCTTCTGAGAAATATTTCATTGGGTGACTGTATAATCATCATAGAGTAAGCTATAGTTCTTCAAATGAGTGGTTTTTGAGTGATGATGTATAGTGTCAAGAATTTTAAAAAGCAAAAAATAGTATATACTGTGCATAGCTTTTTCCTGCTACTTTTTTTACTTAAACTAGACTCAAAAATAATGCATATGCACTAAATATTAATAAGATACACTTAATTTGGTTTACCCTACTTTTTAAAATATTCTTTACCAGGAGGTTCAGCAACATCAGATGACCATGAATTTGATCCATCAGCTGACATGCTGGTTCATGATTTTGATGATGAACGAACATTAGAAGAGGAAGAAATGATGGAAGGAGAAACAAACTTCAGTTCTGAAATAGAGGATCTTGCAAGGGTAAATAATACTAAGAGCTAGGGATGAAGTGGTTAATTGCTTTCTCATGGAATGAGGAAACATTCAAAATTTTGGTTATCTGTTGGGGGGGGAGATTGTGTAGTACATAGTGAAAGTTCAATGTGATCACAGTTGGGATGTTTAAGGCGTTTAAAAAATAGCTTAAGTGTGTGAAGTAATACTGTTCAATGGTGACTTTGTCAGACATCACAGGCCTGTACTATCAAAATGGACTCTATAATTGGGTTCTAAGCTTCCTCATACTCTCCTTTTATTTACTCAGTTTCACAATATTAAGGATTATCATTTTTCTCATTTTCACGACATAAAATATTCTAGACCGTGCCTGTTTCTCTTGATGGTAATCTCTTATGTTTCATCTTTATGAACATTGTTTTACCTACTTTCTTGCTCTCCTTTTTTCTGTTCTTTAACTTCGATTTTAGAGTATACTCAACTATCCTGTTTTCAGTTTTTCATTTTCAGTGTCCTTTGCAGACTCTCCTCGATTGAGGCTTAAATGTTTATATTTTCCAATTCTTGTTTTCCACCTTGATTGGACTAACTGTAAACTGTTGCATCTTTCTATAGATAAAAAACTCTCAAAATGGAATATTAGGTCAGTTGCGTCAGAATCATCCATGGACTTACTTTTAAAAAGTAGAATCTTGTGAGGGTTGGGGGTGTGGGGGAGGGAAATGGGGACCAAGACATGTGAAAGGGTATCAATGTATGTGAATTAATGCACCTTCTATCTGGCAAATATCATGTAACCCTTCTATTAATTACAGTAAAAAGTATATGAAAGAAAGTAGAATCTTGAGGGGCAGGAGTTAGGGGAGGGAAATGGAGACCAAGACATGAGAAAGAGTATCAATATTTGTGAAGTAATGCACCCTCTATCTAGTGAATATAATGTAACCTTCTATTAATTACAATAAAAAATATGAAAAAAAGATATAAAAAGACATGAAAAAAAAGTAGAATTTTCTTTCCTAGAGCATATAAATCCAGAACCTTTGGGGGGGGGATGGAGTCCAAATCTGTATTTGCGTTAAGCAAGTTTAAATTGCATGCACATCAAATTTAGTTTATATGATCTGTTTTCATGTCTGTATTCTCAGTTTTTCCTTACTTTTTGTTTCTTAAACTATTCTCATATTTTGTTTATCCTATTTGACATTTCTGCTTGGATAGTTCAACAGGTATGTTTATATTTTAAACATCCAAAACAACTATTAATTGCTGTCTGTTACTACTGCTCTTTCCCTGTGTTCTCTGAGGTAGCACTACTATTTATATTATTGACTAAGACTGAAACAAGGGTGTCATTTTCCTTCATTCTCAATATCCAATTTCTTCTTATCTGTCTGAAAATACCTCTAATCAGACTTGGTTCATCTCTGCCTAGGCTGCCATTATTTTTATTGTAGACTGTTAGGTCTACTGGCTTCTTCCCAGTTTCACTATTGCCTCTTACTATCTTGCCTTCAGCCTGTTTCTACCTACAGCCATGATGGGGAAATAGAAGCCAATTTATTTTTAACTTCTAGGTTTCTTACTATTCCTAAAGAAAACCCTAACTCCTTAATTTATCTTCAAGGCCCTCTGCATAATATGACCTCTCATCCATGTGTCACAGTACACCACCACCGCACTAGGTGCTTCTATTGGATTACCTTGTTTCTTCCTGCTTCTTTGCCTGCTTAATGTATACTTTCTGGTATGTGCTACCCATGGCTAGCTTTCTGGGTTTTGTGTTGCCCTTTAAAATGGACTTCTCTGTCTCCCAGTGATTTTACTTGGTTATGTTTTCATTTGTATCATATTTAATTGATCTATATATGTATCGTGTGTTTAATTTTACCTAAACAATTTCGTATATGTTCGTTTAATTTATGGACTATAGCTTCCATTTGTTTTATGAAGAGAAGGGACCATGACTGTTTTATTCATCAGTATATTTCAAGGTATCTAGCAAAAATAGTCATTCAAGAAAGGTATTTAATGAGAAATGAATGGATAAATAAATCCTATATTCTGAGAAAATTTATTATGTATATGATCTGTACTCCATGATGAAAAGAGCTTTAATAATAGTGCCAGTTTTTAAGGATTTGTAATATGCAATATAGAAAAATGAGTGCTTATATTTTTATAGTAATAATGATTAGTCTATGTTTTAAAAAATTATTTTGGAGCTCAACAGAGTCCCATTGCCATTTAGTCAGAACTTGCCATTTTGCCTGTTTACTGATGAAAGCTAGCATAATTCATAAGCTGGCATAAGTGACTTAATATTTTATTATTTCAAGCAGGACACAGAATTGGTCTTGGTGGTATGTACTAGTTCTAACAAAACATTTTAAAGACGGATTTAATAGTTTGTGAAGTGGTTGCTTCCAGCTATTTGGGACAGGGGAGCATGACTGTGGTTCATGGATAGCCTGGACAAAACCTGTGTGAAGCTGCTCTTTCAAAAACAAGTCAAGCAGAGTGAAACATGCCTCTAATCTTAGCTAACCAGGGGGAAGGAGGGTCCCAGTCCCAGGCTAGCCTGAACAAAGGCTGGCTTTGAACCTTGATCCTTATTTCTAAGCCTTCTGAGTAGCTAGGATTACAGGCATGTGCCACAGAGCCAGGCTTTGTGTACACTATCTTAAAATCAAACTGAAAGCAGAAAGGACTTACCAGTGGTATAGTACTTGAGGTCATAAGTTAAATCCCTGTTGATTGACAGACAGCACATTATTGCTTCATCAGTAATTTGTGGCTCCAGGCCAATGTTGAATTTCTTGTAGTTTTAAACTCCTAGAAACCAAACCAAATTTGTCTTCTTATTTTAATGATAAACAAGATTGTGTGATTCTGATTATTTTCTTGCTTTTGTAGATGCAAACATTAGTTACATTAAAAAGTGTAAGGTATTTTTTTACTTGGCACTTTGGTTTTTAATATAATTGTGGTACTAGTCTTGTCAATTCATTCATAGTTAGTGGTAACAGTATATTTGAATTTCATTGAAAAATGTTGATAGAAGCAACTATATATTGTTATATATAACAATTAACAATAATAGTTACATGCATATATCCTATCAAAAATATTTTAATTTGTAATTTTAATGACTAAATGTTTTAGTAGAATTAGATAAGCTTGTTAGAATTTACTGTGGTAATCATAGAAGGTTGAGCCATCTCACTGAGAAAAGGTAGTTCTTTATTTTTACTTTCTTTTTTTTTGCCTTTGTTTTATTTTTTTATTTTTGTGTTTGTTCTGGGGCATAAACTTAGGGCCTTGCATTCTTGATTGGCTTTTTTACAAGGCTGGTACTCTACCACATCTCTGCTTCCAGATGTTTGCTTGTCAGTTGAATTAAGAGACAATAGTCACGGATCTTTTCTGCTTGGGCTTGGACCAGTATCCTCAGATCTCAGCCCCCTGAGTGGCTGTGATTACAGATGAGAGCCACGAGCTCCCAATGTTTCATTTTTCATAAAAGCACTTTCCAATTCCCTTTTCGCCTTATTTCTGAATCCTTTCTCTAAAAGAAAAACATCTGTAAGAGATTGAGATTTTCTTGGAATATACACTCATCCCAAATTACATAGAGAAAAAATGGAAATTATGAAAAGGAGTTCATGGCTTTAAAGTTTAAGTCAAGCCCCAGTCAGGAGATTGATTACCTTAGGAACCATCTAAAAGTCCAGTCTGGGTGTGCCCCTTAAATCTTCCTACCTGGAAAACAACCTCCTTCCTCTATCCTGGAAAATTTTTTTTTCTTTATTCTGTTCATTTAGTCCAAGGCCTAGGAGGGGTTTCTGGCAGTGATTAAGAGCTGTTGCATGGCTGGAGACAGGCTACATCTGAAGCTAGGCAAGCACTCTACGATTAGGCCAAACTCCTGGCCTAGAAATGTTTTTTGACTAGCTTAGCTTGGAAGGTTGTTAGTCATATGCTCTCTTATTTTCTTGATGAGCTTTTCAAAGGAAGTTCTAGAAATGAGGATCTGTGGGCAAAACCCAGAGTATACAAATCCAAAAAGACTTGATTTGGGCTCTTTTACCAGGGCCATTCTGCTCCCATAACATGCAACCTTTTATCTTAGTTTTGCATCTTCAAGAGATCTTTTATGCCTTTGCATTTCTCCTTAGCCAATGCTCAGAAAAAAAAGGCATACAACCTCTAGAACCGCAGTTTCACATTTGAAATTGTTCAGATAGAGGTAGATGTGTGAGGCTGCAGGCACAAATTGATGAAGTGATATATGGCAGCCCTCACACCTTGTTAGAATGATTCTGACGAATCTGAGAGGTGAGAGGTCATCAGTGTAGACTTACCCACAAACTAGTAGGAGATGGATGAGATGACCCCAAAAGTTGTGAGTGAAGAGATTTGAAAGCAGATTTGAAAAATTTGGTGGTTGAAGAACATGAAAGTCTTTGAGTGTCTTCCGTCCTGACACAGTGGAAGCACGACTCAATCTACACAGTCCTCTCTGTTTTTCTCCTCTCTTCATAAGTATTTATTGGTAACTCATTTTGCTAACAGTAGGTACATGAAGAGCAGTGTGCTCATCCACCAAAGCACTTAACTCCAGTGACAGCTTGGAGCTTGATGCCAGACCTGTTTTATATAAGTGGTTGTTGACTTTGCCTCTTGTCTTCATTTCACTCCAGATATGTTTCTTTTTATCATTATATTTTGTTGTGGGGGTAATGTATAGAGGGGTTACAGTTACATTTATCAGGTAGTTGTTACATTACTTCTCAACCCTTCTCATGGTTTTGTCCCCCTTTTCCTTCCCCCACCCCCCTCCCAGTCACCTTATCTTTTTAAAAATATACATTCTTTTAATCTTCAGCCAGCCTTCCATCAGCTTACATGGATATGATTATCCCTGTTTTTGTCCTATTACTTAGAAAACTTATTCTTTAAGGCATACTCTTACTCTTTATTCCCATAATCTGTTGACTCAGGAGCTTCTGATTTCATACCGCATTAAGATTACGAACACAGCTAAGGTCAGGTTTCAGGGAATGCAGTATAAGTGAGTTCATAATTCAGCTGAACTACTTCATAAACATGTAAATTTAAATTAACATTGTTAAGTTTCTGTTGATTTTTTAGAGCTGTATTTCTAAACCACTTGGAACAGTGTCTAGCACATGGTCACTAAAATAGTGCTTATCGTTTATGTTTTTTTATTCATTAGAATGGTAAGAACAGATCTGACTCAAAGCTATGAAAATCTTCTGCTTGCCCTATAACTTTTGCTTTCTTTTTTTCTATACTGTTGACACATTGTAATATTATGGTTACATTATTTCACACACATTAGTAGAATGTTTCAATTTAAGTTGAAGGGTATTACTCAATATCTAGTAGAATAAACATTGGAGAGGTTTTCTGAAACAGGTGGCTGATAGGTCTTAGTACAGTTATTATTTCTTTTTTGGAAAGAAATAAGGGAGTGGGTGCCAGGAGTAGGGCCTAGTGGTAGAGTGCTTGCCTAGTATGCATGAAAACCTGGATTTGACTCCTTGGTATCACATACACAGAAAAAATCAGAAGTGGTGCTGTGGCACAAGTGGTAGAGCACTAGCCTTGAGAAAGTTCAAGGACAGTGCCCAGGCCCTGAAGTCAAGCCCCAGAACTGGCCAAAAAAAAAAAAAAAGGAAATAAGGGTCTATTTGCTTTATAGGATACCATGATTCTAACATCAAAATTTGGGACTACAAATACATCCATCTGAAATTAGCTCAGTCAAAGAATTTAATGTAAGGGTCACAGATTTCATTAAGGGTAGGACTTAGGGCTACCTTGGGGCTTCAGTGCCAGCTGAATACATTCTGGTTTTTTACATGAATGGCTTTTCTTTTTTTCAGATCTGCTTTTGTCATGTGTTACTAAATCTCCTAGATTGATTGCTCGAGACAATCTATGCCTTCAGTTGCTGTTGTTAAAATTATAGAAACTGTTTGAGTGTCTTGAAGCATATACTCTGTCTGCTACTGTAGAATAAGTAGTATTCTCAAGCACAAATCCATTCTTGGTTACAGTACAGGTGCTGATCTGAGTGTTGTCAACTTGGTTGTTATAACAAAAATAGAAGAGGATATTTCTAGACTGACAGATACTACAGGACTTTGTAATCTGGGACCCAAAAGATCTAGTAAAACATGCAGACTTCTCAGTCTATGATGATAGTGTTGCTATTTATAAGCAAAGAAGATAAGAAAATCACAAGTTGACAGAGTTTCTTCAGGGAAGAGGCTACAGAATAGGCTCAGTTTTTTTTGGGGGGGGGGTACAGAAGAAAAAATACCAAATACCAGGAATTAAAGAGTGCCAAGAAACGCAGGCTTTCCTCTCTTTGAGATTTTACTTCTGAGTTGCTGGGCATATTGGTGCATACCTATAATCTCAGTACTCAGGTAAGAGGATCATGGATTACAAACAATAATTTTTTTTTTGCCCCTCTACCTTGTTTTGCTTTTTTGTCTGACTTTAAAAAATACATTTTTTAATAGAGATATACTGTTTGTACATTTTCATAAGGTATGCTACTGTATTTCATACAGTACACAATAATCAAATCCGGGTAATAAGCAGTTCAATCTCTTTGGCTATTAAATATTTTTCTGCAGTGTTACGGATTGAACCCAGTCATTTTTGTATTAGGAATTTAGTTCTTTTCTAGTCGTTTAGAAGTACAGAGTTTTTTTTAAACCAGTAGTTAACTTACTATGCTACGGAGGAACCAGAATTCTTGCATTGTCGTTTTAGTTGCCCCCTATTAAATTTCCATCCTCTCTCTCCCCAGTCTCTAATGTCTACTATTCCATTCCATTTGTTTAAAACAGAATTCATTATATATGCAACTCACATGAGTGCTATTTGTATTTGTCTGTGTTCAGCTTATTTCACTTGTTCTCCAGTTATATCCATGTTGCTATATATGATGAAAATTCATTCTTTTTAATGGCCAAATGGTGTTTTGTCCATCCATTAATTTGAAGGGCATCTGAATTGATTCCATATTGTGTCTGTTGTGACTAGTACTACAGTGTAAGCATGGGAATGCAAATTATCCTTTTAGTATAAAACTATTTTATACTTTAATATCAAAAGATTCTAAACCTTTGTTGTGTGTATATATATATATGCACACAATCATACACACACACACACACACACACACGTACTAACAGAATTGCTGTATTATGTGGTAGAAGTCTTTATACAGTGATTGTACACTTTCTACCAACAGTGTATAAAGTGTGTGTGTGTGAGATACTTGCTAATACTCAACAAGCACTTTACCATTTGAACCATATCCTCTGCCCTTACATTTATATTTTTGTATCTTTTTAAAAAATTAGCATACATTGATAGTACATGGGAATTTCATTGGGATAATTCCATTTTAAATTTTCCATTTAAATTAATTTTAATAGAAAATGAATTTTAATAGAAAATTAATATTTTCATATACATGTGAAAATAAAATATATAGGATATATAGGACATATATGTAATCTAAAATAAAAAATGTAAACCTATACCATATATACATACATATATGTATATATATTTTTAAATATTTCCATATCTTCTCTAACATCCTTCCTCCCCACTTTCTGCTAATCCTGCCAAAGAATCCCCTTTTTATACTCATGCCCCATCATCAATTTAGGCTTAGATTCCACATACAAGCAAAAAAACACAATATTTAGCTTTTTGAGCTTGGCTTATGTTACACCTGTCTATCTAGTTTCCTGTAAATGCCATGATTTCATTCTCCTTTAGGTCAGAGTAATACTTCATTGTCAGCATATAACACATTTTTTTTTACCTATGCATCAGTTATTTGTGCAAGGCTAATTCCACAGCCTGGGTATTCTAAATAAGTGCTACAGTAAAACAGGTGGTATGCAGATCTCTCTCCCATATATTCATGAACATTGCTTCAGACATAAGCCCAAGATACCAGGATAAGGTCATAAGGTCAATCTAATTTGTTAAGAACCTCATGCTGATTTACATAGTGGTTGCACTATTTTACATTTCCACAAATTCTTTTATAAGGGATTCTTAATTTGCTCGCCAGCATGTGTTGTTTTCTTGCTAGGCAGACACTTTGCCACTAGAGCCATGCCCTTGTTTGATTGCCATTATGACTTGGGTGAGATGGAATCAGTGTGGTTTTGACTTCATGACTAAGAATATTGAACATTTTATTCATATATTTATTACCTATTTTTGTACTTCTAAGTGTACTTTTGAGGATTATGTGTTAAATTCATTAGCCCATTTATTGGATTGTTGTTTTTGGTATCTTAGTTCTTTGTATGTTTTAGATGTTAATCCATTATCAATTGAACAGCTTGGAACTATTTTCTTTTGTTCTGTAGTTTATGTCTTGATTTTGATAATTATTGCTTTTGATGTGCAAAAGCTTTTAATTTCATGCAGTTCAGTTGTCTGTTCTTGCTCTTGCTTCCTCATTTCAGTCTTCTACATGGAGATAACCAATTTTTACAACCCTATTTGTTGAACAGGCTGTCTTTTCTCCAGTGTATATTTTTGGCTCCTTTGTCAAAAAATCAGATGTAAGTCTGTGGTTTTATTTCTGGGTTTTCCGTGACATTACCATTCTTTCTTTGTTAGTATGGTTTTATAATACAATTTGAATTCTGATATTATGTATCTGCTTTTTTTTCTCCTTAGGATTACCTTTGCTATTCAGTCTTTTATGTTTCCATATAATGAGACTTGTATTAAATTTTAGATTGCTTTTTAAAGTGTAGCCATTTTTATATCACTAATCTGTCACTTCATGTTCGTGGGAGATCTTTCCTCCTTCTGGTATTTTTAGCATCTTTTCTGAAGGTTTTATAGTTTAATTTGTTTAGGTCTTTACTGTCCTTAGTTAAGCTTATTTTTCTAGGTATTTTGCCCCCTAAAACTATCATTAATGGAATTATTTTCCTGATTTTTTTTCTCCATCTGGTCTGATCATTGTTCGTATATATGTATGTTAATTTTTATTGTGTTAATGTTGCCTAAAGTGTTTAATCAATCTAGGAGTTATGGTGGAATCATTAGGTAGAATCATATGATAGGAAAATAGAGATGATGTGTCTTTTTTGCCTTATTGCATTGGCTGAGCATAATTTTTTTTAATAGGATCCCACTAATTTTGTCTAGCCTCAAACTCATGCTTCTCCTGCTTCTGCCTCCAAAGTAGCTAAAATTACAGGTATATACCGCTGTGCCTGGCCTATCATCTCTCTCTTCTCTCTTTTTTTTTCCCCCTTGGTCCTGGGGCTCAAACTCTGGGCTTAGCCATTGTCCCTGGCTCCATTTCACTCAAGGCTAGCACTCTACTATATGAGTCACAGTGCCACTTTCAGCTTTTCTATGATAAGTCTTTTCTGGAGATAAGCTTTTCTGGAGATAAGTCTCATGGACTTTACTGTCTTGGCCTGCTTCGAACCACAGTCCTCAGATCTCAGCTTTCTGATTCCCAGAGCCTCTTTGTACTCAAGGCTAGCGCTCTACCACATGAGCAACAGAGCCACTTCTAGCTTTTTCTGAGTGGCTTATTGGAGATAAATCTCACTAAACTTTTCTGTCCAGGCTGGCTTTGAGCCTCAAGCCTGAAATCTCAGACTGGGGTTAGATGCTATCATATTATTATTTTCATTTGTATATCTCTGATTTGTACTGTTGAGCAGAAAAATAAGAAATTTATAAAGTAACAGTGTATTTATGTATATACCCCCCCCATATACACACATACACATCTAACATACTGTTTAAGAAACTAGATAACCAGAGAAATTAGGTTAAAAAAGAAAAAGCCAAAGTGAAATTTTCTGTAACTTTTTTTTTTTTTTTTTTTGCCAGTCCTGGGCTTGGGCCCAGGGTATGAGCACTGTCCTTAGGTTTTCTCAAGGCTAGAGCTCTACCAGTTGAGCCACAGCACCACTTCTGGCTTTTTTCTAGGTATGTGGTACCAAGGAATCGAACCCAGATGCATGCTAGGCACACACTCTACCACTAGGCCAAACTCCAGGCCAAATTTTCTATAACTTTTAAGTAATCTGTTACTTTGAGTAATAAATCTTTCAGTAATGCTTTTTGGGAGAGGCTACTCCAGACAGTATGTCTACTTTAATCAGAATAACCTGATTATTTGTTTTGATTTCTGTACTCCAGCATTTGTCATTTCCTCTGACTTGACTGGCTTTTCTCCATCTTTATCTTCTAATTCATTTCCTCATCAGATCTATACAGTTATAGACCTTTACAGTCTTTTTGTTCCTTTCTTAGTATTGGAAGTATTGCTAGATTTTTGTTTGAGAAGTGAATTTTTATATAATGAGTCATACTTCTTATCTGTGTATCTAAGAAAAATTCTTGATCTGACCATCGATGTCAGACTTTCTAAATACTTTTTCCACAGGGGGATTTCTTTCTATGCAGTTATCATATAGCCATTTGTTTATAAGGGCATATCATTAATTGAAAGCTTAATTGAAGATAATGTTCAGGCTTATTATCTTCCACTAAAAAGGTTGATTTACTGATGTCTTATCCTCAACTTGTGAGCTGGTTCTAAGGTAGTCACATATTGTAGCAGTAGAACTCTCTGGAACTGCTTAAAATGCAGATTCCCAACCTTCCCAACTTAAAACCTTTTAGATTAAAAACTTAACTTGAGGCTGAGTACTCTGTTTTAGTAAGCCTTTAGGCTGATTTTAATACTCTTGAAGATAGATAAGCAATATAAAAGGCCTAAGGGCAGTTATTTGAATAATACTTTCTTAAAACCAGGGGTCTTGTGTTTTAGTGGGAGGAGGAGTTCAAAATAGACCACTGCCATTAAAGTAAAAGATGTCACTCAACACACTTTAAAAAACTGTTATATTTGTGATGTGTGTGCGTGCGTGCGTGCGTGCGCGCGCAGGTGCGTGTGTGGGTGTATGTGCACCAGAGAAAGGGGGAGAAAGAAAGGGAGGGAAAGAGGGGGGTGAGGGAACTGCACTCCTAGAACTTGAATTTGGGGCCCAGATGCTGCCTGTGAGCTTTGTTGCTGAAGGATAGTGCTCTATCATTTGAGTGACAGCTCCACTTCTTGTTTTTGGATGGTTAATTGGAGATAAGAAGCCTGCTGCGGCTGACTTCAAACCACCATACTCACATCTCAGCCTCCTGAGTAGCTAGGATTACAGGTATGAGCCACCAGCTCCTGGTGAATATTCTTTTGTTTTTTTCCCTTGCAGTTTTGGGGTTTGAACTAAGGGCCTCATGCTTGCTAGGCAGATGCTCTACTACTTGAACATGCCTCCAGCTCAACACACTTTTAAAAATTACAGGTAATAGTTGCATATCAGGATAATTTTGAGGATGAACTAAATCTGAAACAAGATCTTACTAATTTTTAAGATCTGTATCAATCTTAGTTGCAAACTGAGATGCCAATGTTTTCCCTGGTTTATAGTAGTGACCATAGTTGTTTTACTTACTTCTAATTTGGGTTGCAGGATGAATTTCAGAAAAATTCCATGAGTTTAAGGTGATTAGTAGATCTCCGCTATCACTGCATGGTGTTCCTCTCTGGCTTCCTCAATTTCAAATAAAAGTAGCAGATACTATCACCTGCTACTTTTAAACCTAATTAAGATTGTGTAATGCTCTGACTCTATTTTCATTCTTGCGTGAAGAAATGAAATTACAGTACCTGGCATAAATGCCTGGCACCTAAGGGATACTTTATGACAACTCTTTATTATTATGTATGAAACTCAACCTTTTCTGTATCTTACTCTCATTCTGCTTATTTTATCTCTTCATTTTTGAAGAGATATGCTCAAATTTCAGTATCATATGCCAGATTATTGGCCATTAGGCCAGATCTTCAGGGACCAGGTTTTTGGACACTACCATTTGTGCTTTGAGAACCACAGTGTGGTGAGTGTGATATATACATATGCTGGTCATTGAACTATGTCAATATGTTGCTTAATGTGATACTGCTTTTCATGCTGTAGCTTCTGTAAATCATTATGTCTTCCAGAACTGACTCTTCAGAAACAAGTTGATTTTTAACTAGAGTATATCTACAAAGTGAACAGAAGTATGGAATAGCATTTTTTCCTATAAGTCATGTTCACATTATAGTGAGTCAGTTGCTTATTGCACATGGATTCTGAACAATAAAGAGTTAATTCTTGTAGTCTAAGTTATAGTGTCATCAGGTTATATTGTTGAGTTCAAAGTATATATTTGGACTGCAGAGGTTTGTTTGTCATATGGGCTAGACATTTTAGCCTACAAATAAGGTACAGGATGCTAGAAAATTATAAGAGCATGTCTTTCATGAATTATGTATTTCTGGGTTCTAAACTTGACACTTGACACTTCTCTGCCTTTAGAGAAAATGTTTGTGTATATGTATATTTGTTTGTTGTGTTTAATATGTTCAGATTATTTGGCTTAAACATTCCTTTCCATCACTAGAATATTATATTTCCTTGATAACATTACAGGAAGCTGATATTTCATTTTGCTGTTTTAGAAGCTTTAACTATAAAGAGTATTTGTTTTTTGGAGGATTGAGGAATGCCCCTGACTTAGGAACTATGTTGTATTAATATATCATAGGCTTTTAAAGTTAGAAGGGTTAATTCTGGCTACATTATATGCATGTAATGTGCATACGTGTGGTGACAGGCAGGGAAGTGGTACCTGGGTTGGATCTAGGGCCTTGCATAAATGCTGTACCATTTCAGCTGTATCTCCAACCCGCTGGTTTGGGTTTTTCTTTTCTTTTTTAAAAATGGTTTAATCTTCCTACCTGTGTTTTCTCATCTATGAAATCAAGGTAATATAACCTATCTGTAAAAGATGGTAAGGATTACATGAAATCATTTTATTTAGAATTGAAATAGCTATAGGAAAGACTGTATGACTAAGTTAATTTTAGATTAGTGTTTGTATTATACTCAAAAGGTATTGATCGATTTATCCGGGTGCAGTGGCTCCTAGCTGCTTTGAGGCTGAACTCTGAGGATCTCAGTTCAAAGCCATTCCGGGCACCAAAGTCCATGAAACTCTTATCTCCAATTAACCACTAGAAAACTGGAAATGGCACTGTGGCTCCAGGGATAGGGTGGTAATCTTAAGCTGAAGAGCTCAAGGATATCGCCTAGGCCCAGAGTCCAAGCTTTATGATTTTGAAAATTTGTTACTGCTACAGAATGTTCTTTGTAAATGAATAATACAGAGATTTGTGAATATGTAAAAATATGAAATCACTGATGGTAGAAATTCACTTTTATTTTGGTGTACTTAGGAAGGCGACATGCCAATTCATGAACTTCTCAGCCTTTATGGTTATGATAGTACTGTCCGACTACCTGAAGAAGATGAGGAAGAAGAGGAGGAAGAAGAAGGTGAAGATGATGAAGATGCTGACAATGATGACAACAGTGGCTGTAGTGGGGAAAATAAAGTAAGCACAGAGCAGTTCCTCTTTTATCTGTGGAGTTTGTATCTTTCAGGACCTTCAGGGGATGACTGAAACTAGAGTGTACTAATTTTATAATTTCTAAATTTAAATTCTATAATTTATAAATTAGGTACACTTAGATTAAGTCCTAAAAATAATATAGTACATAAGTAACTGGAAACACGATGGAATTCTGTGTTGCCATCAGAAAGAACGACATCGCCCCATTTGTAAGGAAATGGAAAGACTTAGAAAAAAATATATTAAATGAAGTAAGCCAGACTCAAAGGAACATAGGCTCCTAGCAGAGGTTTACAGTAGGGCAAAATCTAGATACATAAGTAGGATGAGGATAAGTAAAAGGACCTCCAGGATATAGAAACAAGAGCCATATAAGATGTGACTGTTATTCTTAATGTACTGTGTTATTTCTCATCTTACCTTGTTATCTGATATATTGTATATATGTTTATTTGCTTATTTGAAATAGGATAGGGAAGGGGGGAAAAGATAAGGGGAGGGGTGGTGGGAAGGAAATGGGGACAAAAACATGAGAAGGGGTAGCAATGCTTGTTAAGAAATGTACCTTCTGTCTGGTAAATATAATGTAACCCTTCTATTAATTACAATAAAAAATTAAAAACAAAAAGAAGATTAACTGGAAATCCTCTGTAAGCACTCTTGAGAGGTAACAATTAAGTCTGTCAGTTTAGATTTCTTTTCAGTGCTTTTTCAAAATATTACAGAGCAGCTTTTAAATAAAGTTAATGGACAGTTCTGTTTTTTACCTTATAGACAGACTTTTATTACTTACCTTGAAATAATTTTAGATGTAACGGGATACAACTTCTAGTGTTAACACCTTATGTAGCAATGTTATTCATATCAAAACTAACCAGCAATTCTGGTTACAGTACTGTTCAAACTAAAATATTTGGATTTTACCAATAAGATCCTTTCTCCTGTTCCACATGCCAGCCAAAGCCACTGTATTGTACTTAGTCTTCTGGTTATATTTAAAATAAAATGATCTGTGGCCTTTCATCTGTAATAGTGTTCTTTACATTTTAAATTAACAATTATTACTATTAATAACTGTAGGAAGAAAATACAAAGGATTTATCAGGTCAGGAAGATGAAACTCAGTCTTCCAATGATGACCCATCACAATCTGTTGCTTCTCAGGATGCTCAGGAAATAATACGTCCACGTCGATGTAAATATTTTGATACAAGTAAGTATTATTGCTTTACTTAGAATATAATTTTCACTCTTGAATAGTACCTAAAATTCGCATGTGTTTTTCTTTGTTCTGTTAGAGTTTATTCTGAAATCTCTTGCACAAACAAGTAGACTATGCTATTGGTTGTTAGTTTAACAATAATTCAGGCCCTGTTTTCAGTAAATATATTATAATAACTATTCTAAGTACTACCTGATTTTTTTTTTTTTTTTTTTTTTTTTTTTTGCCAGACCTGGGCCTTTAACTCAGGCCTGGGCACTGTCCTTAAGCTTTCTCAAGGTTAGAGCTCTACCACTTGAGCCACAGCACCATTTCTGCCTTTTTTCTGTGTATGTGGAACCGAGGAATTGAACCCTGGTTTTCGTGCATGCTAGGCAAGCACTCTTTCACCAGGCCAAACTCCTGGCCCATTACCTGACTTTTGGTGGGGTTTTTTTTTTCTTCTTTTTTTAAAAAAAATTTCTTAGGGGGCAGTAGTCTTTCAATTTCATTTTCTACATCTATTCCTCTTTCCCTTTTTAAGAAAAGATATATATTTATTATACATAACCTAACAAAGGGATAGTCTGAGAAACATGCCATAAAGCAATTTCTTGGTTGTAGAAATTTCATAAAATGTACTTAAAGGTGACTACACCATCACCTTATGGTATAAGCTTAGGAGGACACTATCATAATGCAGTCTTATTGCTCAGATGTTTGTCTATAGCCCATGATGATACATGAGCATTGCTTTCTCTAATCATGGGCCACTCTGATCTAAAAGTGATTCCCTTTCCGTAAGAACACAGGTTTGTGTGTTTTACCTGCTGTTCTGTAATGTTTCATTCTAAGCCCAAATTACACACAGATCCTTGATAGGAACAATTCAGCTACCAGTATTACCAATTTAAATTCTATACCTTAAAAAGGAGAAGGCTACTTGAAAGAAGTAAGTTCATATAATGTAATGACTAATAAAACATGGATAGTTTGAATTATTTGTTTCACATTAAGTGTAGAAGTACTAGTTAAAATTTTCATGTGGTAATAATTGAGTTCCTTTTTCAAAGATCTATTCCAACTGCAGGTATATTAGTATGGAAAAGATTAATTAATGAAATAATTCTGTTAATTTTCTTTGCATACTAAAACATAGATGCTAAGTTAATAGCTTTGCCTTTGGGAAGAATATTGATTGTATGCTTGCAAGCTGATATTTCGGTTGTGCTGGATGCATGGAAGCTATACAAATAGTTCCTCTGTTAGCTTTTCAATAAATCTTTACATCATTTCCACATTGAACTTTATATGACATTTTAGGTTTTAAACAATGTTAACAATCTAAATAATAGTTTGACATTTGCAAATCCTTTATATAGATATATTCTTGTTTCAAAATGTAAACAACAGCTTTCTGTTAAAAAAAAATGGTTAGGGAGAACAGGTGCTTTAGAATATACTCTCTCTTCTAATGTTCCCCTAAAGTTTTCCTATAAAGTCCCCAGTGTTATAAAGAACACTGTTTAGAAAAACTGCTTTGTCCAAATTCTACTTTTTAAGTGAAAACACTCTTAGACCATATGACTTTGTCATCAGGGTGTGTCTAGTAAAATGAAGATTAAAAAACAGATTATCTTGGGCTGGGAAGGTGGCTTTGTGGTATTGCTTGCCTAGTGTGAATGAAGCCCAGGGTTTGATTCCTTAGTATAACATAAACAGAAAAACCTGGAAGTGGCTCTGTGGATCAAGTGCTAGCCTTTAGCAAAAAAAAAAAAAAGTTCAGGGACAGTGCTAAGGACCTGAGTTCCAGCCCTAAGACTAGCAAAAAAGGTTTATGACTTTTTGTTGGGGTTTTGTTTTGTTTTGTTTTCCTGTTGTAGAGAGTTATGTATTGATTATTTAATTAAAAATCCTTACTGCCAGGTGCACACAGTGGTTCACACCTGTAATCTTAGCTACTCAAGAGGCTGAGATCAACGTCCTGAGACTCTTCTCTCCAATTAACCTCTAGAAAACTGGGGCTTGCTTGGCTCAAGGGTAGGGCTGTAGCCTTGAACTGAAGAGCTCAGGGATGGCGCCCAGGCTGAATTCAAGCTCCACCAAAAAATTAAAAAAAAAAATCTTAATTCAGTAGACCTTTTGTATGTCTAAATACAAAGATACTGATCTACACATATGCATTTGTTTTATAGTATCATTGTTTATTCTAGATAGTGAAATAGAAGAAGAATCTGAAGAAGATGAAGATTATATTCCATCAGAAGACTGGAAAAAGGTAGTTAGGACCATATTTCCCTAAAACTTAAAATATTTAAAAAGCCAGTTGTTTTTCTTTTATCACCTCTGTGTATTGATGTTTATAAGCATTTTGTGACATTGAAGCATTTTATAAATATTCAGGTTCCCCTTTAATATATCCAAGTAAAAGTATTAGATTTTTTTTATCAAATAAAAAGCATGCAAAGTTTTGGATTTTATTGAGCTAGTCAGTTCTCAAACAAGTATATAGTTGGAAAATGATTATAATAATGGAAGTTTTCAATACTGTAGCACATTATAAAAAGTCTGAAAATGATTGGAATTAATGTTGATATATATTACTGATAAGTGGCATGTTAATTTGAATACTGATAAAAGTTTGGTTTCTCTGTTACTGTACACAGTTAATTATTTCTAAAAGGAGTCTAAAACAGTTATTAATACATAAACAACCATTGCTTTGAAAACAAAATAGCTCAAAACATCAAGTTGAATGAATCCCTAAAAGGTGATTTCTAGGGTAGTTTCACTTAATCTGATTTGAATACTCAGATAATCAGATTTCCTATAATAAGATTTAGCTGTGTTTTTGCTGGGGAATATTTTTTCAATTTTGTACTGAAATTTAAAAATACCCATTTGGTTTGGGGTTTCACCTATTTGGGCCCCCGCCAGCTTGTCATTTCTCTTACTAAAGCTATTTCTTAGATTTAAATGTATGTCAGAATCACTTAGGGAGTAACACATGTTGAGTCCTGTCCTAGAGTTTCTGATTTAGTAGGCATGGATGGAACATTTGGATTTCTCAGTTCCTGCTGATGCTGGTGATTCAACATATTTTAAATGCAGATACTCTGAAAACATCTGAATCTGACTCCTTTTCACAGTGTTATATGATTATGTAATGACCTGAAAGATTAGAATTTACTTTTACCATATGTTGACGTATTTTCATCTACACTGCATTTTACCTGTTATATAACATGCTAATATTTTCATCCAGTCATATGCAGGTGATAACTCATTATTAACTCACAATAGTCCTCTGAGGTAGTTGGTTGGTTTTATGACAGATCAGGTTACCTAGGAAATTATTTAAGCCAGAGAATCATGCCACTAGATCTTTCTAATGTTCTGTGTTATTTTTAAAATAGGAGATTATGGTGGGTTCCATGTTTCAAGCAGAGATTCCAGTTGGCATTTGTAGATACAAAGAAAATGAAAAGGGTGAGTTACTTAGCTGGACTTAACACTGTTGAAGTAATGCTCTATTATTATATGTCGATGTAATAAGAGCATGATAATCTACTAAATAATACCATTGATTGATGAAAGATGCCTGCATTATTTCTACAGGAACCATTTACTGTTTTCCAAGTTTTTTCCATATAAGTTTAGTAGAAAAAATGAATGCCTTTTGTTTCTTTGATTTAAAACAACCCAGGCATATGTTTCTCCCCCTTTTTTTTCCTTCAAATTTTAAATCTTGGTACTATGCCCTTTAACCTTTATAACTAAAAGCAGGTTATTTTGTGTTCATATTAAAACAGTTTTTAAAACACATTAAAAGCTATGTATATATAGTGGGACAAACCTATCCTCCCAGGATATATTCCGCAAAGGCAGAATTGTAGGTCTGAGGCCATTCTAGAAAACATACACTCAATTGATATGAAGCTCCTTTGCATCCAAGTATGTTGGCTCAAATAGATATTTTCAGTTTCTCAGGAAACTGAGATCTAAAGAATTGATACTTAAGGCTAGTCCAGGTAAAAAGTTAACAAGACCCAGACTTTAGCAAAAATGTTTGATGCGGTGGTCCATTGTCATCCCAGTTCTGTAGAAGTTGTGGATAGAAGAACCCAGGCAGAAAACACCATGAGATCCTACACTGAAATAAAACCAAAAGGTCTGGGAATATGCCTTAACTGCCTTTCTGAGAAGCATAACTTTTAATATTTTCTCCCCTACCCCCACCAAAAAAAGCAAAAAAAAAAACCCTTACTTGCTTCTGAAGTTTTTAATACTACTGAAAAAGAATAATTTGATATTTACATATTTAAAATAACAGATAGTATGTACATACTTAAGTTTTACATGATTTTTAAGTCATTTTATCTACCAGGTCCTAAGGCAAGTCATCCTTTGAATAATCTAGAACTCCTAAGGATTTTTTTGTCTTTTACATTAGTCATTTTAGATGGGATTGTCTCTCTCTCTCTCTCTGTCTCTCTGTCTCTGTCTCTCTGTCTCTCTGTCTCTCTCTCTCTCTCTCTCTCTCTCTGTCTCTCTCTACCTCTCTCTACATATATTTTTTTTTTAATTTATTTTTTTTTGCCAGTCCTAGGCTTGAGCTCAGGGCCTGAGCGCTGTCCTTGGACTTTCTCAAGGCTAGAGCTCTACCACTTGAGCCTCAGCACCACTTCCAGCTTTTTGCTATGTTTGTGGTACTGAGGAGTTGAACTAGGCCAAACTCCCGGCCCCTGTTGTCTATATTTTTAATGAACAACATGATACATCATTCAATGCTAAACATCTTAGTTTCCTTCCCATTTCAGTTTCACATACGCAGACCCTTTTAGAGTTGAGAAATCTTTCATTATTTTTTTTTCTATTCTAGTTGATTCTAATCTAGTCATATTCTTAATATGTACTTACCCTCAGGAGCCCAATAGATCAGAAACAGTCTAGGAATACCACAGGCTAGTAAATTTGCATGACAAAAGTTCAACATAGAGGTGTTAAATATTGAAGTATAGTAACAGACAAAGTGTAAACTGGGGATATAATTTGGGCTGATTTTGGAATCAGGAAAGACAATATAGGTAAATTTTTTTTTTTAGAAACACAAATTGTTCTCAATGTTCATTATCTTGGATACTTTAATTGAATAAAATGAACAATTACTCTGAGGTTAATGAAATAATCAGTACTACTTGCTTAGCCACTTCAAGCCAGTTCCAAAAGTCTGGCTTGTCATTTGGCACTACCTTGGTGATGGTTGTCGTCTCTGCTTAAGTAAACCCTGTGTATACAGTTTGCAGAATTGTCACTTGTTCCAGGTGTTTTAGGTAGTTTGTATTTGTTCCATTGCCTATGAGATTATTTGGGACTGTAGGACCCTTTATCTTCATTATTTTGTGTTAGGACCACCCCAAGAATATACGTAATCTCAGTCTGTTTCCTTTGGAGAAAACAGGCTGAACAGGAAGCAAATATCAGTAGCAATATTTTCACATTTACTTTATCATTGAAGTTTATTGTGTTTAGAATTCACAGTTTTATTAGACTTACATAAGCAGTTTAGAAAAGAATACCTTGTTAAGGACTTCAGATATTAGTTTTCAATTACATTTTAAAGGAGAGTTTGCATTTTAAAAACAGTATATGTGTATGGATAGAGGGGCAAAGTAATTCATGTGAAAACAGTATATTGCCTGGTATGGAGACTACCTAATACACTTCATTAGTTGTTAATTTTTTTATTTTTATTTTTTGCCAGTCCTGGGGCTTGAACTCAGGGCCTGGGCACTGTCCTTGAGCTTTCTTAAGCTAACATTCTACCGGTTGAGCCACAGCACAATTGGCAGCTGTTTCTGCACATGTTGGACCAATGAATCGAACTGCTTTGGGTGTGCTGGACAAGCACTCTGCCATCAGACCACACTTAATTTCTTAATACAAGGAAAGCTACAAAGTTATCTTTGCTCAGAATTTTTTTTGCATGTCATTTTCCTTTTTATTGGTGTTTACAACAAAAGCATTAAAAACTTGCCTACTAGTTACTCCCTTTTCACAACCAAACTTTTCAAAGGAGTTTCACCTTTCACTTATACTTCAGATTTCTCTTTAATATAACTTCTATCTCCATCTCTGCACAGAGAACAGGTCTCATAATATTAACTTCCTTGTTAGTAAAACCAATATAATTTTTTCACTATTTATCCTAATCATTCCTAGTCTTTGAAATTACCTTCTGAACACTTTCACTTGATTCCTGTGATGTTACACTTGACCTTAATTCTATCTTAATGACTTCCTGTTCTGTTTTCTACTTGATGTTACTCAGGTTCTTATCTGATTTTTCCTCTTTAAATTTTGGTGAGATTTAGACTTTAGACTTATAATGGGTATAATTTTTTTTGTGTGTGGGTCATGGGGCTTGAACTCTTTGCCTGGGCACTGTCCCTGAGCTCTTCAGCTCAATTCCACCACTAAGAAATGATTAGTGTTAGGACTGGGAGCATGGCCTAGTGATAGAATCCTTGTCTAGCATGCATGAAGCCTTGGGTTCGATTCCTCTGTACCATATAGACAGAAAAAGCCACAAGTGGTGTGGTGGCTCAAGTGGTAGAGTGCTAGCATTGAGACAAACACAAAGTCAGTGCCCAGGCCCTGAGTTCAATCCCCAGGACTAGAAAAAGAGAGAGAGAGAGATACATGATTAGTATTGTTAATGTCTGGTGCACATAATTAAGCCAAGCCCTGCTAGCTCATTCCTGTAATCCTAGCTACTCAGGAGGGTGAGAGCTCAGGATCGAGATTCAAAGCCAGCCCTTGTGCAGAAGTCCTTGAAAAAAAACAGAAATAGCAGCGCCTATGGCTTAAGTGGTAGAGCGGTAGCGTTGAGCTGAAGAACTCAGGGACAGCCCCAGACAGTCCCAGAGTCCAGGTCCTATGACCAACAAAAAAAACTAAAAAAAAAACCCAAATCATATAATTAATATCAAAAATATTTTTTTACTAATTTAGTATATGAAAATGAAGATCAGCTCTTGTGGGACCCTGAATATTTACCAGAAGATAAAGTAATTGTGTTTCTTAAGGATGCATCTAGAAGAACAGGTGATGAGAAAGGTGTAGAAGCTATTCCTGAAGGATCTCATATAAAAGACAATGAGCAGGTAAGTCTGTGAAAAAGAAACAATTGAGGCTTTCTGCATGTGAATTACCCACACGCATTTTATAAATGTGAATATGATTTTTTCCAAGTCTTTCCATTTACTTACAAAATGGGGTGATACCATTCTCTTGGATGGCAGCATATAATTCCATTGTATATAAATACCACATCTTCTTGATCCAATCATCTGCTGAGGGGCGTCTGGGTCGGTTCCATATCTTATCTATGGTAAATAGTGCTGCAGTGAACATCATTGTGCTAGTGGCTTTAGTATGTCCTTATTTCTGGATATTTGGGTAAATACCAAGTTATGGAATTGCTGGGTCATAAGGGAGCTCTATGTTTAGGCTTTTGAGGAATCGTCATTGCTTCCCATAGTGGTTGAACGAGTTTACACCTCCACCAACAGTATAGTAGCCATCCCTCCTGGCTACATCCTTAAGTCTTTAGCCTATCTTTTAATGGAATGGTTATTTCTTTGAAGATTTGTTTTTGAGAGATTCAATTCTTTTAGCTGTAGATATATATTTTAGATATGAGGCCCATGACTGTTCTATTGTTAGTGAAGATCTTCCCCCACTCTGGACTTTCCATTTAACTTGCTAGCTATGTCCTTTGCCATACACAGAAGCTCTACAGTTTAATGCAGTCCCATTTGTCCAAACTTTCTTTAATTTGTTGTGTTTCTGGGTTTTTATTAAGAAAGTTTTGACCTGTGCTAAGGAGTTCTGATGTTTTTCCTATTCCTTCTTCTAAAGTTTTCAGGGTATCTGCTTTGACCTCAATGGTTTCCCTTATTTGTAATAATTAGTACACATCTATGACTCTCCTAGCAGAGGATTACAATACCTAACTACATAAGGTCATGTAGGATGAGACTAAATGAAAGGATCTCTAGGATATGGAAAGAATTGCTTTTATCTTGTGTGATTGTTGTTCTTAATGTACTATGTTATTTCTCTTCCCTTTTTTGCTCTTTGGTTAATCTCATGTTGTTACTGTATCTGACTTTGTTACCTGGTATATTGTATGTACATTTATTTATTTGAAATAGGAGGGGGGGGAAAGATGATGGGGGGAGGGAAATGAGGACAAAAATATGAGAAGGGGTATCAGTGTGTGAGAAGTAATGCACCTATTACCTGACGAATGTAACTGCAAACCCTCTATATATTACCCCCAAAATAAAAGACAGTTAAAAAAATAAATGTGAATATGAAAGCTATCACTTTTAATTGCTCAAAGCAAAAATTCCTATGCTGTTAATAGCAGAAGATCCAAGATGATCAGCCATTGTTACTATGCTTATTTGCCTATTTCAGCTCAAATAAATTTTAATTTATTTAAGTTTTAATTTGCTGGTATATATTTTATATGGCTTTTTAAAATTTTTTTGATTATCCCGAAAGTCTATGGATATCATTCTTAGAAAATTTGGGATAATGTCATTATATCATGTTAACACTAGTACTAGAGCCTTTTTAAAAACAAAAAAATTTATTATCTTTTTTTTCATATATTTTTTATTGTAATTAATAGAAGGGTTACATGATATTTGCCAGATAGAAGGTGCATTAATTCCCATACATTGATACCCTTTCACGTGTCTTGGTCCCCATTTCCCTCCCCTACACCCCCACCCCTCATCTTGTTTTCCCCCCTTCCCTATCCAATTTCAAATAACCAAATACAAATATATTCGATATATCAGGTAACAAAGTGAGATACTGTAACAATATGAGATAACCAAGGGACAGCAAAAGAGATGAGAGATAACATAGTACCTTAAGAACAACAATCATTCATTATATGGCTTATGTTTCTATATCCTAGAGATCCTTTCATTTAGCGTCCTACTATATGGCCTTTTGAATCAAGGTTTTGCTCTATTGCAAATCTCTACAAATCACATTATGAGTACAATGCATCTTGATCAGTGTTACCCCTTTTATTCTCTCCCATCCTTCCAAGTCCCTCCCTTGAGTTGTCCTAAAGGCCATGCATTGAATATTACAACTCCCCTATATTCCTGTACATTTGTCTAGCCTTTCCATTGACAGACTCCCCCCCCCACACACACCTTTCAAGTGCCAATTTATTGGTATTCTGTTCCCCCAGTTAGATTGTTTATACATTTTGCTTGTACCTACTTCATAATAGTTAAATGTGAAGCTTAAAATTATGTTTGTTTGTACTTGGTGTGGTGTACCTGTTACCTATCCTCCTAAAAAAGATACAAAGCAAACACTGGATTTAAGAACCTTTATTCTTAAAAAAATTATTAACACTTGTACTGAATTGTTTATAGTGTAGGTCATATACATTAAAGCTGTTTCCCTCCCTAGGCCTTATATGAATTGGTTAAATGCAGTTTTGATACAGAAGAAGCATTGAGAAGATTAAGATTCAATGTAAAAGCAGCTAGAGGTAAGCATGTTAAATTTCTGTTAGCTAGATTTAGCAGAATTTTAATAAGTTCATGAATACCTAAATATATCCTCAACTTAATAATATTGATCCTTCTGAATTTAGTATTTGCAAAATACAAATATTACACAAAGTATTTCTTTCATTAAGGGAAAATAAAGCCATTTAAGAGAATATATTAAAATACATAGTTTTGGGTTTTTTTGTTTTTTTATTAAAGAATTTATTAATGTTGATTTTTACATCATTTTTTAAATGACAAGTTTAACAAACAAGTGTTCAAGGAGGGAATCTATTTACAATCACTGGGACTTAGTATTTAGAACTTAATCAAAATTAGGCTAAGGGTTTGTATGTCATAGAAACATATTAATTTATGAAATAAAACATGTCTATAGAGTCATAGGTTTTTATGTCTATATAGTTATGTTAAAATACATAGTTTTTTATAATCATAGTTTTTTATTTGATCTTGGTAATAGCCCTATGAGGTAAGTACTATTGCAGAAACTGCTTTCACTTAAAGATTTTAAGACTTAGATCTCTGAACTTTCTAAGACAAACATAATTCATGAATCGTGAAGCCATTATTATTACTATCTTATTATTATATATGACCTAAGCTTTTCTCTTTTACTCTAAATCTGACTCCTGCATCTCTTTATAAAGAGAATACTGTTTATATATGTAAATATAAATATCTTTATGTACATTTTAATATACACATATACATTCATATTTAAGGAACAAGGAAGAGATTATTTCAACAAAACATCGAGGGTGGAAGGCGGGAAACAAGATGAGGGGCGGAGGTGGGGGGAGGAAAATGGGGACCAAGACATGAGAAAGGGCATCAATGTTTATGAAGTAATGTACCTTCTGTCTGGTGAATATAATGTAACCCTTCTATTAATTACAATAAAAAATATGAAAAAACAAAATAAAAACATTGAGGGCCTACTAGGAGCCTAGGGAGAAAAGGAAAAAAGTAGTTGTATCCAATTCTTCCTTCTCAAACCTTTTGTTGCCAGGCACTCGTGGCTCATACCTATAATCCTGTCTACTCAGGAGGCTGAGATCTGAGGATTATAGTTCAAAGCCAGTTTGGGAAAGCAAATCTGTGTAACTCATCTCTAATTAACCACCAGAAAAAAATAGAAGTAGAGTTGTGGCTCAAAGGATTAGAGCGCTAGCCTTGAATGAAAGAGCTCAGGGACAGCACCCAGACCCTGAGTTCAAGCCCCATGACCAGCAAAAAAAAATCCTTTGTAGTTAGTGAAAAACTTTTTTAAAAAAAGCTTCCAAACAGAATGGTATTTTTAAGTGTGAAGGCAACAATTAATTAGCTTTACTGAATTTTTATCTCGGCCCTTATTTAAATTTTTTATTAAGATCTAATCTTTTTATTTTTATGCAAATAGTTACAAATGAATTAACTCAAGTATAGTAGACTCTCTGGAGAGCTCAAATAATCTAATTTTTTGGAAAGACTAGATCAAAACCCAACCAAATAATCACCAGGAAATGGGTACATGTAAAAGGAAGAGTAGGACTAAGGTGAGAAGGGTAAACAAATGAAAGTGTGAAAGGAAGAGAGATATAGCCAAGAATTAATTGTATCTACCACAAAATTAAGAAAAGTAAGGGAATAGGGATTTAGAATATTGAAGGTCATGACACTTGACCTTCAGTGCATGCATTGTATTCATAAACTGCTTTGTTAAATGGAACCTCCTTTATTTAACTGCTTAAAGTTTGTTGTGTGTGGAGATCCTGGAGCTTGAACCAGGGCCTAGTCATTATCCTTAAGCTTCTTTTTGCTCAAGGCTAGTGCACTAGACTTAGCCACAACTGGCTTTTGAACCATAATCCTCAGATCTCAGCCTACTGCATAGCTAGAATTATAGGGGTGAGCCATTTTTCATCACTTCTGTTGTGATGAAAAAATTATTTTAGTAAAAAGGGATTAGTAAGAAGCAGCAAGTATTTCCATGCATATAATTTAAAGAATGGGAAAACTCAGAAAGAATTAAAGAGGAATCTATTAGAGTTGAGTTGTAAAAAAAATTAGAAGAGTTCTGTGCCTGTGCCTGTGCGATCCCAGTATTCCAGAGGTTTAGGCTGGAGAGATGTAGACCAAATCCTTTAAAATTATTACTGAATTTTTGTCATTCTATTGCAGTGATCAGTTTTAAAACTAATTAAAGTATTTCTTTGGTTTTTTATCTTTCTTCATTTTTAACCAGAATGTTAAGTTTTGTTTGCAGTTTTGTCATATGTAACATACAATATTTTGCCTGACAGTTTTTTCTCCCCCATTTTATCAGAGGAATTATCTGTTTGGACAGAGGAAGAGTGTAGAAATTTTGAACAAGGGCTGAAGGCCTATGGAAAAGATTTTCACTTAATTCAGGCTAATAAAGTAAGTAATTATGTATGTTGTCTTTTTTACAAAAGTTTAACAGCCCAGTTGTCATCCTAATTTGCTGTGTTTTCAAATGTTTCTATAATGAATATTAATAATATTTTGCTGTATAGCTTATTTATTTATTTATTTATTTATTTATTTATTTATTTGCTTGCCAGTCCTGGGCTTGAGCTCAGGGCCTGAGCACTGTCCTTGGACTTTCTCAAGGCAAGAGCTCTACCACTTGAGCCTCAACACCACTTCCGGCTTGTTTCTATGTAGGTGGTACTGTGGAATTGAACCCGGGTCTTCGTGCATGCTAGGCAAACCCTCTACCTCTAGGCCAAACTCCCAGCTCCGATATAGCTCATTATTGAATAAGCAAACCTAGACTTCCTGACATAAATTTGCCAGATGTTTTCCTAATGCATGATATTGTATTTAAGAATTGAATTGGGGGCCAGGAGTGTGGCCTACTGGGAGAGTGTTTACTTAGCATGCACGAAACCCCAGGTTCAATCATTGGTACCACATGCACAGAAAAAGCCCAAAATGGCACTGGCTCGTGCTAGTGAGCTAGCCTTCAGAAAGCCTAAGGACAGTGCCTGGACCCTGAGTTTAAGCGTTTAAGCCCCAGGACTAAACCAAAAAAGAATTGATTTACAGTATCTTTTGGGCTATCTTATATAATACAATTACTTACACCGTTCCCCTTGTCTGTGACAGAACAGAATATCTATCTCAAGGTAGATCTTTAAGATAAACTTGAAACTCTAAAGCACTTTTAACATGAAATTAAAATTAATACTTACGTATTTGAAAGTTATTAGTAAATCTAATATTGAATTCCTAAGATGAAATTTCCAGTCATCCATCTCAGTAGTTGGCTTTATTCCCAGTTATTGCCATGAATTATGTATTTTAATATGATGTATATATATCCCAAAAGAACTTCATAAGTATTTATATATTTGCTTTTTGTTTTTAATGGCATTGGAGTTTGATGTGAAGGCCACTCCTTTGCTAGGCAGGCAAGTAGGCAGGCATGCAGACACTGTACCACTTGAGCCACACTCCTCCAGCCCAGGAGTTTCTTATAACTGAACTTAAATTAAGATTCACACAATTCAATAGAACAAGCAAAGGAGTTACTTACCTTGAGATTAGAACAAATAACATTAAAGTCTTAGATGATGAGACAAAGGAGGAGCCAGTGTAATAGCGATATTCATAAGACAATATGTTGGAAATTAACTTTACAGCTTGAGGAGCGCGTGGGAAGAGGGGAAGTAGGAGAAAAATATAGGAAGGGATAACAACACTCAAGAGGTTGTTGAAAATAATTGGACTAGCCTGGAGTTTGGCCTAGTGGGAGTTTGTGCTGCATAGCACACACAAAGACCCAAGTTCAATTCCTCAGTACTATATACATAGAAAAGGCAGAAGTGATGCTGTGGTTCAGGTAGAGCACTTTCCTTGAGGAAAGCCCAAGGACAGTGCTGAGGCCCTCAGTTCAAGCCCCAAGACTGGCCAAAAGAAAAAAAATAATTGAATTATATCTGAATCTCTAGTCGTTTACTCTCATTTTAGATAGTTTTGACTGTGACTGTGATATTTAATTTAACATTAGTTTATGAACCTTAAATAAGCATTATAGATCCCAAGAGTTTGTTTTTCTATTCAGTAACTACTTAATTCCTAATTATCTTGCCATATTTTGGTAACTTATATCGGGTATTAATAATGGAAGGGAAATTTTAAGTTTCACTGTTTAGGACTAATACCCTCCCCACCCTGTTTATTCCCAGTATTTTACTCCTACATATCAACTCTACCATCTCCTCACATTAGGTAACGAAAGTGTGGGGAGTACTGTCAGCATCATAATCCCATAGTTGTTACCAATGCATTCTTTCTCCTATTGGAAGTTTAGAAAAAATAGCTCTCATTACAGTTACTTCAATCATGTGTTTCATACGTGTGTGTGTGTGTGTGTGTGTGTGTGTATGTGTGTGTGTATACCAGTTAAGGAGGAGGTAATACTTTTCCAGGATTTTGGGGTGTTTTTTATTCTATAACACTATTAGGAAAAAATAATTTTTTCCTTTGTTTTTCCCAGTCGTGGGGCTTGAACCCTTGGCCTAGGCACTGTCCTTGAGCACTTTTGCTCAAGGCTAGCGTGCTACCACTTGAACCACAGTGCCACTTCTGGCTTTTTTCTCTGTGTGTGGTACTGAGGAATTGAACCCAGGCCTTTGTGCATGCTAGGCAAGTACTCTACTATTAAGCCACATTCCTAGCCCCAAGAAAAGATAATTCTTGAAAGGAATCATTTGTTTCCCGTAGGTTCGAACAAGATCAGTTGGTGAATGTGTAGCATTCTATTATATGTGGAAAAAATCAGAACGTTATGACTTCTTTGCTCAGCAAACTCGATTTGGAAAAAAGAAATACAATCTTCATCCTGGTGTAACGTGAGTTGTTTCCTTTATATGTATATGTGTATATCTATATTTATATATGTATTTTTTGCTAAGTGCTCCTAGATTGTTTTAAAACTTTGTATTTAGATTCTTTTGAAATAGAATTCGTTCTTTAAATGCGCTTCCTATTGACATGCCTCATAGGGCATTTTGATTGTTTAATGTTATAAAAAAATTTGTTGACAACAATTTGTATTATTGAGACAACTGATATCATAAAATTAAGGTTTTGAATGTATCTTCTTATCAGATGCTGTTATTTAAAAAAAATAAATGAAGGCAACTATGAAAGCATTTTTGTTCAAATTCATTTCCACTCAGTAAAAAGTATACAGTTTTAGTCGTAATGATATTTTGCAAGCAGTGAAAATAGGGGAAAAGGGAGAGACTTATCTCTTCTACATCTGCAAAATGACCTGTTACAGACCCTTTAAAAAGTGAAATAATCTATTTTGATCACATGAATCAGAGTATTGGAATGTAGATGTTCCAAAAACCAAGAAGTATAAGGATAGAATAAATCAGATCAAACTCTACTCTCATTTCTATTACAAAATTTTATATAGAGAAGAACATAGTGATTTCCCTTCTACCTAGTCTGAATCTTTTATCAGAAGTGATGCAACTGTAGCTTTCTTCCACTGACAGGCGTTGTAATACCAACTGTGTATGTGTATGTCTTGTGTGCCTAATGCAGTCTTATACATTGAATTTTCTTAACCTTATTCAGTCTCCTTTGAAACAAAGCAATCTACCAGTACTACTAGCGATCAGTTAAAGTGCAAAGAATGTTAAATACTTAGTCTGACTGGAATTGCTTTAAAATGTTGTTGAATTTTTACAGTGGATTTAACTTTACAATATAATCCTTTATTATTTCCTTGATTATATCCTACTGTTTACACCATAAAAATAATGCAGTGCTGTGACTGGTCAGTGTGCCCAGTATAGATGTCTTTCAAGAATAATTGCTTTTGACAGATAAGCTTGTTATGTATGTATTGAGCTTTCAACTTTTTTTGGTCATGTTTATTTGTAAAGAAGTGCCTCTGCTGACAACTAATTGGAAAACCTAAGCTCAAAGTCTAAAAATCCAAAAAGAAATAAATGAGGGCTGAGTTTAGTACAGTGGTAAAGCATATTTTTACCATGTGGAAGGTTCTAGGTTCATCCTCTTTGCCATCAGAAAAAAAGGAAAAGGGATAAACAAGTGTGATTGACCCTTGGAAATCATAAGCATTATTTATTGGTAATACTCAAGCATAATGATACAGACTTAGATACCTCTATTCATACTTAAGAGTATTCTTGATTTTCAAACTTCTATAGGGAAAAAGCAATAGTAACATCTTTCATTTTTTTCACTCATTTCAGAAATTATATTCATACATGAACTACAGTCAATCTGTCGTCATCAGCAGTAAGAACATAAGAATTGCCAGGCTGAGTCAGACCCCATGATTCATCCAGTTTTCTTTTTCAGAAAGCATCATGAAGGAAAGTGTTGTGGGCTGGCTTAGTGGGCTCTCTGAAGTCAAGCTCAACAGGTTAGGTAGGGATGTATCACCAAACATTCTAGTTTCATTAATGATCTCTCCATAGTTTCTGAGAACTTTTTGAAGATAATCTATGTATGTAAGCTTGATTTTCTTTTTCAAAGTTAAGTGCTCTGTAGATAGAGAACCGTATTTAAAAGAAACTCATATTTCCTAAGGCTATGCAGGTTAACAGAAGTCCTCTGCTATAATGGTATGAAGTGAATAATTTTTTTCTTTTAACCATAGCTTTTTAACTGACACCTGTTCTTTTAGCTATGTTATGTCTTTATAAGAAGTGACCAAACTACATTATTTTTCTTCTTTTTTTTTTTTTTTTTTTTTTTTTTGCCAGTTCTGGGACTTTAAGGGACTTCAGTTCAGGGCCTGGGTACTTCCCTGAGAATTCTCAAGCCTGGTACTCTATCACTTGAGCCACAGCACCACTTCTGGATTGTTTTTTGTTTTTACTTTTCTATGTATATGGTACCAAGGAATCGAACCCAGGGCTTCGTGCATGCTAGGCAAGCACTCTGCCACTAGGCCACACTCCTGGCCCCCATTATTTTTCATAGAGAGGGAGGTTGTAAATTTTGTTGTTGTTGTTGTTGTTGTTGTAATCTATGAGAGATTTTTCTGACAACTTTCTGCTAATTGCATTTAAAATAATTACATAAAACATTCACGTCTTTAGAGATAAAATTGGTCTTCATCCTTTAAGATCAAAACCCATATTTTAGAGTGCATTATCCTTAAAGTATTTAAGTTTTTTGATTAAAGTGATGCCTTCCATTGTTCTCCCCAATGAAGCCCATTTGCCACTTTTCTACAAACAGCCTTTGAAAAACCTACTGCGCCTTTCCTATTTACTACCCTAGAAGAATTGAAAGCCACATACAGAAATTTAACTGTAAATGTAACTGTCCTTCTAAATAATTTTAAGTAAAATTGGATTCAGCATCACTCTAATTACTTAAATGTACTCTAACCTTCTGGATGGTTTATGGGTCTTCTTTCCTGATTATTAACCTTGAAACCGAAAATGATGATTATTCTCCTACAGAATCATAGCTACATTCAGACATTTAAATAATTTTGATATATAATCACTGCTAGCTTGTTTTTCTTGCTTTGTTTTTAACAAATCTCTTTGATGTTCATCTTGTCATTTCTATTTCTGTTTCAAATTTGTCCTCTAATTACAATAAATAGCATAGAGCCAAGAGGTCTTAAAAAAAAAACCATTGCCCTTGTTAATTTCCTATACTTGAAAGTAATGCCTAGAATATTCAGTTGATTAGGTCATGATTTTATATGTTTCTGTGATATGTATTTTATACTTAGACTATTAGAGGTCTGGTATCATGTCCGTGTACAGAGAATGTACCTATACACATTACAGTGGTAGATGCATAGTTTTTAGATGATAAGAATAATGAATAGGGGACCAGGAGTTTGGCCTAGTGGTAGAGTGCATGCCTAGCATGCATGAAGAACCAGGTTCAATTCCTCGGTACCAGATACATAGGTGCTATGGCTCAAAAAAAAAAAAGAAACTATCATCCACTGAGTTTTTCATATGTTCTAAGAGCTTTCACTCTTTCCTGTTTACATTCTTTTTACCTTGCTCACAAAATTCTGAGATTCATTTTAATATTTTTATTATACTTATTCTGAAGGAATTTTAAAATAATGTTTTAAAATAATTTATTGAGCTTATGTTTGAAACCATGTGTGAGATAGATAGGTAGATAGATAGCTAGATACAGACAGACAGACAGACAAAATCAACTAAAATTTCTGCCCTTGGAGAATTATGTCTTGTACGGGTACTTTCTGCAGAATAGAGAAAATTAAATGTTAGGCTGTACAGGCTGTAAGATCCTTGGCCACAGCTACCTACCTGTTACCAATATTTATTTAAAACAATCAAACACTAATATGTGCTGCTATGTTCTGATTAATGTTACAACAGAGGTGGAGATCACAAGCCACAGTTTGCTAACTTAAATTCTAGTGATTTAGGAACACTAGTTCAAAGAACCTTTTCACACACTTATAAAGCAACCTTTTTTGGTAGATAGGACAGGTGCGATTTATTTGAATTGTCTAGGTAATGAACATAATCTTCAAAGAAATGAGTATTTCGCTCAAATCTTTTAACTCCAACCTACTGTTACCACAACCGTGTAGCTCAGAGAAGACTAAGAACAAAAGGAGCTCACATATAGTGAGATACTGACAGGGTAAACCAACTAGATAAATGCAGGAATGTAGCTTATTAAAGCTTAGATCTGCCAAAAAGATGGGTTTGGGAAAGTGATCATTCTTTTTTCATTAGGCCCCAGTTTCTTTTTCAGGTATTGCTTTTAAGAACTTTAAAATCCCAGACTGCACCTGTTCAGAAACTACTGGCATTTTTTATGGCATCATTACTCTCTTCATTTACAGATCCTCCAGCTTTAGTTGGGCCACTCTGGTTACTTACCTGAACATTTTAAGTCTTTAAACTTAAAGTTTGCTAGTTTAATTCCTTCATTTATTTCCCCTGTATGTGTGTAACCGAAAGGACCTTCCCACTTAAATATTTAGATTGTGGTGCAATAGATGAGTACTGGAATGAAAGTAAGTGAAAATTAGGATATATTTGTTAATGAAGGTTATAAATTTAACCTCAACTAATTCTAATGAAGAAAGTAATTGTTCTTAACTTTGTTTTAAGGGATTACATGGACCGTCTTTTGGATGAAAGTGAAAGTGCTGCTTCTAGTCGTGCACCATCCCCTCCCCCAACTGCCTCAAACAGTAGTAACAGCCAGTCTGAGAAAGAAGATGGCACTATAAGCAATAATCAAAATGGTAAGTAACTGACAAAGTTTTTATTTTTTGCATAATGAGGGACACTGCCCTTCAGCATCTCAAGAAATCTGTGTGGATCCTGGTGCTGTCTTTGAGCTCTTTTGCTCTCTATCACTTGAGCCACAGCTCTCATGGACTCTTCTGCCTGGCTGGCTGGATTCAAACTGTGATCCTCAGATCTGATCAGCTTCCTGAGTAGCTAGGATTACAGATGTGAAGCACTAGCTAGCACCCAGCATAGTCTAGGCTTTTATTTAACTTCAGAAAGTGAAAATTATAAATAACATGAAAATTATAGGTAATATGAAACATTGGCAGCATGCATACTTCAACACAGGTACAAATTAATTAGAATTTTCAGTGACATCACAAAAAATTAATAAAGCATGCTATCAATAAGGACCATTTGTTGTAAGAAATTTGTTTTCAGTACTTCCCTTTTCTCATCCGGTTGAAATGATGATGAATATAAGTAGTGCTGTTAACTTGCAGAACAAAACTTTCAGACCTTCTAAGCTCCTCTCACACATGAGTGCTCAAAGCACATAAATTTAAAAAGTAGATAATAAAGGCATTGTTTCGAATGGACTTAAGTTGCTTTAGATAGCATAATAATCTTGCAAAATAAGAAAACATAAAGTAGGCTATCCACTGTCCACTAGTGTATTGATATTCCCAGAAGTATGCTTAGCTCCATGAATAAAAGCGAAAGCCATACTGTGCATGCATGCATGTGCGCAAGCCAGTGCTGAATGTTTAACTTGCCCTAGATGCTCTCTCTTACCTTTTTTTCTCAAGGCTGGCATTCTACCACTTGGGCCAAAGGTCCACTTCATTTTTGCTAATTAAAGAGTCTCATAGACCCACCCAAAAAAAAAACTTGTCATGATATCTTGATTTTAAATGGCAGAAAAATTATGCTTCAGTAAAAATAGAGGCTTATTTTGACATGATTTTAGAAAGTCATTACCCTTTTGCTAAATCTAAGGTTTTGATCTTTCTTTTTTTTAAATTCACCTTATTTAGACTTGTGGATCCAATACCTGTTTGCTATTACATGACATCTAGAATGCTCTAACACATGCCAAATTCTGGTCTTCATTTTTTACATTTATTGATTTAATAAACTTTACAACAGCCCTATTAACATAAACTTGTTGTAAAATAGGTCATTGTATATGTAATGAAATTGAAGTAGTAAGAGTAAAAGTCCTTAGCTGGTGCAGTGACTCATGCCTATAATTCTAACTTCTCAGGAAGCTGAGATCTGAGGACCAAGGTTCAAAGGCACAAAAGGGCCTGAAACTCTTACCTCCAGTTAATCTCCACAAAATGGGAAGTGGGGCCTGGCTCAGGGGTAGTGTAGTATCCTTGAGCTGAAGAGCTCAGGGACAATGCCCAGGCCCAAAGTTCAAGCCCTGTGACCCACCAAAAAAAAACAAGAGTAAAAGCCCTTGTCTAACTTCCCATACCTGATAAAGTTATGTAGCCCAATTTGATACCTCCTGCCCTTGACAAAAAGTGTTTTGCTGTTTTATATCATAAGTTTAACTTTTTCAAGTTAGCCACTTCATTTATCTTTCTTTCAACTTAGGAGTGTCAGCTAATGGACCAGGTGAAATACTAAACAAAGAAGAAATAAAAGTCGAAGGGTTACACATTAATGGACCAACAGCTGGAAGTAAGAAACTACTTCACACAGATATGGATACTAATGGTTATGAAACAAATAACCTTGCCACTGATCCAAAACTTGTCCATATGACTGCAAGAAATGAAAATGATCTTGATGATAAAAGTGAGAGACCTGCCAAAAGGCGAAGGGTAAACAGCAATGGAAAAGAAAGTCCAGGTTCTTCTGAATTTTTCCAAGAAGCAGCCTCACATGGAAAATTTGAAGAACTTGAAAACACAGATGACTAGACTTCAGACATACTTTACTTTCTTTGGAGTAAATTCTGGTGTGACTAAAATTTTCAGGGTTGATGGGTTACCTTAAAAAGATGATTTCCTTGAAGCAAATCAGTAAATTTGAAATTTTGAATTGAGTCCTAACTTTAGGAATAATATTTAAGAATTCTGCCTTTCTCAGGTTCTTTTACACTCAAACTGTCAAAGACCCTCTTAAGTATACCAAAAAAAAGTTTAGTCAGTTTGATGACCTAAAGATACCTATCTGTACCTTTTTATTTGAAATATTGATCATAAAATTTCATTACAGAGTAATTTTTCTTTATTTTGGAGGAATTGAAAAAAATCAATTTCAAATTTCACTCAACATCAGTTTTTCTGATTTTCTTTAAATGTCTTTACAACAGACATTTCCCATCCATACAAATTGAGTGTCATTATTAAGGAACCCTTATGAATCCTGAAAGTTATACAAGCATGATTTTTTTATATATAGAAGTTTAAAAATAAACCAAGTCAGGTTTGTGTATGTAAAATTGTTGACATCAATGATGTCTTTCCATATTCTTATCTGGGCTTAAGAAATACATTCTGTATTTTTCCAGATTCTTTGTAGCCTTTGAAAGATTTTTACAGTACATATGTCTTGACTGAGCTGTCCTTTCTTAATACAAAAAAGCTTGTATAATTTTCTTAACTTGTACAGTTGGTAAACTTTTACGAGAGGAATTGATATTCTGAGTCTGTCAGCTTTTCCTTTACTTTGCTAAGGTTTTTCTAATGTTTTTAAGTGTTTGTGTAGTTAACAAAGTCATGTTTCTTATCCAGGTGGTAAAAGCATTCATAGGGACTTATGAAAATTTGTTTTGACAAATTTATACTTAAGGACACAATAGTTTGAAATCTGAAATTAAGCATGATACTTAAATTGTGCAGGGATTATTTTTTTGCATTTGCTATAATTTCATAATTATTTTTGAAACAAAACAGGTTTATTGTCAGGTTTTAAATGCTTAAGATATATCATGCTTTCTATAATCCTGTTCAGTTATTTGTATCTGCATAAGATTACTCATCTTTGCATTACATTGACAGAGAAAAAGGTCAAGTGATATTTAGATATTGGTTTCATGAGGAGAAAGTGAAACTTTTCCTGTTACTGTCTGGGTTTTTTTTATATTCTGTAAGGTTTTTCCAAAATGAAAAGATACAAAGTAACCATTACTAAGTGTGAATAGGATTATCCACATGCATAGCCTTGTCAGCGCATCATTTTATCTTTAGTGCAAAATTCTTGTTAAAAATGTAGTTTTGTACAGCTGATAGACCTATATCCAGACTTTTATAAAAGATTATTAACTTCTTTTCTCACATAGACATAATGCTTCTTTCAGTTCATTTTCCACATCACTTTTAAGAACCAATGCCTTTTAAATCCTCTGTGATCTTGTTTTTAATAGCTCAGTTGTCGAATGCAACTGAATAGAGGTTTGCACTGAGAGATAATCATTTAGGCCTTACCCCACATGAAGTATTATCAAGAACATTTATTAAGACAGCTTCCTTCTCCAATGTGAACAGCTTTCCCCAAACAGTGTTAAAAGCCACTCTGCAGCACTTGACTTCATATAATGTACATTTTCTGTGGTTATATAATTTTCCAAGTAAATCAATATTTTGAGTGGAAGGGTTGAGAAGCATGAATTTTTTTAATGAGTTTTCCTTAAAACATTAATTTATGCAGAATGGCAGTAGCTTTGTGTTGGTTTTGTTTTTAGGAGTTTCTTTTGGGGGGAGGGAGGTTGGTATGGTGTGTGCTTGGGGTTGTTTGGCCTTTTTTGAGACAAGGTCTCACAGTGTAGCCCAGACTGGCCTCTAACTCCCAATCCTCCTGCTTAAGTCTCCTGAATGTGGGGATTATTGGTGTGCACAACCATGCCCAGTGACAATTCAGATTTTGTTATGAATCCAAAGCATCCTAGCTCTTTGTCAAAGATGGCCTATAAAATGTTTTTAAAGAATAGTGATGCTGTACTTTTTTAAATGACTGCAATAGTGAAGGTGCCATTTTCACCTTTTTAAAAAGATGCATCTGTTTGCAGGTTTGTGAAGTTGTTGCACAGACCTACAGGAGCATTATATAAATTCTCAGGCATGTTGGCATATACAGCACACATGTAAATGCTAGGAAATTTTTGTTTTAGGTATGTTTAATGAAAGTCATTCCACTATTACACATAATGCTCAGCTTTTTTACCAATATCTAATTGTATTTTCTGTCTCTACAGGTATTTCACTATTATTCATACTATAGCCACTATAAGTTGATAAATCATTGCACTATTGAAAATTTTTTGTAATATCATGCATTTAATTTGCTTAAGGTTTAGCACCCTTTATAACTCTTGACAAATTGCATTGAGAAAAGAAGTCTTTGTTAATAGTTACTTAATCCCATCCCCCCATACCCACCCTCAGCAATGTACTGTCATTTTCATTTGGAATGATGTTGTTTTATGATGTATTTCCAAATAGGGTTCAGAATCTGAAACTCAGTTCAACACAACTCTGTTGAGCTTTAAAATGTATTGAAGTAATATTTAAATAGTCATTTAAAATTATGAATTAGATGTTTTTAAATTTATGCATAGTAATTTTGCACTGTAAAATATTTCCCTTCTCCTATTTCCTTCTGCCATTCTGAATATGCTTATTAAAATATTTTTAAACATACTTGTGTATGTAATGTGATGTCACTTAGTTCACTGGGTTTTAATTATATATTGTTAAACTTGTGTGCTACACATTATGCAAATATATACAGTGTCTTCCTTTTCCCATGTATATTGCACTTATTTTTTTAGTGGTTCCTGGTCTTACTAATACATAGTATTATAGTATGCTACTACATAGTATTAGGTGGTATATTTTTGTCTTATTCTCTGTAGAGATCTTTTAATCCTGAGACCTCTATTCACCCATTTCTCTTCTTGCATATTTGAAAATGATATTTTTCAGGTGGAGTTTATATCCTATACAAAAATCAAACTTACCTTGTACCACATTGTTATCAATGAATAGTCCACCCTAAATAATTATAGATTGGTGAACTTCTGTAGACAACACTTTAGATATATGTTCTGAGGACTCCAGGTATGTGAATTGATACCCTATCGCTACTAAATATCAAATCAGAAATACTAGTAACATTTTTCTAACTAATTCAGATCCAACAGAAATACAGGAATTTTCACGTTTTAACTTTTCTCACTGAAAATCATGTTTTAAATACTATAATTCTATTTGAATGTTTTACCATAATAACTATGTTTAATAATCAAGTTGCATCTTCTACAACATCTTGAAGGGCTATCATCCAAGTGATCTGCTGATTTCAGGTCAGGATGACTCCTGTCATCTCATAGCAACTTACCATCAGCTGTACGTGTCTTTAATCTTGTGCAGATCTATTAACGTTTATCATTTATTTAGACATGAAAATGGTAGAAGACATGGCCCCTACTCCCACCCCCCAGAAAAAGCTCATTCATAAAGCTTGTTTGTGTTTTAGGGTTATATTTTTTTATTATTTTCTAAAAATGTCACTTTTCTGTGTACTGTACTTAAAATGTCATCTTTCTTGTTTTGAGTAAGAACTATTGTGAAAACTATTTGGTGAAGCATATTGAAGCAATGTGTAAGCTAGATCCAAATTGTTTTTCTTCATGCAAACCGGTGATTGTTTCTTCATGGTTAATAGTTACCTAGTTAAAAGTTTTGAGAAAGAGGCATTCCCCTCAAGGGAATGTGCTGGTCTCAAGAAGGATCATGAGGCACACAAAAACGTAGTATAAATAGCTAACAATATTAAGTGATTACTGATACACACTACTTTATATTAATTATGATCAGTCTTTGTATTATTTCCCTCAATTTCCAAATGAAGAACATGAGCCACCTTGACAGGCCAGAGGACTTGATCTTTCCAGGGACCTGAATTGTTATCCCCAAGTCAAAACTGTGAGTTCTGGGAAGATTAATGTATTGTTGGATAGAAAGCACAGGTTGTTTGCAATCAAACACTAGGCTAGCTTTCTTCCCATAAGTCTGAGTGCTATAGAAATTCCCTCAAATTCGAAAAACAACCAGAAGTCATTTGGCTGTGAGCATAGCAGGCCTGTGAGCTTCACATTTTGGTTGATGCTAAAAGTGAAGTGGGTGTAAGACTAGACTAAGCACTGAAACTTCAGTAGTAAAAACTACTACCCAGCCAAAATTGGGAATCTGGTACCCTGTGTCTTCAAACTAGTTAATGGCCAACGAATAACTATGATAGTATGAAGACAAAATACCTCCTGTATTTCCCAGAGACTGGATAATTTTGAATTTTATCATCAAGGTTGGCCTGGAACTCAATTTCCTGGGAAGTGGCTGAGACAGACTTCATTCGGTTCATAAGAATGAGGAAGTGTGACATTTCTCCCTCATGCAAATGTCACATTTTACTGCTGTCCTAGATAGCTTCACTGTGTCTTACTATGTAAAAAGCCAGACTTCAACATCTGTTACTTCTAACATTCAGATGCTTTTTGTCTTCAGTTCATTTACAACCACACTTGAGGTCCTCCTCATTTCTCCCTGTACAGCCTCCTCCAGGTATGTCTCCCCTGCTTGTATGCCCCCTCCCAACAATTCACAGAGCATTTCCCAGTGATCCTATTGCTGTGAAAATCTGACCTTCATTTCAAAGCTTTTGGCCATATAAACACAAGCTCTTACTACTGTATTGTATTTACCTGCTATGAGACATCTGAACTAATCTGAGCTAATCTCTGACCTTCAGTACACAATTCTATTACTGTAACTGTTACTTTTCTGAAACATAACTGCATGCATGTTTCTGCCTGCCTCGCTGCTAAAAAGGTAGCAGTTGATGATGTAATTATTTGTTCCTTTATACTATGCATCTATCTGCAGTGTTAATAGATGCTAAAGATTCAGCAAGGAACAAAATACCAAACACCTGCCTTTGTAAAGCTTAAATTGGATTGAGCAAATGCTGTTGAGGTAGCGCAGTGTGGCAGTACAGCCTGCAATTTTATTGGGGAAGGGAGGAGTAAAGATAGTGCTTGGTGTTGAGCCCATGCCTTGGACCTTGTGTATCTGTGTTTGTGTCTGTCTGTCTGCCTTCCTGCCTGCCAGTCTGCCTGCCTGCCTGTCTATGTGTGATGTCAGGGATGAAAGAATTGGCCTTTAAGATTTCTACCACAGGGGCCGGGAGTTTGGCCTAGTGGTTAAAGTGCTTGCCTAGCATGCATGAAGACCCGGGTTCCAGTCCTTGGTACCACATACATACACAAAAGCCAGAAGTGGTGCTGAAGCTCAAGTGGTAGAGCTCTAGCCTTGAGAAAGTCCAAGGACAGTGCTCAGGCCCTGAGCTCAAGCCCAGGACTGGCAAAAAAAAAAAAAAAAAAAAAAAAAGATTTCTACCACAGCACTTCACCCCCGTACTGGCCAGGGTAAAAACCATAGAAATGGATGTGCTATAAAGAAGGATGTGTTCTAGGGCCAGGAGTTTGACCTAGTTAGTAGAATGCTCGCCTAGCATGCATGAAACCCTGAGTTCAATTCCTCAGTACCACATACACAGAAAAAGCCGGAAGTGGCACTATGGCTCAAGTGGCAGGACTGCTAGCCTTGAGCAAAAACTAAAAATAAAAAAGGATGTGTTCCAGAAGAGAGGCTATGGAATCCTGGTTGGTGTCTCTCCACCCCCATATCTTCTCAAATCTTAGTTAAAAATTGCCTTAGCCCCTCACCAGTGGCTCATGTGTGAAATCCTAGCCTCTCAAGAGGCTGAAAAATGAGGATCCTGGTTTGAAGCCAGTCCAGGCAAGAAGGTTCATGAGACTCAAATGAAGTTCCCCGAAGGAAGCTTTTACTTTGCCCAAGAAAAAAAAAATTCTCATGTTTTATACATTCCTCATATATCTTCATGATTCTCATGTTTTATACATTCCTCATATATCTTCATGATCTTCATTGTTCACACCAATACTTATGGGAAAAGTCACCAGAGGATTAGCAAATGTGACACTTGACAAAAATCCCTCTATTGCATTATATATTATAAGTATGCTATCTCGGAGGTATACTTTGGGAAGGGTTTTGGAATCAAAAGTGCAGATTTTGGAATCAAAAGTGCAGATTTAGGTTCTCAGCCAGTTAAGTAACAAATTACCCTTGTTTAAACTATCTGCATCAGTAAAGCACAGTAAAAAGTATACACAAAAAAATTTTCTACAGATAAACCCATAGCCACTTTATCAACCTTCAGTACACTAGATTCCTCTCCTAGCAAAGTGCTTTCCGTCACTTTATTCCCCAGAAGCATCTGTTGCCACCAGAGGACGCCATCCAAACAGGCACAGTTCCACATATTCAATCAGCTTTAAATGTATGGTGTGTGAACAAAGGATATTTGATTTAAATACCTGCTTTAGACAATCTCAAAAAAGAAAAACTGGATACCTATATGCAAAATCATGTCTTTATACCAGATATAAAAATTAAGGGGGGGCCGGGAGTTTGGCCTAGTGGTAGAGTGCTTGCCTAGCATGCACAAAGACCCGGGTTCAATTCCTCGGTACCCCACATACATAGCAAAAAGCTGGAAGTGGTGCTGAGGCTCAAGTGGTAGAGTGCTAGCCTTGAGAAAGTCCAAGGACAGTGCTCAAACCCTAAGCTCAAGCCCAGGACTGGCAAAAAAAAAAAAAAAAAAATTAAGGGGGCTGGGAGTTTAGCCTACTGGTAGAGTGATTGCTAGCATGCAAAAAAACCCGGGTTCCACATACATAGAAAAAAAGCCAGAAATGGTGCTGTGGTATAAGTGGTAGAGCTCTAGCCTTGAGAAAGCCCAAGAACAGTGGCTAGGCCCTAAGTTCAAGACACAGGACTGACAAAAAAAAATAAGGGCTGAGGATGTAGCAAACTTAAGGCGCTGAGTACAAACCTCAGTAGCAGCCCCCAATCAAAAATATATATATACATAGAAGTGGTGCTGTGGTTCAATGTAGTAAAACACTAGCCTTGAGCTGAAGAGCTCAGAGACAATGCCCAGTCCCAACCAACCAAAAGGAAAAAAAGTATTGAGACAATCATTTGGAATTAAAAAGCTAGAACAGAGACAAATTTCATGATAATTGGATTTGGCAATGATTCTCAGACATGCCACCAAAAGTAAAAGCAATGAAAGTTTAAGAAACTGGACTGCATAAAAATTTAAAACTTTTGGAAGCAGCACTCTGGGAGTAGTAGAACACTGGCCTTGAGTACAAAGAGGCTAGGACAGTGTCCAGGCCCTGAGTTCAAACCCTAGAACTGGCAAAAAAGAAAAAAAATTATATATCAAAGGATGTATCAGCATTGAAAAGAGCAACCTATAGAATGGGTAAACATATTTGGAAGTAACGTACCTGGTAAGAGATGCAAATTCAAAATATAGAATTACTAAGCAAGTTACAAAAACAGCCTATCAAAAAATGGGAAAAGGGGACCGGGAGTTTGGCCTAGTGGTAGAGTGCTTGCCTAGCATGCACAAAGACTCAGGTTCAATTCCTCAGTACCACATACATAGCAAAAAGCCAGAAGTGGTGCTGTGGCTCAAGTGGTAGAGCCCTAGCCTTGAGAAAAAATCCAGGGACAGTGCTCAGGCCCTGAGCCCAAGCCCAGGACTGGCAAAAAAAAAAAAATGGGAAAAGGAGCCAGGTGTGGGGGTACAAATCTATACTACTAGTTACTTGGGAGGCTCAGAGTTCAAGGACAGTCTGGGCATAGTACACACACCTGTTACCCAACTACAGAAGAGCACAATAGCTGGATGCAATGCCATGAATCTCCAGTGTCATAGAAAAGCACAAAGGATCACAACCCTGACTAGACTGGGTATAAAGCAATACCTCAAAGCCAACCCAAAAGGGCTGAAGCTACAGAGTATGCCTTGCAAACATGAGGGCCTGAGTTTGATTTACAATTAAAACAAAACAAAACAAAGAACTTGGATTTTTCTGCATAGAATGTCTATCAATGACCAATAAGCACATAAAAAGATGCTCAGCATCACTAATCATTAGGGAAATAAAACAAGGGTATGATCACCTCACATGCACGAGGACAGCTATAATCTAGAGAGAATAATACATGTTAATAAAAATGCCTAACAATCAGAATTCTTGGGGGCTGTTGACAATATTAAGTCACACAGCCATAATGAAAAGTACCATACTTCCCTTCAAAAATTGAAAAGTTATTTTACATGACCCAGAAATTCCAGTTCTGGATATGGACCTAAAACTGAAAGCAGTAGTTTGAAAAAATAGTTACAGATCCACATTCATAGAATCATGATCCATAATAGCTAGGAGGTAAGATACCCATGTTTACTAATAGCCAAAATGTGGTAATATGCAAAACAGAATATTCAGGCCCGAAAGAAATTCTGACACACACGACCAGGATAAACCTAGAACACATACATTATACTACTTGAAATAAACCAGTCACAGGCAAATGTATACATTTCCACTTACAAGGAATGGGGATTACCAGGAACTGGACAAAGTAGGAAATGAGAATAAGTTATAAAACAATGTGGATAGGGCCAGGAATTTGGCCTAGTGGTAGAGTACTTGCCTAGCATGTAGGAAGACCAGGGTTCGATTCCTCGGTACCCCATACACAGAAAAAGCTGGAAGTGGTACTGAGGCTCAAGTGGTAGAGTTCTGGCCTTGAGACCCAAGTCCAAGGACAGTGCTCAGGCCCTGAGCTCAAGCCCAGGACTGCAAAAAATAAACCAATATGGATGCACACAATACTAAATGGAACGATATACTTAAAAATAGTCAAATAGTGAATTTTTCTGTATTCTACAAGTTTTTAAGAACCTTAGTGTGCTCTCCCTCTCATATGCCTTCATGTGCCCCCACCTGAATGGACTTATACCAATATAGCTCTCCTTGAGTGTGTGTGTGTGTGTGTGTGTGTGTGTGTGTGTTTTGTGGGTCATGGGGCTTGAACTCAGCCTGGGCACTGTCCCTGAGCTCTTCAGCTCAAGGCTACCACCCTAACTCTGGGCCTGGGCTTTGTCCCCAAGCTCTTCAGCTCAAGATTACCACCCTACCCTTGAGCCAAGCCCCATTTCCTATTTTCTAGAGGTTAATTGGAGATAAGAGTCTCAGGTCCTTCCGTGCTGTGCCTGGGCTGGCTTTGAACCTTGATCCTCAGATCTCAGCCTTCTGAGTAGCTTGGATTACAGGCGTGAGCCACCACGCTGGCTTCCTTGAGTGTTTTGTCTTTAGCTTATTACCTAGTAAAGCTAGGCTAAGAAACCCAACTATGCAGCTTAAACTATCCCCAAGGCAGAAAGGCTAGCCTGTCATTTAAATTTACTAGAACTATGCCAAAAAGACCAGATATATAATAACCAATTATTTCTGTAAGGATGGAAGTTTCTCCCTATTACTGGGCCTTAATCAACTGGATGCCAGTGAGTAGATCACTGACTCCCAGATAGTCCCCATGCATTTGGGGAAAAAAAATTACAATACACACTTTCAAGAAAAAGTATTTATTTGACATCATTACAAAAATATGTAGGCACATAATTTTCATGTTTATGTCACCTGATTTACATACCTCAATCCTCAGTACCTTTTAAAATTGGTAAATAGAATCTATGTTGAAAAAATACCATGAGAGGACATCTATAGACAAAAATCTGAAAACATTTGAGAACAAAATAATCTCTAAAAAACATTTTTGTGAGACAGTAAATCTAACCAGTAGATTTCTTTTAAAAAGGTATTCTCAAAATAAAGCTATAAAAAAAAAAAAGATAGAAAGAAAAAACAGTGCAAGAGTATCTCCTCATACCAGAGTAGCACCCTACGAGCACTAGAAGCCAGGCTTAGAAAACAAAGATGGTGCCAGAAACTGAGATCCCAGCATGACTAGCCAGAAGTCGAAGACAGGAAGCAGAATCCTGTACAGACAGGAACCACCCAAGGTGACAGTGAAAACATAATTTTTTAAAAAGTGAATTACCATTATAAAATGCAATTCTCTTCTGAGACAGAGAAGTCCTCCTCCTTTGCAATGCACCAGCATTATGAAGTAATGGTGTTCTTGTTACCAAACGAGTAGAATCCCCTGCATCACACATGGTGCCCACTACAATAAGGTTTTGTACCAAAAAAAGCAAGTGGAGAATACTGTCTTCTAAGCACTCCAGGAGCAATGGGGTACAGGGCCAGGCTTTTCAGGAAACACAGAGAATTTTGTTTGCCTTTAGTTTCACCTTGTAACAACAACAGCAGCAGCTATGCTTACTGAGTGCTACTGTATACCAAGTACCATGCTAAGTACTTTTATGCCTCATTCATCCTGATACTTTTCCCTTTGGAAGGGAGAAGTCGGTAACAGGCAATCTCAGGAGGAATCGATACTAGTTATGGGAAACAGTGCAGTAGGGGAGGAAGATCAGAGGCTAGTCACAGGATTCTAGAAACTGTACTGCTCATCTCAGCGGGAGGACTAACAGTTAATAAGGTCATCTGTGATTGAGCATGACTTGCCTCTGGGATAGGGTACCCCAGAATTGGTGGCACTGAATACTGTGCAGGAATCTGTTCACAAGCCACTGGCCTCCTGTACCCATTTCCCCTCTCAGTAAGGGTGAGATAAATTACATACTCGAGCAAGAACTGCATCCCATTTACCTGTGTCCTCAAGTTGAGCAAAATGCCTCACATGTCATTCAATGACATGCTCCCAATCAAAAAAGCCAAGACAGGACTTTGTGTCTAAGGTCCTTTTCCACCTTAGCACGTGGAACACTATGAAGGCTCTGCCTCAGTCCTACACTGACCAAACCTCCCGTGGATTCCTCCTATTAAGGCTCACAGGCAACTTGCAAATACATCTTTTTAAATACCAACTTGCGAGTTGTTCCTACAAATGTAAAATTTCTTCAATAGAAAAACAAATCAAAACATTCCTAGTCCCCTGTTGAGATACCAAAATTGTTTGGGTCTATACAACCCAGTGGGTTCCAAACCCAGTGAAACAGAAGTTTGTGTGTATTTGTGTGTGTGTGTGCGCGCGCACGCGTGCATGAGTGCAAAGGTAGCCAGTTGTTGTAGAGACTACACAACCAGCCTGTACAAATACTCAGAAAGGCTTGCAGGTCTCTGGGCAGGCCACACAACTGTGTATGAGCGAATGCTTCCTCCCCAAGAAGCAGTTGAAGCAATACCCATTCACAGATGCTGGTCCTGAAGAAACAGAACCAGGAACAGAAGCTACAGACAGGGGTGTCCAAAGGATGAGGTATGCTCACACCACTTGCAAAGGATGATGACTTTCCCAGAAGAGATGGAGCCCTTGGCAGCACACCACCAACCAGTTACGTCTCCATACCCATCCATTCAGAATTGCAACCCCTGGTCAAACTGACATGAGAAGAGCATAAAGGAGTATCAAAACAGGCTCTAAGGAGATGGCACGGGCACACTCAGGGAAGAATCAAGGCGGGGCTGCTGGGGAGCTGGTTATAAGGGACAACTCTCCAACTCTCCCTTGGCGGCAGGGCAGGCAGGCAGGCGAGCTAATCCCACAACAGCCTTGCAGTTTCTGAGAGCTCACACATAGTCATCACCCTCATAGTCGCACATGTTGCCTAAGGGATGAAGACAACCAAATTCTCATCTTCCCTTCCATCCTTAGAGCACAAGTGAGATTTTCAGCCATTTCCCAAAACACCACAGTATCCCCAGCATTCAGCACTAACATGCTTGCAAGTCTCAGGTGAAGGAACACATTGGATGAATAAATGAGTAAAAGGCTATCCCTCCATTATCAGACCTCATGGACTGTGTGTGTGTGTGTGTGTGTGTGTGTCTGTGTGTGTGTCTGTGTGTGCATGCGCACACACCAAAGTGATTTTTGTCTTTGGAAAATGCAGTGATGAGTTTATGAAGAGAAAAGAGAAATGTCAGCTGCTGGCTGCATTTGAAGAAGGAGGCTGTACTGCCTGCAGGCACAGTGGCGAGGGAAGGAAGCTCCAGTTAGAACACATTATTTATGCAGCTTTCAGGGACACCTCGTTATCAAACTATGGAAGAAAATATCTTCAAAACACTGATGTTACACTGTCAGAATAGAAGACAAATAAATTAAAAGGCCCAGTACATTTTTCAGTCTTATATAAATTAATTCCAACAAACATAATTAAAATATGGTCAGTTTCTCTGATAAAATTTTAAAAGGCAGCAATCAATCCTTGGATTGTACAAGTGCAAAGGAACAGTCTCTCCCATGGAATCACGACATCTCAGTATCTGTGTGGGAAGTGCCAGTGTTCTACGCCGTCAGAAGCCGGGGTAGGGAGCAGAGCACTTTGTTCACACAGCTCCTTTTCCCTTAACATCCAGCTTGCTGCTGGCCTCTGACTGTTTGCTCAGCTGCTCTTCAGTGAACGTGATGTAAGAATACACCAGGCTGCCAGCAATGCTGAAAAATAAAAACAAAAAACCCACCAGAAGGGAGGAGAAATGAGACACGAGTTATTGTTTTATAATACAACAGCAAAAAGTTAGATAAAACACATTCCATCAAGGGAATTTCTAGCAATTCACATAAAGGAGTACTATGTGTTCATTAAAATGAAAACAGGCAATGACTTCTTTAACAAGAAAAGCTTTCATAAAACATTGTCTGATCCTGCTTTATTGAAGGGAACCTGAATATGTACGCAAACAGAAAATTCTGAAACAGACTAAGAATGGGAACGGTGACTTCTTTCTAGTTAAAATCATGTTCGCAGCAGAGAACTTTCATGTAAATTTTTATCCTAGTAGGTTATCAGGCCATAAGATATGACCAGTAGCTACTGCCAGAAAATTCTACTCCTGAGGGGCAGTGATTTCTCTGTGGAGTCTCTGATGACCTTACCCACCTGGTTTTCAAGCCTAAAAGTGAGCTGGAGGGGCTCAGGTGCCCAATGGCCCCCCCTCCCTCGCCCCGCAGGAGTGCTGCACTCTGGGTTCTGCACCCAGATGCCAGGTGTCCTTGGGTCTCCAGCTAGCTGGGAGTGTGAGCTGAGGCTCTGCTTTCAGATTCCCCTGCTTGGCTCCCACCTTCCACCCAACCACAAGACTTACATGCAGGGCACTTATTTCCAGTTCATGCTGCTTTCCTTTGGCTGTGATATTGCAGCCCCAGGCTAACTGGAGCACCCCTTTAAGTGAATTTCAATGACGGTGCTCCCACATGCTCCAATACTGCCTCTTCACTGCACCTGCTTACTCATCACTATCCACCCTCAGAAACCTGTCACCCCCCACAGAGCCTGCCATGCTCCTACCCTCCCAGCACACTGTGCCTGGAGGAATAATCCAATTGTGTTAGAAGTGCACTGTGTGCTTTGCATTTTACATACATCTCCTGACACCACAATATTCCTCCAAGGAACTACAGCCCCACAAAGTATTCATTTTACAGATGGGACAGAGTCGTGAGAGTCATACTTGTTCAAGGTCACAAAGGATTCTAGAGTTGGGCCAGAACAAAGCCTCCCCTTTGGCCCCTTTGCCATTTGACAGTCCCTGTTCCCTGACTTTCAACTGTCCTCCACAACCCTGTGACCTTCCTAAACCCCATTTTTCATTTTTTAGCTCTACAGTCTCCTGTACAGGCCCTTGAAGCTAGTACTTTATGCAGATAAGCCTCACGAAGCATGCCACTGTGACAGAGCTGCAACTTTTCCTTCACATGCTAGCTGCTTGTTCTGTTTAGCATTTGACCTGATTTTCCCAGCAACAGTTGTTTTTCTAATGTATCCCACAGATGACCGGCCCAGTAGCCGGGCTCCTACCAGAGGTTCATGGAAGCCTTCAGGACTAAAAGTAAAAATTCTTTGAGGGCCATGTGTACAGTCAGCCAGACGATGGTTTTTCTTTGCCTCCAACCTCAAAGCAGGCCTCACACACAGACCAGAGATGTGTTATTAATGAAAGGAAAGGTCATATAAGAACATGTGTCTTAATCTGTTCAAAGTGCTATGAAAACAAAATACCATAAACTGTTGGCCAGGCACAGTGACTCATGCCTGTAATCCCAGCCACTTGAGAGTCAAAGAGAGGAGGTCATGCTGCAAGGACTGGGGCCGGGGCAGAGGTTGGTGACAGCATATCTCAAAGGACAAGGAGTTTGTAGTGATACATGCCTGTAATCTCAGCTTGCAACACAAGTAAGAGGACTATTATCTGGGGCCAATCCTACAGCAAAAAGCATGAGATCCTATCAGAAAAAAATACTAAGGCAAAAAGGAACAGGGATGTAACTCAACTGGTAAAGTGCTTCCCTGGCAAGCACAAGGCCCAAGCCAAAACTAGCACAGAAAGAAAAGCAAACAAAATTCAGGCAGGAGAGTGCCACCTCCACGATCCAAATACCACTCAGCCTGAGCCTAGCACCTAGAGGCTCCTAGAGGGCCAGAACAAAATGACACAGGATTTAGGAGGCACACAAGCTGTCCTCAGAAAGTGGGGGAGGAGGGAGACAGACTGTTGTCAATGGAAACAGCAATCTATTCACACTTTATAAGTTCCACCTTGATAGAGCAACCAAAGATGGTTACCAGTGTTTACAAAACTGAGAATCTGTGAGCACATGGGACATCCATTCATACATCCTTACTATGTGTGCAGTGTGACAATCAGACTTTTTAAAGGAATTATAAATTGCTGTTAGCAGCCTGGGGGAACAGCAAGTTGGAGAGTGGGAGGCTATATCTAAATACCAAATGATTCTAAACCCGGGTCTTCTACCACTTCCAATAACGTACCTTTCAGTACTAAGGAATGGTGTTTCTATGCTACACTATCCTAAATACTAAAAAAGCAAAGAAAAGAGAAAAGAAAAGAAAAGGAAGAGAATAAATTTGCCAGGCACTGGTGAATCTCATCTGTAATCCCAGCTACTTAGGAGGTTGAGATCTGGGGGTTACGGTTCCAAGACAGCCTGGGCAGGAAAGTCTGTGAGACTGCTATCTCTAACAGAATACTCAGAAAAAGCCAGAAGTGGTGGTACTGTGGTTCAAGTGGTACAGTGCTAGCCTTTGGCACAAAGAACCAGAGGGGGTGGGGGGGGAAGACAAAAAAAAAAGAAAAAAAACACCTTAAGTAGAACTGGTCCACAATGTTTCTTTTAAAAAGTTAAACATGAGTATTATAAAATAAAGTAAAGGTTCGGGAGTGTGGTTGAGTGGTAGAGGGCTTACCTAACATGCCCAAAGCCCTGGGTTCGATTCCTCAGGACTACATATACAGAAAAAATCAGAAGTGGTACTGTGACTTAAGTGGTAGAGCACTAGCATTGAGAAAGCTCAAGGATAGTTCTAGGCCCTGAGTTCAAGCCTCAAAAAATAGGCTCCATGGTTACCCTCATTTGTAATAATTAGTACACATCTAGGACTCTCCTGGAACAGGATCACCATAACTCAAAAGCTGTGTATTTGGTCATATAGGATGAGGTTAAGTGAAATGAACTCCAGGATAGGGAAGCAAGAAATTTATCTCTGTGATTGTGGTACTTAATGTACCATGTGAAGTTATTTCTTTTCTCTTTTTTTTCCTCTTATGGTTTCTCATGTTGTTAGTGTGTTTGACTTTGTTACCTAGTATAATATGTTTATTTGTTTATTTGAAATAGGGAATGGAAGAGGAAAAACAAGATGATTGGAAGGAGATGGGAGGAAGGGAAAATGGGAGAAAAACATGAGAAGAGGTACCAATGTTCAAGAAATAGTGTACCTGCCACCTGATGAATGTAACTGTAACCCCTCTATGTGTTACTCCGACAATAAAATACTATAATGAAAAAAGAAAAAGAGAAGTAAACAGGGAAGCCAGGAGTTTGGCCTAGTGGAAGAGTGCTTACCTACCATGCACAAAGCCCTGGGTTCAATTCCTTGGTTACTACCTACACAGAAAAGCTGGAAGTGTTGTTGTGGCTCAAGTGGTAGAGCACTAGCCTTGAGACAGCTCAAGGACAGTGCCCAGGCCCTGAGATGAAGCCCCAGGACTAGGGGGAAAGAAAGACAAGACAAGACAAGAAAAGAGAAAGAGAAAGAAAGACAGACAGACAGACAGACAGACAGACAGACAGAAGCTATTTTCCCACAGTAAACAGGCCAGTAGGCATTCTGAGAATGTGTGGGAACACAGAGGAGGTCCAAGATAAGGTAGATTCATTTACACAGACTTCCCAGGGAACTTCAGAACAGGAAAGGACAGAAAGTCTAACCCCTGACACTAAAAATCAGAAGTTTAAAAAAAACAAAAAACTGTAGGTACATAATTACTAAAACAAGTTTGCTGTCAGGAAAAGACTACCAACCTCTTCCAAGAAAAGAAAAAGAACCACAACACCATGGCAGGGCCCAGTGCATTTGTTCACAGGGCCTTGCCATGGCAGTGGGCACTGGGAGAAGGGAGAAGCTGGCACTATCTCCTGGGCAGACAAGGTTCTCAAAACACTGCCAGTCCCGCTGCTGAGCCTGCCTTCCACTTCTACACCTGCTGAATCTGCTCAGCTCCAATCCACTCCTAATTGTCCTCTCTGGACACACTCAGCAGCCCCCAACCACGACATGCGTGGCCCATAAAAGGCTTTCTCATTTTATGACTCCTAGGTCTGGGCTGTCTCCATCTCCTCATACCACCAGTGTGTGTCTAGGCAGCTGACTCAGCCTTCTATAAAGAAAATAATTCTGACCCACATTCCAACCTATGAACCAAGAATCTGACTTTTCCTAAGACACTTCTGCCCTGCCAATACTGGACACTGGATCTCTGGTAGTCTTCTGATGGTGACAGGGTCCCCCACCTCAATTCCCACACTGTTACTGCCAGGAGACTTTCTCAGCCTCCTCTGTCTCAAAACAGAGCAGGAGGTGACACCGCATACGGCACAGAACCAGGCCAAGTGGATTCTGCTTTGTGATCCCACAGAGTCTTAGCCCTGTTCTGTGAACAGAGATGATAGAGCTACCCTCTACCCTCAGAGCATGCAGGAAGGATCAAGTTAGGGACTCACTTGACACAATAGCTATGCAACCATGGGGTCCCACATACTTCTCTAAAGTTATCCTACAAACCATCCCTTATGAGCCACACACAGGCCACACACCGCCCACCTTCCTCAGTCCCATCTGCCACCTGCAACTCCAGCTCCAGGCTTTGGCTCAGACAATATGTAGAGGTGGGTACAGCCACCCTCTCTCCTCCTCTCCAAATCCTACCACCTGATCAAGTTTCCTTCCTGGTAAAGTCTTCCAAATAACTCTTGGTACCATTTATATCTAGCACAGCCCATATGAACAGAGCCAGTCTGGACAGCTAGTGTATAACATGTGATACCAGCCCTGAAAGCTCTTTGCAGAGAACGCTTAAAAAGTATTTGGTCACCGCTGGGAATTTGGCCTAGTGGTAGAGTGCTTGCCTAGCATGCACAAAGACCTGGGTACAATTCCTCAGTACCACATACATAGAAAAAGCTGGAAATGGTGCTGTGGCTCCAGTGGTAGAGTTCTAGCCTTAAATAAGCTCAAGGACAGTGCTCAGGCCCTGAGTTCAGTCCCCATGACTGGCACACACAAAAAAAGTATTTGGTCATAAGAAAAGCAGTTAATGCCACATTAAGTCCCTAATGTTACCACAAATACCATCTCTATCTCGCCATCTCAATATAAACTGTAACCTTCTAAGTAAATGGTCCTCCCTGCCCCCCACCAATTCCTACTATTTTATATCTGTGTGTGTGTGTATGTGTGTGTGTGTTTGAGATAGGGTCTATCTCTACAGCCCTGGTTGGCCACTTAGAGCCTCCTGCCTCAGTCTCCCAACTGCTGGAATTACAGGCATGTGTCACCATGCTCAGCTTATCTATTTCCTTTATTATTTATCTCAAACTAGCAGAACAAATATTCCACTCATTTTTATCTCCATTAATTTTCTTTTTTCCCCTCCTAGAAGGAATACTACCAGGACAAAGATTTTGAGTAGGCTGAATAGGCACTCTAGTCCCTGAAAGAATGTCACAGACATCAACTTATACACTGATAAAAGAATCTTTCTGACTAGATTATAAATTCCTGAAGATAAATTTGCCTATGATTTTGCCATGCACTGAGTAGTCACTTAGTTTAAAATATGTACCAGGGGCCGGGAGTTTGGTAGAGTGCTTGCCTAGCATGCACAAAAACCAGGGTTCGATTCCTCAGTACCACATACATAGAAAAGAGCCGGAAGTGGTGCAGAGGCTCAAGTGGTAGAGCTCTAGCCTTGAGAAAGTCCATGGATAGTGCTCAGGCCCTGAGTTCAAGCCGAGAACTGGCAAAAAAAAAAGTATGTACCAAACAGGTCCAACCACGGCTTGGAAACAGGAGTTAAAGACAAACAAGTAGGTCGGGAGTTTGGCCTAGTGGTGGAGTGCTTACCTAGCATGCAAGAAGACCTGGGTTCGATTACTTGGTACCACATACAGAGAAAAAGCTGGAAGTGGTCATGTGGCTCAAGTGGTAGCCTTAGCGTTGAGGAAAAAGCGCAAGGCCAGTGCTCAGACCCCGAGTTCAAAGCCAGGATGGGGGGAAAAAAAAAAAAGAAGACAAACAAGTAGTAAGGACGGAGATGAGAGGGAGGCTTGAGACCCTTGCAAAACCAAGCAGAACCATCTTCATCTCTTATCACATGTCCCCTTACAGAATACAAAATTCAGCAAGTAGGACTCAGGTATGATCAGGGCCAAATCTCAGCTTGCTTCTTATTACCCTAGCTATGGGCCAGGGGGCAACTTATTTCCCATTCCTCTTTTCTTATTATGTGTAATGGAGGGAGGGAGTTAATGAAGTAACATAGTAAAGGAGGCCATTCACATCCTAGAACTCCATGAGCGTCACCTCTCAACTGCTGCCTTCCCAGATACCTACTTAGGTCATTTTATTCTAAAATAAGTGCTGCTCTTAGCACATACTTTAAAAATAGAAGTGTTTAGTAAAAAAAATTTTGGCCAGAATATGAACCATTCCATCTGCCTAGGCGTCACTGGAGTTTTCTCAGGAATAAAGATAGAAAAAAAAACAAGATCCAACATGCTTTAGCCAGCACTGGGGCTTATGCTGCCTATAAACAAACCCTAGCTACTGAGGAAGCTGGCTGCAAGACTGAGGCCTAAAGCAGACTGGTTAGAAAGGTCCATTTCCAATTTACTAGCAAAAAGCTGGACAAACAAAACCAGACCAGTTAGAAAGGTCCATCTCCAACTTATGAGAAAAAAGCTGAGCTGGAAGGATGACTCAAGTGGCAGAGCACTTGCTTGTGAGGAAGAAAGTGGAGCAGAAGCGTAAGAAAAGAAAGCACAAAGAAAAGAATGTTTTGCTTTATTAACTGACAGAGTCAATGAATGCTCTTTTTAAGATCAGAATTCTGGTAAGGTCTCATGTACATATGTAGATTTATAAAAGATTACACTATAAAAAAGTTCAGGAAAAAGAACTTAAGTCCTAACTAAGAACTAATGTTTTGGAAGAGTTTTCTCAGAAGTTTTTGCTTTTTTGACATCTCACCTAACACTACAGTACATCCATCATTTGTTCATTGGACTCCTCCCTTTCCTACTGCTTAATAAACAAACAAACAAAACCAGCCAGAGAAAAATACACGTTAGTGTGTGCCACAGCTGGGAAGGCTCCACAAAGCAGCCTCAGATCTATAGACCAGCGCACTTCCACAGGCCATCCTGGGTGACTAAGAGGACCCAAGGTTGGGCAAATACAGCACGGATGGCGAGGGACAGACTACGACATGGCTCACACTTCTCTCCTGTCATGAACCCATATAAAACTAAGTAGCCAGCTAGCCTCTCTATGACGTGTTCAAAACTGCAAGCTATTCTGAACGGTCATTTTATTAAGGAATAGGGCAAATATGCACATGAAAAGATGCAGAACCTCATTTATTATTAGGGACAGGAAAACAAAAACAAATACGCAAATAAACAATAACAAAAAACATGTGGCACTGTGGCTCATTGTGGTAGAGTGTTAGCCTTGAGCTAAAACACTCAGAGACAGTGCCCAGCCCCAGAGTTCAAGCCCCATGACCAATCAAAAAAAAAAAAAGATTTGTGCCTGGAGTTTGGCCTAGTGATAGAATGCTTGCCTAGCATGCACAAAGACCACGGTTCGATTCCTCAGTACCACATATACAGAAAAGACTGCAAGTGGTGCTGTGGTTCAAGTAGCAGAGCTCTAGCCTTGAGAAAGCTCAAGGACAGCACTCAGGCCCTGAGTTCAAGCCCTAGGACTGGCAAACACATACATACACCACCATCACCACCACCACCACCATAGCAAGATTCAACTCTTAACAAGAATATGTTTTAGCCAGACATTGAGGGCTCCTGCTTGTAACCTCAGCTACAGAGGAGGCTGCGAGCTGGAAGACTGTAGTTCCCATCATTTCTAAGCATTTTACTTATAGTAAATAGCAAGCTGAAAATGACCCAAAATTCTTTCAAAACAACGAAAGAACAAACTGTGATACATGTGGTCAACAGATTAGTATACCAATAAACTTGAATGGACTAGTGACATAGAAAAGAACACAGTTGGGAACTCAAAAGTGGTATGCAGCATACAAGAGCAAGACATGAAAGCAAGATACTTCATGTGTTATTACATGACATTTTGAAAGCTGTACGGAAAAAAACAGATCTTTATAAGGGTTTGAGAGGGAGTAGGAAAGGCTAAATGCAAAAGGACACGAAATTTGGGACTGTTTTCTATGTCAATTGTGATGATGGTAGTGATGATGGTTACGAGACTATGCATTTGTAAAAACTCACAGTTCTGCATACTAGTTCTTTTAATACTAACTTCTTTTAATACTAGAAAAAGATGAGTTCCAGGGTGTAGGGCTCTGCCTTGGGTAACTGTGAGGCTGATGGCGTCATTCTCTGGAAAGGCAACACTCTTCAGGCCTAAGGCACAAGCAAATTACTGAGGGATTTACAGAAGCATGATGTTTTTATTCTGCTGCTTTTGTTGGCTTGGTAGAGCACTGAAGAATTCGCTACCTGAAGAAAAGCATTTTCTTCAGGGGAGTTGGAGGCAAGCTTTCAACAAAGCCCCAATGAAAAAAGCCAGCACCATAGAATACAAGTTTGGTGAAGCTCTAAAGCCTACTATGCCTGCCTCCTCCTCCTTCCTGAACTTGAATCACAGAAACAGAGTTTTTCAAACTCTATTACAACAGCATAGAAACTAGGCAGGGTGTGGGGAGCTGGATATCTCCAGTTAACCACAGGTTCCTTTAGCAAAATAGTTCTAAAAGCCAGGCGCCAGTGGGACAAACTTATAATCCTCACTGTTTAGGAGACTGACATCAGGAGAATCTCAGTTCAAGATCATTCAAGGAAAAAAATTCTCAAGACTAGAATCTCAACAAGCAAATACTTATCATCCCAGTTACTTACTGTGGGAAGCAGAAATAGAGAGATTACGGTTCGGGACAACTCTGCAAATAATTTGAATATTAGCCGGCTGACTAACGCATATAACCTGTTCTCCTCAGTCTTGTAGTAAAATGGGAATTAGAAAAAAAATTGTTTTAGCATGTACAACTGAAATCAGGCCTATGTATAGTGACTCTCTCCTGTAATTCTAGCAATTTGGGAAGCAGAGGTCAGAAGAGATCATTGGCAAACCTTGATGTCAACCAACAAGCCAGGAATGGTGACCCACAGTTACAATCTCATAAATGATAACGTGAACATTTTCGACTTTTTGAAAGATGCTATGTCTTTAGCAGAAGTTAGGCTGCACTATGAGAAAAATGAATCAAGCATCTGATTCCAGGGCTGAACTCTGTGTAGCCTGAGCATTCCTAGCTTTTTCTTTCTTTTTTTTTTCGCCAGTCCTGGGCTTAGGCTCAGGGCCTGAGCACTATCCTTGGACTTTTCTCAAGGCTAGAGCTCTACCATTTGAGCCTCAGCACCACTTCTGGCTTTTTTCTATGTATATGGTACCGAGGAATCGAACCCGGGTCTTCATGCATGCTAGGCAAGCACTTTATCCACTAGGCCAAACTCCCGGCCCCTCCTAGCTTTTTCTTAATAGCAGTATTTCTGGAACCCATGTCTGATAGACAGCAAAGGCCCATTGCATTTGAAGTACTTTAACTTGAACTATATAATTAGCCGGAGTAACCTAACCCAAAATCTCCAAGGGAGAATTTTCAGGTTGATTTGCTACAGTTAGATGGTACAGGTTATAATAGTCCAACATTTTAGGCATCTACAAGGTATCTTTTTTCACGTTTATTTCATTGTTTAATTGAGGTATGACTAATATTAAAAATCCTACATATATTTATTGTACACAATTTGAGGAACTTGGACATGCACACATCTGTGATACTATAACCAACACTAAGTAAGATGATACACATTTCTATCACATCCAAAGTTTCCTGTGTCTCTCTGCTTTTTCCATTTTGTGGTTAAAAATACTTAACAGGAGACATGGCTCATGTGGTAGAGCAAGTACAAGGTCCTGAGTTCAAATCTCAATAACTATCCAAAAAGAATAGATAACATGCACTCTTTCCTGACAAAATTCAAAATGCCCCACTTTGTATTATTAACTGATACTGAGCTCTACAGCACATGTCTAACTCCTAACTCATCCTGGATAATGAACTTTGTGGCCACTCCTTATTTCAATTCCTAATCCAGTCAATTCATAATGGTTCTCCTCCAGCATCATTCTATTTTTTGCTTTTATGAATGTAGGACTATTTCAGATTCCCCAAACAGGAGGATCACGCTTTCCTCGACCCCTGAAGGTCTTCCAGATCTATCCATGTGGTTGCATAAAATGGGATTTCCTTTTTCTCTTTTAGGCTGACACTAATTTATTGTTCAAATATTCTCATTTTGACTACTTGTTTTAAGCTCATGAGTATGGGGTAACTTCCCATTTATGTGAGTGTCCTTCAATTTTTTTCATCAGCATGTTATCATTTTCGGGATGCAAATCCTTCATTTCCTAGTTCAAGTTTATTCCTAGTGTTTTATTCTTGTTGATATTATTATAGATAGGATTGCTTTCCGAGGAGGCCACGATCTGAGGATTGTGATTTAAACCCAGCTCAGGCAGAAAAGAGGTGAGACTCTTATCATCAAAGAGCCACCAAAAAACTGGAAGCGGAAGTATAGATCAAGATCAAGAGGTAGAGTGCCACCCTTGAACAAAGAAAGATGTAAGAGAAGTACAAAGCTCTGAATTCAAACTTCAATACGAGCAAGAGAAAGAGAAAGAAATGCAATTTGTTTTCTGCATGAAATTTTGCTTAATTAATTTACTAGTTATAGATACATAACTTCTGTGTGTGTGAGAGAGAGAGAGAGTTGCAGGGCCTGAACCCAGGGCCTGAGCGCTATTTCTGAGCTCTTTTGCTCAAAGGTAACCCTCTACCACTATGAGCCACAGTTCTATTTCTGGTTTTCAAGTGGTTAATTGGAAATAATGAGTTGCACAGGGACTGCCCAGGCTGGCTTCAAACAACAGTCCTCAGATCTCAGCCTTTTGAGTAGCAAGGATTACAGGTGTTAGCCACTGGCACCCAGCAACCTTTCTACTTTATAAAAGTGAGCTGCAGATACCTAAACATGCAAACAGAAACTCTTACTTTACTGACTCCCACCATGTTATCTATTTGTATGAGGGGAAAAAAAAAATCAAATAATCTGAGTCGTCTATTTTTGTATAAGAATATGACTTTAGGTCAGGCGTGGTGGCTCATGCCTGTAATCCTAGCTACTCAGGAGGCTGAGATCTCAGGATCTCAGAGCCAGCCCAGGCGCTGAAGTCCATAAGACTCTTACCTCCAATTAACTACTAGGCCCAGAGTTCAAGCCCCACAACAGACCAAAAAAAAAAGAATGAGATTTTAATCCAGATTTAAAAAGAATGAAATTCAGACCCCATCTGAGGTCAGAGCATATTCACTATATTACGCCCGATATCCTAGCTCTTCACCACGTACGTTAATAAAGGAAACAATTATTTAACTATTGAGCAGTGAACAGATACTTTATATTCATTAGGTTATTTCATCCTAACAACTCTAAAGAGAAAGTTATTTTTTTATTCCCCTAAGAAAACTGAAACTCAAACAATAACAACAACAACAACAAAACCCTGACACTTGGACAGGAAAGGCCATCTGCTCCACATCACACGGAAGACAAGCATCAGCCGCAACTCCAAACAAGGTCAGAGAGCAGCATCTTCCTCCTATCTTACCCTGTCCTTAACACCATGCCTCATCCCAATCCTCTGACAATTCCACACACACATAACAAATGTATTTCTTCAAAAAGAAGAAACAGATAACCATAATGGCAAATGAAGATCACAAAAAGGACACAAGCAAATTCATACTAACCTACAAATATTAATTAGTAACTGCTTGTCACACTGACTTCTAAGGAAGATGACAGATTTTTTTTTTATATTTGAATAAAAAGCTACACATTATACAATTTGCTACAAATTAAAAAGATGATACAACCATGTACTACAGCTTTATAGTTTTCAAAATGTTTTTTGCAATAACTGAACAAATCTGCCATTAAATTAATAGAGTAACCACACTGTGACATTACTTGAGTGTCTAAACCATATTTGGCAATGTGGCTATATTTAAATATCTTACCTGGAGCTGGGAATGTGGCTTATGGCAGAATGCTTGCCATTAGGCCCTGAATTCAATTCCTCAGTACCATATAAACAATGAACAACAAGAAATATTTTACTTACCTGATATTTAAGCCAATGAAATTTGTCCATGTGAAAATATAATCTCCACCAAAGACCATTCCAATATAGGTAATTAATATATTCTAAAAAAATGAATATAGTTACATAGGTTTAACTCTGTTTTTAAAAATGTAATATGTACATTCACACTGTGACTCAAATACTTATCCCTTACAATACAAAAACAAGCCAAAAGTAACAATAAAATCCTACCAACAACCCAGGTGCCAGAGGCTCACATCTGTAATCCTACCTACTCAGGAAGATGAGATCTGAGAATCACAGTTCAAAGCCAGCCTGACCAGGAAAATCTATGAGACTCATCTCTCCAATTAACTACCAAAAAGCTGGAAGGTGAACTGTGGCTCAAGAGGTAAAATGTTTACTTTGAAGACAAAAGCTCAGGAGTGAGCCCCAGGCTTTGAGTCCAAGTCGTGCAATAAAAACAAAAAACTTCACCATATACTGTGTGTTGTGTGAATTACAACGCAGTAGGCCTAATGCCCTACTGTAGTTCTCCACAAACAATTGCTTTCACCAACATTGAAGAACACTTGGAAGGATCAGCAAACATCCTTGGCCTGCCTCACTGCTGATGGATGGTTTTCTCCTCCCAGGGATCTAAACTGCTAATGAGGTGAGAAGAGAAGCTTACATGCTTCTCTTACATGCTTACATGTAGCACCTTTCCTTATTCTTCTAAAAAGGAAGAAAGGGAATGGCCGGGGCTTTATCAACAAGACGATTGCTTTTAAAGAATCTTCTCTCATATCTTAAAAAAAATACATAAGCAAAAAAACAAACAACAAAAAAAGATACATAAGCAGTCATTAGTCCATATAATACCAAAAATCATTTCAGCTAACATTCTTAGGCACAAGTAGTTTTTGATTCCTTTTAATTATCTCTAGACTATGAAAACAGGAAACAACTTTTTTGTGTGTGAGTCATGGGGCTTGCACTCAGCCTGGGCACTGTCCCTGAGCTCTTCAGCTCAAGGTTACCGCCCTACCCTTGAACGAAGCCCCACTTCCCATTTTCTAGAGGTTAATTAGAGATAGGAGTCTCAGGTCCTTTTGTGGCTGGCTTTGAACCTTCATCTTCAGATCTCAGCCTCCTGAGTAGCTAGGATTACAGCTGTAAGCCACTGCACCGGCTACAGGAAATAACTTTCTAAAGTTTAAGCTTGCCAGGAACCACAAGTGATGGTCCTGCTAACTTAAAACTAAGACTTCAATTTTCAAACTTTAAAGTACCAGAGTGTTATATAGGAAATGAGGATTGTCACACTTTCACTGAGAGCCTAGGGGCTCTGCTATATATTAGGCCTATAAGACAGAAGGTAATGTGCTACAATGTATCCTTCAGGAGCTCAAGACTAGGTATGGAGCTGAGAGGTAGAGAGACTGCTTGTTCCATCCCTAGCACAGGCCCACACACAGCCCCTTCAAAAATGTAAGCTTCTTCTAGATCTAAAGATGGTAACAACAGGTCATTTTAGAACAACTCAAGTTACCCTGAGTTTCCTATCAAATGTTCTTATTATGTGAGCATCAGATAATAGTAAACAAGGTCAATAAGTATGCTGGGAAAGCACATAAATGAGCTTAGGTTAACCCTTCTCTGAATACAGAGAGCCAGTGAAAAAGGTTGACTTGTGTGCATAAACTGCCCAGAGAACTTCAGAACAAGAGGGAACAGAAAATCCAACCCTTCCTGCCCCAAATCAGAGATTACAGAAGGTATAGCTACATATTAGGGTATCTTAAATAAATTTACTTCAGGAAAAGAAATGAACTTGCCAAGAAACAGGGGTGAGCATTCTGCTAACTTAATACTGAAACTCTGATTTTCACAAACAAGTAGAAAATGAAGAGTGCTACAAATGAAGATTTCTAAGCTCTACTTACAGATTATGCTTTGGTGTATGTGAAGATCGGCCTAAGAATATCCACTTTTAGTCAGGAGTTTGGCCTAGTGGTACAGTACTTGCCTAGCATGCATGAAGGCCCGGGTTCCATTCCTTGGTACCACATACATAGAAAAAAAAAATCTGGAAGTGGTACTGTGGCTTAAGTGGCAGGGTTCTAGCCTTGAGAAAATCCAAGGACAGTGTTCAGGCCCTGAGCTCAAATCCAGGACAAAAAAAAAAAAAAAAAAGAATATCCACTTTTAAATATGTAAGTGGTGTTCCTGTCACACCTAAGAGCAATAGGGGATCTGATGCTCCAAAGGTTTGTGGGGTTGGCTCCAGAGGCACAGAAGGAAGCTAAAGCTGCTTAGGCTGAGCTGAAAGGCTTATTGGCCAAAGGCTAATAAGAAACATTCCCCAGCGGCTGTGATAGTGACCAGCGAGGACTGCATGGACTCCCTCCCATGGGTCTGAACATACTAGCCATCCTTCAGACTTGACAGCCATGAAGAGCAAAAGCTACAGGAAACTGAGCAGTCAACCTTGATTCTTCCCTTCCCTCTACAGTATAAAACAAAGTCCTCTGGATTGAGTAAGGCTCATGGGGTTATTGCAATCAAAAAAGAATTGTAGTAACGTACACCAAGAAATACAATCAAGTAGGTTTAGTTAATTAAATTACATGTAGAATTTTCTGCCCTCAATGCTGACCCATCAGGTTTAAGAAAGAATCATAAGTCATCTGTTCTCTTTTTTCCAAACGATACTAGACCTACCTCTTTTGTGACTTGTCTTTTGTAGAAAGCAAAACAAGGAAGGGAAGTAAAGCAGTGTTAGAGGGGCTGAGTTTGATTAGGATATAGGTATAGAAGTGTTACAATAAAACTCCTCTTGTACAACTAATATATATAATGAAATAAGGAAGAAAACAAATCTAATATGCTATTCACTTGGAATTCAGACATGCTATGTAATCCATAAACTTTTTTTTTTTAATGTGTGGGGGGGGCAGTAGCGTGGCCTGGTGGTGGAGTGCTCACCTAGCATGCACGAAGCCCTGGGTTAGATTCCCCAGTACCACATTCACAGAAAAGGACAGAAATGGCTCTGTGACTCAAGTGGCAGAGCGCTAGCCTTGAATAAAAAGCATCCAAGGACAGTACCCAGACCCTGAGTTCAAACCCCAGGATTGGAAAAAAAAAAATGTGTGGGTCCTGTGACTTGAATTCTGAATCTGTCCTTGAGCTTTTTTGATCAAGGCTAGCACTCTACCACTTGAACCACAGCTTCACTTCAGGTTTTCACAGTAGTTAATAGGAGAGATAAGAGTATCTCGTGGACTTTTCAGCACAGGTTGGCTTTGAATCATCATTCTTAGATCTCAGCCTCCTGAAGCTAGGTAAGAGCCTCTGTAATCTTAAATCAATATAAAATCCCCATGAGCTGAAAAGGGCCTTAGGATTCAACTCAGGTTGGCTCTCTAGGCTGAGAACAAATGAGTACTCCTCAAATAAAATGGATCAAGAGATGACAACACTGGAAACGCCAGACAGATTTTGAAAGTAGGCCATTTAAGGTCTGGTTCAAGCATAAGAAAACTCCCATGACTATTTTCTGGCAGGCATCCTGTCTGCATAGAACAGCAGAATTCAGCAAGCAGCCAACAAAACAGTCTCTGTCTCTCTCTCTCTCTCTCTCTCTCTCTCTCTCTCTCTCTCTCTCTCTCTCTCTCTCTCTCTCTCTCTCTCTCCCTCCCTCTCCCTCTCCCTCTCCCTCTCCCTCTCCCCCTTACCCCCCCCCTCTCTGGGGTTAAAGTAATCACTACTGAGGTATTTTATCTGTCCTATCAGAAACAGGCCTAATCTCTTCCTTCCTCAACTACTTTTTTTTTTTTTTAATCAGTCATGGGGCTTAAACTCGGGGTCTGGAAGCTGTACCTGCATTTTTCTGCTCAAGGCTAGCACTTTACCACTTTGAACCACAACTCCACTGCAGTTTTCTGGTGATTAACTGGAGGTAAGAGTCACACTGAAGCTAGGCACTGATGGTTCATGCTTATAATCCTAGCTACTCAGGAACCTGAGATCTGAGGATTGCAATTCAAAGCCAGTCTGGGCAGAAAAGTCTCTGAGACTCTTACCTCCAGGTCTCTACTTGTCGATAATTTAGCACAGATGAGAATGGTAAAGAGAAAATTTCTCATGTTAAAAGTAAAGAAAGAGACAGTTCCTCTCTAAATTCTTGTCTATGAAACTCTATCTGCAGTTTGTCAGAGCAATAAGCAGTATAAAAGGACACAAAGATACGGGGTAGACAGCTACAGCCAGATAGATTTTTACTTTAGAGGCATAATTTTCAAAGACAGCAGGTATTAAAAAGATATCTCTTTTTGTTAATCTCACCTTAATACAGCCAACTATTGTAGTTGTAAGAGCAGAATTATACTGCGTGCAGAGTACCGTTGCATACATCAAGATAAACCTAGGATGGAGAAGGAAAAGGTGGGTTATAAGCAAGCTCCACTGCTTTCGAGTAATTTCTAGCCAACATCCAGTACTGCTCATGTTAACACATTCTAATCATGATGGGACTGTGACCTCACCACTGCTTACACTGTAACTTCAAAAGTGTTTGAAGTTTCATTAAAGACAAACACGTTTCCTGACCAGGTATTTCTACCTGCTATCCTCACCAAAACAAAAAGCTAGCATTCATAACCATGACTACTCTCAGAGCTCGCGCACCCTACTAACTCACATAAGCCAGGAAGAAAACGGGGGCTCAGAGACTCTGGCTCAGCTACCTGCCATGAGGATGATGTGATCTCTGAGAGGATCAAGGCAAGACAGCTTCTTGAAAACGGAAGAAGAGCACATCAGAACTACTTTCGGATGGGATCTGTTTGGATCTCCCAGGATGGACCTAGGGCTATTACCCCATGTTGTTCTGCAGCCTCCAGGCACTTTATGCAGATCCAACCACACACAGCAAACAAACAGACTGGCTGAAGAAAATATGGAGGGGATAAGAAGCATGCTTACAGAGAGCTTCTTGCCTTCTCCATACTCTCTGGCAAGAAAACAAAATGAAAGAGAAAAGTCAGCCCCCAATGAAAATGCTGCCACTACCTGTGCGAACTTAGATAATTTACATAAGTGTTGCACCTGGGACCTCACAGGGAAGGAAGCATCAATACATGCCAAACCATCAATGCAGATCAAGTTATAGTGGTGCTTATTATATACAGTAGCTCCTTTTTCCACCCTACCCTGGACCTCAGGATCTGTTCAGCAGCCCTGAAAGCAGGGCTGATGATGTAAAACCACTAGGATCTGGAGAGAAATTTATCCTAAGCTGACACACAGGACATTGGAAGACAGAGAATCTTAGAAAAAGGCTTACCCCATCACACAAGAAAGGGTAAACTGCAAAAGGAAGACAGTGTCTGCCCAGCCTTCAAATTCCATTGCCTGTAATACACAGCAAGCATCAGACTTTAGAGTAGGTCCGCACAATCAGCTATCTTATGCATTAGTGAAAATTTGTCTACACATCTGCAACACACACACACACACACACACATTTCCCTGCATCATATCAGAGTAATGCACAAGAATTTCAAATATATGGATTTGAACAAATTTCCAGAAAGCTTTGTCCTTTCCAAAATGTAATGAAGGAAGCCAGCCATCAGTGGCTCATGCCTGCAAATCCTAGCTACTCAGGAGGCTGAGATCTGAAGATTGTCATTCAAAGTTAGTCTGGGAAGGAAAGTCTATGACCCCTATCTTCAATTAACTACCAAAAAGTTTGCTGTGGCTCAAATGGTAGTTGGCCTTGAGCATAAAAGCTCTGGGAAGGGTCCAGGCCTTGAATTCAAGATAGGACCAGCACCAAAAACACATACATACATATATACATATATGTGTATGTACAGGTGTGGGAGAATGGGTGTAATGAAGGGGAGATTTTATATTCTGATGCTAAGAAATACTTCCTTGATGGCACAAGTCATATCTACATAAATTCAACGTGTTCTACCAGATGGCTGTTACTATGTTTGTGATAAAGGCTTTGTCGAATATTAAAACACATTTCTTCCCCCTAACTGTAATATCTAAAGCATGATCCTGGTTACACAAATGCAGCTGAGGTCTTTGTTTGAAGCAGTTGATTCTAAGTTGTCTGTTGGTTGTTTGAAGACAAAAGGTATGAAAAGAAATTAAGAGTGTGGGTTAATTTCCTCTTTCATACAAGAGGGAAAGTTTCTCTCTCAAGCAATGCCTTTTGCAAGCAAGCTGAGTTTGATAAGCTAATGTGAAAAACATTCCACTAGGACCAGGAGTTTGGCCTAGTGGTAGAGTGCTTGCCTAACATTCATGAAGACCCAGGTTCGATTCCTCAGTACCATATACATAGAAAAAAGCTGGAAGTGGTGCTGTGACTCAAGTGGTAGCCTTGAGAAAGTCCAAGGACAGTGCTCAGGTCCTGGGTTCAAGCACACGACTGGAAAAAAAAAAAAAGAAAGAAAAGAAAAACATTTCACTTCTTTAGAGGAAAACCTATATGTATAGCTTCAATTCTTCTTGCCATTCTACATAAGACTCTCAGCTCAGTTTCCCGTGGTTTATTCTTTTCATTTTTGCTGATCCTGAGGCTTGAACCCAGGGACTGAGTGCTATGCTATCCCTGAGTCTCTCTGTAGTCAAGGCTCTACCACTTCAGCCACAACATCACTTCCAGCTTTTCTGAGTAGTGTATTGGAGATAAGAGACTCATGGACTTTCTTGCCTGGGCTGGCATTAAACTGCAATCCTCAGATCTCAGCCTTCTTAGTAACGAGGATCACAGGTGTGAGCTACTGGAGCCAGGCTCTTGTGTGTATAAAACATCAAAATTTCCTATTTGTGTGCCTTTGCCCACAGTGCTATTCCCCAACACTGATTCTTATTTACCCAGCAGACTAACTAAACTCAAGGATCCCTGTGGGGCTTCCCTGGATCAAGCACTTTCTCTGCAACTCAGTGTCTCACTCTAGGGCTCTGGATGCCAGCATGCCACTGTTGTACTCTATGCCTTTTTATGGTAGTATACAATCTGTGAGCTCTACTGGGCTCTACTCACCATCATACTCCTAACTCACCCCTTACCAGACACATTGTTGCTTGAGGTTCTTTTTGTTAAGGTATAAAACAAAATTCACCAACTTTAAGTGCATAATTCAGTAAGTACAATCATGATAAAGAGATTCCTACACCTGACTCTTCACATATCAAAGTTCCCTCATCAATCCCCTGATATACTTTTAGTACCACTCTGCTACTGAACAACCTCAGATAAAGTAACCATAGTCTTTTTATGTCTTGTCTCTTCTCTTGGCACAATGCTTTTGAGGTTCATTCATGCTCTGAGGCCATCAGTGGCTCACTCATTTGTATTGTTAATTACTATTCTATCTTATGGCTATACAACAGTTGTTTAGTCACTTATCAATGGACCTTCATTTGGGCTGTTTCACAATTATTACGCTAAAGTAACAATGACTCTTTTAGTAATGTACAAGTGTTGGACACATTGTTATTTACCTTGGGTAAATACCTAGAACAAGGGATTGCTGGACATGTTGACTTTAGCATTAGCTTTATAAGACACTGTCAAAGAAATCTTACATTTCACTTTCTCATCAACATGAGATCTGTTCAGGCCATTCCAGTAAGCAGTATATGGTATCTCAGACTTTTAATTTGCCTTTCCTTACTCACTTCCAAGGTTGAGTATCTTTTATGAGACTGACACACTGCCTACTGTGCTAAAGGAAGCAGATGGTTGAATATCTTTTAATGTGCCTGATATTAGTATTTTTTATTTCATAAAATGACTATTAAATCCTTTGCCAAATTTTTAATAGTTATTTGTCTTCCTTGACTGAGTGGTAATATGTTTTTAATAGATTCTTGATGAACAGCGTTAATTATACATATAATACACACACACATGCAAGGTACATGTGCATACATGCAGAGACATGACTTAACAAAAGAAAAGTAATCAGAATTATATGGTAAAGACCTCAAATAAACATCTGTACACCTCTGAGCTCCTTCCCTCTGTTACATCTAAATAAATATCTCCTGTGTTTTTCAACCTACAATTCAGCACCTTGGCATAGGCCTTGGGTACAGTGATGAGGATGGTTATTCAAACTAGTTGATAGTCAATGAGCAAGTAAATCAAAGCAATTAAAAAAAAAAACCCTACTGCCCAATATTTATCGTATAGTTTGATTTCCAAAAAATCACACTGAGATAGAAAAATCATGTCATACACAAAATGGCAAACTTTAGGTCCACAGTGAACATATGGTAGCTCTCACTATTTACAGGTCAAGGTCAAAGTTTTCAATGCTCAATAAACTCGCAGAGGACAGAACTGTACCTGCAGAATAATATAGTAAGTTTCATGAACATGCTTCCATCTATATCATGTTCAAAAACAAACATGTAATTCTTATGGCATTTTCCTCCCCTCCCTAAGTATTGGCCTGTTTCTGGAGAAAGCCAATGCAAGGAACAAGCAGCTTGCTGTAGGCCTCTGCTTCGCCATGGGGACAGACATTGACTGCACTGGGGACAACCATCCGCAAGTACAGCATAACTTTGACCTACCCAGTTCCTATAATACACAGGAGCTTGCTCCCTCTGCCCTAAACAGAACATTTCAAAATTCAGTAAGCTACTGTTTTCTAAGTGCCTTAACTATGTGCCGAAGTCAGAAATGCTAAGTAGTTTATCCCAAATTATCCAGCTACTTAGTGCCAAGCCTTATCTACTCAAACAAAAATAAGGACCCGCATGGGACAGGAGACGCAGTTCTCATATCTATAATCTATAACCTGCCAAGAGTCTCTCTTATCATCCCTGTGTGGAATGCACCAGCCCTCAATGCCCTTCCATGAAACAAGAGAAGAAACCCACCAAAGACACTGTGGCTCCATAATGTCTTCAGGGACTAACTGGTTACTGGTCTGTATCTTACATAGAGAAATCTCCTTAAACCATGAAAAAGGAATTGCTTAAAAACAATATTCTTCAAAAATAAAATAACCAAAATGGAGCTGGGAGTTTGGCCTAGTGATAGAGTGCCTGCTTAGCATGCACAAAGATTCGGGTTCAATTCCTTGGTACTACATACATAGAAAAAAGCCAGAAGTGGTGCTGAGGCTGGGCTGTGCTCAGGCCTTGAGCTCAAGTCCAGGACTGGCAAAAAAGAAAAAAATAACTAAAATGACCAGACCTGAGAACATTCTACTGACCAAATAGCAACCTTTTGGTTGCTAGTTCTCTACTGGCAGCAGCCTAATCTTCCTTGGTCAGCACTGTCTCCTTCCCTTCTTTTTTCTACTAATTAAAATTTCTGCCTGAGAGTTTGTGGTGTACGTCTCAGTTTTATTTTTATAAATGCTGGAATGAAAATTCCCTCACATCCTACATCACCTCCATCTGCACTACTGGGTAAACATCAGGTTCTCAAGTTTTGTTTTCCCCAATGGCTCTACATGGTTGCTATTATCAGATCAGTGATTCAAAAAAGCAAGAATTAGTAGAGAGAAAAATATCACATATTCTCTTACATGTGGAAGCCAGATGTAAAATAAAAGTGGACACAATAACTTACACAGGGCTTTCTATATTTATATACAAATAAACAGACTAAAGGTTACTCTTAGGGGATGAACCTAAAGACATAATTAGTCTGGACATCTAAAATATTATTTGTCTAGATGAATTCTAGGGCCAGGAGCATGTCCTAGTGGTAGAGTGCCTGCCTAGCATGCGCGAAGCACTAGGGGATCGATTGATTCCTCAGTACCACATACACAGAAAAAGCCAGAAGTGGTAGCATGCTTGCATTGAGAAAGTCCAAGGACAGTGCCCAGACCCTGAATTCAAGTCCCATGACTGGTGGGGAGAATGGGGGAAGGAAGGGAGAAGAAATGGAAACATGCATTTTTTTGGTGGTAGTGTTTTGTTTGTTGTTGTCTTTTTAGGGGAAGGCAAAAGGGGGACACAGAAATGAAGGGAGAAAGAATGAACAAATGCAATCACAGTATTCAATGTGTACTGCATAAACAATGAACTGTGCAACTTGTGGGGCAAGATGGAAGGAGAAAAGTAAAGGAACATTTTAAACACTGTCCAAAAAAGAAATGTATTCATTATCTGACTTAGGGAATTATAAATGTTCTATACAACTCCTTCCTTAATAATAAAAAAATTATATTTTAAGAAATTTAAAGCAAGAACTAGGGCTGGGGGTAGAAGCCAGTGATAGAGTATTTGCCTACTAAGTATGGGCCCCAGATTTAATTTGATGCAGTATGGAGAATCAAAGACAAAATAAGAGTTCTACTTCCAATTGTGCATGTGTGTGATGAGATTTCGCATAACCAATGGGTTCTTAAACTCTCACATAACCAAACTTCTACTTCCTGCCCTCAGGAAGACTTTCTGTGAACTTATAATGTCACTTAATCTGAGGTTCCACCTCTATCACACATGTAGAAAACAGGCTGTTCCATCTGCCCCTTGTGAGGACCACTGAGAGAATGAAGAGAGACCCTTTAAATGTACAAAGAATTTGTAACCACAGACAACCCTCCCACAAGATTCTACTACCCTTATCTAGCAGCAGATTGGTAGGCAGATTTTTCACATTTCTAAGATAGATGATATAGAACTTTGCTAATCAGGGGGAAAATGTGTAAATAAAATCACTACTTCTAGAGAAAACTCTAAAATAAAGGACTTCTATGAGGACAACGACTTTCCTGGTCAGGCTTCAAGGCCTGTTATCTTCAATCTTGGTTCAGTAGTGGTCGTGATGACAGAATACAAAAACAAGTTTTCTTAAACTTCCTTCTGTTTTAAGTAAAGTTTCCAGTTCTGTGGGTGCAATACCAGAAGCCAAAAGATACTTCAGTGTAACAATCTCACACAACCAAGTGGCACTTGTTCCCACATAACCAAACTTAAATTTCTCCTAAGGAGGAAGATTTTCATTAAACAAAAGTTACTTGGAAAAACAAATTTTAATGTTAATTTTTTTTCCTTTTTTTTTTGCTTAGGCTAAATAAACTAATAGAGAAATGTATTCTCTGAACGAGATTAGGTACTAAAACTACATAATCTATAGCAGAGCTAAAATCTAGGTCAGGAATACAATCAGATTCTGTCTTTTGAACCAGCTCTGATCCGTTAATTTGGGGTGTCAGATGAACCAGCTCCGATCCATTAATTTTGGGTGCCAAAGCTAGTGTCTTGGGAAAGAGTCTAAGGCTGTATCTAAGCTCAGCATAAAGGTGGTATGAATACTTGGCAATGGACACAGGGTAACAGTTGTGCCAACTTGCCACCCTAATCAACTGAGAAGCACAGCAGAATTTCAATGTGCAAGTCAGACTCAGATGTAGTCATTCCTGTTTCTAGGAAAATTTACTAAGCAGAATCAGCAACTTCCTTGAGCTGTGTGGTAAAAATCCAATGCATAATGGAGACATTTTCCTACTGGTCTGATACATCCCTGCTTACCCTGAACTTTTGAAAGAAACCACTTATACTTTGCCATCATGGCAAAGAAGAAAAAGACTGATGAATAAATATCATTCTATTTTGAAATTACTTTCTCTAAAACTACTGAGGAAAAAAAAAATCTTGCCCCAAAGTGAAGCTGCTAGGAAAGTTGCTACAGGCAGAAAGAAGAGGCTGGTATGGTTCTCTTCCTCCATGGGAAATGTTTGGTTAATTCACAAAACCAGCAACTCTGGATAACCACCTACCTCTGCACTACTGCAGCCATCTGCCACACCTCACCTGTCATGGTGCCCTGCTCCTGGCTTAGACAGACTGCTTTCCTGGTATCTTCAATACCTCTGCTCACTAGGTTCTTTGACTTATAAAGCCTATGTATGATGGCAAAACTACTCAATCCATCTTACCAGCCAGGCCAATGCTTCTAACTTAAAAAAAAGGCATATCCTTAAAGAAGACAGTGAATAAAAAGTATTAGCTTTGTTAACCAAATAATATAAAGGCTGAGAGAAAAAAAAAATCTATTCATTTACTCACTAAAGAACTACTGATGCCACCTTGTGTGTTGCCCATAAAAGAATATCAAGGCCCCCTCAAAAAAACAGACAAGAACTGTATGTGGAAGAAATAATTTAGAGTGGCAGAATCAATGTATATAGCTCACAGAGTGATCCAAAAAAGATGAATAAGTCTGGAAAAGCTAACCCAACAAGTTAATATTTCTTCCTTATTCAGTCAGTAATGGTTAGTAACAGGAATGTCCAGGTAGAGGATTAGTACAACTTTTCCTGGAACTCCTCTGAGCCATGTAATATAAGCAGTGACATAATGAAGACATTATACAATGTACCAGTACCTACAGTACTGGCCTTGTAAGAGACACAGCGAAGGGTCTGTTCTTCCACTCCTACGTGATAGCACCTAGCATGGTGTCTACCAGGACCGCCAGGCTCCAACTCCTCTCACTGAATCACTAGCTTTGTGCTGCACAAATTCCCTTTGGAGGTGGCAACTCATAATTTTAAACACAATCTGTCCTGACAGTGAGAGGATGTTAGTGAAGAAATATGTAGTTTACTTATGCGGGATATCTTTTATTAATGGCAAGCTGACTTTTGTATAACATACACATTTTCCTTAAAGAATATTTTACACATATTAAGTAAGCACTAAATATAGTAATTCTTTGGTTTCTATTGACCCTAAACTTGAATAAACTTAAAAAAAATAAAACTACACATACATACAAATAAGCTTGGTTTCTCAATGTTTTGTCAAGATGTTTTGTACTATGTTCTTTGGGATAAACTGTTCCACTGGATCTTACCCTATAATTTCCAGATTGGTTTTTTTTTTCTTTTGCTCCTAATTCTTGCTCAAAGTGTCTATGAGCCTCCTCACATGCTGTGTCCCACTCCAACTCTCTGTTGGATTCCTGCCCTAATACAGAAGTTTCATTTCCTCTGCCTACTAACTGTGAGACTTTAAGAAAAAATGATTCATGCTAGAACAGTGACTCATACCTGTAATCCTAGCTACTCAGGAGGCTGAGATATGAGGATAGTGATTCAAAGCTAGCCCAGGCACTAAAATCCATGAGATTCTTATCTCCACACTAGAAAACTAAAAGTGGCACTGTGGCTCAAGGGGTAGGGGATAGCCTTGAGCTGAAGAGCTCAGGGACAACGCCCAGGCCTAGAATTAAAGCCCCATGATGGACACACACACACCAAAAAAAAAAAAAAAAAAAAGATTCTGATGTCTTCTTGGTTTGTTTTCCAGATCAAGAGTCTGTAACTCTAATAATAAAAATAAATTGGTTCGTTATTTGCTTTTTCCCCCAGGTATTTTTAAATTCCGTATCCATCATAGAACACTCATCATTTATAAAAACTGTCTTTTTATTATTTTATAAATCATAATGTATAGAATCTAAATGAGTGTATATTGGTCTGGTTTTTTTTACATTTCACCATTTATCTTGGAAGTCTTTTCGTTTACTACATAAAAGTTCCATGCAGTAAAAAGTTCTGGTTGAGGAAAACCAGCAATCTAGTGATAAAGAACAGTTTACCAGGAACCAGCTATGAGAACAGCAGTACCGTGTCCATCCTGCCCGTTACTACTCTAAACCGCCTCAGCCCCTACTTCTGCTCCATTGTACCATGTGCATTGTGGCATGCGCATGCCATCACCTAACTCCACCAGAACACCATCATTTCTCCTCCTCCGCAATGCTCAAAATCCTCATTAGCTTTTTCTGGTGTTGACCTACTAAGAAAATGCTAAGAGCTCTCTCTATAGGACTTAGAACCTGCTCTTCCCTCCACCTAGGATACTCTCTCTCCAATGAACCACACAAACTGGTCTCTCAGTCATAGTTGTGTCTGCTCAAATGGGCTCTCTAAAAAATACTCTCTGTAGTATCTAGAATAACACTTGTCTATCATTTTCCTGGCTTTATTTCTCTTCAGAGCACTTACTACACACTTAATGTATACTCTATCTCACGCCATTAGAATTCAAGCTCTGCTTAAACACAGACATGGATTTTGTTTGTTTTGCTGTGGTAAGAATAACACCTTACATATATGCACTTAATATTCACTGAATGAAGGAACTATGATTTTAGACAACTAAATAGACAAGGACAAGCTGCAGACTTGCATTCTTTTTTTGCCAATCCTGGGGCTTGAGCTCAGGGCCTGAGCTTCTTTTGCTCAAGGCTAGCGCCACAGAGCCACTTCTGGATTTTTCTGCTTATGTGCTACTGAGAAATGGAATCCAGGGCTCCATGCATGCTAGGCAAGCATTCTACCAGTAAGCCACATTCCCAGCCCCCGATATGTATTCTTATTATTAATATTCTTATTACTAGTCTTTTAAATGGCACTACATATGCATTTGCTCACATCTGACACCTTGTGCTGTATGAAGCACTATACAGAAGTCCCAAAGGCAGGACACAATTACTCAGACTGTGGGAAAGCCTGTAATCAGGCAAACACACAAGGGAATCAGTCAAAACAGCTCCAGTTTAAACGCTGCCACTGTGTGGTCCTGAGCATGTCCCTAATAGGAGATCAAGAAAAATGACTTATACGGAAGCATCTTGTCAGGTACGAGACACTGTACTATAGATAAAGCATTACTAACCACTAGAAATAGGATTAAACTATTTATTTGGGAACAACCTTATTTAAAGATAAAGTGTCATAAGCACAGTATCCATTCTTCAAAAACAGATGAATGTATATAGATGCATGTTTTTGTGTGTGTGATTGTATGTGCATATGTTGTATATTCAGATATTCATTTGAATTTTAAGAGAACATTCAAGAGACATACACTGACAATAAACCTGACTTGTTAGAAAAGTCTTACCTGAAATCTTGCCAAATATCCCACTCTTTAATATGAACCCTGACTGACAAGGCTTCCAACAGACTGCTGACCACAGGAAACTAAATCTTCCAGTGCAACATTCAAATTCTTTCCACTTTCCATGGACACTTCAGACTTTTTTAGACTACTATGACCCTCCTGGAAACTTCACACCCACCATTACCAAACTAGATATTAATAAAAAAGCAAACTACCTGGCCACATGGCTATGACAGGCCCCCAAGCAGGTCAGAATTTTATGTTCCACTATTTCCACTAAACAACAAATACTGATACTCAATCTACATCAAGGATTTTTCCTAACCTGAATGCTTGTAGAATTTACTGACAGGCATGGCACTTTGGTGATAGATCTTACACTATCTCAGAACCATGCCAAATGCTATCCTTGTAAGACAAAAGTTAAATAGCATTGTTCCTGTTTTCTAAGAGAAATGAAAATAGCTTTCAAAGCACAAAAAAGATGCTCAGAAATACTACTCTGATTTGAATTTAGAATGAAATCGTAATGACTTGTCTCATAAGCTCACTTGGAATTCAAAAATACAAACTGAACTCTCACTTCATAAGTCAGAGCTCATAATCTACAAAAAACTATCAAACAAAAATATTCCATCATTTACATTTATTTTTGTTTCTAGGCAAACCTCCATGGAACAATCTACCCTCAATCCCAGCATATGGGTAGAACTGACCTACTTCTATTTTATACCCTGGATAGGGATACCCAGCCTTCTCCCATATAACCTATGTCAATAGTTGTCCTCAGGTTAGCTGATCTGTTCCTAGAAAGACTTCATAGTGTTAAAAAGGTAAGAACATCAATTAATTCATTCTTTTTTCTATTATCTATTATTATTATTATATTATTATTTTACCATTATTCGAACACAGTGAGACACACAATAGTATGTAACTGTCCCACAATGTGGGAAGGAGGCTATGTGAAGGACAGAACATTGGACTAAGCTATGGCTAAGGTGGTAGCAAGTATGAGACCTAATTGAAAAGCAGTGGCGATGGGGAGCTATGTTAAGGAAGAAAGCATAGGATTATTTAAAAAAAACAAAAAGCCAGTGTGTCCACTTATAACCCAATATGTGTTTTGTAAGTAACATTCATAAGTAACATTAATTTTCAATAAGAGAATGAAAAACACATGAAACACTAAACACTAAGGAAATATGACTACCAAATGAGTCAGAAAACTTCCATAAGTAGTTTAACACTCCAACTTGAATACTTAAATCTACTTAGATAAACTGACATTCCTCAAAATCATTATCTTTCTTAAAAATTAAATGTTTTTTTTTTCTTTTTCAGTTCTGTGGAATTGAACCCAGAGCGTCATACTGGTAAGCAAATGTTCTACCATTTGAGTTATGACCCCAACCCTAAAATAAACCCTTCCTTGAAAGTGCCTTTGCCTAGCATTTACACGGGAAAAACAGACTACTTAAATTCCACTCGTCTACTTAAAACTGGAAGAAGAGTAAAAAATCCCAGATCTCATCCTAATATTAGTGGTAAAGTAACTTTTCACACTAAGTATAGCATTCTTAAACTAAAGTCCTTCCATCTAAACATGAATTACCAAATTCTGAAATAGGCACAAATTATGCTACAAGTTCTGTGTAAACTGTCATCACTGTGGAATGAAGAAACACTGCCTTTTAGATAATTTATTCAAGTAGCTACAAGCTACCTGATGAAATCAAACCTTGGTGAAAATTCTATCTTTGCTAAGTCTTTAGGAAACCTAGCTTTATTAAATCTTCCAATTTTCTCATGTACAATGGCCTTAAGATATATGGTGGTATACCTGCCAGCCATATGGGTGGGGCTTGTTTTTATTTTGGGTTTTTGTTGTTGTTGTTTGTGACAGTCCTTGAGGCTTGGACTTTGGGCCTGAATACAATCCCTGAGCTTCTTTTGCTCAAGGCTAGTACTCTACCACTTGAGCCATAGCTCCACTTCCTGCTTTCTCTGTGATTAGCTGGAGTCTCTCAGACTTTCCTGCCAGAATGGCTTAGATCCTTAGGTCTCAGCCTCCAGAGAAGTTAGGATTATAGGTATGAGCCACAGGTCCCCAGCTGGGACTGGCTATTTTACAGTACATTCCTATCCCAGAGCTAAAGTATAAAATGTACTTGAAAAAGAAAATAATAAAGCCAGAGTAGGCAGAGTGCTGTGAGAAGACCACAACCTCTGGACTGACACTTGCATTTAAATTATGATTCTGATGCTTGGGTTTAAATTAGGATTCTACTTTCTGTCAAGAGGATGACTTTAGGGAAGTCATTTAGATTTTCTGGTCCTTTACCTCAATAAAACAGGGTAATTCAAACCTTGTACAGTCATGGGGAAGACTACATTATATTATCTACATGAAATGACCAGTATATAATGTTAGTTTCCAATCCCATTTTTCTTCATGGTCAGAGTTCTTACTGAACACTACTAGTTACAACAGACTTCTATTCAGGTTTGTTGGGAGGTAGCAATTCATGAAATTTACACATGCATTCAAGATGAACTATGCCAGTTCTTTAAAAGAGTTGGATTTTTAAAAAAATTAAGCTTTGTAAATTGTCAGTACACTGTCCTAGTTTTTTACAGGCCTAAATGAATTTTTCAAAGTCTGAACATTGTAATTTCAAAAGTAAATAATTTTTAAAACTCTGACAGGGCAAGGTGGCTAATGCCTGTAATCCTAGCTATTCAGGAGACTAAGATCTGAGGATCACGGTTCAAAGCCAGCCTGGGCACTAAAGTCCGTGAGACTTTTATCTCCAATTAACCACCAGAAAACCTGGAAGTGGCGCTGTGGCTCAAGGGGTAGGGTGGTATCCTTAAGCTGAAGAGCTCAGAGACAGTGCCCAGGCCCAGAGTTCAAGCCTCACCAGCAACAAAAATAAACAAACAAAAAACCTGTAATATTAGTCCCTAGTTGTTTATTCTCTAAGAATAATCAACTTATTTACTATGAAGAAGCCAGAGGAATTAGAATGAATCTTAGAACAGACAACTTTGGTTAAAATTCTGGGTTTCCATTTATTCTGCAAAATTTTGTGAATTCTAATCATAGAATATCAACTTTTCTCCTTTGAATATGGGCTTACTTTAGAGAAAAAATCTCAGGAATTACTTCACTACTCTATTCTACATTACTTAACTAGATTTCTGTAGGAGATTGGTAAACTAGTCTATTAGTTACTGTGTATATTGTCAGAGCACCACGCAATTTTAAGTACCTTCAAAGGAAAAAAAAAAACAACATGGTATTTAAACCAGCATGAAAATTATAAACAAAGAATTCTAGTAATGTCTGATATTTTGTTTAGGATTTGAAGAATTTTGTTCTTTCAGGGATCTTGCTTCTCAAAGCTTCGACTCCCCCTTTATAGTTTAACTGTAAAATTTTCCTTGCCCACATGCTGGCATTTAAGAAAAGGGCACTACTTAGCAGGCACTATTTTTATGTTGACAGCCAGAGCTATTTTGAGCCATTTTAGTAGTCTCCAATCTCTCTGCCAAGAAAGATGGTTAGCATGATATTAGCAAGGTAAAGAATATTCACATTGTAAGGTCACTTAATAAGTGTATTTCTTTTTAACAACTCCAAAGCCTACATAAACAATAATGTAACTGGCAAACATGTCATTTTACCTTAACTAGAAAGACTTACCTTTTGTGCATCTCCTGTGAAATATGCAATAGCCAAAGTGGGCAGAATCATGAATAGTGCATTATAATACAGTAGACCATATTTTCCCAGCTCCTACAATAGTAAATAATCAGATTTCACATGATTAAGCAGATAGCTAACAAAATTTGATACACACTACTATCCCAATTACATATACACATGATATTGTAGGATTTGCAGGTTAATAATGTCTTAAATTCAAGCCAGGCACCAATGGCCCAGACCTGTAATCCTAGCTACTCAGAAGGCTGAGTCAATTTGAGGATCATGTTTCAAAGCCAACCTAGGCAAAAAAAAGTCCATGAGACTGTTTTTGTTTAGTTTTTTGCCAGTCATGGGGCTTGAACCCAGGCCTGGGCACTGTCCTTAAGTTTTCTCAAGACTACCACTTGATTCTATCACTTATGGATATATCACTATATCACTTATGCCACAGCACCACTTCCAACCTTTTCTGTGTATGTGGTGCCAAGGAATCGAACCCAGGGCTTCATGCATGCTAAGCAATCATTCTACCATGAGAATGCTACACTCCCCACCCTCCATGAGACTCATCTCCAAGTAACCAGCAAAAATGCTGAAAGTTGAGGTGTGGCTCAAGTGGTAGTATGCCAGCTGTGAGAGTATAAGGCTCCAAGTTCAAGACCTACTACCAGTACCAAAGAGTAAGAGAGAGGGGGGGGGGGGGAAGAAGAGGACAAGATAGAAAAGTTTTAATTTCGTTAACTTTATTTGAGTATAAAACACAGCACTCAGTCTTCATGCCATATGACTCATGCTCACAGGCCTATGATTATAAGCAGTCCTGAAATTATAGGTAATAAAACTTCCAATTTATTAAAACCATCTCTCTGTGGTCACAATGACTCTAGGATACACCAAACGATGAACTAGTTATGATCACAAGCATAAAATGTACAGGTTTGCCTCATTAATAAGGCAACAAGGAAAAAAGCTGTATTAACCTTTGAGAATGGGTGCCCAGACATCCAGAGGTGGGTAGCAGGAAGTAGAGGATGTACAAGCAAGCCAACACACAGATACATATCATCCATGCAACTGTCAAGGAATAAAAATATGAATGCCTAAACTGATCAATTGTTCCTTTCACATTTTTTTGTTTTGGATACCTTTTCCCTTCACTTCTTTTTTTTCTTTGGGGGGACGGGGGCAGGACAGAGAGTTTCACTATGTAAGTATAGCCTGGAGTTCAAGCTTATGGTCGTCTTGGCCTCAGCCTCCCAAGTGCTGGAATTAGAGGTACCAACTCCATATGAATTTCTAAAGCGCAGTACATTGGTTAAAAGTTGACTTGAAGCATCATCAGAAACTTGAATTACTGTGCTTTGTTCTCATAGGTTGTTCTCTTTATTGCTGAAGTTTATTGTTTGGTAGGTTGGTTTTACTTTGTGCTGCTAGGGTTTTTGAACTCAGGGTCTTAGTGCTTCCTAGATGAGCATTCTACCACTGAGCCATACCTTCAGTCCTTTTTGCAGACAGGTATCTGCCACCACACCCAGCTTATCTGGAGTCTTATGGACTTTCCTACCTGAGATGGCCCAGAACTTCAATTCTTCCAACCTCAGCCTTCCAAGTAGCTAGACAAATAGCTTAAAAGCTCTTGTATCACATTTTTATCATAATTTCTTTCTTACAGTTCATCTTCTTTTTATCAGCTAACATTTTATACTATTTTATTCTACTCTAAACAAAATTCCACCCTCTAAGCTTGTTGTTTGTAATCTGTGAACTAGGAAAAGCAGAACAATTAGTTTTGTTCTACTGTAAGTAAGTCCTAAGTCATTCCTGAGTAAGCAATTAAAGGGCTCTCTCCTAGGAGTAAAAATACTATGAAACCCTCTTTATTTTCTTCTAGATTTGGGGATATATTCTAGACTGTCCTATCCAAAATAGCATCCTTTAGTCGCATGTAATTATAAGTAATCAAAAACCCTCCAGTTAACTTTCTCAATTACAACCAATCATTTTTCAGTGTCAAAGAACTGCATATGTCTAGTGGCCCCTTGCAATGGACAGTAGAGATGAAGATTTTCATCACAGAATTTCTGCTGGACAGTACTACTTCAGAGAGCTGAAGCTGTCGGGTAAATGTAAATGACATACTATCAGGGTCTACTTGGGCTAAAGAATAAAGCAAAGGGAAAAACAAACGTCTAGCTGTTCCTTTTTCTCTATACATAAACAATTTTTACTGATGGATCGCACTTAAATACAATCATCATTCCATCACCAAGATGAATTAGTGGAGGACAAGACATAAGAGGCAAAGTTAAAGAAAACATGTTGGAAACAAATCTACCCTGTACCTAGTTCAAAGAAAACTGCAAACAAGGCAACCTACTAGGACAGTTACACAATCTACAACTTCTTTCCTAGAAGAAGAGGCAAAGCCTTGTTGGCCAAGACAAGAGGACTAGACACCAACAATGGTGCTAATACTATAATCCAGCAGGGTACTTGTATTTATTTTCTTCTCAGTTAATTTTAAAAATGCCATGCATGTAATAAATAGAGCAGACTAGAACTACACAGATAAGGTCACCTGACTGAAGATAAAATATGGGTAGGAAAATAAGATAAAAATCACGGTCACTTACAAGATTCAATTATGAGGTTAAAAACTAGATTAGCTGTTCAGAGTGACCTCTAAGATAAGTATCGCATACAGTCATTTAAGATAAATTATGATACCAGAACAACTCCTTCAATAACAATATACAAAGCTGAGTAGCTTTATATGTAGCTGTCTGTTACAATAAGACAACTTCACAATGAAGAAAAAGAAATAGGGGCTCATATATGCAACTTTCTGATGGTCTGACTTCACCTGAAACTAAAAATTTAATGTGTCTATATGCAAACAAAAAATACCTGGCAAAGGCTTTGTATGCATGCTATCAATAGAAATTGCTGAAGATATAAAGTTCACAGGTATGATGTCCAGGCCATAAAACTTAAGTGTTGACCCAGAACGTGTGAATCTAAAGCTCCCTGAAGTGTCCTACTACAGGCCCTTCCAATACTCACTTTCTCTCACAACTGCCTCAAAACTTTCAAATATCTCCTGCTCATCCCAGATCCCACATCAAGTACTACAGAACATAACCACAAACATTTATGATGATTTTCTTGGTATACACTCCTTTCCTATCTGCAAAATCAATACTCAAACCATTTCATCTAGAAAAGCCACCAATAAAACTATTCCTAATTTAAAACTAATCTCCTTATGTGAACAAAAATACAGACATTTTACTCTCAGAGAGCCTATGTGTTTCCAATCTTTCATAAGTACTTTTGTTTATTACACACTTTTCCCTGGTGAACTGGCAAGAATCTACTAAAGAAACACCTGCCAGATGCTTAGTGGTTCACACTTGTAATCCTAACTACTCAGGAGACTAAGATCTGAGGACTGAGGTTTGAAGCCAGCTAGGACAGAAAATCCAAGATGTTCTTGTCTACAATTAACCAGCAAAAAGCTAAAGTAAACAAGTGGTTAAAGTGGTAGAGCATCAGCCTTAAGCAAAGAAGGTAAGCAAGAGTTTTAACGCTCTGAGTTCAAGCGCCAGGACATGCACAAAAAGAGAAGGGGGTGGGGAGGAAGAAGGAGAAAAGGAAGGAACAAAGATCTAATATTGCTACCTACTTTTGAATCTAATTTTTGTTTCACGTATGCACCATTTGCTGCTGTAAGAACATCATTTATCAGAATAAAAACATATCCTTCCAGATCAAATGCCAAGTCAGAGCTGCAAAACATAAGCAATACTTTAAGAACAATTTACATTTAGAGAAAATTAATTTAAACTCAGATAGATTTCAAGTGAAGTATGTGCAAACATATATTCTCATCTAGGTTAAAAAATTATTTTATCAGATATAAGTATTTCTTTAATCCTAGTCACATATGCCAATTGCATACTCACACTGAGGGATTCTTAAAAAATGAGAAGCACTGCTACTTAAAGGCATCATTAGAAACAGTCATGGAACCAAGCCTGCTGGCTCAGGCCTGCAATCCTCTAACATCAGATAACATAATAGTAAATTTACTATTACGGAACATTTCTAAAATAAGCTGAAGACATCAATTTCATAAAAGAGGAAACCAAAAAGATGAAAGTTAATTTATTATTTTTCATCATTTCCACAAAATACAAGTCTAACTTGCATAGTTATTTATGAGATCAAGCTACAAGTGTCTACGCACACAGTAAGAACTTAAATACTCAAGGGATTTTTCCATAAACCTCTGAGATCAGGTAAACTGAATATGTCCATTATTTAGTAGAATACTGGACACAAGATTAGAACCAGTGAAGTATAAATGAAAATCTGAGAGAAGTACGCCTTCCATATCATTAGGCATCTTAAGTCAAATTGTGGCTTTACATTCCACAACAGTATTCATACAGTAGTTATTTAAAAAAAAAAAAAGGTTACCTAAAGGGAACCAAGGCTTGAGCTTATACGCTCTACAGATTCTCTTCCTTCCCATCTCTTTCACACATTAAAAGTTCTAGTTAGACCAGGTTGGTCCTTAAGAAGCTGTTTTCAGCCAAAGTAAGGCCTGAGGAAACCCTGTTGGTTAATTAAGGGAGCTCCCATTGGCTTAAAGAAAATGTTTCTAAATGGAGTAAAAGGCAAGTGGCAAGTACACATTTTTGTTCAAGCAAAGAAAAGAGGGAAAAGTGTAATATACAATCAAATTCTAGTAACCGATTATGCTACTCTCTCTTCACTTAGAGATTTACAGCAAATAAAGAATTTGTCTTGTATTCCTCCCACTTGTTCCATAGGAACATATGATGAAAATAAAGGCTCCAGTCCAAGAAGCACACCGCAACCCACAGATGGAAAATGTGTGTCAGGCTGAGTTTGTGGCAATAGCAAATCCAGATCTGCATGGCCAGGTGGAGCAAAAGTTCTACAAGGCTTCTAACAATCATTTTACATTTCCTGAGTCTTTGGTTATACATTTTCCTTGCCTATTACTTCTTTCCTTCCTTCCCTTTCTCCCCTTCTCTCTAATTGTCACACAATATCTGTACATATTTATGGGAAATGACAGTAGTATTTCTATACAGGTATACAATGTATAACCATCCAATCAAGGTAATCAGTACTTTTCTCTTTAAACCTTTATCACTGCTATCTGTCATATATTTTAAAACTGAAACTTTAAGAACGTGGGGAAAAGTTTCAAATGGATAGAAATATCTAGCCTACATTTGTGATATTATTCCACAAGGCAAATAATCCACTGTTCTGGCCCCCCTTCCTGGAAGAAAAGACACTGTTTTTTTTGGGAGCATATAAAGTAAAAACATGCCTCTAGTGTATAAAATCATTCAGGCTTGGAAGGGGGCACAGATTGCGATTCCAGCTCTGCCCTTACCAGGTATGTGACGCTGAGCTAGTTACAGAGCTTAAGCTTCAGTTTCTTCAACTATAATAGGAAATTTTATACCAATGCTTCTCAGTGTTAAGAATACACAAATAAGTATAACAATGCCAAACAGATTGTGAAATAGACAAGATGTGCTCAACAAGAAGACAGTAAACAAATCCTAAATTATATGAAGTAAACATCTCTAAAAATTACAACCTCGCTACACTAGATCTTAATATAGCCACAATGTTTTTGCTTTTTGAAATCTTTTCAATATTTTTCAGATATGCTATTTGGGCTACAAAGAATTATTCATTTTGATAACAGATCATTTATTAACACTAGTTACTGATCGTTTCTAATGTAATATCCACATCTTACCTGGCAGCTACAAAGGCTCCAATAATCATTGCAAATACAGTCATTTTAATACCCCAAGAAAAAGTCTTCCTACAAAATAATGAAAAAGAAAAAAAAACACATATTGTGACTTTATACAAACTCCTACAACACAGATCAAAAAAATACATTTTTTTTTTCTTTTGCCAGTCCTGGGGCTTGAACTCAGGGCCTGTATATTGTCCTTGAGCTTTCTCAAGGCTGGCACTCTACCACTTGAGCCACAGCACCACTTCTGGCTTTTTCTATGTATGTAATACCAAGCAATCAAACCCAGGGCTTCATGCATGCTAGGCAGGCACTCTACAACTAGGCCACATTCCGGGCCCTTGCAACTCCCTGCCCCGCCTAGTCCTGGGCCTTGAGTTCAGGGATGGAGCACTGTCCTTGGGCTTTCTCAAGGCTGGCACTCTACCACTTGAGCCAAAGCATCACTTCTGGCTTTTTTCAATGTATGTGGTACTGAGGAATCGAACCCGGGTCTTTGTGCATGCTAGGCAAGCACTCTACCACTAGGCCAAACTCCCAGCCCTCTTGCAACATTTTTTTAAAAGACATATATAGCAAAACATGTTGTTATACAAAAAATAATCTGGGATAGTAAAAATATTACCATTTGTTACTATTACTGTGTTTGAAAATTTTAAGTCAAAATATCTTTAAGTAGAAATATGTTGCACAGCAGTAAAAGCAGCCAAGATAAAAATGCATTTAAAATCTCCATGTATGTGACTCAGCCTCACCTAAATGGCAGCAGCAGGTAAGAGGCTCTAGAAAGTAAACCCCATATCTACACCGTTTGTAACACCTTTCCAACTTCTGCTACCACAAACTATCAATTCCTACAGCAAGGACAAAAAGCTGCTTAAACTTCCCAAAAGCCTCAGTCAAAGAAAGCCATATAATTTAAGTATGCCATATATATTGGTTACCTTTCCAAAGTTTTTAAAGTGTGTATGTCTATGTATTAGAAATTTAGCTTACTTGAGTAAAACTCCTTCAGCAAACATTGTAAACAGGATGGAGAACCTTCTCAGAACTGTAAACATGGGCAAGCTGCAAAAACAAGGGTGATTAGTTAAAATAAGTTTTATCTATTGCTATTTTGAAAGCAAGAGTCTCCAAGATAGTACTTTAAAACAATGCTAATCTCTTCCTTCCATTATGGAAATTCTAAGCCATTAACCTGATTAAACTCCTATTTCTCTCTAAAAATAAATGATTTGAAAGTCTAAAAGAGTTACTTGTAAAAATACCTACAAAAATAAAATACTGTTAAATGGTACGAATAATGCATCTATTTTCACAGAATGATATACTTTTAAATTTTAATCTGTTAATTATACAAATTCTCTGACTATAATCATGCTAGTCTTTATTTTTTTTAAGTGTATTGGTTTGTTCACTAGGTGGACAGACTTTCCTTTCTATGCCTAAACCACCCAAAAACACATCTATAAGATTATTACCACATGAGACATTCCTTTATTATCCTTTGGTGAAGCCTAAATTCCTAAGGCATTCTGCTGGAGATACTTATAATCTCTTGTAATCTGATTATTTCTGAATATATCTTATCTTACTCCACAGTACCTTATCCTCAACTGCAATCAAAAGAGAGTGTGAATGAACGGATGGGTGATAATGGATGAAAAAAAGCACACAGAATACAAGCAGCACTCTGCAGAAAGCCTGCATTTCTTTCTAAGTAGGTAATGAGAATGGAAAAGGATGCCCTACCCATAATGAACTTGATTCCTTAGAGCTCTCCCCACAGACAGCACTAGTCATTCTGTCAGATTTCTTGGTGTCTTTTTTGTTTTGTTTTAAGGAGATGATAAATGCTTTCTCAGAGATCTCCTACTTTACATCAACCATTTTGACAGCGTTTTCTTCAGTTCATTTGGAAGCATGAAGCCCTGGGACTCTGTTAGACTGTCTTTCTCTTGGTGTGGTTTCATTTCGTATCACACACCCCATCACAAAGTAGAGAAGGTATATGACTGGAGGGCAAGTAACAGGACTGCCTCTTTGTAGAAGTCATCATACATGGACCCGCATCCCAATCTGTTTCTAATCACTTTATACTACAAGAAAAACTGAAAGTCCTGTGTCTGTTCACTGATTATGTGTGAGATTTGCCTGCAATATAGTATTTATGAACTATATTTACCAACTGAAATCCCAAGCCTGACATGTTTCACTACTGCAGGTCTAGAAAATAATGAAAATCTTTCATATCACTCTACATTTTAACACTTATATATCAAAACAAGAGTGGGTAAGAAAGCAAAACAAAACAAAAAGCCACTCTTTCCCTTCAAAAGAAAAGGCTGAAACTAAAAACTTGGCACAACCTTAGTAGTAGAAGCTTTCTGGTCCTTTTTGGTTTTTCCAGTATCAGTAGTAATAAATGAAACTTTTTACATTTATGTACAACTTTAAGAATACATTATATTAACCTCACTAGTAAAAATAAAGTTATCCATACTTCAGTTTCTTTGTGCTGAACAGTCCCGTGATTTGGTTCCCAAAATATAGTAGAGGTAGTGGAAACGTCTAGAAAATTTAAAAAGGGATAACAAAACTCAATAATAAAGACAGCTAAAACAAAGTCCTTTCAAACAGAAACAGTTTTCTTAAATGATCAAATTCTTTCCACTTGAAATGTAAGATTAGTTCTCATAAGCAATTCTGACCCCCATGAAACACCCAAACAATATTCACTATTCTATGATACACGAGCACAACTCTAGCAGAAACTGGGAGACAGGAAAGTAAAGAAACAGAAATATGAATATGATCAGCTGAGTGAGGGCAGAAATATTTGCTCTAAAATATAATATATAGGGTCTTTGGCTCTCAAGTCAACAGAAAAAGGAAAGGAATTTCAAAGGCAGACAGAAGAATATGAAAATAAATAAACCCAAACAATAATGAATGCAGGATACACTACAGTATATGAATCACAGAAATTGCAAAACTGCTGTCATCCCAACAAATGTGAATTGATTGAAACAGGAGATATGCTGGAGCTGGTGGCTCACACCTGTAATCCTAGCAAACCAGGAGACTGAGATCTGAAGATGGAGGCTGAGATATGAAAATCATCAGTGTTCAAATCCAGCCTGGGCAGGAAAGTTCATGAAACACACCATTTTCCAATAAACTACCAAAAAGCCGGAAGTGGACCTGTGGCTCAAGTGACAGAGCACTTGCCTCAAGCATGAAAGCTCAGAAATAGTGCCCAGGTTCTGAGTTCAAACCCCAGGACTAGCACAAAAGAAAAAAAGAAAAGGAGACTCCTATTTTTGTCCTCTTTCTTCTTTCATTCCTTCCTTCCTTCTGTTTTACTTTGGTTTGGTGTAATGTGGTTTTTAATTTTTTTATTTATTTCTTGCCAGTCCTGGGCCTTGAACTCAGGGCCTGAACACTGACCTTGGACTTTCTCAAGGCTAATGCTCTACCACTGGAGCCACAGCACCATTTCCAGTCTTTTTCTATATATGTGATATCGAGGAATCGAACCCAGGTCTTCGTGCATGCTAGGCAAGCACTCTTACCACTAGGCCAAACTCCAAGGCCTGTAATGTGGTTTTTAGGAATTTTTTTTGTCTAACAGTTTTGGGATTTGAACCCTTTGGACTCATGCACCCAACCTTCTCCTTTCTTACTTTTGAAGGGACACAAGTTACAGCATTTATTCTTTCACTGCATGTACGTTAGTCTGGGGATGGGTTGTCAAAGCTACTATTTTCAAGTATGCAAGGCACTGATACGAATACAGAATGACTTCTTCATAAAATAAAATGTGACGTTTATTTATTTATTTTTACCTTTCGAGGTACATTTCTGTCAAAGTCAGGAAACTTGACTATTCTGAGTGCCTTTCCCACCCAGAGAACTGCTACCGTGGCCACCATCTGTAAACAGAGAACACACACAGATGCACTGTTCCACACAGAAAGACACACACAGAGGTTCTCACTACACCGACCAAGGAATGCCAAGGATTCCAACTAACCTGGCCAAGTCCAACACAGAGCGAGGAGGGAAATCTACAAAAGGGGTAAAGAAGGAGGGAAGGGAGAGAAAAAAAAAAAAAAAAGGTCAGAAAATCCCACACATGGCACGGCGAATCCAACTTTAAAATGCATTTTCATTTCTCAACAATACCTGTCTTTTATTCAATAAAAACCATATTTTTTTTAAATCGGGGTTCATAAAGTCAGCCACCCCGCTGGATTTTGTAGCCTGGGGGCCCGGCCACTTGTCTCATCTTGTCTGGTAATGAACAATTTCAACCGGCTTCCGGCAACGGAAGTTAAGACATCGATTTCTACATCTCTCCCAACGACTGCACATGCTTAATTTAAAAAAAAAAAAGGAAAACACAGTCACACGCGCGCGCGCGCACACACACACGTGTGCCCCGAGTCCCGGTGACAGCAAGCACAGCGGTCCCCGAGTCCCCGAGGCTGTCAGCAGCTCGGGGTCCCCGAAACCCCGCACGCAGCGCTCCGCTCTCCCCTTCTCGATGCAGGGATGCATCGGGGGGCACCAAGTGCCCGGGCAACTTCACCGCGCGCCCCGACAGGCGCGGAGCTCGCGGCCCCCGCGGAACTCCGCGGAACGCGAACGCGAACGCGGCCCCGGTCCCGGCCCCGGCCCCGGCCCCGGCCCGCCGCGCGCTCCGCCCAACCCGCTCGGCCAAAGTCCGTGCGGCCAAAGTCCGCGGAGCGGCACCGCCCCGCCGCCCGCCCCGGGCTCCCCGGGCTCCCCGCCGCCCGGCCGCCCGCCGGCCTCCCGCCGCCCGCACCTGTAGTTGGTGAGCACGCTCTTGTTCACCACCACGATAAGGAAGGAGCTCACGCCGTAGAAGCCGGCGGCCAGCAGCTTCAGGAAGAGCGTCAGCGTTTCGGCCGGCGCCATCCCCAGCGGCTCCGCATCGCGGTGTGCGGAGGACTCGGCGGGGGCTTCTCCTTTCACCCGGGCCTGCTGACGTCTGTGGACTTCCGCCATGGCGGCGGCGGCGGCGGCGCGGGCCGGCGGCGGGGGGCGGGGGGCGGCGTGCGGGCCGTGGGCTGAGCGCGCGGGATCGGCGGCTCCTGCGGGCACTCGACGTTTCTCCGGCTGCGATCGCGGCCTCGGCTCCCCGCAAGGCCGCCGCCCATCTCCGCCCAGAGGCAGGAACTTCGGGGTTCACACCCTCGGGGACTTTGCTCCCGCATTGTGCAATACTGGGGTCACTGGGGAAGGGCGGCCCCAGGCCGGCCTAGGCAGGGGGCGGGGAAGATCTAGAAAAGCGGGGTATGGGGTGAGGGAAGGGACACCGAACCGGGGCGCTGGAGAAGTCGAGAGACTCAGCGGGGAAACCCGAAGCGCCCGGGCGGAGGCCGGGAGTTGCGGCTGCGCTGCGCATGCGCAACACCGTGTGCCGGGTCTCCTCTGGGGGCGCTCACCTAGAGTAGGGGAGTCCCAGGCCAGGGAACTGGAGGCCTTGTGGCCCACATAACTGCCTCCTCAAGGGTGCAAATCCCTCCTGTGCCTCTGAGGAAGAAATGATGACCAAGTGCTTTTATAATGTTCAGTGGACTCTCTGAAAGTATCAGCTATGACTCAACAATCTACCCTTAATCAATACTCATTTTGCAGTGCTCAGGCTGTTCACACTTTCTGCAGAGAACAATATTTTCTCAGTAAATAATGTGAAAAAATAATATTAATGTTGACATACCCAGAAAAGTAGCATGACTATCAAACTGCTCAGGGAATTGGCTAGGTGTTTGGACCCTAGAAGTAATTTGAGTTTTAATTCTTGAATTTCTTCTTCTCTCCCTAGCTCTGTGCTCTTGGGACAATTAGATGACCTCTCTGAACCTGGATCTTTCCATCTCTATCATGTAAAGCTACCTCAGAGCTTGTGCTTAATTCATGGTGTCATTAAAAAACAGAAGCAAGTTATCATCAGTTAAAGCAAAATACAGATGTAGCTACTTTTGATAGCAAGAAGGAAGAACCTGGAATCATTTCTCTAATTGCCTGGTCTCTGCGTTTGTTTTTCTTTCTTTAACTAATAAATTATACATAACATAGAGTCGATCATAACCATTGTTTCTCCTATTAAGTGTACAGTTTAAAAGCTCACTGCTGTGCAACCATCACCATAAATCCATCTCCAGAATATTTTCACCATCAAATTTAAATTCTACAAATTCCCCATTCTCCATCCCTTACCCTCTCCCCTAGTAGCCAATGTTCCCACGTTGTCTCCATGAATTTGACTATTCTAGGTATAAAGACAATTCTCCTTGACTGGCTTATTTCAGTTAACTTTTTTTCAAGGTCCTCTCACATTGTAAAGTGGGTCAGAGTTGGAAATACCAGGACCTAGGTGGTGTGGGTCCTGTCTACACCTAGTCAACTTCCTGAGCTACAGCTAAATCAACAATGGGGGGAGAGGGGGGTCCATGCTTCTGTATGTTTACTCCCATTCGGTCCTACATCCCTTCCAATTTCCTAAAGAGCTCTTTCTTTTCTTTCTGTATTTTGACAAAACAGTACCTATCTAGCAGTTTTCTTTCACACTACCCACCTTGCCTTCCACAAAACAGCCATCTCTTTTTGTTTGTGTCATTTCTACTCCAACTTTGAATATACCCTTCATCTTACTCTACCCTTGATGTTATACTAAAGTCCCTGAAACAGAATCATTTACAAAGACTGAAAATTTAGTTCTCAAAGTTATGGAAGGTAAGAAGTCCAGGAGAAAGGCCCTGGAAAGTGGAGTGTGTGCCCGGGGCTGATTTCTGCCTGGCACCTTGAACACTACTCACAAGGTGACAAACAGTGTGTCCACAGGTGTTCCTTCTAGGAATAGTAAAAAAGGAGAAAATGGTAAAGCTTTTTTTTTTTTTTTTGCTAGTCTTGGAGCTTGAACTCAGGGCCTGGACACTGTCCTTGGGCTTTCTCAAAGCTAGAGCCACAGCACCACCACTTCCAGCTTTTTCTGTATATGTGTGGTACTGAGGAATTGAACCCTGGTCTTGGTGCATGTTAGCCAAGCACTCTACCACCAGGTCAAACTCCCCACCCAACGGTAAAGCCTTTTCTAAGACATGCTCACAATTATTGAATTCAGTCTTCAAAACTTAGTCGCCGCCTGCAAGCCTCACATCACTTCATCAGAGTGGTGACTAAATTTCAGTATACATATTCTACAAGACATTCGGGCCATAGCATTGAGGTTGTGGATTATGTGATCACATGCCATTCTCTCCCATTAATTGCTCTTTGAGGACCAGGCCAGGCCAGGGGATCTAGCGGTTTAGGTACTTCCGAAAAATGATAGCTGGATATCTAACAAGGAAATAGACCAAATCTCTTTTTTTTAATAGTAGCAGCAGAAGGAAATGATTACAAGATTATATTTGGAATACACCAGTTGTTGAAAAATATGTTATGTACAATGCCCCTTATAACAAACAAAAACATATATTTCTATTACAGATAAATGCTATATATAATATATACCACTATTATACATAACATATACCATGTTATATGTGCAACATAGAAACATATATGGTGGTCTTTTCAATAGCCACTAACCTTACCTGGTACAGTATGGGGATTGTAAATTGGCATGGGAAATTTAAAGTAGGTTCTTATTGGTGCACAGCACAAATTAGTTATATATGGGGACAGTAGTTTTTTTCATCTTCAGTAGTCTGATGCAGCTTATACAAAATAATTGTTCTTTTAACTGATTACCACTCTGTAATTGCAAAAAAAAAAAGTGGCAGCTGTTTTGTTGACATTCTGAATGCTTCTAAGTAAATACATTTTTTTATTAAAAAAAAAAGAAAAAGCCGGAAGTGGTGCTGAAGCTCAGTAGAAGAGCTCTAGCCTTGAGAAAGTCCAAGAACAGACTGCTCAGGCCCTAAGCTCAAGCCCAGGACTGGCAAAAAGAAAAGTCACAACCATAATAGTAAATCAAAGGTTGGAAAGCATCACATACCTTTCTTTCTACCAATGTGCCAATATCTGCTATAGGGAAGACACTTAATAAATATTGGATAAAAGAATGAATAACAAAAAAAGAAACATATATCTACTAGAAATATGTATATTATATATGTATATATTAATGTCTTATTCACGTGTTAATATATATTGATGTAATGTTTTATATATTACAAGTATCATATATAGCTATATAATATATATTAAATATAATTACATACTATATTGTACATGGCATACATTATATATAATACTATATATAATTATATGTAATACCTATAGTATACAATACTGTTTATAATCTATAATATGTAATTTATGAGATAGGTATTATGTATTTATTAGATAGATATTATGTATTTATGAGATAGATATTATGTATAATGTGTAATTATGTATATATGTGTATTTTGATATATAATATAATAAATAGTGTGTATATATATGTATTCATAATAGAAATATATCTATAACAATACTATCTACTAAAGTTTTAGTAACAATAAAATAATTTAGGGGTTGGGAGTTTGACCTAGTGGTAGAGTGCTTGCCTAGCATTCACGAAGACCCGGTTCAATTCCTCAGTACCACTTACATAAAAAAGCCAGAAATAGTGCTGTGGCTCAAATGGTAGAACCCTTGGGAACACCTAAGGACAGTGCTCAGGCCCTGAGTTCAAGCCCCAGGACTGGAAACACAAAAATACTACAACAATTATTTAATAAGAGGTAAATTTTAAAGCATAGTAATCAATTTAAAAATGTCAATTGTAACCATGATTGGGCATGATCTGTTTCCTGTTATTGTTCCTTGAAGGTCTTTCTAAAGTAGCCTATACATTCTACCTTATTCTTTTTAAAACTGCAGAGCAATTCTATTACTGGATGCATAATATGTAACCATTCCTAAGGGTATTTTGGCTACCACAACTTTTCAGTCTATAAACCATCCTTGTCTCACCAATTTTATGTGGGTAGACTTTTCTAAAAGCAGAATAGTTTAATCAGAGCCCACTTCTTTTTAATAAGTAGAATCAACAGCTTAATCATCAAAAGAAGTTGAAATTTTATAGTTCCACCAACACTGCATGAAAATAAAACTGTTTTATATAGCCAGATGGCAACAATGAGGAAAAAATAAGAAATGAGATACTAATTTACATTCTATCCTGTAGAGATATGCTATACCACATACAAATTTATGCAATAAATCAATTGTAATTATAAAAAATGAAAATAAAGCTCCTAGGAGTGTGGATCCAGGCAACTACTGTAGTTTTTCTCAGCACAATCATGTTATTTATGAACAAATATTTGTTAAGAACTACCACAGGCCAAAAACTATTGGATTTTCTCAACACTGGCGGTATTTGGTTTGCTGTGGGCCTCCAGTCAAATGCCACAAAGTGTAATGGAGCCAAGTATTCACATTTAGGTGTCCAGAGAAAAAAGATTACTGGTCCTGTGAAGATTGAATGGGTTTGATCTTCTTCTCATAGGTACTTTGAATGTTAAGTAATTGTTGATAGATTTAAGTACCGGATCTGTTACTAGTATTAATCATAGGAACATATATTTAGGAAAATGTATACATTATTTTATAAATCAACCTCCAATAACCTATGCAACCTAAAAAAACTATACAAGATTGTGAAGACTGTATTAAATGCTTTAATTAAGATATAAATCTGATCTATTTGGAAAAGTCAGCTTTATGAGTTAGTAAATTATTTTATAGCTTGTTGTATGGCTCAAATAGTATAGAGTGCTTGCCTAGCAAATGCAAAGCCCCTGAGTTCAAATCTGAGTACCACAAAAAAAAGATAAATGGAAAAGAGTGAAGAGGAAGGGAGGGAGGGAGAGAGGAAGGGCAGTTGCTCTTCTAGTAGTAGATCCTCTGAGTTCAGAGGATCCCCATACATGTGGGGTGCAGACTTTTAAAGAAAGCACCCTTTGGTTGTCACTATTGGCTCAGAGTGGGGAGGGGATGTGAAGAAGCCAATTTCAACTATTGCTGTGGGAAGGACTTGCTGCTGCAACAGTCAGACTAAGGTTGGAGTGATGCTACCAAGAAACAGAAAGGTGCACTTACTTGTTTCTCTGCCAACTTTGCAGCAACCCTCTACTACCACCACATAGAAGTCTAACCTAGAATCAGCCAGCAAAGCAGATAAATAATTTGTAAAAGTAAGCACTGACTGCACAAAATAGAACATTATAGAGTAGCTTTGCAGCTGAGAGACAATAACTAAGTTAATTGGAATATCTTTCTTATTTCTTTTCTTGTTTGCTTTTTCAGTACTAGGGTTTGGATTCAGGGCCTTGGCTTGCTAGGCACCCTCTCTGCTACTTGAGTCATACACCACAGCCCTTTTGCCTTGTTCTTCAAATTAGGCTTTGGTTGGGATGCCAAGATTGGGGTCCACCTATTTATACTTCCCTTGTAGCTATAAAATGACAGGCAAGGGTTCACCACACTCAGTTTTTTTTTATTGGCTGAGACGTGATCTCTGTAAGGTCTGCCGAAAGGAAACTCCAAGCAGTTCAGAAGAGGGTTTATTGAGTGAGGAACGAGCAGACTCCTGCCACCTAAGATGGAGTTGGGCGAGCAAGAGAGCTTAGGGCGGGAAGTGAGAGATTATGTAGGGGAAGGGGTATAGCCACAGCAGAAGTGGATGTGATCTCAGAGGATGGGGAAATACCTCAGAACTGGGGGACCTCCCACTGCCCCAGGCATGCCAGTTGCCAGGGTTACAGATGCTGGGCGGGGATTTCCAGGGTGCAGGGGGAGAGAACCAAGGGAAGAAGTCACTTCTTCCAGGTGGTCCTAATAATCTCATTAACTTTGTGTAATCCTCATGATCTTCCCACCTCCACCTCCCAAGTAGCTAGGATTCCAGATATGATCCGCTATAACAGGCTCACACAGAGCTCGATACAGTATCATGGCCTCTCTCCTCCCTGTCCCTACATAAGATCCCAAGCCATCTCCATCACCTTAGCTAAGACCCTACAATGGCATCATAGCTACTCTTCAGGTTACCTCACTGTGCCCTCAGCCACATCAATCTTGTAAAAGTGCAGATCTAGTTATAAAGATAAAATTTGCCACCTGCTTTATTTCATAGGCCCTTATTATGGCTTTCCCCTTTTTGCTCTCATTTCACCTCTGTTGGTTCCTCGAATACATTCCTTCATTTCTGAATCTGTGCATCAGCCAGAGATCCACACTCTGTATATATTAATGTCTCATTTTCATACTCTTCACTCCCACCTTGGCTAACTCCTCCAAGTCTCATATGAGATAAGACAATCCTCAGTGCTTTCTTCCCTAACTCTACAAGCTCCTGAAGAGGCACCTGAATTAATACAATTACTGAGATAGTCTTTTCCTAACCTCTGACTATTGTCTTTTCTCCAACACCCATATTCAGGCCAACACTCACTTAGGCTGCTGTTTATTCTAAATGGTTTCCATTGGAATGTGCTGAGAGCACACAATGCAAAACTTTAGATTTTGTATTTTAAAAAGTCCAATGGTGCATGAAGATTTTGAAAGCATATTATTTTGCCTTGCCTACTCACTATAAACCTAAGAAACATCTTCCAAACTATCTTTTCCAACCCAGTTGATAAAAACTCTATCCTATTTGCTTATTCCAAAAAAACTTTTGTTCTTCCTCACAGATCATATTTACCCTTCAGCAAATCTTAACAAATCTTTCTTTAAAAGATAATCTCATTCTCATATTTATTACTTCTTCTATAGGCGCAGTAATTTAGACTTCTCTGGCTGAAGTATTGAAATTACCTTTTTCCTATTTTGTTTCTTCTTCAACTCTCCAGTTCATCTATCTCCACCAATCCTTCTCCACATAGTACACAAAGTGTGCTTTATTTTTAAAAAAAAATGACTTATTTTAGTAAAATAAGTCACTTGTCGCTCCTTCTGGTATTTTCCATTTTATGTCAGACAAAATTCAGGGACTACAAAGCATGGGTGTTGTCCCTAAGCTCTTCAGCTCAAGGCTACCACCCTACCCCTTGAACCACAGTGCCACTTCCGGTTTTCTGGTGATTAATTGGAAGCAAGAGTCTCATGGACATTTTTATTGCCCGGGCTTGCTTTGATCCTCAGATCTCAGCCTCCTAAGTAGCTAGGATTACAGGTGTGAGCCACCATGCCTGGCTTAATTAATTATTTGTTAAGGCAAAATCTTGCCATATAACCCAGGGAGGCCCCAAACTCAGGATAGAACTGCCTTCATTGGCATGAATTAACTGACTAGTCACTAATGTGTAATTCATACCTGAAATGGAGAGCCCATATACTGATTCTAAACTTAATGTTTACCCTAAAGTGTATTATTTGGATCAAATGAACTATTTGTCTCTCTAAATGTATATTGACAGATGAAATACCACCTTAGGATTTACCACTGCTCACTACTGGTCTAACCAGTCCCTTTCTTCTTATGTCACTGCTACTGCTATACAGGTATAATTAAATTTTTCTTTAGAGTAAAATAGGCAGCAAATAGGATTTACAATTAACATGATAATCTCAGCTTTAATAATGATTAGTTTTAATCTTCCCTTTGACTACTGAAATAAAATACCCTTTGACTCATACCACACCGATATTCAACTCTGGGCACCAAACTCTTGTAGAAAAAATGGACTGCCTCAGATATTTTCAATATCTGAATGACTTCCAGGTGGAAATGTTTCAAAAATTTATCTGGTACTTTAGAAATGAGAAGGATGGTTACTGCATGTCCTTGCCATTGCAGTAATGGGAATTGTCAGGTGCATACCTAGCAGATTAAGTCTTTAGAGATGTGAAGCTTTGGCTATTTAGAAGAGGTTAACTTTTAGAAAATGAATAATTTTAAGGATTCTTATCCATACCAATGCACAGGAAAATTCTGTAGAAGTATGATGATTTCTCTCCAGTAGAGAATACAACCTCAAAGTTCTTTTCTTTTCTTTTCTTTTCCTTTCCTTTCCTTTCTTTTCCTTTTGCCAGTCCTGAGGCTTGAATTCAGGTCCTGGACACTGTCCTTGGACACTTGAGCCACAGTGCCACTTGTGGCTTTTTCTGAGTATGTGGTACTGAGGAATCAAACCCAGGGTTTCATGCATGCTAGGCGAGCACTCTACCACTAGGCTATGCTCCAGGCCTCCCTTATTTCTTTCATCCTTCTTTTCTTTTGTAGAGCTGATGAACACAGTCAAGGCCTTACAGTAGCCAGATAGGTACTCTTTCACTGAGCTACATCCCCAACCCCTCTTTATTTTTTTAATCTACAGAGTAGTAATTAGATTTGTATTTATTAGTGTATTCACTGCAGCATTCTTTGGGTTGCCTTGACTATATGTCTTCAAATCTTTTTCAAACTAATTTTTACATCTTACCTTTTATTTGATGGATTGAATAAGATTTGGATACATTCATCTTATATTTCAGTAACTGTCATAGACATTTAACTTGATCAGGTTTTACTCTTGCATACAGTGCACTGGCTCAGGTAAGTTTGGTAGAAGCTAGCTTTTGCTGACAGTCTGTGCTATTACTTTACTTATTTTGCCAGTCCTCGGGCTTGAAATCAGGGCCTGGGCACTGTCTTTGGGTTTCTCAAGGCTAGTGCTCTTCCACTTGGGCCACAGCACTACTTCCAGATTTTTCTGTTTATTTGGTTCTGGGAAATCAAACCCAGGGATTCGTGCATCCTAAGCAAGCACTATTTTCTAACTGACCTTCCAATCTCTTCAGCAGATGGTTCTGTACCCTGGGTGGTAGATATACGCAGATTATATCCATGAGCACAGTATAGTTCCATCATTGCCTGTGATGCAGACTGGTCTTCAAGATCAAGCTCAGTCCTCAGCTTCAAATCAAAGCTCTGATCTTAACCCCATTGCTTGATAACCCCAACAACTGCTTGTTTATGAGATTAGAGCCATGAATACAGGAGGTGTGGAGTTCAAGTTGATAACTTCTCAGCACTGCTCTCATCTCTGCCACTGATTTAATGAATCAAATTGGAGAGATTATTGAAGTCATGTTTCAAGAAAATTATATTAAGAGCACTCTTAAGCTAGGCTGCAGATGGCTCATGTCTATACATGCTACTCAGGGGGCTGAGATCTGATGATCAAAGTTTGAAGCTAGCCCAGGCAGGAAACTCCATGAGAATCTTATTTCCAATTAACCACCAAAAAGATGGAAGTAGAACTGTGGCTCAAGTGGTAGAGTGCCAAGCCTTGATCACAAAAGTTCAGGGACAAGACCCAAGTCTTCAGTTCCAGCCCCAGGACTAGAATGGCAAAAGAAAAAATTGTGGCCTTAAAATATTGGCTGCAGATAGGAATTTTTATTGAAGTTACAATGCTCAAAATCCTAGGCATTATTTAATCTTATAAAAGGTTATGAGGCAGTTGCCCCATTTTAAGGTGAGAATACAATGAACTGACATTTAGATAAAGTACATTGTTTGTCCAAGTTCCATCTGCCCTATTTTAAGGCCCACACCTCTTTTTCCTAGGCTGAGTGTCAGGGAGTCTGTTTTCTCTTTTAACTAGAGTGGTAGGAAACTCTTCTGCTTTACAGTGAAAGTCTAAGGGAAAACTCTTTCTTACGATGATAGCCAGAAAACAACAAAAGGGAGATAGTAGCAGTAGTGAGCTTTTTCATAAGCACCCTATGGAAGGGAGGCGGAGAAATCGCATGATTGGCTATCACAAGGTCTGACTTCCTAGAATGGTGGGAGGAGCCATTGCCTTATATGCGTAAGATGGGTAGCCTGCAGGAAATGGGACTGTTCCTGGTGTTCTTAATGACGCATAGCCCAGCTGTTGAAGCTTTCACACCTCTAAGGCCAGTAGAAATGAGAAAAAGGTGTTCCTCCCTCCCTGAGCCAGCTGACCTCACCCTTGGGAATGACTCTTAATATCTCTAAAAGGCTTCTCAACCTACCTGCTTTTCCTCAAATGCTAAACATTAGGGTAAAAATCCTTTTCTTGCTCACTTTTCTTTTATCATTATAGCAATTAAATATTTTTTCATACGTCACAGATTTTAATATACCTGTGAATTTTCACACTCCTTTTTAAGATACTAGACATGTTTTGAGACAGCAAATACCCCAGAGTCCAATGTGGGTAAGCTGTTCATAATTGGACTTTATTGAAGAATATTGATAAACCATGTCTTCTCCTGAAATCCAACTTTGGCTTTTATACTGTTGGAGTTCATGAGAAATTAGTAAGAAACAGTGAAATTGCAATAGTATATTATAAAATGTTCAATCGTTTATAGTATTTGCTACTAAAGCTTTTTTCCATTATTAGAGTTTTAACTCAGAGTCTTGCACCTGTGAGGTAGGTACTCTGCCGTATATACTATGCATCCAATCCTTCATTTTTTTTGCTTTTAGTTAAACTCTTATCTTTGATAGAGTATTATACTTTGATAGTTAAATGTTTGGCCTTGTACCCCAATCTGTCTACCTATACCATAGACATGTACCATTTAACCTAGCTTATTAGAAGAGTGTCCCACTGGCTTTTTACAGGGGCTAGCTTTGAACAGTTATTCTCTTGATCTTTACTTCCTAAATTGGTAGAATTACAGGTATCCACAACCAAACTCAGGCCCTCAAAATTATTTCACTTATGCAGTTTCTATCAAGTTACTTAACAATTCAGAAAAAAGTTCAAGTTATACTTAAGAAAAGCAAGATAGTAATAAACTGACTCAAAATTTTACAAGACCATTTTAATCACATACATTTTCATATACTTTAGCCATGGTTCTCAAAAATGCTGATACATTAACTCAATATTTATTAAATTAATAGTACATTTGTTTTATTTCTGTTAAACTATAAAATAATATTGTCAAATAATATTATCAGTGTTATTTAGCTTCCAATAGCAAATGTCCCATCCGTTAATACCATTTGGGGTTATCAGCGGAACTTTCCTATAGGACTAATCAAGACGGGCAATCTAACAGAGATATTAAACAGAGATGAGCAAGTTCCTCTATCTCTTAATTTTAGCCCATGATTGATCTTGAACAGACCACCGTTGACTTGTGGCCAAAATTTTTGTTTCATGTATCATGAATTCAGCATTTCTATTTGGATAGGGATTTCTTCGATGATCTTGGAACTTGGTTTCTGCTTGCTTATTTGCTGAGATCATATCACTCAGATATTGCTGTGTAAGTGGTATTTGTGAGCCACTTAAGTTTTCTTTGGTGATGTTACCAAATCATCCAGGGGACTTATATTATTTATTTGATGAACTGCAAGCACATTTTTCACATGCTTTGGGTAACATTTGATAGATGAGTCATAGATCTTGGGTGTGCTTACTGGTCTCGTTGTAGAAGCCAGTTCTTCCATCTTTCCAGTCCTTTCACTCCCTTCATGAATAATTGTCTTATCAAAGTAATCCACAAATTTCTTTGTTAGGTTGGAAAAGGCCTGTGATGAAGTGTGACGTTTATTCAAAGGTTTTATAGTTGTAGTCTTACTACTAATTTGCATCATTGTTTTATCACGCAGAGCTCTGTGGGCCAGTTCACAAGCTAAGCTTTTTATAGCTTTGCCCTGTGCCCTGGACATGGAGCTTTGGGATTTGGAAACAGTAGCAGATGGATCACTAATGAGTGACTTTAGGATGGCACAATTTCTTTCTAAGACAAAATTTGTTCTGTATTGGTAGAAATGTTCTCTTTCCTTAAGATGGGGAGAAAATCTATTTTTTGTCAAAAGTAATTTTTTTATATATCTTGAGTCATGGAAAGTTATGGGATGTGTTTCACTTTGTTCCTGTGGTGGGGGAGAGGGGAGAGAGGGAGAGAAATGGAGAGAGAGCAAGAGAGAGAGAGAGAGAGAGAGAGAGAGATTTGGTCATCAGTCTAGGTAAGAAGGCTACATATCTACACATATATTTTTTGACCTGAAGTTAAAATAATAAAATACTCTAAAGATGACTTACATAAAGGTATTTAAGATGAATAATAATGTTCAAATATGTAAAAACAGGCTACTTGTTTATGACATATTTCTATGCTTATATTCTATAAAGTTATTAGACACAAAATCTGAATCTTTGGCCTTCTTAAATCCTTTTGGAAATAAAGTGGTGTATACTGAAATACATATTTCATAAATATTTGAAAAAGGAAATGAAGGTGCTGTCAAAGGCAAGTAAAGTTTGTAGAATGGGACAGTTTACTGGCATTTCTAAAGTTTCTATACTCCAGTTGTTTTTTTAAAGTATAGTGAAAGAACAGATTGAGCCAAGGATTTTAAAAGATTAAAAAAATTGTAAGCCAAGTATATAACTTTAAAATTTTATATAACTTTAAATTTTTAAATATTTCTATAGTGGTTATGCTTATTGTTACATCTTAAGACTTAGCACAATAATTATTACATAAATGCCAAGTGCTTGTGGCTCATGCCTGAAATCTCAGCTATTCAGAAGGCAGAGATTGGGAGGATTTTGGTTCAAAGCCAGCACAGAACAAAAGTTAGCGAGACTTCACCTCAACCAATAAAAAGTTGAATGCAGTGGCATGCCTTTGTTATTCCAGTTACATGGGAAGGAATGAATAGGAGGATTGTAGTCCAGGCTGACCAGGGCAGTTTGAAAATTCTATTTGCAAATTAACTAAAGGAAAAAATTAGGTTCATAGTTAAAGTAGTAGAGTGCTTGCCTAGCAATTTCAAAGACCTGAGTTTAAGCCCCCATACTGTTTAAAAAAACATACCAGCTTAATATGTGTTCATAAATAAAATGGCCAAAGCATAGATGAACTCAAACACAAACCATTTTCATCGTAATCATAGCAAAAACCTGTTAGTTTTCCTTCACAATTCCAGCATTAGTTACCACAGCCTTTAATTTTTACCTTGGATAAAAAAGTTAACTCTACAGGTCAAGTATGCATATCATTGGTATTTAGTTTGCAATGTTTAACTCACTCATTGTTATTTTTATTTTCTTTTAACATAGAATTCATGGAGAAAGGAACTATTCCTTGTACATGGTGTTCTTAGTATGAAAGGTAGGCTAATATCTGTGATTACTAAAACAAATAGCAAGAGAGTAGCTTTGCAATGGCTGGCATTGACAACAGCCACAGTGGTGGACATTAGCCATATTTTTGGCTTATCCACCATCTTAAGGAATTTTCCATGTAAAGTTAATGTTCCCTTCAGGGTCAGGAGCATGGTCTAATGACATAGTGTTTGCCTATCGGGCTCTATCCTTCTTAGAGGCCTGTAGCACGAGTATTTACTGAATAGTGTAGCTATTACCGAGTGAGTTGTTCCTCTCTTGGCTGTACTAAGGTCAATTATCTTGGCATTTGGGTTTTTCAGTTCATCTTCCATGCACAAGGGGATCAAGGTTTTCTTCCTCACAGAACCATATTTATGTAATGGACGATTCCTGATAGTTTTTTCTCCTATTTTAGAATTGTTCATCGGTAGAGGAAATGTTCTTCTGAAAACGAACACAAGTTCAGTGAGCCATTCATGAATGAATTTATAACTATTAGACACTGATTTAAGCTTGTCAGTTCTTATCTATTTCCCCTTGTCCCTAAAAGTTATTGTCAACATCTCTACTAATCCCTAGCTCATAAGCATTTAAACAAATAAGACCATCCTTCCTGCCTAGTTTGGAACAAAAAGAAGAATGGTGGAAGGAACATCCGCAGTGTCAGCAATACACCACCTTTCTGTTCTATGTGGGGAGGGACTGTGTTGTGTAGACAGAGGGAAACAGCAAGGATGGAGGGCTATTGACTCCATTCTTCGCTAAGGGTCTGGGAGAAGCTTTGCGGGGCAGCCTTATGTCATTAGAGGGTGGCTTCCATTTTGTGAAGAAGATGCAAGAAGACATTCCAAGTCTCCCATGGTTCACCCGAGTCGGATAGTATATTTAGGCTTGCCAAGAGCTTTGTCCTTCGGGATTGAGGTGACTTGTAGCAAAGGGCTGACATAGATGAGATATAGACAGCCTCATTTAAAGGAAATGACAGTCTCAGAGTAAGAGATGAGAGTGGACTCTGATGGAATTCAGAGAAAATAGACTGTCACCCTTCACAGGACATCTAGGAGTGGGGCCTGCCACAGCACAGGGCAGAAGGGCAGAGACCTGCGGTGAGGGACCTTTTCCTCATCACTTTTGCATGTCCTCCCCAACTGACAGCAAAGACAACAGGGCTGAAAGATTGGCTCAGGTGGTAAAGTTCCTCGCTTAATTTTCATGAAGCCTTGGGTTCAGTCCCTAGTATGGAAAAAATAAATATGTTGAATTTTTTTAATTAAATTACCTTTCATTTACTGAATCTTTGAAGTCAGCAGAATTCAGAGATTTCTTTGAGTCACTGTCATCTAGAAATTATAGCAAATTTTCATAAAAGACACATGCATTATGGTGTTTTAAAAATATAAAATATCTTACAAGTTAACATCGTATCTGAAAAAGGCCTGAGGCACTTTGGGAAAAACAGAATTGAAAACATAGATCAAGACTTTATCTTTTGTTTGGCTAAGCTAGTTCAAACGTAAATATGATCTTAAAGAATATTCGAAGCAAAGGACAATTGTAGAATGTTCAAATCTATCTGATATGTCAAGTCAATATGGACCAGCAGGAAACCTGAGATAGTTAACACTATAGGTATCCCTTCGAACTGAGGGAATTCAATTAAAAAATAGCAAATACATCTTGTCATATGACATGAAGGGAATGTCCAAAAGTGGACTCCTTTAGATATATCTGGTGACAACTCCACTGTACAGACATGTGCTATTAGCAACAAGTACAACTTTTGCTTGGTCCCTGAGGGATTTATATTCTAGTACTTCTTTTCCAAACTTTTCTCCATGGCATGACAAGCATTTCATTAATACTATTCATTCTATACCCACTCAAGACTGAGAGCAAAATAAAGCTCTTCATATACACAGGATGAAAAAATGAATAGATCTACATTGAAAGAATTACTAAAAGATGTCATTCAAGTAAATAAAAGCACACACTGATAGCACTGTGCAACAGATAGCAATGAACATAGAATTTTATGAATTCTGTTATATATTTAATTATTATTACTTTTGAAACTAATCTTATTTTGTATTTTACATGAATTATTATTTCCTGTACATGTGTAACTTCTTTTTTCAGTTGTTTTAGCCACTTTCATTCTTGGAATTTTAGACTCCTTCAATGTTAGATTTTTTGTTGTTGTTTTCTTTTAGTCTTGCTCATTTCTTTGTTTCAGTGTATGCTATTAACCACATAGTTATCTTCAATAGTGGTAGCCATCAAAACAATAAGACTTGAATAAACTATTGGTTAAGTCAGCTGAAAAAAAATGGAAAAATTGAACATGTCTGCTAATTCATTCCATTTTTCCCCATGTTTTGAAACGTCTCATTATAATGTGCTAGCCTTGTAAGTAATCCAGGGTGGCTTGAAATTCAAGCCCCTCATGCCTCAGCCTTCTCCATACTGAGCTTATACATGTGTGCCACTACGCCTGGCTGATGATATAATTAAAGCCTCTGAATTCATCTGTCCTGGAACTGCCTTACTGACACTTCTTGATATTTGAGGATATGAATACCTTTATTGCTTAAGCTACTTTGTCAGATTTTTCTCAAACATATGCAAAAATCTAACTCTTAAATATAAACAAGACTTTGATAGTCCAGAAGTATGTTCTAAGTATAAGGAGCAGACTGGATGAAATCTCACAGTAGTAAAAACCTGTTAATAAAACCAGAATGATGTGTATAGGTTAAGAGGTAGAATGGCTCTTCTTGGAAGTGCCCTGAGGTGACCTGTGAAAATGGTTTGCTACTCTCTAGATCCAGAAAACCCCACAAAATCATGCAAGTCAAGAGGCTCAAATCTTCGTGTTCACTTTAAGAACACCAGAGAAACAGCCCAGGCCATCAGGGTATGCATATCTGAAAAGCTACAAAGTATCTGAAAGACTTTAAAGAAGTTGGCAGGTGTGCCCATGCTAACAGTGGGGTTGAACACAGGGTCGGTGGCCCAAAAACAGTGCTGAGTTTCTGCTGCACATGCTTAAGAATGCAGAGAGTAGGGGCCGGGAGTTTGGCCTAGTGGTTAAAGTGCGTGCCTAGCATGCATGAATACCCGGGTTCGATTCCTCGGTACCACATACATAGAAAAAAGCCGGAAGTGGTGCTGAGGCTCAAGTGGTAGAGCTCTAGCCTTGAGAAAGTCCAAGGACAGTGCTCAGGCCCTGAGCTCAAGCCCAGGACTGGCAAAAAAAAAAAAAAAAAAAAAAAGAATGCAGAGAGTAATGCTGAACTGAAGGGTTTAGATGTAGACAACCTGGTCATTGAACAAAGCACCCAAGATGCACCATTGAACTAACAGAGCCCACGGTAGGATCAACCCATACATGAGCTCCCCATGCCACATTGAGATGATCCTTACTGAAAACGGGCAAAGTGTTCCTAAACCAGAAGAAGGAAGTTGCTCAGAAGAAAAAGGTATCCCAGAAGAAACTGAAGAAACAAAAACTTATGGCACAAGAATAAATTTAACATAAAATGCAAATAAATGAATGTTGGTTTCATTATTTTATATAAAAAAGAGGTACAATGGAAAGCTGGAAAGCCTTTATATAACTCATGAAACATTTTTGGCAATAGACAGTCCTTAGGTGTTATTAAGTAATATTATTACAGCAGTACCATCAAATGTTGATTATTTTTGGTAAGTGATTTTCTGAATGTTTACATTCTAAGTTTAGATGCAGTTCATTTTCAATTATTATACTAAAAAATTGCGATATATATACCTGAAAATGAGGTAGACTCTTTTCCATTCGTATAAGCAGTTGATTGACTGCTGACTACAGGAGATATGATGTTATAATTTGCTTGTCTTTTCCATCTTTGATTATACTCAGAATATTTAAAAATAAAGGGCTGTGCATTTTCTGCCTAAGCATAACGAAAAAGAGAAAATTATTTCAGAACTTACTTATTTTTGTGTACGGATAGATACATAATTTCCATTTGATTATCTACATTTAGATTGCCCAATTTTACTATTATCTCGTTCTTTAAATTTTCCCAAATATGATATCTTATGTACTTCTCCAAAAAATCTCTGAAGTACATGTTATTATCATTTTATGGATGAGGAAACAAACTTAGAAGATTTATCACCACTATTTACTTTTATTTTCTTTGTCTCGAAATTTGTCTTTTGTCATCTTAAATATATTTTTGTCTCTCCAAACAGAAGTAAAGTCTAAGTGGAAATACTGGGAGGAAGGAAAAGCACTCTTCTTTCTCTATTACAGAGTAAATACAGCAAAACAGTTCAGAACAAAGGAGAAACTCTGAAAAAGACCCAGCTTTTCCTAGGGTAGTGTCTCAAATAAAGTGCATATATTTGTACTAAACTATAGATACATAAATAATATATATACTGCTATATATAAGTATGAACTATATAACTTTCAGTTCTTATCAACCAGAAAAATAAGTATTCAAGGCCCACAGTTTTTTTCTTCCCAAAATAAGCACGGAATGTATTTACTACTGATCATTTTTTCTTGCCAGTCGTGGGGCTTGAACTCAGGGCCTGAGCACTGTCCTTGAACTTTTCTCAAGGCTAGAGCTCTCCCACTTGAGGCACAGCACCACTTCCAGCTTTTTTTTTCTATGTATGTGGTACCAAGGAATCGAACCCGGGTCTTCATCCATGCTAGGCAAGCACTCTACCACTAGGCCAAACTCCTGGCCCCACTACTGAACATTTTGAAATAAAAATAAGATCTGTGCCAAAAATCTAGGCTTTACAGCAACTGCATTTTATTGAATTGATATTACTAACATATACAAAGCTAGTACATAGCAATGAGGGTTAGAGCATGCAGAAAACACTTCATAGCAGAGTAAGACCATAATGTTCATATTTTGAAATGATGACATTTCAGGAGAGTCCTACCACATAAGTAAAGAGAGTTCCTAAGATGATTAGGAAAAACGCATACTTAAAATAGAGAAGCATTCCTTATTCATTTAGTGGAAAAGGCAAAGAAGGAAAGGAGTGGAGGAGAGAGAGAGAGAGAGAGAGAGAGAGAGAGAGAGAGAGAGAGAGAGAGAGAGAGAGAGAGAGAGAGAGAGAATGGATGCCTTAAAGGAAAAACAAAGCAACTTTACCATTTTAAAAAACTGCAAAATTTTCTTAAGAATTGAAATTTTGCTTGGAATGGTAAGATGAGGCACAGAAACGGAGGGACAGCAAACAAATGCAGCAGTGGCACTCTCTAGACGCTATGTTTAAAATGAACTATACAACTTGTAGGTGGGGATGGGAAGGAAAAAATGTGAAAAAGCTAGTAAAGTGATGATACTGTGTTAAAACAAAGGTACTCTTTACCTGACTTTCATAACTGTAACCTTCTGTACATCATCTTTGCAATAGCAATACATTTTTAATTGAGATTAAGTGGCTACATATATTCTATAGTACTGTGGCATAGGTTATATTTAGTTAATATCACAATCACTTTTTTACTTTTATACTGCTAAACCTCATCATTCTAGACTACAACATTTATAAATGTTGGAATATATAAAACCTATAGTCCTGGGGCCGGGAGTTTGGCCTAGTGGTTAAAGTGCTTGCCTAGCATGCATGAAGACCCAGGTTCGATTCCTTGGTACCACATACATAGAAAAAAAAGCCAGAAGTGGTGCTGAGGCTCAAGTGGTAGAGCTCTAGCCTTGAGAAAGTCCAAGGACATTGCTCAGGCCCTGAGCTCAAGCCCAGGACTGGCAAAAAAAAAAAAAAAACCAAAAAAAAACCCTATAGTCCTCTAGTCTTATATAGAAGGTTTAATTCTTTGAACATTGATAATAAAAACCATTTCTTCTGGATTGGTTGTTATGTACATTCCTTCCCTTTGCTAGGGAATCGGTTGTTCCCTCTTTCTCATTCTCTCCATTCCCACATCTCCCTTGCATTTAGAGCTAACACCCACATATCAAGGAGACCATATGCTGTTTTTCTTTTTGGTCTTGGCTTATCTCACTCAACATGATTTGCTCTAGTTTCATCCATTTCCCAGTGAAAGCCATTATTTTATTCTGTCTGATGGCTATGTAAAATTCCATTGCATAGAGGTACCATATTTTGGGGGTGCATACATCTGCAGTGGGGTATCTGAGTTGTTTCCATCTCTTGGCTAACAATACATACTTTAAAGAAAGAATTTGAATTTTTGTGTACCAGTAGTTCTTTGTTTATTTATTTGAGACAGGTCTCACTATCTAGCTAAAGCTGCCCTGAAATTCATGCCCCACTGTGCGCAATAAATATACAAGTAATTCCTTAAAGAAAATGAAAAAAGTATTTTAAATAAATTCCACCACAAAGTAGTTGAAAGACTAAACAGACCAAACACTGCCTTAAAAAATTAAGTTAGGGGGTTGGGAATTTGACCTAGTGGTAGAGTGCTTGCCTAGCATACATGAAGACCCAAGTTCAATTCCTCAGTATCATATACATAGAGAAAGCTGGAAATGGTGCTGTGATTCAACTGGTAGAGCTCTATCTTTGAAAAAGCCCAAGGACAGTGTTTAGGTCCTGAGTTCAAGCCCCAGGACTGGCAAAAAAAATTAGGAACAAAATAACTCTTAGCAAAAACAACTTTGGGAACTGTGATTGGAAATTAAACATGTTCCTGAATGAACAATGGGGGCAATAATTTTTTTTTGCCAGTCCTGGGGTTTGAGCTCAGGGCCTGAGCACTGTTCTTGGATTTTCTCAAGGCTAGAGCTCTACCACTTGAGCCTCACTACCACTTCCGCTTTCTTTCTATGTATGAGGCACTGATGAATCGAACCCCAGTCTTCGTGTATGCTAGGCAAGCACTCTACCACTAGGCCAAACTCCTGGCCCCAGTAATAAAGGATTTTAAAAGACAATTTAAAATTTTTAAGGAAATTAAAATGGAAACACAAAATATCAAAAGCTTGGGATACAGCAGAGAGTAGTAAAAACCAAAAAAGGAGAGCAATGTCAAATAAACAACCTAATAATATAATATGCAATGATCTCAGGTGTAATGAGATTGAAGCCATCTTGTATCAAATAAAAGTTCAGCTCCCAATGGTTTCACTGTTGAAATCTATCAAACATTTTTTAAAAAACTACTATCAATTCCTTTTATTGTCTCAACTACTTAACATAGAGTGAATTCCTCCCAACTCATTCTGTGAAGTGAACATCACTCTTATAACAAAATAAGACAAGAACAAAAGAGGAAGGAAGGAAGGAAGGAGGGAAGGAAGGAAGGAAGGAAGGAGGGAAGGAAGGAAGGAAGGAGGGAAGGAAGGAAGGAAGGAAGGAGGGAAGGAAGGAAGGAAGGAGAGAAGGAAGGAAGGAAGGAAGAAGAGAAGGAAGGAAGGAAGGAAGGAAGGAGAGAAGGAAGGAAGGAAGGAAGGAAGGAAGGAAGGAAGGAAGGAAGGAAGGAAGGAAAATGAGCCAATAGCTGTGATAAATATTGATGTAAACATTTTAACAAAACACTGGAAACTTATACTAGCAACGTGTAGAAAGAATTATACACTATGATCAAGTGCAATTTGTCCCAGGAATGTAAGGTTGGTTCAAATCTACAAGCACAATGAATCACATGAACAGAATGAAGGGCAAAAGACATGTAGTCAGTTTAATAGATGCAGAAAAAAAATTAGAATGTGGTATCTAGCAACACCTGATAATATTCCAGCAGGAAATGGTAGTCACGTGTTCTAATTGGAGGATCCTCCATACTATTTTTCATAATGGCTGTAAGTTCATGAGACTCACCAATAAATTACCAAAAAAGGAAGGAGGTGGAGCTGTGACTTAAATGGTTGAATGTTAGCCTTGAGCAAAAGATGCTCAGATCCTGAATTCAAGGACAAGGACTAACAAACAAAAACTCCATCATGAAGCTCTGAATTCAAATCCCTAGTACTATCAAAGGGGGAAAAATAGATCAAATATTTAAATGCAAGACCTGAAACTATGAAACTAATAGCAGAAAACATAAGGAAATGACTTCAAGATATTGGTATGGACAAATATTTTTTTAAGAAATCAATCTTTAAAAGTACAGCTTTAAAAAAACCACACATAAACAGGGGTCTGGAGAATGGCTCAAATGGTAGAACAGCTTTCTACTAAGGGCAAAGCCCTGACTTCAATCACTAGGACTGAAGGAAAAAAAAAAAAGGAAAAATATAAACTACTTGGTGCCTTCTTGGTGCTTCAACCTTCTTGGTGCTTCTGTATAGCAAAGAAAACAGAAGGAAATAATAGCTGGGATACAGAATAGGAAAATATACTTGCAATCGGTCATCCAACAAGAGCTTTTTTAAAATATTTCTAATATGTAAGGAACTTAACAGCAAAAATAAAACAAAAATCTAAATCAATTAAAAAATAAGCAGATAATCTAATCAGACATTTCCCAAAAGAAGAAATACAAATAGCCAATGGGTCATATGAAAAAATATCCAACATTCTGTTCATCTGGGGTATGCAAATCAAACTGCAATGAAGTATCTTCTTCTCCCATGTGAAATGACTACCATAAGAAAGATCCTGAAAGAGCTGTGGTAAGTGACTCAGTACACTGTTGCTGGGCATGTAAATTATTATAGCCATTATGGAAAATAGTATAGAAGATCCTCAAAAAGAGAGAAAAAAAACTACAATATGATCTAACAATTTCACTAGTGGTTATAATTTTCAAAGCAAAGGAAATCAATGTGTTAAAAAAGTATCTGTCAGGACCGGGAGTTTGGCCTAGTGGTAGAGTGCTTGCCTAGCATGCACGAAGGCCCGGGTTCAATTCCTTAGTACCACATACTTAGAAAAAGCTAGAAGTGGTGCTGAGGCTCAAGTGGTAGAGCTCTAGCCTTGAGAAAAATCCAAGGACAGTGCTCAGGCCCTGAGCTCAAGCCCAGGACTGGCAAAAAAAAAAAAAAAAAAAAAAAAAAAAGTATCTAGTCTTTTTTTTTTTTTTTTTAAATCATGGGGCTTGATATAGAGATTCCCTTCTTGAATACTTGTTAAACATATCATTTGTAATATGATGTAAAAATCAATGTTAATAAATTCTTCAATAAAAAAAAATCATGGGGCTTGAACTTGGGTGCCTGGGTACTGTCCTACCACTTTGAGCCCACAGCTCCACCTCTGGTTTTCTGGTGGTTAATTGGAGATGCTAATCTCATGGCCTTTCAGGCCCAGGCTTGGTTTGAACTGTCATCCTCAGACCTCAGCCTCCTGAATAGCTAGGATTAGAGGTGTGAGCCACCAGCGCCCCAGCAGCACAACAGTATTCATAATAGCCAAAATTAACACCAGGATTTAAAAAGAGCCAAGTGGATAAAATAAGATGCGGTAAACTTCCAAAGTGGAATATGAATAATATACACATAGACATAGTGTAGACACAGTGAACAGGCGTATGTCTACATATATAGGCATATGTCTCTATAGCACATAGGTCAATATTTTATAGCTGCATATAAAAGAAATCACTGTGCTCAAAAGTGCAGCATGACACTATTCCTAATAGCCAAAATAGGTAATTAACATCAGGACTTACATCAAGGAAAATGTGAGATGTGTCTATACCTAGTAGACTATGAATAATGTATGCATATACATCATGTATACACAGTGAATGTGTGCGTACATAGAAAACCTACATTCCAGTATTATGGCTGCATACAAAGATTAAAATCGTATCATTCGTGGCCAGTCGGACGTTTGGGCCAGGCACAGAATGACCGGCCGCCTGTAGGAGCGTGGGTTCCCGTGGGTTCCGAAGAGAGGGAGGGAGGGCGCGGGGAGGGCAGTTGGAACGGACGGGTGGGAAGGCGCACCGTTGGGCGCATGCGCAGTGTCAGTTGGGCCTGCAGTGGAGCGGAGGCAGGCAGGCGAGGGAGGCAGGCGGAGGCAGGCAGGCGGAGGCAGGCAGGCGGAGGCAGGCAGGCAGTGGCAGGCGGAGGCACCCGGCTGGGAGCTGTGGTCAGGCAGGGCACCAGGCAGCCAAGTGAGCCGCAGAAGATTGACTTGACTCCCGCGTCCAGCAGCTCGGCTGCTTCCGGTAATGGAGATCCGACTGGGAAAGTCGCCTGGGTGTTGAGTGGCGTCGTGCGTGCGGATCCTCGGCCAAGGCCTGCTGACATGTCTACCCACCAGAAGAGGAAGTCCCGCCGGAAGCGCCGGTTCACCACGGGGAAGCGCAAGCCCTCCCGCAGCATGGTGGGCCGCAGGATCGAGCACGGCTGGCGGGAGGGCAACGGCCTGGTGTCGCAGTGGACGGGGACCATCCTGAACCAGGTGCTCGTGAGCCCTTCCTTGTACCTGATCAAATACGACGGGTTCCACTGCGTCTACGGACTGGAGCTCAGCAACGACGAGAACATCTGTGCCCTCAAGATCCTCCCGGACCGAGTGGTCACGTCTCGCATCAGCGACCAGCACTTGGCCCGTTTGGCCGACGCCATCATTGGCAAAACGGTGAAGCACATCTTCGAGGCGGAGGACGGCTCCCGACATGAGTGGAAAGGAGTGGTCCTGGCGCGGGTGCCGGACATGAACACGTGGTTTTACATCACCTACGAGAAAGACCCCATTTTGTACACGTACCAGCTCCTGGATGACTACCGGGCGGGCGACCTTTACATTTTGCCCGACTCGATCGAGTCCCTCCCGACGCCCAAGGAGCTCGCCATTGTGGACAGCATGAAGGGCAAGCGCCTGCGGTGCGAGAAGACGGACGGCTCGAGGAACATCGGCATGGTGATCCATCAGGTGAAAGCCAAGCCGTCCATGTGCTTTATCAAGTTCGACGACGACTACCACGTCTACGTCTACGATCTGGTGAAACAGTGCTAAAGGGTCCCCCCAGGTCCACGTGCAAAGAGGCTGCCGGGTTTCGTGGACTTAACAGAAAGACTGGGGGCGGGGGGGGGGGCTGGCATTTTCCGTTTCGTGAGAGATTGAAATGTCCCACAACCTCGGCTAGGTAGAACTAGTTTTGTTATGAGTAGTAAAGATTGACGTGAGCACAAAACCATGCCGTGTGAAGAGTTTTCTCTTGTGACAAGTCTTGTGTCGGGATCAGCGGATACGTTTGGCCAAAGCGAAGCTGCTGTCAGGGGCTGGGAATGTGGTTTAGTGGTAAGAGGGCTTCTTGCCTAGCCCTGGGTTGGATTCCTCAGTGACACACACACACACACACACACACACACACACACACACGCACAGAAATCCAGAAGTGGTGGCTGTGGATCAAGTTGGTAGAGTGCTAGCCTTGAGCAAAAGAAGCCCAGGACCGATGCCCAGGCCCTGAGGTCAAGCCCCCAAGACTGGGGAGGGGGCGGAGGGGGGGGGGGGAAAGAGAAGCTATCAGTCATTTACACATATCTTCTACATTTCAAATTTTCCATAATATTCTGCTGCCACAATGCAAGCCTAGGTGTTGCTACGTTTTCAGAGAGATATGTACACACACACACACAGGGCTGAATGTGTAGTGCAATAGTAGTGAGCCCTCACTTAGCTTTAGGTAAGGCCCTGTGTTTGATCAAGGGCACTAATATTCTGATTAATAAATAGGATTAAGTGCTAATGTTCAACAGCTAACAATTCATTATGCATTTCAAAGTTGTTAGAAAGGGATTTTGAATGTTCCCACAACACAATGGTTTAAGATGATGTGTATGCTGGTTGCATACAATATAGGTGCATCAAAAATACTAACTCATTTGTGCAGGTTTTTTTAAATTTAAGAATTAACAAATCTCAATAGTGCCTTTTCTCTCTTTTGGCCATACTTGGGATCTGAACTGAGTATTTTGTGTGTCTGGAATATCTTCATTGTGTCATTTACCAAATGAAATGTCTGACCCTTACTCAAATTTTTCTCTGCTTCATTCTTGCTATTTTTTGGGGGGTCCTCTGTCACATATGTCAGATCTTTCATTAGTGCTGTATGAGTTTCTGATCTTTTTCTGTCTTTATGATCCCTCTTTTCTCAGCCAGAGAATTTTTAAATTTCAGGTATAGTACCTTTTTTGAGTGCCAAAACAAACAAAAAAAAACCTTTTCGGCCAGGAGTTTGGCCTAGTGGTAGAATGCTTGCCCAGCATGCACAAAGACCTGGGTTCAGTTTCTTGGTGCCAAATACATAGAAAAGCCAGAAGTGGTGCTATGGCTCAAGTGGTTGAGCACTAGCATTGAGGAAAGCCCAAGAACAGTGATCAGGCCCTGACCTCAAGTCCCAGGGCTGGCAAAAAAAAGTTATCAAAAAATCTATTTTCTAAGATTTCCAATTTCCCATTCACTATAAATATATTTTACTTTTTCCAACAACCATGCTTTTAGTGGCTACTTTAAAAGTTATTAATTACATCCAATATCTGGGTTATTTTAGGATTAATCTTGTGTTTTCTGTTGAGATTAGGTTTCAGTATCTTGGGTTTTTTTTTTTTTTTTTTTGCCAGTCCTGGGCTTGAGCTCAGGGCCTGAGCACTATCCTTGGACTTTCTCAAGGCTAAAGCTCTACCAATTGAGCCTCAGCACCACTTCCAGCTTTTTTTCTATGTATGTGGTACTGAGGAATCAAACCCGGGTCTTCATGCATGCTAGGCAAGCACTTTAACCACTAGGCCAAACTCCCAGCCAGTATCTTGGGTTTTTTGGTATGTGTGTATGTTGGCTTAAACTCAGGGCCTGGCTATTGTTCTTGAACTTTTCTGCTCAAAGCTAATGCTCTACCACTTGAGCCTCAGCTCCTTTTCTGTTTTTTTGTTTTTTGGTGGTTAGTTGCGGATAATTATCTCATGCATTATCCTGCCCAGCCTGGCTTCCAACTGTGATCAGATTTCAGCTTTCTAAGAAGTATCTTCTCACAGCTACTCTTGGGTGAGCAACTGGTTCCCAGCCCTCCTGGGGTTATTTATGAAATTGAACTTAGTGAAGGTTTTTGATCTTGGTCAAAGGTCCAAGAAATGATAGGTGGGGACTATGGATGCCTACTATTTTACAAAGGGTATTGATTATTCTTTTTCGTTTTTAGCAATCTACAACCTGTTGAATAAAAATAGCAATGACTCAAACAGTAGCTTGAATTTCAGTTCAGCTATTTGATTCTCCACTGGCTGCTTGCAGTTTTCCTAAATACTTAGGATTCCAGAATTGGCCTGAGACTTAGCCATAAAGTTTCCCTTTTTTGTTGTTTTTTTTTGCTTTTTTTTTTTTGGCCAGTCCTGGGCTTGAGCTCAGGGTCTGAGCACTGTCCTCAGACTTTCTCAAGGCTAGAGGTCTACCACTTGAGCCTCAGCACCATTTCTGGCTTTTTTTACGTATGTAGTACCAAGGAATCGAACCTGGGTCTTCATGCATGCTAGGCAAGCACTCTACCACTAGGCCAAAATCCCAGCCCTTCCTTTGTTTTTCTTCTTTCTACATTCCTTACTTTCTATCAGTTTTGATTGGTCTGAACTTTGTCTTATGTTTTTTTTTTTTTCTATCAGATGATTCATTATGTCCCATTCAGTACCAGCTTGTAGCCTATGGTCATGCTATAGAAGCCACAAAAGCACATTACCCTTTCCAAGTGCATTATTTCAAGTTTTTTTTTTTTATCACCTTTTTTGTTAACTCAAGGGCATTTAAAGTGTGTGTGTGTGTGTGTGTGTGTGTGTGTGTGTGTGTGTGTGTGTGGTTTGTCTAGCTATGTTTATCTATGGGAGGGTAATATGATAAGGAATTGCTTAGTCACTCTGAATCAGAATTTCCCAGGTTCGCAACCTCTCCCGCCCCCTTTTTGTAAATAATACTGGTGGTAAGTGTGTCTCTTGTCATGATATAAACCGGCATGATGTCATTAAATAGGATTTTGGCTAGTGATTACAGAAAACCATAATCAGGCATCTAGTCAAGCTGTTGAAAACAAACACTTGAGATAACAGAGCAACCAAAAAAAAAACCAGCAAAGAGTTACACACAGAGGAACAACAACCAACAAAAAAACAAGGCCCCACAATAGCCAGTGGATGCTGGAACAGTAATGTGATGAGAGAAACATGTCTATCAGCCATATAAGCTCAGCTAGAATTTTATATCAGCAAAAAATGTTCCTTCAAATTTATTCTCAAGAGCTGGACCCTGATGCCTCACGCCTCTACTCAAGAGGCTAAGACCTGAGGATTGCAGTGTAAGGCCAGCCTGGTCAGACAAATTGAGACTCTATTTCCACTTAAACAACAAAAAGCCAGAAGTGGAACTGCAGCAGAAAGTCAACCTTGAGCTTAAAAAGCTAAGAGACAGCTCCAAGGCCCTGCGTTCAAGCCCCAGTACTGCGCATACACACACACCATATACTTAAAAACTGTCAGCGTTCCTCATTGGTGGGCCACTTGTTTAGCAAGCTCAAGGCCCTGAGTTCAAGTACTGGTACTGAGGCAGAAATGACTGAAGCAATGATATCTGGTAAGCATTGGGTTTTTACCTGGTGGTTTCAAGGCACATAGGAATGTAGAAGGCTATCAAGAGCCCTTCCTAATTCTATTATATGTTGTTTAATCATAGGCATTTAGTTTATTTTCTTTGTGTCTCCTTTATAAAATAAAAATCATGATGGGCTGAGCATGGTGGTATACACCTGTAGTCATAGCTATATGGAAAGTAGTGGTAGGAGAATCAACTGTCTGAGGTTAGCCCAGCCCAAAGAAAGATCTTACATTGGCACAAGGCCCTGAGTAGCACTTTGCAGTACCACTAAATATAGTACAATAAAATAAAAATATTTGAAATAGAAGTGATGGTACTTAATGTATTTGGGTTATAGATGCTTTAAGTTTTCTATAAATGGTAGTGATATAAGCACTATGTAAATGTTTTCTATGAGTACTATCATTCTCTACAACAGAAAAGTGAACAGAAATTCCGAAGGAGGGGAGACAGCATGTACCTCTACAAGAATCATACACTAATATGAAAGAAATTAAAACATACCACTTTTTTGAATAATTGATAAAGATAAGAAAAGCCAGCTTATTGTTTCTATTTTGAACCTATTAAGCAAATTACTTTGTTTTAGGATGAATCAATGCAATAGAAAGACTATTGATAGAATTTTTACTTTTAGAATTAATCAACAAGCAAAACCAAAAGATATAATCATAATTGTAAAGCTAACTAGAAGCATTGACCTCAAAACTGAAAAGCAAATAATTTAGTCCAAGGAAGAAGTGCAGGAGTGTTTGAGAAAAGGGCAAGATTACTGGTTGTCTTTTTAGGTATCTGTGACTATGACAGAAGAAAATTAGAAATCAGTGACTATGACAGAAGAGGAAAACAAATGCATTTCAAATTTCAAAAACAATTCACAATTCAAATTACCAGAATTCATAGTCAAATATGTAGAAGAAAACAGAAGGATAAGAGATGAGATATACAGTAGTTAAAGTAATCCACAACTTTTCCACTGCTTATTCAAGACATAATGTTTAAAATTGATAGCTTAAGGCCGGGAGTTTGGCCTAGTGGTAGAGTGCTTGCCTAGCATGCATGAAGACCCGGGTTCGATTCCTTGGTACCACATACATAGAAAAAAGCCAGAAATGGTGCTGAGGCTCAAGTGGTAGAGCTCTAGCCTTGAGAAAGTCCAAGGATAGCATTCAGGCCCTGAGCTCAAGCCCAGGACAGACAAAAAAAAAAAATTGATAGCTAAAGCCAGGGTAAGGTGGCTCACTCCTGTAATCCTAGCTACTCAGGAGGCTGAGATCTGATGATCAAGGTTCAAAGCCAGCCCAGGCACAAAAGGACCTGACACTTTTCTCCAATTAACCTCCAGAAAATGGGAAGTGGGGCCATGGCTCAAGGGTAGGGCTGTAGCCTTGAGCTGAAGAGCTCGGGGACAGTGCCCAACCCGAATTCAAGAACTATGACCCCAAAGTAAATAAATAAAATAAAATAGAATAAAATTGATGCCTTAAAAGAAAGCAGTAAAAATTCAACTTTTAGAAATATGAAGTTAGAAGAGGAACTTAAATCCATAAAACTTAAATATGGCTTCCTCTGAGAAGACAGAGGAGAAAGTACAAAACTGTGTATTCTTATTCATATTTTGAACTAAAAAATGATGCAGATTTTTTTACTTCTTTAAATGTTACTTTTTTCTTTTTTTATAATTTTTAAAAAATATTTTTATTGTAATTAATAGAAGGGTTACATTATATTTGCCAGATAGAAGATTCATTACTTAACAAACATGTTTTTGCCCCCATTTTCCTCCTCCCACCCCTCCCTTTTCTTTTTTTCTTTTGTTGGTGGTGGGACTAGAACTCTGGGTCTGGGCATAGTCCCAGAGCTCTTCAGCTCAAGGTTACAGCTCTATCCCTTGAGCCACTTCTGGTTTTCTGGTGATTAATGGTGATAAGAGTCTCATGGACTTTTCAGTGCCTGAGCTGGCATTGAACTGTGATCCTCAGATCTCAGCCTCCTGAGTAGCTACGATTACGGTACCGCACTCGGCTTGTTAAATGTTACTTTTTAATATAAGATGGTAGTAAACGTGTCATAAGTTAACTGGATGTTATTGTAAATATTTCACAGAAGTACTTTTTATATTAAATATACTTAAACTATGTAGAAGAAGATAAAACTCACATTCTGGAAAGTGGATCGTATTAATATTTTTCATTATAATATACAGGAATGTGCAATTAAGTTATATTATTAACAATGACACTAAGTATATATAGTTCATGCTTCTCTATCTCAGCAATGATCAGAGTTAACACAAGTAAGTATCTAAAAAGATTAAGTGACTTGTTCTTGCTGACTCTGGATAATTTCTCTAGCTCCTGAATACAACTTGTTGAGTTGCCTCAGTGCATGTGCAATGAGTAAGGCTAGTGAGCTACTTTTCAATATGCCATAAAGCCCATGCTCAGTGATTCCTAATCATTAAGACCACACATCGGATGTACCAGCTGTAATCTCAACTACTCAGAATGGAGAGATGGAAAGGTAGCAGATCACTGAGGCCAACCTCAGAAAAATCATGAAACCCTATTTAGAAAACAAGCTAACAATAAAAGGACTAAGGGTATGACTCAAGTTGGGTAAAGTGCTTACCTAGGGAAGGCAAGGCCAAGAGTTCAGATTCCAGTACAGCAAAACAGCAAAGGAAGGAAAGGGAAGAGAAGGGAGAGGAAGGAAAAGGGTGTGGGGGAAGAGAGAAGTATATGTTTCTATATTACAATTTAAAGTATTAAATCATATATCATTCTATTTTAAGGAAAATATATATTTTCCTGTAAAGTTTTACATATCAGAAATGAAATCTCTCCACACTCTTCATATACTTTTGAATTCTAAAACATTTCAATTTCAGATTCATAGAAGTATATAAAATTATTCAGGCAATTCACATTTCTAGTAAGTAGTTGTGAGCATACAAATTAAGCCTACCTCTGTTGTATCCTTAAGAAAATACAAATGTTTGGTATTATATCTTGGCCTTGAGTTTTCTTCTACTGGGTCTAAAGAAATGCAAACATGACTGGTATTTCTACAATGTTAAACTACTTCTAATTAGACCAATAAACCAGTTATTCTACTAGTAGTAAACGTTTTCCATATATAATTTAATTTAATTTTCTTATATATGCAATGCTTTCACATTTTTTTGAGCTAATCTACCATGATCTTCTTTAGCAGTGAGCTTTTATTACCAGAATATACTTTCAATTATTTACTATTGCCAATTAAGTTTTATCTTCTTGGAAAAATGAAATTCTAAATAACATAAAATTATATTACTATATTCCTGGCTAATATCTATGAAAAGAAACTGCTCCTCCCAGCCTGCACAATTCTTCTGCAGTTATTAATATTATTATTAGTCTAGATTTTTTCTAATAGATCTTAAAGTATAGTAGAGAGATCAAGCATGCAAGTTTAATGTTTAGCAACCCTGGGTCCAAATCACAGTGGTTTATGTAGCATTAGGAAAGTTATTCAAACTCTCTGAGCCTTACTTTTATCATCTGTTAATTGGAAATAATTATAATTCCTTTACTTGGAGAGTTAAATGATGTAACAGATGAAACAAATTAATTATCACATTTGGTATTCATACCATCGAGATATGTAATGATTTAAAGAATGGTACTGGGCCCTGATGTTATGATTCCTACTCATCAATGCACACATTTAAGTGGATAATACAGAAAATAACACATAGATACCTCCCTACCCACCTTCTGAGACACAGTAATTGCAGATTGAAATGCATGCTGTTTTATAAGTGAGCTCACCTGGATAGGTAGAGCATAGAAGGGGCTATACTTTAGAGTGAGCAGAGAAGGCCTGGACTCCTAGCAGGTGGTACCGATGAGAGGTAAGCCACGGGAATAAGAGTGGACATGTGGGTCTAGGCAAAGCTTATGTTTCTGAGGCAATCTTGGCAGTCTATTAGAGATGTAGTATAAGTGAAAGGCCGGAAGATGGCACGAGGCTGAATCTGCATGCATCACAACACACAGGATGTTTTGGTAAGCAGACACGTTCCATGGCATGATTAGAAGCCACTGATGAAGCTTTAATGAGAGGTCATCAATTGACTTTATAAAAAGATCACCAAGATTTTGTGTGTGGCGGGTGGGGGGGGGGCATGGGGCTTGAACTCGGTCTGGGCGCTGTCCCTGAGCTCTTAGGCCCCACTTCCATTTTCTGGAGGTTAATAGGAGATAAGAGTCTCGGGTCCTTTTGTGCCCAGGCTGGCTTTGAACCTTGATCCTCAGATCTCAGCCTCCTGAGTAGCTAAGATTGCAGGCGTGAGCCACTGTGCCCAGCCAAGATCACTAAGATTTTATGCAAAGAAAATGGGTTAGAAACCTCTGCTACTATTATGGAAGGTCAGGCAATTAGCATCAGCCCTCTTGGAGAAGGCAGCTGAAAATGTAGTTGAAAAACAGTGTAAAAGTCTAGTGTTGTAGAACTCAAGGATAATAAGAGACACATGTGTAAGCCCAGCACACGATACCACTTGTGTTCTGAGAGTAAATGTAAAAGGTAAGATCTGACTTGGAAAGCCTTGTGTGTTGATAAACAAAAATCAAAATTTGTCTGGGAGCATAGCCTAGCAGTAGTATGCTCGCTTTAGCATGCACAAAGCCCTGGGTTAGACTCGCTGGAATGGCATACATAGGAAAAGCAAGAAGTGGCGCCATGGCTCAAGTGGCAAAGCATTAGCTTTGAGCAAAAAGTGCCAAGGACAGTGCCCAGGCCCTAAGTTCAAACCCCAGGACTGGCAAAAAAAAAAAAAAGTTGACCAAAGGTCTATATATTTGATATATTCCCCTTTTTCTCCTCCTTACAATTCCAATAGGTGGCCACTATTCTGTGTATTTTTATGTTACATACACTTTTTTGAATGTATGTCACATCTGCATTTAAAATAGTCTACAAGAAAGATGGAATCTGTAAAGAGGGAAAGAAGGAAAAAGAAATTTTTGTGGGCAAGCTATATAGTAGCTATAAGAAGCAAGGGGGCTGTGATTTGGATTAGGATGGCAGCACAGAAACAGGAAATGAAGGACTTCAAGATGAATTAGAATGGGAAGGACTTGCTATTAGATGGACTTTAGGGACAAAAAAAAGAGGGATCAAAAGTGGCTTTTACATTTTAGGTTAGTGCTACCCAGTAGTTCAATGTGCTGTAATGTGAATGCTAGAAAAAAAAAAGGGTGGGGAAGAAAGGTTATGCTAGACAGTTGAGATACGGCAGGTCTTCTTATGCTCATAAGAAGTTCAACTAGAGATACCAAATGGGCCAATATAGCTATTAATTGTTCAGACACTAGTCTTTATTAAAGACATAAATGAAGTACTTAATAGTGTTTCTGTATTTTAAACTGTAAGATGATATATACAATGAGCTATGCTCACCCATCAAAGGATGGAGCAGAGAGATTAAGAGATGAAGAAACAAATAATGAGCCCAAACCTAAAGAATTTTAAGAAGTGAGAGAACGACTTAGTTGTCATACTGAGATGTGGAAGAACATGGAAATGGAAAAGTCCCTTCGGTTTAGCAAGGTAGAGATCCAGGTTGAGGTTGTAATCTTTGAGCAGTGTTACTGCAGTAGAATGTGGGCAAGAAACCAGACTGGACTAGACTGAAGGACAGGACAGGACTGAGGACAAACATCTTGTGACAGAACCAAAGCCACTCTTCTGGCAACAATGACTACCTTATCGTAACCAGATTACTCCACTCCAATGGTGATGAAATAACTTCTCCAGAATGCCTTTCTAATGAGCAGCTAGAACACACCTCTCACTGCCAAAGCTTACCAAATCTTGACTGTGACTGGGACTCTGTAATAATTACACTTAACTCTTGTTCCATTCTAAACCTAAACTTCATGTCTACACCCTCCAAAGATGGGCTAAAGTGCTTATTTCACCTCCTTCTGAGATAATCAAAGCCACATAATATATCTTCCTTTTCTGTCTTCTACCAATGTCCATTGACTTATTTGGCATGTTGGTATGAATAGTCAGACTCGACATGTGGAACTCCTAGAGTTAAGGCCCTTAGTCTAAAATTAGTTACAACATTCACTGAGTATCTCCAATAGTGTTTCTAGCTCACAGGCATCTAAACTTTCTAATGTTAAAAGCAAGCTGTTTTAAGTTTTACTTTTGACAATAGAAGGTTGAGCTGGAGGAAAACTTGTAGGTTTTTGTTCCAATAGAAAGAAAACCCAAGGTAAAGCTGGGCGTGGGCGCAGTGGCTCACGCCTGTAATCCTAGCTACTCAGGAGGCTAAGACCAAGGATCAGGGTTCAAAGCCAGCCTGGGCACAAAAGGATCTGAGAATCTTATTTCCAATTAAACCCTAGAAAACAGGAAGTGAAGCTTGGCTCAAGGGTAGAGCAGTAGCCTTGAGATGAAGAGCTCAGGAATAACACCTAAGCCCAGGGATAGGACAGTAGCCTTGAGCTGAAGAGCTCAGGGACAGTGCCCAGGCCGAGTTCAAGCCCCATGACCCACAAAAAAGAAAGGAAGAAAGAAAGAAAGAAAGAAAGAAAGAAAGAAAGAAAGAAAGAAAGACAGACAGACCAAGCTATATAAAAAATATATTCCTGAAAAGAAATCTTGTGTGAGCCAGATGTTTTAACATATATCCAGAGTCTCAGCTAGTCAGAGGCTAAAGCAGGAAAATTACTTAAATCTATGAATCTGAGGCCTACCTAGGCAATACAGTGAGAATTCATATATCCTATGTATGTATTTACATGCAATACACATACATAAACATTATGTAGTGAATTATATAAAATTTCTATTGTGATTTAGAATTTTTAGTAAGTTATGTTTACTCAGACAAGTTCTTTCAACAGATAAATCAAATTGTCAAAAACACACAACATACCTTAAAATTAAGTAATAAGCATAATCAGTAAATCAAAGAAGTAATTAATTATACAAATTACCAATTAACTTCTTTTCTTGATGTTTTGTATTTTTTGAAATGAAGTAGGATTTTAAATTTGGCTTTTCAAAATTACTTCTATGTTCAGACTTATATTTGGAAGAAACAGGCCTAGAAGAAACAGAAAATGAATGAAATAGAAAAATTACATGAAGGATCTAAAATGTAAATGTGGAGGAATATATTGAAGGTTTGGCTACATGGATTGTTACTAATGTCCTAGGGAGAAGTATAAAAACTTGGAACTGAAAAAAAAAAAAAAACAACAACAAAAAACCGGAACTGAGCTGGAGTGGGAAAGATAGTGATTACCATTTGAAGCAGAGGAGCCAGAAACCCCTGCTGATGGAGTAGTATTAAAGGTACTCAGGACAATACTATTCACAAGGTGATTAACCCTTTCAGTAAAACAAACAAGAAATTAGTTTAGTGAAAAATTGAGGACTGACTTGGATCAAGTAGTGGACTTATAGCTAGGAATGTGTCACAAATCAGAAATGTACAGGTAGTAGGATCACAGCATCCATGTCTTGCAAACAGAATTTTCCTCTGATTTCTTTAACTTGTGTGATCATTCATTTTTAGATGTCAACTTGACTAAATTAAAAATGACCAAAACAACTAGTAAAGAACTCTTACTGGATATCTGAGAGTGGGTTTCCAGAAAAGATTAGCACAGGAATCAGGGACTGAGCATGAAAAATCTTCCCATAATGCAACCAAGCATCTGAGAGGGTCTAAAAATCTCAAAAGGTAAATTTGCTCTTCTTTTTCTTCACTCTTCCTTTCCAGTCCTTGGATATCAGAACTCCAGGCTCTCTGATCTTTGAACTTCAGAATTTTATATAAGCTGACCTCTGGATTATCTCTCAAGACCTAAAATCCACATCATCATTTTCCCTGGCTCTAATGACTTCAGAACTGAACAGAGCCGCATTTTGGTCTTAGGATGTTGACCTTTCAGAAGGTCTTCCCAGCGCTTCAGAGGCTGAGACAGGATCTCTGGTTGTAGTCAGTCTGAGCTACATAACAAATTCCAGGCCAGAGAAACTCTGGTTGTATGGTAAGTCTCCCCACTCCCCTCTGTCTGTGTCTCTCCCCCATCCCTCTCTCCCTTTCTCCCTCTCACACCACACTTGTATAGACCAGAAGTAAATAAATCTTTTTTATATATATTTTTATTGTAATTAATAGAAGGGTTACATGATATTTGCCAGATAGATGGTGCATTAATTCCCATACATTGATACCCTGTCACATGTCTTGGTCCCCATTTCCCTCCCCCCCACCCCCACCCCTTATCTTGTTTTCCCCCCTTCCCTATCCAATTTCAAATAACCAAATACAAATATATCTGATATATCAGGTAACAAAGTGAGATACTGTAACAATATGAGATAACCAAGGGACAGCAAAAGAGATGAGAGATAACATAGTACCTTAAGAACAACAATCATTCATTATATGGCTTATGTTTCTATATCCCAGAGATCCTTTCATTTAGCCTCCTACCATATGGCCTTTTGTATCAAGGTTTTGCCCTATTGCAGATCTCTGCTAGGAGAGCCCAAGATTTCTACTGATTATGATAAATGAGGGAAACCATTGAGCCTAAGTTCCTTTGAGTCTGGCTTACTTCACTTAATATGATTTTTTCTAAGTCTTTCCATTTCCTAACAAATGGGGCAATGTCATTCTTTCTGACAGCAGCATAGAATTCCATTGTGTACAAATACCACATCTTGTTGATCCACTCATCAACTGAGGGACATCTAGGTTGGTTCCATATCTTTGCTATGGTAAATAGTGCTGCAATGAACATTGCTGTGGTGGTGGATTTAGTATGTCCTTGTTTCTGGATGATTGGGTAAATGCCAAGTAGTGGAATTGCTGGGTCATAGGGAAGCTCTATGTTTAGCCTTTTGAGGCACTGCCATACTGCTTTCCATAGTGGTTGAACGAGTTTGCACTCCCACCAACAGTGCAGTAGTGATCCCTCCTGGCCACATCCCATTCAGCATCTGTTGTTATTAGTTTTCTTGATCCTGGCCATTCTAACTGGAGTGAGGTGGAATCTTAGAGTTGTTTTGATTTGCATCAGAAGTAAATAAATCTTAACATTATTTTGGAGGACTATAACTGAGCTCAAAAAAGTCTTTTTTAAAAAATGAATTAAGAATTGCAATTACCATATACACTATAACATATTTTACAATATTTTTGTTGTTATCTTTGGGCTTGGGGTATATAGCGTAAACTGGCCTAGAACGTGTTATGTAGCTGGCCTCAATCTTGTAATCCACTAGCTTCAGCCTCTGAATATATGTTATCATGCCAAATTTATAGTAAATAGCTGGGGCACAGTGGCTTTTACCTGTAATCTTAGCTACTCAGCTACTCAGGAGGCTGAGATCTGAGGATTAAGGTTCAAAGCCAGCCTGGGCACAAAAGGACCTGAGACTTATCTTTAATTAACCTCTAGAAAATAGGAAGTGGGGCTGTGGCTCCAGGGTAGGGCGGTAGCCTTGAGCTGAAGAGCTCAGGGATAGCATGTAGACCACATTCAAGGCCATGACCATCCCCCCAAACACACACACAAAAAACACATTTATAGTAAATATTTTATAAGTTAGGTGCCAGTGGCTCACACTGCTCACAGTGTAATCTTAACTACTCAGGAGACTGAGATCTTAGAAATGCTGTTCAAAGCCAATGTGGGTAGGAAAGTTCATGAGACTCATTTTCAATTAACCTCCAGAAACTGGAAATGGAACTGTGGCCCAAAGTGGCAGAGTGCTAGCGGTGACCAAAAACATTCAGAAACAGTGACCAGGCCCCTGAGTTCAAGCCCCATGACAACTGCCACCACCACCACCAAAAAGAATACTAACCTAGTGTATTTTAATTCAACTTATATTCTACATGATAAAACTTTCATGTACTACACATTGCTTACTTTTGTGGTTTTTTAGTGTCCCTTGGCTTATCTTCTGAGGTTCCCGCTACTGCTGCTTTAGGTGTGTTCACCATCATATCTTCTTCATATTCCAAGTGAAAATCGGTTGTCAGGGGTGTAACCAACATGGCTCTTATTCCTTCTAGTTTGTTGTGCTGCAGCAAAGCCAAAGTGAAAAAGCAATGAATAGTTTTCCCATATGGAAAATTCTGTGTGGAAAGGATAGAAATCAGTCTCACTTTACACCTTACATAAAGAGAAAAATCATATGGTAGGTAGAATGGAAAAATATCCCAGGTTGAGAATTTGGGTTGTTGATTTTTATATATCTGCTATATGACGAAGTAATTCTTTTCCAATCTGAAATAATGGTGTTGAGCTAGGTAACAATTCACAATCTCTTTTAGGTCTAACATTCCAAGTTTAAGTATAGCTCTCTATATAGCCGTTAACCAAGAGACAGACAACAGAGTTAATGAAATACTAGAAATTATGTCTCTCTAATAATTCCTCTTCTCTAGCCACACACAGTAATCATATCAACCTCTTGTCCTGTGAACCCAAAATAGAGTTAAGGACTTTGTTAAACTATTTAGACAGATGGATAGACTGAAGACGACTAAGCATAGAGCTAAAGGGTACATTAAGGAGCTCAAGGTTGTCCCTTATACAATTCTTGTAGAGCATAGAAGAGAGGAATAAAGACATGAAAAATTAGAAAGCAAAAATAAGGAAGCAAAAATGAAGATGTGGGAAACTTATGGTCCAGTCATTAAAGATTAAATGCTAAGGGAATTAAACAGCAAAAACAACAGAAGCCCAGACAGAGTAACAGAAAACAACTGTCTTCAGGAGTCAGAAAGTAGACAGAGTGAAAACAGACCCCTGGAAAGAGGAGATGGAGGAGCCACACCTACCAATAGCAGCTCACTTCTTGGAGGTGATTTCTGGATCAAATGTGTCAGGAATGGGGACTCAGTGGGTTTAGACTCAGTGGGTTTGGTGCCCTTAATTTGACTGACCTTCAGAGAGTCAGGAGGCTACAGTTGTTATCTCACTTCTGGGCAGTCACCCCAGAGAAATGAAAACTTTTTTTAAATTGTAAAGGTAATGTACAGTGGGGTTACAATTACTTAAGTCAGGCAATGTATACATTTCTTTTTGAATAGTGTCATCCCCTCCCTCATTTTCTACTTTTTCTCCTCCAGGCTCTCCTCCTTCCCCCAGGTTGAGCAATTAAAACTTTTATATAAACAAAAACTTGTGGGTCAACGCCCATAGCAGGTTTTTTGTATGTTTGTTTGTTTTTAAGGTGCGAGACCAGGACTTCAACTTTAGGGCATTGGTTAGCACTCTACTATCTGAGCCATGCCTCCAATCCCCATGGCAATTTTATCTACTTTATTTCCACAATTCTAGTGATGAACATATATATCTATATATGTGTGCTATAAATGTATGCAAAAGATGTAAAATATAAATATCTATATGCATATATATCTTGACAATGCAAAAGGAGATGCTGATAGGCAAGCCCCAACTGTGAAAATTCGTTTGCCTTAAAGGGAAGTCCAAAGACTACAAACTACATTTCCTTTATGTAATTCTTTTAGGTGCACATTTCCTTACACATCTTTACATACTGCATGACATTTCCAAAAATATGTTACTTATTTATAACTTAAAAAATAGGAAGAGCTGAACTCTGAGTTCACATCTGTTTTCCTAAGCTACTCAGGAGGCTGAGATCCGAGGATTGCATGACAGCTCGGGCAGGAGAGTCCATGAGATTCTTATGTCCAATTATCCACCAATAAGCTGGAAGAAGAGCTGTGGCTGAAGTGGTAAAGCACAAACCTTGAGTAAATAAGCTAAGGGGCAGCAGCCAGATTCTGAGTTCCTTCAGAACTGAGCTTGGTACCTGCACAAAAAGGGAGGAAATGTATTTAAAATATCAATATCTAGGGCCAGGAGTGTGGCTAGTGGTAGAGTGCTTGCCTAGCATGCATGAAGCCCTGGGTTCAATTTCTTGGTACCACATACTCAGGGAAAGAAAAAGCTGGAAGTAATGCTGTGGCTCCAGTGGTAGAGTGCTAGCCTTGAGAAAGCTCAAGGACAGTACCCAGGCCCTGAGTTCAAGGTCTAAGACTTGCAAAAATAAATAAATAAATAAAAAGAATAAAAATTCAACATATAGTAATAACTTCAAGAGAATTTCTAGAGAACCAAAAATTTTCATATATACCCAAAATAGAATTCTTCAGAAACACAATCTTTGTTTTTCCTTTTGCCATAAGTTCTGAACTCATTTTTATTGTTTTATAACTTTCAATCATTCTTAATATGGCAACTACTGAAAATATTCTCCTCTTCAAAATATGCCTACTAAATAAGTATACAAATAGTTAACATATTAGAAATAACTCAGGTAGCCACATGTCCTGCTTGTCCAGCATTCTGTCACTGAGTTATAATCCCTCTAATATTTTATTATCCATTTAGCTGATTCTTTCAGTATAATTATTTGCTTCTTAGAAATTACCTTATCTTCATATAATACATCCTTAACTAAAAATTAAAATTGTCATTATTTCAAATGTTAACGTTTTAGTGATTAAATGCATTTTAGCTTCTATCTTACGAACCTTTGCTCTGTTTTTCAAGAGTAACAGTTCTTGCTTATTGAAGTCTTCTAACATCTTCAAGACTTTTTCTGCCATTTTTGCTAAATTTCTATTGGAAAGAAAGGTAAAAGAAATCTCTGAGTCAGTTTAAATTTAAGCACATCACTGATTATTCAGGTGCAAGAGCAGATTCACTTTTCTGTTTACTGTTTTTTATGAGTTTTATATCCCGTGGAATAAATCACAGATTGCTAATATACCTTCCAGTACAAGGTCATGTGATCAGAAGTCCTATATGTGTGTAGGACCCATGCACTTTTATATTTCTAACAAACTTGAGCTGGGAAAAGTTCAAGATTATCAAATGGGACCTAGATGTGACTCAGGCTTGGGACAAGGACATGTGGCTTGTTTTTATCTCTATTTTCATTTGTCACAATAGAATTTTAAAGTAAATGTCAAGACTTCCCATTTATAAAATTAATTGAGTTTAAATTGGTCTATGATCAGAGGCTGTGAATACAACAGCACTTAGCAAGCAATTAGTTCCACTGAAGGAGCAGTGGTAAAGCTGGTGAGGTCTCATTGCCTTCCAGGAGTAAAGCTGCTTTACTGCTTTTCTGTTTCAGAGTTTTCAGTTCATTAAGAAGATGAACATGCCATCAGAAAAGTACACAACTTAGGTATCTGTAAGGCATCAACACTTGGCCAATTTATTTCTATTTTCAGATGAGGAAACTGAAATCCACCAAGTGACTTATAAATTTAGTATAAAAGGGGAACAATGGAGGCTAAAATCCAGGCCTTAAATGCCAAGCCTCCCTCCCTTTTCTTTTTGCCAGTTCTGGAGCTTGAATACTGAGCACTGTCCTTGGTCTTTCCACAAAGCTAGAGCTCTACCACTTGAGCCACAGCACCACTTCCAGCTTTTCTATGTATGTGGTATCGAGGAATTGAACCCATGTAGTCGTGCATGCTAGGCAAGCACTCTACCACTAGGACAAACTCCCGACTCCCTAAATGCCCACTTTTTAAATTTACTTTTTAAAATTGGGCAGGTAACTATACATTCAATGTATTTTTTACTCCGTGGATTCAATGGGCTCCAGCTTTATTTTAAATTTTAAAATGATACGGATTCACAAAGTATTGAGTTTGTAATCACTATTAAGTAATAGTTCTAGTTCAAAACCATATATGATATGTGTGTCTTCCCCCCATACTGTGTATTACTGGTCTTGATTTCATGGAAGCGGCACTGTGTGTGCAAGGTAAGAATTCAAGCTACATTGCTTTGTACTTCATTTCTTTCCAGCCTGTCTTCTCTACTTCACCACACATTGCACTGAACATGATTTTTTTCATGCTTTTGTTAGTGCCATTTCACTTGCCATCTCAGCACAGTCTCTGCCCTCCTTTTATGCTGTGATATAGTCCAATGAGTCTTAATCCATTTTCTGTTGCTGTCACAATACCTGAGACTGAGTACAAAGAAAAGAGGCTTATCTACCTCATAGTTTTCAGGGATGAAAAAAATCCAGCATTAGTTGGCCTATTTGTTCTTCTTTGGTTGAGGCCTCATGACTGATGATACCACCATTATGGGAAGACGCACAAGCGTCATCCCATGGCAAAACAAGCAGCCATAAAGGGAGGAGGGCCAGATTTGTTGCTAGTGATCATCTCATGAAAGCTAACTATACTCCCTTCTTCTGAGAGTAGTGTCCCCAGTGACCTATAATTGCTTCCCACTAGACTTCCCATGCTGGGGTCCAAGCTTCTAGCACATGAACCTTTGTTGCTTACAGCCTTGCATCCCAGGATTTGGAAAGGAGATGTGGATAGAGGCATTCATGTTGATGTGTTTGAATCCCTTCTCCACCTAACAGCTGTGTGACTGTAAACTAGTTAACTGCTGCGTGTTACACCTGGAAAGCAGCAATAATAAAAGAAAACCAAACTACTGCATGGAATTGTTGCAGGGTTTAATTGTGTAAACACAAGTAGCATGTAACTATGATAATTTTTATTGTAATACATACAGGGGTTGCAGTTATATTCGCCAGGTAGTAGGTGCATTAATTCTCACACATTGATACCCCTGCTCATGTTTTTGTCCCCATTTCCCTCTCCCCACCCCCTCCCAATCATCTTGTTTTCCCCCCTTCCCTTTCCTATTTCAAATAAACAAATAAATATGTATACAATATGCCAAATAACAAAGTCAGGTACTGGAACAATATGAGATTAACCAAAGGGCAACAAAAGAGAAGAGAAACAACATAGTACATTAAGAACAACAATGAATATAAAGCTCTCGTTTCCGTATCCTGGAGATCCTTTCATTTACTATGACTTTTTTATTTTTAAATCAAAGTAGTGACACACTTACCATTAAGAGACAAGGTGTATGGAGTTTCTACAAAGTGTATGTTGTCCAGCTACAAACCATCACATTTTCTCCGCACATGTCTACCACCATGCAATCAACAATGTTCTCTATATGTCTGGATGCCTACTTCCTTCTTTCACAATGTGTTTCTTCAAATATAAATCTTCTAACTCATATGGGACTATGAGAAGTTGTACAAGCTGGTGTCTTCCATTGGTATCCAGCCACTCAGTGTTTTCTATATAATGTCATACGATTGCCTTGTTTCCTTTCCTTTCTTAATTTCCTCTGAAATTTTCTATTAAATTCTTATCCGGGGTTGAGTGACCCTAAACTAAAATTTGTTCTCTATGAAGCCCAAGTATAGGCTTTGAATACATAGGAACTTCTTAGGGAGTTACCCTGATAAACATTACTTTGTCTCCATACAAGAGTCTCATCATAAAACAAAACGAATTGTGTGGTCAGTAGTCCTAATCACTCCCTTCAGATGATGAATTAATTGAGGGTGTGAGAAATGACCTCATCTTTCAAATATGTACCAGTGTGTCAGAAGCATTCCTTTATGTACTTACACATGCAGACTCCCATCTGAGATGCAGAGTTCTAATGTGGTCATAAAGCTTAACTCCTTAGAATCTCAGTGTTAGAAGGCAACAGTGGACTTCCATGATTCCACGTCAGTCAGGCTAAGATAACACAAAGAACACAGTCTTTTTGGTCTCTCCTTTGATTTCTACCAACATCGGCCCTCTTCAGATCTAGCTTCCCCTTCTGCTGGGTTATGGCAATGTATGCCCATTAATTTGGCTTCCCCAGCCTTCTTCTTCCATCAACTAGTGGCCTTTTGAAATGCCATCAAAGTTGTATACAGTTGTCCCTCACTATATCTCGGTTCACTTATTGCACTTTTACTGTATTGTGTTTAAAAACAGTAACAATAACGACAACAAAAAACATAAATAGTGATCCCTCACCTGTCCCAGGAGTTACATTTCATAGGACCTACCATAGGTGAAAACCTGCAAAGCAGCAATACGTGAACCATGCGTGGAGGACTATCTCATGCTGCTAGATTTTTGCCTATCATGGGGGTAGCGGTTCTGGGAATGTAACTCCCAGGACTGGTGCAGGATTACTGTATTTGTGTGTGTGCCAGTTATAGGACTTGAATTCAGGATCTGGTGCTATCCTTATACTTTTGTACTGTAGGCAAGCACTCTTAACACATTAGCTCCACGACTCCACTTCTGACTTTTTGATGGTTAATTGGAGACAAAAGTCTCACGAACTTTCCTGCCCAAGCTGGCTTTGAATGGTGATCCTGAGATCTCAACCTCCTGAGTAACCAGTATAAAATATACTATTGTCTTTAATTTTAGAAGCAATCAAACTCAAAAAGATACTGTTTAATTTGCTCAACATCAAACAGTACTAATATAACACAAGATCTGTTTTCTTTAATAATAAATCTTTAGGAAAAAGTATACAAAAACAATTTAAATGAGTTATTTTAAATTTTAATTACTGCCAACTAATTTCTTTCCTTCCTTCTTCCCTTCCTTCCTTCTTCCTTCCTTCCTTCATTTTTTTTCCCAGTCCTGGGGCTTAAACTCAGAACCTGGGCACTGTCCTTGGACTGTCTCAAGTCTAGCATTCCACCACTTGAGCCACAGCACCACTTCCAGCTTTTTTCTGGGTGTGTGGTACTGAGGATTCAAATCTGAGTCTTTGTGTATGCTGGGCAAGCACTCTACCACTAGGCCATACTCCCAGGTCACTGCCAGCTAATTTCAATAGGTATATACTGAAATGATTTCATGAGCATATTTTAGATAAATATTGGGGAAAGGAGCCCAAGGAACATTTTATCTAGAAAGTATAAAGATTCTTTGTACCATAAACTATAGTCTTTCAAAAATAACAGGAAAGAAAATCTGAGCCAGATGTGATCCTGCACGTCTATAATTCCAGTATTTGAGAAATGGAGGCAGGATGATCTTGAGTTCAAGGCTAGCTTGCATTACATAGCAAGATCTCGTCACAAAACAAAACTCAAGCAAACAAGAAAGAAAAAAAATATGCAGACTCCTTGCTATTTTGAAGAATGTAGGGCAACTATCTACATCCCTCCTAGCTGCATTCCTCCAGTTTACCCTTGCTTACAATGATCTGCATCCCTCCAAATCAACCTTACTTCTGACACCAAGGTGAAGGTGTTCTCAAAAATCCTTAACAGAACCTTCTGGCTCAATGATTCACCAGAAAGACTCCCACAAGTCTCTAAAAGCACTGAAACTAAAATGACCAGTTATTACAGGGAAAGGACACAGTAAAATCAGGCAAGGGGTGAAGTTTACAGGGCAGAGGTAGCAAGGTGGACTTCTCACTGTCTTGTCCCAAGAGGCATCAGGGCACCAGTATTTTCACTGGTGTCTTACAACCATATTCACGGAGTGCTGCCAACCAGGATAGCTTGCCTGAGTTCAGTTTCCAGAGATTTCCATATGGTTGTTGCTAACTGTCTGCTGAGGGGGAATCATCACATAAATGTGATCAATTGCTTACCCATGTGGCTAATCAATCTCCAGGTTGGCTGATAACCACCTGGCTTCACATTGTTGTTCTGTGTAGAGGGCCAGGCCCATCTCATGACTGACTGTGCAAGGGTAGCAGATCCTGCAGGTGAATCCATTGTTAAATGACCCAGAGTGACTCCTGGGTAAACAAAGATCCACCCATCAATTCAATCTTCCCACATCCCTGAGTTCACTTCCCAGCAGTCAGGGGCAAAAGAAAGGTTGGACTTTCCCTTTGGGCAAGAGATTGTCTTTTACGAATTCCTTTTGCCTGCCTGTTATATTGTGGTTTTATTTGCTTTAATATCCAGTAGTGGAAAGAAGCCTGTGATAATCTCTCCCTCCCTCCTCTCCTTCCTTCCTCTCTTCCTTCTTTTTTTCTGTTCTTTCTCTCTTTCTTTTCTTTTACCTTTTTGACAGCTTCTGTCATATAGCCTAGGCTGGCCTTCAACTCTCATCTCAATCTCCCAAGAGGCAGAATTATAGGTATGCCCCACCATCTCTAGCTGTCTCTTTTTTTTTTCTTTTTTTGCCAGTCCTGGGCTTGAGCTCAGGGCCTGAGCACTGTCCTTGGACTTTCTCAAGGCTAGAGCTCTACCACTTGAGCCTCAGCACCACTTCCAGGTTTTTCTATATATGTGGTACCAAGAAATCGAACCCGGGTCTTCATGCATGCTAGGCAAGCACTTTAACCACTAGGCCAAGTTCCTGGCCCTCTAGCTGTCTCTTTCTTTAATAGTTGAGAAGTATTCTCAAACTACTTTTTCTTTCGATGGTACTGGGATTTGAACTTGCTGATATGTCTACTCAGAAAGTGATCTGCCAGTTGAGCCATGTTTCCAGAAGCCCACAGGAAACATTTTATATACATATATTTCATTAAGGGATGACTCAGCTTCAGTGAAGTGGACCCTAAATTCAGGGTTCCCAGGCAGTGGGTGTCATGTCATTTTATATATATATATTTTTTATTGTAATTAATAAAAGGGTTACATGATATCTGCCAGATAGAAGGTGCATTAATTCACATACATTGATACCCTTTCACATGTCTTGGTACCCATTACCCTCCCCCCACCCACCACCCACTCCCTGTATTGGTTTTCCCCCCTTCCCTATAGAGTTTCAGATAACCAAATACAAATAAATTCAATATATCAGATAACAAAGTGAGATACTGTAACTATGAGATACCCAAGGGACAGCAAAGGAGATGAGGGATAACATAGTACATTAAGGACAACAATCATTCATTATATGGCTTTTGTTTCAATATCCTGGAGGTCCTTTCAATTAGCTTCATACTATATGGCCTTATGTATCAAGGTTTTGCTCTATTGCAGATCTCTGCTAGTAGAGCCCAAGGTTTCTACTGATTATGACAAATGAGGGAAACCATTGAGTCTAAGTTCCTTTGAGTCTGGCTTACTTCACTTACTATGATTTTTTCTAAGTCTTTCCATTTCCTAACAAATGGGGCAATGTCGTTTTTTTCTGACAGCAGCATAGAATTCCATTGTGTACAAATACCACAACTTGTTGATCCACTCATCAACTGAGGGACATATTTTTGCTATGGTGAATAATGCTGCAATGAACATTGTTGTGCTAGTGGATTTAGTATGCCCTAGTTTCTGGATGGTTGGGTAAATGCCAAGTAGTGGAATTGCTGGGTCATAGGGGAACTCTATGTTTAGCCTTTTGAGGCACTGCCATATTGCTTTCCATAGTGGTTGAACGAGTTGCTGCAAAGAATTTTTTCTGCCAAGTTTTAGGTGTCCTCAAGTGGGGGATATAAAACATCAGCAGAATTCGCCACAGAGACCAATAATTAATAATAAGTGTGTATATGCGTGTGTGTGCATATGTGACTTCATATGCAGCTTGAGTAGAGTAAAATGCAGGTTCAGAAAATGAAGTTTCAAAAAGAACAAAATGCAGAGGAAATATCTCTCATCTCTTTTGCTGTCCCTTGGTTATATCATATTGTTACAGTATCTCACTTTGATATCTGATATATTGGATATATTTGTATTTGTTTATTTGAAATTGGATAGGGAAGGGGGGAAAACAAGATGAGGGGTAGGGGTGGGGGGAGGGTAATGGGGACCAAGACATGTGAAAGGGTATCAATGTATGTGAATTAATGCACCTTCTATCTGGCAAATATCATGTAACCCTTTTATTAATTACAATAAAAATATTTTTTTAAAAAAAGATGATCTCTTGCTTTCATAGACTCTCCTACCACTTGGTGGCAGTATATCTATTGATATTTATTTTATTTTAAAATTTATTTCAAAAATAAATTAATGATGACATGAAACCAAACGTCTCATAACAGCTATAAAATAATTTATCCAAGTGTTCCCCTTTCTAATTGGAAGTTCAATGACTGCTATTATTTTGCAAGTTGCCAAAAATATTTTTTATTGGACTGAGTGGAAGTGTACTTGCCTAGACTACTGAGAGATTCAATTCTCTGCAAATACAACAACAGGGAGGCAAATAAGATCAAAGTATATGCACATATGGAAAGATTGCGAGACCCCTTACTATGAACCATTTAATATACACCAGAAACTGAGGAAAAAATTTCTTATACAAATATTTTGTTCCACTTCCGCCTATATGTTCTCCTGTTATGGATGCATGAAGTGACTAATGCACTTCAGTGGAAATGACCTATTAATATTTCAAGCATTTCTTACTTTGTGTCTCTCTACTTTCTGCTGCTGCTAAGACCTGATTGCATCATTGACACTGGCCTTCCTTATGGAAACAGGAAGAGCTTTCTCCAAGGCTTATGTCCTTAACTCAAATGGAGACCAAAAAATGATAACAGTGCTTGGTAATCATAATGATTCCTCTGGGTTATTCACATATGCTCTAAAGCTACTTATAATGACTTATTTTAAACTAAATTTAATGATAATTTCAAATGCTATTATCTTTGAATTGGATACAAAATGAAAAAAAATGTTATTAGTCATAACATTATGAATACTCAAGCTATTTCCTTTTGGCTTCCCTATACTGATTTGATTATTTTGATGTGGATTCTTTTACCTCCTCTCACATTTTAAATATTGGTATTCTTCAGGGTTCTGTCTTCAAACTTTCTCTCCCTATATAATTTCACTCTGACCCCAAGTTCAAGTTGTCACCTCCCTGCTGGTGATTCTTTGATTTCTGCTTCCAGTCTCCATCTGTTTCTGGAGGTCCACTTTTGTTTGGAGACTGTTAAAAATATTTGCGCTGGAGGTTGCACAGGCAATGCAAAATTATAATGCTTTCATGTTCACTTATACTCTTCCTAATGGGTGACAAAATACTGGGAACATCTTAATACAAACCATAATAATATAAATACTAACCAAATGCAACTATGTCTTAGGAACTATTAGCAAGAACAAATTTTTCATATCAACGTCTAGAGGGCACAGGGTTTGTTGCAATCACACATAGCCTATTCTAGCCTAACATAAGCACTCACTGTACCAAAACATTATTCCCTTTTCTTCCTTGGCTACATCCCATCAAATCTTCTCATTCTTAATTTTTCTACTTTATTATTTCCATGGTACCTTTGTCCTTAGACAAAAACCTTCTAAATAACTGAACTTCTTTTTTCGTTTCTGTGTGTGAGTGAGTGAGTGTGTGTGTGTGTGTGTGTGTGTGTGTGTGTGTGTGTGTCTTGGGCTTGAACTCTGAGCCTGGGTGCTGTCCCTGAGCTCTTCAGCGCAAGGCTACTGCCCTACCCATTGAGCCATAGCACCACTTCCCGTTTTCTAGTAGTTAATTGGGGATAAGAGTCTCATGTTCTTTAGTGGCTGGGCTGGCTTTGAACCGAGGTCCTCAGATCTCAGCCTCCTGAGTAGCTAGGATTACAAGTGTGACCCACTGTTCCAGGCTAATAACTAAACTTACTCTCCCCCTTCAACCACCTCCAGCCCATAAGCAACAGTGAAGCTAGAGTGGCCCTTCTAAAACAGTACTGTAATGGTTTCCTTTTCCTTCTATTTTTCTTCCTCCTTATCCTTCTTAGCACAGGATCTCACTATGTAGACCAGGCTGGCTGCAAACTTACAGTCCTCCTATTTCAGCCTCCCAACTGGGGTTGCAGGCTTGCTCAACCATTCTCAGCTTAATGTCCTGTTCTTAAAAATGTTACATGTCTTCCCATTCCCTACACTTAAAGTCAAAACTTTCAGAATAGGCAACACAGCATTCTTACCATGCTGGATAATACATACCTCATTGCCATTTTCCTCAACCCCATATTCATCCTATCTGAGCCCTAAATATACCCAATTATGTTTTTTTTTTATTATGATGGTCCCTCAAAGGATGTCTCTTCTTTCTTTATATGCACCTTTTAGAGCTCAAATTAATTACTGCCTTTTAGTTAAATATTCTCTGCTACCCTGTTTTTTCTTCTCCTATCTGTGCTCCCATACCTCCTGCCTGTTCTTCCCTGGCCCTGACTCCATTGCACTGTACCTGTGTTCCTGCATCTGGGCTCATGTCTATGGTCATGTTATGTTCATTTGGATATTTCCACCCTGGGCACATTTGAAACATGTTTGTTGAATGAACAGTATGCTTACTTTAATATGCTTTACTATGAAAAACAGAATCATTAAAATAGTCACAGAATATGTTCTCTAGCTGTGGTTGCTGTTTTGAAAGACGGCCTGCGATGAACTATGTCTCTTGGCGCACCTTATGAAAGCATGCCCACACAGAATCTGGTCTCAGCAGTGCAGAAGCTATTGCCGTGAACGCAGGGAACCTCTTGAACTTTGCTGTCCCACAGAGATCAGGGGGAAAATAGCCTTTCATATTTAGTCATGTTTTCATCATACCCCTTTCTCTATAAGGCATCATATAAAGGAGCCAGGGCCAATAAATAATCAGAGTAACAGCCAGATAGAAATAGTGTTATATCTGTCATCATTATTCTACTTTTGTCCATGTCATTATCCTTAAACAGCGTACTATGACACTATTGTATGGCTTTTCCAGGATTTTCCAAGGCTGTCCATGTAAGTATATCCTAAGATGTGAACCTTACCAGATATGTCCAGGAAACAGTGAATCTAAATCTCAAATATGTGTAAATCTAAAGCTAGAGCCATCACTGCTTCCACTCAGTGCAGACGGCCTTCCATTCCCTCACCATCAACTAATAACTACAATTTTTCTTCTTGGAAACATTGATCTCTCCCCTTTTCAAATAGCTGTGGTTGAAATGTTGGTTGTGGTCTATCACCTTGCCCTGGTTTATAACATGACCTTATTCTGATCAATTATAGTACCTCATCTCTAGGTGAAGGGACTGTCCTTTCTCTGAAGAGGAAAATAGCAATATAAAATGAGCTGAGGTATAGTATAGAGAGTCATCTCATAAGCATGAACATGCTTTGTACAACTTGATCTTAGTTATGGTGATCTGATCAAGTTAAGAAACTGTTCAAGAAAAGGAAATTGTAAATTCAGAGTTTTTTTTTAAATAATGGGAAAAAGACTTGTTGAAGTATAAACTAATTTACCTTTTTATTTTCTTGCCAGTCCTGAGGATTGAACTTGGGGCCTGGGCACTGTCCCAGAGCCTCCCTATGCTCAAGGCTACTGCTCTACCACTTGAGCCACAGCTCTACTTCCAGTTTTTTCTGTTTACATGGTACTGAGGAATCAAACTCAGAGATTCATCTAGAGCTAGACAAGCACTCTACCATTAAGCCACATTCCCAGCCCAATTTACCATTGTTTATCTATTTTTTGATGTTGTCAGGGTTTGAACTCAGGACCTGATGCTTGTTAGGCAAGTGGTCTACCATTTGAGCCATATATCCAATCTCAAAATAGTGGGATTTAAGTCTCAGCTTTGCTATTTTCTTTTACAACTCCAGCTAGAAATTTAGGATTTAAAAGAAATTGACCTATCTACATTTTTACACACATATTAGAAAAGATGCATGGTATGATATGATATATGATATGAAGTAACACTTTGATAATTCTTTACTACTGAAAAATAACACAATACTTGTGTACTCTGGTTGCAATGACAGTTTCTTTTACATTTTAGAGTGAAACTTGAATAGAGATGGAACCATCTTTTAGATGAAAATCTTGACAAGAAGAAAATCTTGGCAAATATAAAGGTTCTTATAAACAGGATTATAACAAAGACCATGTAGAGAATATATAACATATAAACACACCCAAAGAATGGCTTTACTTCTAATAATATGAAGAAAATGAAGAACATGGAAGATATTCTGAAAGAGAAAAATCAGAAATTAACATCTCCCCTGAGTTAAAGTAACTGATTAGTGAGTGAAAAATGAGGCTCCATTCCTTAGGATTTGAGCTACTATGTCCCAACAGAGGCCGTCAATAAAACATGTGACCTCAACTTCTGGTGGAAATATGGGAGGAAAATGTTCAGAAGATTCTCTAGAGAGTTGGCAGAACAAACAGCTGATTTTTTAAGTAGAATTTTGATTTAGTGTCAAATATGTATTAAAGACTTCATTGTCTTACTATTTTTCCCCAGTGGGCTTGTGCTTTATTTTACTTGAGAATATTTCCATTCCATAATAGGATTGGATTCTTAGTGATGAAAGCAAATCATTGAACTCAGTGTAAGAATTTTGCCTTGTCTTAGTTGTTAAGTCCACAGCCAAGAAACTAACAAATACTCATTTAATAAAGATATACTCATTTAATAAACATATTAATAAAGATATTCTCTTTTAAAACATGCTGTGTCAATTACTGTTGTCTGCCTTTTACATAGAAGAAAATTGATAGTAAAAGAGATTGGTGTCATGTCTGAGGCTCTTCAACTAGTAAATGGCCAAGCTAGGATTTCAACCTAGGAATTCCTGGCTCGAAGTATCTTCTCATAGTTCAAAATCACTGTTAGTTACTTTATTTCCTAGACTGAAAAAACAAAAACAAACAAACAATAAAACATGGGGCAGTATAGCAAAGATATGGAACTAACCCAGATGCCCCTAAGTTGATGAGTGAATCAACAAGATGTGGTATTTATACACAATGGAATTCTATGTTGCTGTCAGAAAGAATGACATCGCCCCATTTGTAAGGAAATGGAAAGACTTAGAAAAAAATCATATTCAGAAGTGGCACTGTGGCTCGAGTGGTAGAGTGCTAGCCTTGAGCTTAAGAGCTCAGAGACAATGCCCAGGCCAAGGGTTCAAGCCCACAAAAAAAAAAAAAAAGCATCAGAAAGCAATATTGGCCTGGAGTTTCGCCTAGTGGTAGAGTGCTTGCCTAGCATGCATGAGGTCCCGGGTTCCATTCCTTGGTACCACATACATAGAAAAAAGCCAGAAGTGGTGCTGTGGCTCAAGTGGTAGAGCTCTACCCTTAAGAAAGTCCAAGGACAGTGCTCAGGCGCTGAGTTCATGGCCCAGGACTGGCAAAAAAAAAAAAAAAATCATATTAAGTGAAGTAAACCAGACTCAAAGGAACATAAGCTCAATGGCTCATATTTGTCATAATCAGTAGAAACCTTGGGCTCTCCTAGCAGAGATTTACAATAGAAAAATACCTAGATATATAAGGCCACATAGTATGACACTAAATGAAAGGACCTCCAGGATATAGAAACAAAAGCCATATAATGAGTCATTGTTATCCTTAATGTACTATGTTATCTCTCATCTCTTTTGCTGTCCCTTGGCTATCTCATATTGTTACAGTATTTCACCTTGTCATCTGATATATTGGATATATGCGTATTTGGTTATTTGAAATCTGATAGGGAAGGGGCGAAAACAAGATGGGGTGGGGGGAGGGAAATGGGGACATGAGAAAGGGTATCAATGTATGTGAAGAAATGTACCTTCTATCTGGTGAAGATAATGTAACCCTTCTATTAATTACAATAAAAAATATATGAAAGAAAAAAAAAACATGGGGCAGGGAGTTTGACATAGTGGTAAAGTGTTTACCTAGCAGGCACGCAGTCCTGGGTTCAGTTCCTCAGTACCACATACACAGAAAACGTCGGAAGTGGCACTGTGGCTCAAGTGGAAGAGCTCTAGCCTTGAGAAAGCCCCAGGAATGGCAAAACAAAACAAAACCATAAATACTACAGTGGGTTCATATTGTCTTGTTTGCTCCACATTCTATTTCCTTCCAACAAACTTTTCTCACATTCACTACTTGTGGTGTTTTAAATGATAACCATATGCTTTCCTCTTCCTGACCTCCTTCTCTGACTGTAGCTTCAGCATAAGCAGAAAGTATCTCTTTCTCTTGATTTTGTGGTTAGCCATGCCCCTTGCTTTGATCAATGGCTGTGAGTGGGCATGACAGCATTAGGACACTAAACAATCTTCAATGTCAGAGCTCATAGAGGTTCTCTGGTCCCCAGAGGGTAATCACCTGAAGCGGAACTACCATGTGTAGATCTGTGAAAACAGGTAATGGTTGGGTGGGAAAACTAATCTGTTGTTTTTTGCCATAGAACATAATAATTGTGGCAGGTAATTGCCCAATCTAGTCCATCCCTTCCCTGCATAGGTTTCCCACCGTACCTACCAAGTAGTTCTTAAAGATCAGGTCTCCCTTCCTGGCATCAGCTGAGCTTCTAGATTTTTTCTATGTATGTGGTACCGAGGAATCGAACCCGAGTCTTCATGCATGCTAGGCAAGCACTCTACCACTAGGCCAAACTCCCGGCCAACATCCACTTTCTTTAGCTTGAATTTATAATATATCTCTGTTTCTGTAAGGCTCTTACCATGATATCATCTTTCTTTCCTTCTTTTTCTCTTTCTTCTTTCTTTCTTTAGTTATGGGGCTTCAACATAGGGCTTGGGTGTGACTACGAGCTCTTTTTTCTCAAAGCTATTGCTCGACTACTTTGGGTCACAGCTCCATTTCCAGTTTTTTGGTAGTTCATTGGAGATAAGAGTCACAGACTTTCCTGCCTAGAGTAGCTTTGAACCATGATGTTAGCTTCCTGAGTAGCTCGGATTGCAGACATGAGCCACCAGCAATGGGCATGAGGGAATCTTACTTCTCATTTTGGAGTTATGATGTTTTTTTTATGAAAAGGACGATGTATTGCTTAGATTTGCACTTTCTAAAGAAATGTATGGGGCCGAAAGTTTGGCCTAGTGGTAGAGTGCTTGCCTAGCATGCATGAAGACTGGGTTTTGATTCCTTAGTACCACATGTACAGAAAAAGCCAGAAGTGGTGCTCTGGTTCAAGTGATAGAGCTCTAGCCTTGAGAAAGCCCCAGTGGTCAGGCACTGAATTCAAGCCCCAGGACTGGCCAAAATAAAAGAAAAATGTATGAAGTACCTTATACAATAAACACACTAAAATCATGCATAAATTAATTTCTTCAAAGTCTTCTTAAATATAGTTAATAGAAAATTGGACACATGTTTCTTAAAGTGCTAAAATTCAGAGTATTTCATCGTAGGCTGAAGAACAATTATCTATCTTTCTATCTACTTACCTACCTACCTACCTATCTGGGAAAGACTAGAGGCCTTGTAAGTTTAAAGTGTCTTAATTATCCAAGAAAGTTTTCTTTTCTTTTTTTTTTTCCAGTGCTGGGGCTTGAACTCAGGGCCTAGGCACTGTCCTTAACCTTTTTCAAGGCTACCACTTGAACCACAGCACCACTACTGGCTTTTTCTGTGTATGTAGTACCAAGGAACAGATCCAGGGCTTTGCACTAGATCACTAGGCCACACTCCTGGCCCCAAGGAAGTTTTCTTAAAAGCAATATTTTAAACCCTCCATTTGTTTGATACCTTGAACCTAAATGAAGGCTAACATATAATACAAACATTTGGGTTGGAAGGATACTATTCTTTATGAATTAAGAAGATGACAACTGGAAACACAATCCAATTTTCAAAACAATAAAACTTAGGAAAAAGCACGTCTGGAAGCAGAGTCTGGATACTGACCTGCTTTTTCTTGCTATAGACTACAAGACCTGAAGTTGCCCATTGATGGGTCTGAATACACCACCATTTCTTAAATCTATAAGAAGCTCTTAGGACATAAGGCAAAGTTGACCTTTAGTGTGCATCTCACAGGAAGTGGGGATGACTCAGCCTTCAGTACCCTTTCCTCTCCAGCAGTGCTGAGTGAATCATAAGGTTCACTGAGGTAGGTATACTATCCTTGAATGAGTCAAAACATGGCGATATTTTATTCTCAAAGAATCTCCATAAGTACAAATAATAACAGTTATCAATTCAGTGCATGAGGACATTAATAAGAGAGTGGATTACTATGTATCTGTCATAGTTGAAGAACAAGGAAAAGTATCCTCAAGTTAATGAAAACTTACAATGTTAACAGCTAGAGATATGGCTCAAATGGCAGAGCACCTATCTAACCAACAGGAGACCCTCACTTATAGACCACAAAACACAAAAATAAACATCCTTCCCCGCAAAAAAGTAAAAACAAACCTTGTAAGTATATGACCATAAAGTTAAAACAATGGCTCATTTGTTTCTTTTCATGTTGTTTGGGTGCTGGGAATTGAATCCAGAGGCTTATGCAAGTTAACAAGTGCTCTATCACTGAGCTATCCACCTTGTGCATAGCAAGCCCAAACTCAGACCAGCTTTCCTAGCCTCCTTCTCTGACCAGCTTACCGGCCCTGAATCAGGTCTATTGAGAATGGCTGGAGATGTCAGGTCACTTTCTCACATGAAAAAGGTAGGTTTCCCACTGCTATTCAGAGTCATGGACTCACTAATTGTCACTTGGAGATTCAACTTGTGCTGTTCCTTTCCCATTCCCACTCTCTTTATGAAACCTGGATCCCTAAGAAGATAAGACACCCACAGGCTTGCTGCCTCACAGAGGAGATCACTGACACTGAACAACACTTTAATATCCCAGGACTTGACTCCAAGCAGATCTTCTTAAACTGAGAAATCCCAATCAATCCACTTTCCAGAGCCCTGTGATGGTCTGAATATTAAGAGGAGGGGCCTTGTGGAGTTGACTAAGTGTTCAGAATGGAACCCTTATAAATAGAATCAGTAGACACTGCATGATTCCAGAGCCATTCTTCCCTTGGTGTTCATAATGACCATCCTCTGTCCAACTAGCTCTCACTGTTGGGTTCTGCTTCCATTCTACTCCCTGTGCTTTGCATCCAGCCTCAGTCTACTCTGGATTCTCCTTATCTCTAATCAATATGCCATATATTTATCAGAATTATCCTTTCCTAAGCCTCATTGTTATTTTCCTGCATAATACACTTTGTTCTCTCTTCTTTGCACTCAAGATCAAGTCTAACCTATTTGTAGTAATGCAAAGCCCATTTCATGCTAACACTGGCTCCATTTTTTTTTTTCAGGTTAAATCTTACCCTCAACTGGAAAAACAACTTGCCCATCTTTAACATCTATCTCAGGTCTACTCTCTGTTCTCCATATGTGATATGTTTTCTCTAACCTTTTCCATAGCTTGGAAAACGATATCTGAACATTCAGTACCAAATAACCGTCATTTCTTCTGTCTGGTCTTCAAGAGACTATCATGGTTCTCAACCTGGTTTCCCACTGCAGTCATCTGAAGGGCTTGCATGATATATCAGTGTCCATCCTCTACTGATAGAAATTCAGATTTTTTTGTGATTCAGAAAGTGTTTGAGCATCAGAATGTTTTGAATGGTCCTTTAAAGTGTTCTAGTGTGCTAGTTAGTAAAGGCTTAAGAATTAAAAGGATAATATGGAGTCTTTGTCATTGGGCTTATTGTAAACCAGGCACTGGTGGCTCATGCTCATAATCCTAGCTACTACAGACACTGTATTTTGGAGAATTGACATTCTAGGCCAATCTGCCAGGCTGGAGATGTGACAAATGGTAGAGTACCAGCCTAATAATCTTGAAGCCCTGAGTTCAAATCCCAGCATTGTCAAAGAAGAAAGTGGAGGAGGAACAGGAAAAAGAGAAAGAGGAGGAGAAAGAGGAAGAGACAAAGAAGAAGCTTATAGTGAATATAAGTAAATGAATAAATGACTTGTTACTTTAATGGAAAGAAAGGAATACATGGACTGAAAAGTCAAAACAGAGGAGATAATAAAACATGTAACAGAAAAGAACCCTGGTGATGCTTGTGATAAACCAACCAAATATTTCATAAATATATGTTTGCTCATGGAATCCTGTTAAGTTATGGATAGTAATGCAAAGTCACTGATCTATGAATGAACCATTGTAAATAACCATTATATGTTTAATGTCAAAACAATTCCTAGCACATCCAAGGTGTTCAAAAATGTCTTTTGATAATTGGATGGCTAACAATAACAGTTAAACCTACTTTTCTTAAGAAATGTATTTATACACTCCACAAAAATTCACTCTAAATAGATCAGAGATCTAAATGTAAATCTGGAAACCATAAAACTGATTGAAGAAGACACAGAGAAAAAGATCCTTGACACTAGTCTATCAAAGGTTCAGGATAAGATGCCAAAAGAACAAACAGCAAAAGCAAATATAAATAAGAATATGTCAAACTAGGGAATTCTAGGAGGTTCAGGATGAGTTTATCTGAGCTCTCACCAAGATACCAGGTTTAGCATTCTAGCAAAGAGTTTGTGGCTAAAATGTCACACCAAGTAAGCCATAATAGCACAGAGATCTCAACCGGAGAGGAAAAAGTCAGGCAGCCTACTTAAGAAGACAGTTTTGAGCCCATACCAGTGGCTGGAGCAGCTGCAGTGGTGGTGGTGGCAGTGGCAGCAACAGCAGCTATAGAGGTAGCTGCTGCTTTTAAAGCAGCTGGGCCATGCCAAAGGCCTGGTGTCAGAGCGCTCAGTGCCTTAGTTACCTGCAGCACAGAATGGGTGACTACAAGTGGAAATCTTCATTCTGAGGGCTACAGACAGACACAGATGGCAGACAGCTCCAAAAACCAAGGGGAAGCATCTGAGTACCTACAAAAGACAGTCTCACTCCTCACAGAACAGCACTGGGAAGGTAGTCCCTCCCATACCAGCTGAGAACAGTGCCATCTTGGCTACTGGCAAAGACTCTGCCAGACCAACTAGCAGATAACTGGAGCCTGAGAAGGCATGTGTCGGCAGCATCATTTCTCAAAAGGGTGAAGGGATCAGCTTAGACTGGCAATAGGTTCTGTGCCTAGGAGGGAGAAATTCCTCCCAGGGCAGGGCAGCTTTCCTCTCCAAGTAAACAAACCTAGAGTTGGTCCCACCCCTTGACCACTCTCAGCTGAGCTGGCAAAAACAATAGTGGCTGGTTCAGAGAGAGTTTCTGAAACTCGCCATTGATTGCAGGTGGGATACAGCTCCACCCACATTCAAGATACTGAAAACAGCCAACTTTCTCCTGCAGGATACATAAAGCTCATCACCCTGCCAGTAAATTCACCTGGGTTGACAGTCACAAAGACCCTAAGTCTATAAGGCAGAACTCTTTCTGCCCACTCAAACAAACTCATTAGAAAAACCAACTGAGCCCAAGGAAAACTGATTATCACAAGGAAATCAGAAACTCCATCAAGACAGTGGATCCTGAATACAAGAGAGACACAAATTTACCCAAATAAACTGAAGAATTTTTTTCTAATTATAATTTTTTAAAGTTTTACTACTTTTTTCATTGTTTTCATTTTTACTTTTTTGCCCATTTTTCTCCCTCTTCCCCCCCCCCCTTTCTTCATTTCATTGTGGATCTGTTCACTCCTAAAAACAGCAACTGTAATTAGTACATCCTCCTTCATTGTGTACATACTTAATTCAGATTATATTTTTACTTACTCAATCCCCTATTTTTCAATCTTAGTGTTTTAAATTTTAATATTACTTCTTTAAATCTGCATACTTTTCAGGGTTTTTTTTACTATTGATCTCTTTTATATTTTTTTCTTTCTTACATTTTTTTTAATTTTTAAGTTTTTATGCATTCCTTGTCCCTTTCTCTCACTTTAGAGGTCAATTATCTTCACTCAATTCCTTTCCTTCCCCAAATTACTATTCTCTTATTTTCTCCTCTTGCTTTTAATTATACCTCTGTATCTCTGGTCCTTTGTTCCTTCTATGATTTCCATAGTTTGTGGATTTACAGTTGATTGTTGTTGACCCAAACTGTATAGGTATTTGTTGAATTATACTGTAGGTCCAGATTGATGTAAATCTCATAGAGATCTGATTGGGGTTTTTTGTTGTTGTTTTTGGTTTTTTGCCTTAACACTGTGTTCAATGGTAGTATTGGCTTTGTCTTTAAACAGACAAAAGGAGAGAGAGAGAGTGAAAATACCAGTCTAAGATTGTCAACTCAATAGTCTGTGCAGCTATAGAATGCTAGATTGGTTCTTATCTTAAAATTGTAATTTTGGGGAGACGCTGCTGCTGCATGATCGCGACAGGGAGCATCTAAGTAATAGCTCATCAAGTCTGCAATTAAAAATGGCCTCTAACAAAACTACATTGCAAAAAATGGGAAAGAAACAGAACAGAAAGAGTAAAAAAGTTGAAGAAGCAGAGTCTGAAGAATTTGTTGTGGAAAAAGTACTGGACCGGCGTGTAGTGAATGGGAAGGTAGAATATTTCCTGAAGTGGAAGGGATTTACAGATGCTGATCATACTTGGGAACCTGAAGAAAATTTAGATTGTCCAGAATTAATTGAAGCATTTCTTCATTCTCAAAAAGCTGGTAAAGAAAAGGATGGTACAAAAAGAAAATCTTTATCAGACAGTGGATCTGATGACAGCAAATCAAAGAAAAAAAGAGATACTGCTGACAAACCAAGGGGCTTTGCAAACCTGAACGAATAATTGGTGCCACAGACAGCAGTGGAGAATTGATATTTCTCATGAAATGGAAAGATTCAGATGAAGCTGACTTGGTGCTGGCAAAAGAGGCAAATATGAAGTGTCCTCAGATTGTAATTGCTTTTTATGAAGAGAGACTAACTTGGCATTCTTGTCCAGAAGATGAAGCTCAATAATTGTTTGCATTTTTATATATATATTTATACGTGTATATATATATATATATATATAATATGAGTCTTGGTTTTTGAATTAATGGTGAGAAACAACTACATTCTAATGAAAATCAAGTTTGATATGTTCGTTTTGAAAGTAATATTGGGAGTTGTTGAGTTTGTTTTTTTTTCCTCAATAGCACTGGTTACTTTGAACAAATATAATTAAGGCTTTCTGTAGTTGCTTCCTTTATCTGAAAAGAATATTTAATACCATGGTATATTTCCTCTGTATTCAGGAACAGATTTTTTTTAATAAGGCAACTTTTTTTTGGCAATTACTTAATCAGAACAACTAGTCTTTAACTGCTATGTTGAAGGACCATCCTGAATTTTTTTGTGTGCTCGTGTGTGTGTAAACAAAATACTTACATGGGTAGTTTTTTGTTTCGGAGATTTTGCTTGTTTAGAGGTGTTGGGCATCAGACCCAGAGCCTTGTATATGTAGGCAAATGATGTATCACTGTGTTACATCCCTGGCCCTTGTGTTATTTTGTTGTTGTTTAAGACAGGGTCACTAGGCAGCTCAGGATGGCCTTGAATTTAGTAGGTAGCCAGGCTAGCCTCAACTTTAGGTCCTCCAGCCTCTGCCATAGATAGCAAATGCAATACGTTTGCAAAACATTTGTCTTGAAAGGAAAAGTGTCTTATCAAGAGCTTCCCTCACCCAGATGAGACAACTAAGATAAATTTTGATTTCTTTTCATTAAAAGTTTTGAGTAATGAGCATTCCTTTACAGAGTTTTAGAATCTGTATACTAAAATCTCATAGATCATGAGCTATCTAAGACTCTGCTCATGGAAATGTAAAATCAACTGGTTAGAGATTTCGACTATTTAGGACCTGCTGGCCTAAATGAGTGGACAAAATTTTATAATTGTTGACCTGCATGCTTTTTCTTTACCCTAACTCATTCCTAACATGTAGGCTCAATTTTTTTTAGTATTGGGTTACTGGTTCCACAAAAGCCAGAAAAACAACTTTGTAGTAATCAGAATGTTACCCAACTTTATATTGCTTACTTTATTGTAAATAATGGTGAACAGTGGTCAATAAATAGTTTTATACTCCTTTAAAAAATTGTAATTTTGTGTGGTATTAGTCTTGCTCCCATTTTGAAATTGACAGAACAGGAAACTCAAGAAAAATGGCAAGTCAAGGAATCACATCTCCCACTCAAAATAAATAGGTAACAGCATTTAATGCAAAACATAGAGGAGAATCCTCAAAATGCTCTATAAATACTACTGGTAAACATAATCAATGAAAAGTTTGAAAGCATGAATAAGGCTATGTGTGAACTTGATGAAGCTAATCAAAGACTAATGGAGGAATTCAAGGAATCCACAAACAGAAAGCTAAATTAATTCCCATGAAAATCCAAAGACAGTACAGCCACTGAGCTAAAGGACTTCAAAGAGAGGATTCAAATACAAATCAAGGAGGTAAAGAAGTCCTTGCAAGATCTAAAAGAAGAGAGGCAAGCCATCAAAAAGGACCAACTAGAAGGAAAGGAGATGAAAAAACAAAGTAGAAAATATTGATAGCAGGTTAGATGATGAAGAAGAGAGAGTCTTTGGAATTGAAGGTAGCCTAGAATTAATAGAGAAAGACCAGAAAATGATTCAAAACAAGTCCAAGAAATATGACAAATCCCTTCAGGAGCTCCAAGATACAATTAGGAAACCTAATTTAAGACTAATGGGTATTGAGGAGGGCCTGGAGAAGGGGGTTAATGGAATTGGAAGTATATTTAAGGGAATCATCTCAAAGAACTTCCCAAATATCCAGAAGGACAGGCCCATCCAGATGCAAGAAGCTTTTAGAACCCCAAACAGATCAGACCAGAAAAGGACATCCCACTGCCACAGTATAATCCATACAGGATCAATAGAGACCAAGGAAAGGATCCTTAAAGCAGCCAGGGAGAAGAAAGAGAAACCAATCAGAATAACAACAGATTTCTCAGCAGAGACAGAGCAAGCAAGAAGAGATTGGAATGAGGTACACCATGCCCTAAGACAAATAGCTACCAACCAAGAATACTGTACCCAGCCAAGCTCTCATTCATAGCTGAGGAAAAAATAAAAACCTTCCACAGCAAGGAAGACTTGAAACAATATATATTGACCAAGCCAGCATTACAAAAAATTCTCTAAGATGTTCTGCACATTGAAAATCAACACAAAAATGATATTGACAGAGAAATGGACCTAAAAAGTACCAAGTAACTACAGCAATAATTGACATGACATAGGCCCTAACAAAATAGATAAAATGGCAGGAACTAACAAACATTTTTCAATCTTAATCCTCAATATCAATGGCCTTAACTCTCCAATTAAATGAGATAGACTGACTAGTTGGAACAAAAAGCAATATCCATATTTCTGCCATCTTCAAGAGACACCTCCTGCCCCCCCCCGTTGGAAAAAAAAACATATTCAACCACTATGGAAAGGAGTGTGGCAGTGCCTCAAAAGGCTAAACATAGAACTCCCCTATGACCCAGCAATTCCACTACTTGACATTTACCCAACCATCCAGAAACTAGGGCATACTAAATCCACTAGCACAACAATGTTCATTGCAGCATTATTCACCATAGCAAAAATATGGAACCAACCTAGATGTCCCTCAGTTGATGAGTGGATCAACAAGTTGTGGTATTTGTACACAATGGAATTCTATGCTGCTGTCAGAAAAAACTACATCGACCCATTTGTTAGGAAATGGAAAGACTTAGAAAAAATCATAGTAAGTGAAGTAAGCCAGACTCAAAGGAACTTAGGCTCAATGGTTTCCCTCATTTGTCATAATCAGTAGAAACCTTGGGCTCTACTAGCAGAGATCTGCAATAGAGCAAAATCTTGATACATAAGGCCATATAGTATGAAGCTAATTGAAAGGACCTCCAGGATATTGAAACAAAAGCCATATAACGAATGATTGTCCTTAATGTACTATGTTGTCTCTCATCTCCTTTGCTGTCCCTTGGTTATCTCATATTGTTACAGTATCTCACTTTGTTATCTGATATATTGAATTCATTTGTATTTGGTTATTTGAAATTTGATAGGGAAGGGGGGAAACCAAGACGGGTGGGGGGTGTGGGGGGAGGGTAATGGGTACCAGGACATGTGAAAGGGTATCAATGTATGTGAATTAATGCACCTTCTATCTGGCAAATATCATGTAACCCTTTTACTAATTACAATAAAAAAAATTTTAAATGAAAAAAAAATCAATGGCTTTCCTGTCAACAATGAGAAGAGCAAGGCAGAAATTAGAAAAGCAATTCCTTTTGCAATAGCCCCCCCCCCCCAATAAAATACTTAGGCATTAACTAAGAAAGTAATGGACCTTTATGATGAAAACTTTAAAAATCTGAAAAAGGAAATTAAAGCAGAACTAAGGAAATGGAAAAACTTCCCTTGCTCCTGGATTGGAAGAATTAATATCTGAAAATGACGATCCTGCCAAGGGCTATCTACAAATTCAATGCAATACTCATCAGTATCCCAATGTCATTCTTCAATGAAATAGAGGAAGCAATCCAAAAATTAATATGAAATAATAAAAGACCTATAGAGCAAAAAACAATCCTTAGTAGAAAAAAATAACACTTCAGGAATATCAACACCAAACTTCAGACTCCATTACAGAACTATGGAAAAAAAACAAAAACAAAAAAAACCTTGGCATGGTTACAAGAACAGGCCTGAGAAACAATGGAATAGAACTGAAGACGCAAAAATCAACCCACACCTATAGCCACCTAATCTTCGATAAGGTGCCAAAAAAATAGCATGGAAGAAAGCCTCTTTAACAAATGATGCTGTCAGAATTGGTTAAGCACCTGTAGAAAACTAAAGTTCGATCCTTCTGTGTCACCCTGCACCAGAATTAATTCCAAATGGATCAAAGACATTGAGATCAAAGCAGATACCTTGAAAACTTTACAAGAAGGAATAGAAGATACACGAGATCTCCTTGGCACAGGTCCAGAAATTCAACAAATTAAAGAAAGTTTGGACAAATGGGACTTTCTTAAACTGCATGCAAACTTTCTTAAACTGTATGCAAAGAACATAGCCAGCAAGTTAAATAGAAAGTTCACAGAGTGGGAGAAGATCTTCAATAGACAAGGGTTTAAAATATACCTACAGTTCAAAAAATTGAATCTCTAAAAAAACAAATCCTCTCATGTTGAGTGAGACAAGTCAAGATCAAGGAACAAAAAGCGCATGGTGTCCTTAATATGTGGCTGATTCAGATCCAAACAGTACAAGAGCGAGGACTCAATTTTTGTATACCCAATGCTATGGACATGGTATTGGAGATAAACACAACTACATAGACATAAAAATCTATGACTCTATAGACATAATGTTTTATTACATAGTTTAATATGTATCTGTAATATATAAACCCTTACCCTAATTTTGATTATGTTCTAAAAACTAAGTGCCAGTGATTATACATAGAGATTTCCTTCTTAAATACTTATTTGTTAAACATGTCATTTGAAATATGATGTAAAAATCAATGTTAAAAAATTCTTTAAAAAGAACAACAACAAATCCTCAAAGGAACAACCATTGTATTAAAATGTGGGCTAGGACTGGGAGTTTGGCCAAGTGGTAGAGTGCTTGCCTAGCATGCATGAAGACCCAGATTTGATTCCTCTGTACTACATACACAGAAAAAACCAGAAAGTGGTGCTGTGGCTCAGATGGTAGAGCTCTAGCCTTGAGAAAGCCCAAGTTCAAGCCCCAGGACTAGAATAAGAATAGCCAATAGACACATAAAGAAATGCTTGACATCTGTAGCCATAAAAGAAATGCAAATCAAAACAACTTTGAAATGCACCCACTCCAGTTAGAATGGCCATTATCAAGAAATCTAATAACAACAGATACTGGCGAGGATATGGCCAGAAGGGATCACTACTACACTGTTGGTGGGAATGAAAACTCATTTATAGACACTCTGGAGAGCAGTATGGCGATTCCTGAAAAGGCTATACATAGAGCTCCCCTATGACCCAGCAATCCAGCTCCCGGTGGTTTACCCAAATGTCCAGTAACAAGGGCATACTAAAGCTACTAGCACAATGATGTTCATTGCAACATTATTTACCATAGCTAAGATATGAAACCAACCCAGATGCCCCTCAATGGAATTCTATGCTGTCATCAGAAAGAATGACATCACCCCATTTGTAAGGAAATGGAAAGACTTGGGAAAAATCATATTAAGTGAAGTAAGCCAGATCCAAAGAAACATAAGCTCCATGGTTTCCCTCATTCGTAGTAATTAGAACACATCTAGGATTCTTCTAGATGAGGATAAACAAAATGAAGTCTAGGATATGGAAACAAGTTTATCTTTGTCATTTTTGCTCTTAATGTACTATGTAAAGTTATTTCTTTTCTATTTTTTCCCTTATGGTTTATCTCATGTTGTTACTGTATCTGACTTTGTTACTTGGTATATTGTACATACATTCATTTGTTTACTTGAAATAGGGAAGGGAAGGGGGAAAACAATATGATTGGGTGGGGTAGGGAAGGGAAAGTGGGAGAAAAACATGAAAAGTGGCACCAATATTTAAGAAGTAATGTACCCAAGCCAGGCACGGTGGTTCACGCCTGTAATCCTAGCTATTTGGGAGGCTGAGATCCGAGGATCTTGGTTCAAAGCCAGCCCAGGAACAAAAGGACCTGAGACTCATCTCCATTAACCTCTAGAAAGTGGGAAGTGGGACTTGGCTCAAGGGTAGGGTGGTAGCCTTGAACTGAAGAGCTCAGGAACAACACCCAGGCCCAGGGATTTGGCAGTAGCCTTGAAGTGAAGAGCTCAGGGACAGCTCTGCCACAGGCTCCATGACTCCCCCCGAACACAAAAAGAAGTAATGTACACAGTACCCAGCCAATGTAACTGTAACCCCTCCATACATTACCCCGACAATAAAATGCAATTAAAAAAAAAAGAGGGGGGACCGGGAGTTTGGCCTAGTGGTTAAAGTGCTTGCCTAGCATGCATGAAGACTCGGGTTCGATTCCTCGATACCACATACATACAAAAAAGCCGGAAGTGGTGCTGAGGTTCAAGTGGTAGAGCTCTAGCCTTGAGAAAATCCAAGGACAGTGCTCAGGCCCTGAGCTCAAGCCCAGGACTGTCAAAAAAAAAAAAAAAAGAAAGAAAAAGAGGGGCCCAGAGTGTAGCCTAGTGGTAGAGTGCTCACCTATAATGCACAAAATCCTAGGTTTGATTCCTTGGTACCACATAAACTGAAAAAAAGCTGCAAGTTGTGCTGTGACTCAAGTGGCAGAGCTCTAGCCTTGAGCAAAAAGTGTTCAAGAACAATGCCCAGGCCCTGGGTTCATGCCCTAGGACTGGCAAAGAAAGAAAGAAAAAAAAAGAAGATAGCAAACTAAGTGCCTTCTGCTTAGCAAAGGAAATGGTTAACAAACTGACATAGTGACTATGTTTCTATGAGAAGATGCAAACTATTTGATAAGGAGTTAATATCCAAAATATCCGAAGAACTCAAATGCGTCAGAAGCAAACAAAATAAAGCAAAAAACAGCAACAAAAGAAAACAAATGAATAACTAAAAAGTGTGAAAATCATCCAGACAGAGAACTATCCAAGGAAAACAAGCAGATGGGACAATAATTTGGAGATGGAAGTGTGGCTCAGTGTTACAGGGTGTGTTCAGCTTGCAGGGGGCCCTGGTTCAATCCAAATCACCACTCCCCACCTCCAAGAAAATAAAGAACCAATGACCAACATTAGTGTGAAAGGGCACTTCTCATCTTCACTCAGCATCAGAGAATACCAATCAAAATCACAATGCCATATCATCTCCTACCTGTCAGGAAGACTATTGTGAAAAACAAGAGAACAAGTGTTGAGGATGTAAGTGGTGAGAATGTAAGATGGTATCATGAGACATGGTCCATTGACAGAGGAATGAGTAAAGAAAGTGCGGTTTAGGATGTAAGGGTGACACAATCCCCATCATCTCATTGGTTCCTAGTGCTGATTCAGCTGCTCTGGCTTGCTAGTTGGTTGTTCCCATCATCCTACATCCATACGCTTCCTTCTCAAAGCTATGTGCTTGTACGTGGTCAAAGAGAATGTCTTGAATTCATATGGCTATAAACAGATACCTTTGTATGGCACTGGTTTAGTTTTTCTGAATATACACCAGAAGAAAGATTAATGGGTGATATGAATTCCCTCACTCCCATTATGAAGATTGGAGTGTACTTGTAGCTATGTTCATCTGCTAAAAACTCCAGACAAGTTCTCAATAAATTATATTTTATATATATAGGCAAGAAAATACTATTCAGCTTTGAAGAAAGTCTGACATTTGCCATAAACATTGTTGAACCCTGAGCACATGCTAAGTGGAATTGAATCAGATAAAAATAGTAAATACTGTACAATCTCATTTATATCTTAAAAGAAAGAAAAGTTGGATGGAAAAAGTTTGATAGAATGCATAGAAACAGAGTCAAATGGTGGCTGCCAGAGGCAGAGAGTTGATCAAAAGAAGAGCCAGTGATCAAAGTGTACTAACATTCAGTAACAAATTGAACTAGTTGAGAGGATCAAATATGTATCATGGTTACTATAGTTAACAATACTGAACTTAAGATTTGCTTATATGACCAAGCATGTGGTGCAGGTATGTAATCCCAGTGGGTCAGAAGGCTAAAGTGAGAGAATGGAGACTTCAAGGCAAACCTAAACTACATAGTCAGATCCAGGCCAGTCTGGACTATGTGGTGAAACCCTATCTCAGAACAAACTAAGGAGTCTTTAACTCCCATTTTCTGCATGAGGAGCAGGAAATGTGTCTATTTTTCTATTTCTTCCTAATTTAATCCTGTTATACTAAGATAAATCCTTGCTAAAACTTAAAAGTAAAACAAAAATTCATTTAAATGTTCTCACCACAAAACAAAAGTGATGGGAGGTAATGTGTTAATCTAACTAGATAGCAGGAATCACTTCACAAAATAGAGATCAAGCAGCATCAAGTGGCAATCTTTATCAACAGTACCTCAAAGCTGGAAAATTGTCATAAGGAAACAGCTTTACAAGGTAATATTAAAATTGGTTACAAATGAAAACCAAGTTACCTATTTTCAATGTGAACACTTCGATAAGCTCAAACATGTATATATGTTCTACTTCTTGGATGAGACAAGTAATTAGAAATGAGTATAATAGAAAAACCCTGACAAAGCAGTTCACTTTCAGTAATCTGGGTTTTCCCAAAGAGTGACATGACAGTTAGTCAGTTGAAATGGACAGCTTTGCATTCCTCTTCAAGAATAACAAATGTAGGTCAGGGCTCTGCTAATGTTTCCATTTGGCCCACAAATGAACATCTGAAAGGTTGATTGACAGGCAGGTTGTGGAGAATAAAGAAGCAGCCCTGCCATCAAGAGCAGCAAGTACCTCCAAGAGACTGAAAGGTAAAGGGACAACCATCACCCACATGCTTACAAACCTCTCTTTTTGCTTCTGGAAACCCAAAGCCCATAAGGCTTCCTCTCGTTTTCAGGGTTACTTCACATGGTGGTTGCTGATGAAATCTGAACCTGTAACAGCACCTCATCACTTGAAATAAGTGCTGATGGTATATTCAACAGGTAAGTAGTGAACTTTTAGGACTTCTCTTGCCTTTTACTTATGCAGGGATGTTCTGTTGCTAACAAGAGATCTATCTCTGTCTTCCTAAGCCACAACACCTCTTTTCTGTGTTTGATTTTTCATGTTTTTTTTTTTAATGTCGTCAGATGTTTCATATTATTTGTTGAGCCGAGAAGAGTGTGGAAGTAGTTTTGTAGGAAAGAAATTTATTAAATGGATTAAAAAATATAGTAACTGGAGAATATTTATTATTGGTAAGTGAATTGTTGGATAATGGAACTAGTGAAGTAAATCACCCAACTCCGCTTCCAACTAATGAAAGCGTTATCAAAATCATCCTGACAGGTTTCTTTTGAGCTCCATGGAAAGGACTCTTACTTTAAGTGGTAAAAGTGAACTACCTTTGTCTTGCTTCTTCTTTTTTTTTTTCATTTTGTGTCTTTTATCCTCCAGGAGTTTTTAAATTAGTTTTTTTTTTTAATTTGCTTATCACAAAATGGTATTTCTAGATTCTATTGGTCAGAATTCTGACTCTGAATTCATCATAGTAAGCAGGGTCTGATGATAACAGAGATTAGATAGACAGGATTAACATTTTAATATGTTAAGTGAATCCCTAAGGTAACTCAGGAAAATTTAAGAACATACTATTCCATTCTGCTGTTTTGCTCTACTGTTACTGTGCCTCCTCAATGACATCTATTTGTCCCCTTTCCTCCATTTCTGTCTTCCTCCCTTGCTTCCTTCTTTCCTTCTTCTTTCACTCCCTTCTTTTCACTGCCTTCTTTTCCTCCCTCTTTCTTTTCTTCCTAATCAAAACTTCCTATTTGCTGGGGGAAAGGCTCATGCCTGTAACCCTAGCTACTCAGGGGGGGCTGAGATCTGAGAATCAAGGTTCAAAGCTAGCCCCAGTACAAAAGGACCTGAGACTCTTACTTCCAATTAACCTCTAGAAAATGAGAAGTGGGGCTGGGGCTCCAGAGTAGGGAGATTGCATTGAACTGAAGAGCTCAGGGACAACACCCAGGCCCTGGGGTAGGGTGGTATCCTTAAGCCGAAGAGCTCAGGGACAGCTCCTGGGCTGAGTTCAAGCCCCATGACCCACCAAAAACAACAACAACAACAAAACAACTTCTTATTAGCCAAGCATTGCTCGTTCACATCTGCAATCCTAGCTACTCAGATGGCTGAGATCTGATGATTGTAGTGCAAAGCCAACCCAGGCAGGAAATTCCCTGAGATTCTTATCTTCAACCAACCACCCAAAAGCCAGATAGGGAGCTACAGATCAAGTGCTAGAATGCTAGCCTTGAGCAAGGGATAGTGCCCAGGCCCTGAGTTCAAGCCCCAGTACCAACACACACACACACACACACACACACACACACACACACACACTTTCTATTAAAGACGATAATTGTTAAGAAAATGTAATGCTTTTCTTACTTATTTTATTAAAATAACACAATGTAAACTTAAAAAAAAAAACAAAAACTTTTTTTTTGTTTCCAGAGAGAAATGAAGGGCTTTATCCTGCTTCGGAGCATGAATCAGGTCAGGATTCAACTGGATGCAGTAATAACTCTTGGTATTTTCTTCAGTTGGTGCTATGGAGGTATAGTACTTTGTGTATCTCTCTGTATCTTTTATTCCACAAATAGAACATTAAGTAATCATACTTTTCAAAGCATTATGACAGGATCTCTGGAAAATACATTATTTATTAGGTGGGGAAAATACACGTACAAAAAAAAATGGCCCAACTGCTGTCCAAACACAAGGGTAGTTTCTTAAATATTCCCAGTAGCCCTCAAAGTCAAATGAATATTTCCACGAAGAAGTTTATTGGTTTGCTCTGGCATATTAGGGTTTAATCCAGTTCTACAATCCCTTTATTGATAGTTACTATCTGCCAAACTTTGCCCTAACCTTTTACTCCCCACAATGGCCTTGCACAATCCTATTATGTGTGGCCATTATTCCTATTTCATCATTCGCAACAACTTCTGGCCCTGCTCAGGCCAGATTCCTGTAGGACAGGCATAGCCAGCTTTGAGGAATCCAGGAGATAGTCAAATCACTATGGGAGAGGTGGAGATCAGCTGGGCTGTTCACAAGACTCCATATCAATCAGAGGCTGGATAAGGTGCAGGACTGTTAGCCCAGCAGTTAGGGATCACCAAGACTGGGCACAGTGGCTCATGCTTGTCATCTCAGTGACAACGGAATCACAGACTTGGCATGAAGTCAGACCCTACCTCAAAAATAATCAACGAAAAAAAAATGTATGGCTCAAGTGATAGAGTGTCCGCCTAACAAACTCCAGGTGCCCAGTTCAATCAGCCCCAAACCACCTACGTTTTTCAAAACCTGAATTTCAATTCCCTGTGATGACAGAATTTCTTTTACTACTTCAACATTTAAAGATTTATAATTTATGCAAATATTCGTTGCACAAATGGAAATTCTCAATTATGTTATATAAGTTAATTTTTTATTTATTATTTATTTATTTTCGTTGGTTGTGGGGCTTGAACTCTGGGCCTGAGCATCATCTCTGAGCTCTTCAGCTCAAGACTACTTCCCTACCTCTGGAGCCGCAGCATGGCTTCTAGGTTTTCTAGTGGTTAATTGGAGATAAGAGTCTCACCGACTTTAGTGCCGGTTCTAGCTTTGAACCGATATCCTCAGATCTCAGCCTCCTGAGTAGCTAGGGTTACAGTTAATTCTTTAAACTATGTTTCAAGGCTAAAAATGACCTCTATTATTATTTTGATAAGATTTGGAAGTACTTTAATGAGAATATTTCCAGGAAAACAAGCATAATACATTTTATAAAACTTCTGGTATGTTTTCTTTGGTGTGAATTGCATTTCATCAATATTTTATTTCACAGCCATTTGACTTTACAAAAATGGCTTAATTTATTTATTTTTTCTCAGCGCTGGAGATTTAACCCAGGGAAAGCATTCTAACACTGAGTTATAGCTCTCAGACAAATGATTTTAAATTAGAAGGCTTTGGTTACAGAAGTAATACATTCATTATGTAATTTCTAAATCACCTGACATAATAATTTAATTTATAATAATACTTTAATTTAAAATTACTTTAAAATTAAGTATTATTAATTTTTAAATTAAAATATTAATACAAAGATTACTGTTGCTAAAACAGTGCATTTCTCTTCAGTTCACCTATTTCTAACATTGAGCCTATATTAAATAGGTTGTTTTGCAACTTGGTTTTTTTTTGGTCATGGGGCCTGAACTCTGGGCCTACGGGCTTTCCCTGAGCTCTTTAGCTCAAGGCTACCGCCCTACCCCTGGAACCACAGCCCCACTTCCTGTTTTCTAGTGATTAATTGGAGATAAGAGTCTCACATTTTTTTAGTGTGTGGGCAGGCTTTGAAGTGAAATCCTTAGATCTCAGCCTCCCAAGTAGCTAGGATTACAGGCTTGAGCCACCACGTCTGGCTTGCAAGTTACTTTTTAGTTTAACACTCTTTTGAGAATATTTTCCCAGTTTAAATTAGTGATAACAAGCACTAGATTATACTGCAAGAGTATAGTTTCATTCATTATTTCATTTATACATCTTCATTTATTCATTATACTCATGATTTGCTCATAAAGTAGCTTTTATGTAAAAGGAAAGAACAAAAGATTGCTTATCCAGAGAATAGGGTTTAGATTCTGCAATTCTAGTATTATTTCTAATTGATCTCCAAGAAATGATGAAACTTCACAATGCCTCTGTTCTCATATTAAAGTAGGAAAGCTAATTATATTTGCTTTCTAGAAAATTTAAGAAGCTTAAAGGTTGGCTCTAGTTTAATGTAATTCTGTTAAACATGATTAGATGCAGAATAAAAAGCCCACTACAACAAATTAATGAATAAAAGCATAGATGTAATCCTTTTCAACAGAAATCATGAAATTAATAGAAAAGAATGACATCAAAGTACAATAGCATATTCTTCTGAATCTTTTGTATTAAGCTATATGTTTGTTTCCAGGAATTGTGAATATAAACTGCTCTGGAAATATCTGGGTAGAACCAGCCACCCTTGTTAGAATGGGTGTAAATCTTTCTGTATATTGCCAAGCAGCCATTAAGAATTGCCAACCAAGAGAACTCAACTTTTATAAAAATGGCATCAAAGAAAAATCTCACATCACAAGGATTAACCAAACAGTGGCTCGGCTTTGGTATAAAAACTTTCTGGAGCCACATGCATCAGTGTACTGCACTGCAGAATGCCCTGGACATTTTCACGACACTCTGATATGTGGAAAAGACATTTCCTCTGGATGTAAGTATCGGGGCACTTTTGAAATACACACAATTCACCCATGATCATCTACCTTATCTAAAACTAGAGGCAGATTGACATAACTCCCCTCTTAGATTGGTGTAAGACAGGTGCTGCTGATTCACATATTCCCAGGGTGGTGGCCCGGGAGTAGGGAGCTAAGAAGGAAGAAATGTATGGTGCGGTGCCCAGGCCAGCCTTCATGAGGTCTCAGATCTTTCACCTCTTCCCTTGAGGAAGACAGAAATACGGATGCTTAATGTAAACTTTCTAGATTTTAAACTATTGCTGGTGCATTGGGGAAGAATTGCTTTCCCCCTCCCACAATGTGACTTACTGTGTTTGTTACACTAATAATCTTTTAAGATTTGGGCCGGGAGTTTGGCTTAGAGGTAAAGTGCTTGCCTAGCATGCACAAAGACCAGGGTTTAATTTTTCAGTACCACATATATAGAAAAAGCTGGAAGTGATGCTGTGGCTCAAGTGCTAGAGCTCTAGCCTTGAGAAAGCCCAAAAGACAGTGCTCAGGCCCTGAGTTCAAGCCCCAGGACTGGCAAAACCAAAAAACAATAGTCAATTTAAGCTTGAAAATAGATCCTAAATTCAATTTTTGTCTGCAGCATTCTGAAAATATTTGTTACTGCAGATAAGGGAGCTGAGTAATTAATTATAAGTCTATAGTAAGTAGTTATATATGAACATAGGTATTGGTTATATTAGGAAGGACAGATTAATCACTTCAGGACTGGTTTACTCCAGAGATCTAGTCTTGGTTCATTTCCAGAGAAAAACCAGGGGCCTTCTGGTTTTTGCCTATACTCTTTTGTTTAGGCAACCAAAAATCAGCCCTTGTTTCTTTCTCACCTCTAGACTTCAGCTACAAGAAGCAGACCAGACATTGTGACCAGCAGGCCTCCATCTTGGCTGCCTGACAGTCTTTGATCCATAAGAAGGCCACTGTCCCACATACTTCTGGGTAGCTGACAATGCATGCCTTCGAAACAGAGAACTAAGGCGGGGCAGGGGTGGGGGGCAGTGAGTTGAGAAAGGGAAATAAAGTTTTGGAGTGAACGAGCAAAAGTAGTAAATGTAGGTCTTAGACAGTGAAACTTGCCGCCCTAAATTGTGGAAATTAAACCAGAGGCAAGCACCTTATCTGATACAGGAAATCTTAGCTTCTCCACATCCTCAGGAAACATAATCAACCCTCACTGCTTAAATATTTTACTATTTATCCTCTGAGGGATGAAAGTAAGAGTGGAGAGGATTTACTATCTCTTCAGAGGGCTAATAAGGAACTTCCACAGTTAGTGGAGAAGGTTATTTGTTCATTTAAGCCAGAGGAGGAAAAGATGTAAAATATGTATCACTTCTGTTAAAAATACAAATTCCAACAAATTTATTTGTTTGTTGCCATGCTAGTATTAAAGCTTGATCTTAGGACTTTGATTTCTCCTTTAGTTTTTGCCTCTCAAGGCTGGTACTCTAACATTTTAGCTTCACCTCTTCATCGGGCTTTTTGTTAGTTAATTGGTGATGAGTCACTCATATCATGTCTGCCCAAGCCGCCTTCAAATCTAGCTCCTTGGATCTCAGCTTCCTGGGTAGTGAAGATTCCAAGTATGAACTTCCGGCATTGGCTACAAATTTAATGTTTAAATATAGTTGGCTGTACTGGTGATTCATGGGGCAGGTGAGAACAAGTTGGGTTTTGTAAGGTGAAAACAAGGATATAGAATAATAAAAGAGGGTGAGGGATGCTGCATTTCTTGTGCAAGTTCCCGCCATGCTTCAGGGTGGGTGAAGGTGCCAAGCCCTTACACCAGGCAATGTTTTAGCTGACAGAAAGCTCCCTCTCCAGAACAACCTAAGAGAAAGCTTCCATTCTGTGTAAATGACAATGTAGAAAGAACATCATGTTTTCCATTTATGTAACATGGGGCTGTAACTCCTTATACAGATCTCTGGTTATAAGTGTAAAAACATAACTACCACATAAGAATTTACTCAAAATCCTGCATCCGAGCTCAGCATGTTCTTCAGCTCTGTGTTCTTAGTAAACAGAACTTCCTATTGAAATAGGTCACGAGGAAGGTTTTGAAGGGTTTTGTGGCATTCTAGAAATCACATTGCTTTCACTTGAGCACTTTGATCACAGGATATTTATCCTGTGAACTTCACTACATCAATTAGTCATCACTGTTGGGAACAAAATGATTACAGGCAAAATTCTTTTAGACTAGGGAAGAAGACATAAAAGGTAGAAAATAAATGACTCATTGCTTTCCCTGAAAAGATATCCAAATATTTGAAAGTTTCTTTCCTCTAATGTGTAATTTTGTGACATACCATCTATCATAGTTTCCATTTGGAGCCATAATCTTAACTACTTCTAAGATTTTTTTTTAAACTGTGATCAATTGCTGTGATTAATTGCACACCTATTAGGGGAAACCTGTTTAACAGGGCCACACCAATCATAAGATTCAATGACTCCATGACAACTTTTGAAAATGCCAAATTAAAATGAGCCAGGAAAGGTAATGTTTGCATTTACTGGTATAGTTAAACTTTTAAGCTTCACTGACTTAAATCTTGAGCACCTTTTACCTCTCTTTCTAGTGATGAGATCAGAACTGTTCCTCCCAAAGCTCCTTCACATTCCCCGTTAGCATTGCTACGGTATTATTAATACAGAATTTGGCTGGCCCAGGCTTTCCTTGGGGAAGAAATGGCTGTGTGATCTTTAATCCTCATTATGACCTTCTTAAAGACATCACATTCATGGGATACTATTCACTGAGTGGTTGCTACACAGTATGTGTGTGCTTACTATGGAAATGCAAAGAAGAGGGAATCGCAAACCCTGTTTTCTAGAAGTCTTGATTGAAAATGATCTTGGTTAGACTAACCAGAGTCCTGGTCTATGATCAGTAAGTTCCCCTGTAATAGAGGGAAGTGCAATTTGTAGGAAGGAACAAAAACTTATTTTAGGGTATTGACTAGTACTAATTGCACAGTAGGTTGCTTGTTTTTTTGTGTTTTTTTTGGGGGGGGGGCAGTTGCAGGGCTTGAACTCAGGGCCTGAGCACTGTCCTTGGGCTTTCTCAAGGCTAGAGCTCTACCACTTGAGCCACAGCACCAGTTCTTGCTTTTTCTATGTATGTGGTACCAAGGAATTGAACCCGGTCTTCATGCATGCTAAGCAAGCACTCTACCACTAGGCCAAACTCCCGGCTCTTAGCCAAATATTTTTATGTTTGTGTATATTTCACTGAGGATGCATTTCTACATTACTCTCACTTTTACTTGTGCTCTGGAAGTGCTTCCCATAAAGGTTGTATCAGTTGGTATCCCAGCCTCCACTGTGGTAGAGAAATCCCTTGAATCCATTTCAATGCTGAGTATCACCATTTTCAAAATCCTTGTCATTTCTTCGATCAATATGGCATTCATTATTATTCTGATTTGCAATGAGGACAAAATTTTTATATGCTTTTATTATTTCATAAGTAATATTCTTTGTGCACACTTTGAAGGTATATTAAAAGAGCATATTTGAGCTTAAGCTAAATCTTTGAGTGCATATTTAGGTGCAAAAATGTCTGTCTGTACTGGGTATGTGCCAGTCCTAACTCTTGAATTTAGCCAGGGTTTGGGAGTTGCCTCTGAGATTTTGCGCTCAAGACTAATTCTTTACCACTTGAGCTCCATTTCCAGCTGTGTGTGTGTGTGTGTGTGTGTGTGTGTGTGTGTGTGTGTGTGTGTTCAATGGAGATAGGAGTCACACAAACTCTTCTGCATAGACTGGCTTCAAACCATGATCCTCAGATCTCAGCCTCCTGAGTAGCTAGGATTACAGGCATGAGCCACCACACATCACACATAACCCTTCACACATCACCACCACCTTTCTTACAAATCTTTTGTGATTCACTAAAGAGTAATATACCCCAAGCAATAGTTCACATGTAAGAATGGGGGAGAAAGCCACATTTGTGAAGTATATGACAAACACTCAACATTTCATACTTTTTATGTATATATATATGTATATATATGTATATACATATATATATATATACTAGTAATGGGCTTGAACTCAGGTCTTTTTACTCTCTCTTAACTTTTTCATTTACAGTTGGTGTTCTACAACCTGAATCATGCTCCACTTATAGCCTTTTGCTGGTTATCTGGAATTGTCTACTCTGAATCGTGATTTTTTTAAAAAGGGGGGGTGGCTATCCTCAGATCTCAATCTCCCAAGTAGCTAGCATTTGAGCCACTGGTACTTGGCTCTACTTTTTTTTTTTAATTCTTGGTTTTGGTTCAATCTCCTATTGGATACAAAACTGAAAATTCCAGGTGTCATTTATTCTATAGTTGCTGAGGTGTCAAAGGCTTCAGAATATATAAACAGGAGCTTGAGCAGTATCATCAGAACTTTTTCTTTTTTTCCCATCTGGGGACTAGAGATCAGTAACAGGAGAATTTCTCTGTGACAAGACTGCCACCAGCAGCTCAGACCTTATCTGTTACTGACAGCAATTTTAGTGGGGAGGAATTTCTTCATTTACAATGGCTCAAAGAAAAATTCCTTGGAGAATCTAATTGATTTCTCTTTGTCACATGCTTGATCTACGGGAAATTCTCTGACTAGTCAGCATAGGTCAAAGGCGTACTTCTGTACAGGGCCCAGTTCATGACAGCCTTGGGGGAAGTGGGATAAGGTGGAGTGGAGTGGGGTGGGGTGGTGGGGTAGGAGTGAGGGACTGAGAGATGTCCATTCTCAAAGAGGAAACATTCTGACACAAAAATTAACTTTGTTTCCCATTATAGACCAAAGGAAGAAGAGCTGGCCAGGAGTTAGGGGTAAGGGAGGAGAGAGGGTATGTGGGAGAAAAAGAGAGCTAGCCTTGAAATAGAGTTCTGTGAATACCAAATTCAAAGAAAAACTTTTTGATGTGGTACTGCTGGTGGTAAAGACACATGACATAAAATTGGTTTTACCATGTTTCCATGCTCAATTTAATGGCATTCAGAACATTCATACTGTGTAGCTAGCAGCACTTTCTTTTTCTAGAACTATGTTGCAAGCTAAAGCACTGCATCCACTGAGCCAAAAATCCCCCTTGCTCCTTCCCCTAGCCCCTGGAGATCAGTATTTTTGTGTATATGTAGGTACTGAGGTTTGAATTCAGGGCCTCATAATCTCGTATCACTTTCTCACTCAAGACTTGTGCTCTACCACTTGAGCCACAACTCTGCTTCAAGCTTTTTGCTATCTAACTGGAGTTAAGAGTCTCATGGACTTTTCTGCCTATCCAGGCTTTGAACCTCACTCCTTAAATCTCAGCCTTCTGAGTAATTAGGATTATAAGCATGAGCCACTGGTATCTGGTAAGCTTTATTATTATAGATTCCTATGCAAGTGGAATCAGACAGATGTGTGTGTGTGTGTGTGTGTGTGTGTGTGTGTGTGTGTGTGTCTGTCTGTCTGTTTGGCTTATTTTACTTAGCCTAGGATCTTCAAGTTTGATCCATTTTGTGACGCTTTGAGGTTTCCTTCCTCTTATCACTAAATGACAGATGAACAGCAAACTTTTAAAGAGAGGAGTGAATTCTGTTGCAGAGGAGTTGATAGTTGACCAGAGCAGTAGAAAACAAAACAGACGAACCCTTCAACAAAAGCCTGAAAACATGAGCGGTTTTGAGGATGCAGTGAGTAAATATCAAATGCTGCAGAGGTCAAGATTTCAATAACAGCCAACAAAGCAGGGTACCAGTGGCTCATGCCTATAATCCTAGCTACTCAGGAGGCTGAAAGTGGAGCACTGTCCCGGAATATTTTTTGCTCAAGCAAAAATAGCATTCTACCACCCCCCACCACTTACATCACAGCTCCACTTCTGGCTACTTTTTGTTCATGTTTGTGCAAGGACAGACTTTGAATCCTAGTCCTCAGACCACAGCCTCCTGAGTAGTTAGTATGACAGGTATGAGCACCCAGAGCCTAGCAGAACTTTATGATGTTCTTTATGGAGGCTCCTGAGTGATACGTTTTATTGCAGATCCTCCAGATGCTCCTCACCAGGTAGCCTGCATCATCCATGAATTCTCAGGCAGCATGACGTGTACCTGGAACCCTGGGACACCCACCTACATAGACACCGAGTATGTGGTGCATGTGAAGAGGTAAGTACCTTTGCAGTGGCCACACACACACAGTCCCGCCCTGACCGGCTGGGTTCCTGCCGCCAGCAGAACCACCTCCCTAGACATGATCCTTTCATCAAACCTGATCTGATATGGGAGGCAATACTGATGTAACGTCATTAAATGATCATCTGTAGGATAGTCTGAACAACAATCAACTTTAAGTTATCGTCACGGGATACTATCATTTTGGATGTATGCAGAAAGCAATTCTAAATGCATTCTAATTCATTATCGACGTGTCGATAGTAGATGCACACATTCATTCAAACGAGAATCTAAGTTCCAGTGCGCGAAGGCTTTGTTCTCTTTGGCTCCCGGTGGTACCCACACAGGTCCAAATGCTGGCTAGATCAGAGTGCTAGTAACGACTGGACGAGTGGTTTGTTCTGTAACTAGAAATGAGCATTTCTTGTCATGTTTCTTCTTTCTATTTAACTCACATATTCCCTGCTGCTCTGAACATGGAGATTGTGAAGATTCAAATTCAGAGCCACCTGGGGCAGAGATTCCAGGAGATTCCATCCCAGTTGTGCTGGAGGCCATAAGGAGGAGGACTGAGGTCCAGATCACCCCCAGGCAAAAACATAGGACCCTACAGGAAAAATAACCTAAAATCAAAGGGGCCTGGAGCATGCTTTGTATGGAAGAGTACTTTCCTAGTAAGCTTACGACCTTGAGTTCAAACTCCAAGACTGCAAAAGAAAAGGAAACTAAAATTTTTATAGAGAAAGATAAAATATAGAAATATATAGAAAGAAAGAAAGAAAGAAAGAAGAGAAGAGAAGAGAAGAGAAGAGAAGAGAAGGGAAGGAAGGAGAAGGAAGGAAGGGAGGAAGGAAGGAGAAGGGGAAGGGAAGGGAAGGGAAGGGAAGGAAGGAGGAAAAATATCCTGAAATGCTCTGTGTTCTAACACCACAGCATAAGTGAAAAATTCAATGATGGAAAATTCTGTATTATGCCCAGTATTATTAAACAGTTGGTATACAATTACTTTGAATAAACATGTAGTATACAGTTACTTTTAAGCTTTATAAAGTTTAAATGTGTTTATGAGGTATAAATGAATTTGGTATTCAGACTTGGGTTCCATAGCCAAGATACCTCATCTTGTATATGCAAATATTCCAAAATCTGAAGAAAAAAGATTAGTCCTAAGCATTTTGGATAAGAGGTACAAAGCCAGTGCCTCTACAACTAAACTCTGACAAATCTAAGTGAAATTCTAGATTGAATCCAAATCAATAGAATCTTATGTTTTACAAGGACACCAAGAATGTGAAAGATTATGATAGAGATAAATATTCTTTTCCCGCACATTCAAAGCATGAGCTCCTATGAGCATAGACAAACTAAAAAAAGCAAGCATCAGCTGGGCCCTGACAGCTCACACCTATAATCCTAGCTACTGAAGAGACTGAGATCCAAGGATCTCAGTTTGAAGCCAGCCCAGGAAGGAAAGTCTGTGAGACTTTTATCTCTAATTAACTGCCAGAAAACCAGAAGTGGATCTGTGGCTCAAATGGTCTTTAATGGAAAAGCTCAGGGACAGTGCAGTGAGTTCAAGCCCACCAACAAACAAAACACACACACACACACACACACACACACACACACACACACACACACACACACCAAGCATCATATATTAATCTTCCAATTAATAAAAGCAAAACTGTTAGGAGCTGGTGGCTCATTCATGGAATAGTAACTATTCGGAAGGCTGAGATCTGAGAATCACAGTTCAAAACCAGCTGAAGCAGGAAAGTCTATGTGACTCTTATCTCCAACTAACCACCAAAAAGCCAGAAAAGAAGCTGTGGGTCAAGTGATGGAGCACCGTTTTTGAGAAGCACAGCTAAAAGACACTGAGTTCAAGCCCTAGTACCAGCACTAGGAAAGGGAAAGGAGTAACAAAAGAAGAAAGAGGGTCCTGGGGGGAAGGGGAAGCAAAAGAGGAAGGGGAAGGGGAAGGGGAAGGGAAAGGGGAAGAAGAGGAGAGGAGAGGAGAGCAGAAGAGAGGAGAGGAGAGGAGAGGAGAGGAAAACAAAAGAAAAAAGAGGGGCCGGGAGTTTGGCCTTGTGGTAGAGTGCTTGCCTATTATGCACAAAGACCAAGGTTCAATTCCTCAGTACCACATACATAGAAAAAAGCCAGAAGTGGTGCCGTGGCTCAAGTGATAGAGCTCTAGCCTTGAGAAAATCCAAGGACTGCTCAGGTCCTGAGTCTAAACCTAAGACTGGCAAAAACAAAACAAAACAGAAAACAAACAAACACAGGAAGAAGAAAGGAAGGAAGATTAAAAAAAAAGGAAAGAGGGGCCGGGAATTTGGCCTAGTGGTAGAGTGCTTTGCCTAGCATGCACAAAGACTCAGGTTCGATTCCTCGGTACCACATACAGAGAGAAAAGCCAGAAGTGGTGCTAAGGCTCAAGTGGTAGAGTTCTGGCCTTGAGAAAATCCAAGGACAGTGCTCAGGCCTTGAGCTCAAGCCCAGGACTGGCAAAAAAAAAAAAAGAAAGAGACCATAAATGAAAAATATTAGGGAACAAAAAGTGTAATTCTCTAACAAACTACCCAATAGGCCTTTTCCTTCTAGGAAAAAACTAATAGATAACGAAGGCTGTGGTTGGATAGAAAGTACAGTGTCAGATGATATGCCCTTTAGATCCTAGCTTAGTAGGGTATTTCCACTGGCAGAGAGGGACAGTTTAGCACTGGCAAATTTCCCTTCCAGCTCATATAGTGCTGTGTTCCAGTAAGGTTTTTGCATTCCAGGAAGTTCACAGAGATAGAGCAGCTTGTCACCGCAGCTTACCTGCTTGGCAAAAAAGACACCAAGCCCTCTCTGGCTGCTCAGAGGTCATCAGAGCCCCTCTTGTGCTGGATTGAAGTTGCTAAGTTGAAGAATTATATCTTCTAGAGCTTTCTTCCTCCCTAATTTCTTTGTGATTGTCCCATCAGACAGAGCTGAATGACTATTCACATACTTTCCTCTTTCTCTTATACTTTGCTTTCTATCAATGGGTGGAGATAGAAGGCATTCATCTCTACTAGTAAGTGTCTATCTACTATTATGTCATGGTCCTCTGCAGCTTTGTGTAAATGGGTTCTGTATGTCTCAAACCCAGACAAGATCTGGAACAAGCTCAGTCATCCTTGCCAAAGAAATGAGTCAATGTTTACACTGTTTACACTGATTGGATCAAAATGGTCCAATAAGATCAAGCTGGCACCATGATAAACTCAAGAAATCAGAAAAAAAGACATCAGTACTGTGCATTACCAGAGTGCCAATGGTAGAGTTCTGGCACACCATGGAAAACCAAGAATACAAATATTTTTAGATTAGATATCATTTAGTTGACCATTCTGCCAAGTCATAAAGATGGCTTTTGTTGTTGTTGCCCATTTGTTTTGTGTTTTGGTTGGCAGGCATGAACATGGGGCCTGGGCACTGTCCCTGCTCTCTTTTGCTCAAGGCTAGCACGCTACCACTCGAGCTACAGTGCTACTTTGGGTTTTTCTGGTAGCTAATTGGAGGTAAGCATCCCCCTGCCTGGACTGGCTTTGAACTGTGATCCTCAGATCTCAGCCTCCTGAGTGGCTAGGATTACAGGAGTGAGCCACCAGCTCTCTAGGCTCAATAGGCTTAACTTGCCTATTTTTACTTCACTTTCTCTATATGTAAATATATGATCGCTAGAGAGAATGTTTAGATATGGTCCCAAATAATTTAAAGGCTGTGGTACTACATTTCAGTAATTCTTTTAGGACTCAGTAAGAATTTTAAAAATCCATTTCCTCGCCAGTGATGAGCCTGAGGAACTAACTGTGGATGGGAAGGAATGAAGACAACTTTGTCGACTGGTCTTTTCATGGCCACTAAACTTAACTGGGCCCCGCCCGCCACACACTAGGTCCTACTGCATTTCGCTGACCAAGTCACAGCCCCTCCTAGAACACAAGATTATTTCATTTCTTTGTCTCCCATGTATGATCCCCAATATCTTCCTGTCCTTGCCTTATAGTGATTGCCTGCTTCCTATGAGAGAACAGGAATGATGGGTGATGCCACAACTGCCCTCATTTATGAACACATTAGCATCTCTACCCAGATATTCTCTTCTATCTATATCCACACTTTATTAATCCATTCTAATACCATAAACGAACTACGGTTGCTCTAAGGCCAATTCTCTACTGGCTCTTCTGCTTCCTGGAAGACCTCACTCTAACAACTTCCTTTCTCTTCTGTATCATCATCTTCCCTGTCATCCCTATCAGCTTTCAAACATTTTGTACTATTTTCAAAAACAGAATAAAAACAAAGAAACAAAAGAAGATTGGGTGCTGGTGACTTATGCCTGCAATTCTACCTATTCAGGGGGCTGAGTTCTGAGGATTGTGGCTCCAAGCCCAGCCAGATAGGAAAAAAGCTGTGAGACTCTTACCTCCAATTAACCACAAAAGGCTGGAAGTGGAGCTATGGCTCCAATAGTAAAACATGAACCTTGAGCAGAAAATCTCAAAGACAGCATCCAGGCCCTGAGTTCAAGCTAAAGGACCCCCTAAAAAATCCTCAAAAGAGCTGTTTACACTGTTCCATTGGTCTCACTCATTCTCTCAATTGTCTAGTCATAGTCAGATTTTCACCTTCGCTCACCACTCCTCTGAAACAACTCTCATCAAAGTCTCTAACAATTTCCCATCGCCAAGCCCAGTGGTGTATTCTCACTCTTGTCTTCTGTGTTAGGCGCATTTACTATGAAGAGCTTTTAGCTTTACTCTGCTCTTTAACTCTTCCTTTTGTCTTCCAGGGCACAATTCCTTTTTGCTTTTTCTCAGGAAACCTGCCCTTACTCCAGAACATTCTTACTCATTTATTCTGCTTCTTCTGAGTACTTGTCACCCAAAACATCATGGACATGTTTGTATCCACATGTCTGTGTGCAGCATTACAGCTCAATTTCATCTGTTTTGTCTGCAGCCCCAATATCTAAAGATAGTCTTAGAACATAGCTGGTGTTAAATAAGTATTTGTGAGATTAAGTGCTTAAATAATCACATGCTACTTACTATTCCACATTATCACCACTAGTCACCCGTGCTTATAGAAAACCTATTCATTAGAACCAGGGATAGGTGCATGGGTATATGTAGAAAGCAACGTCAGTCAATGAGAAACTGCTTTGTATTAATTGAGAGGGGGAGAGAGGGAGAGAGGAAAGTAGAAAATCTTAAAACTTTGTAACAAACATGCAGTTATATAAGCCATCGTTTTTCTCCTTTCTACTCTTAACAGAACATTGTTCTGAGTGTCTTTTCCTCATACACCAGCAGACCCCAGCTGGACATCGTCTAGTTCCATTCTGACACCACCAAGGACAGCACTGGATCTTGTAGGTTAAGAGGTTAGTCGTTCAAGACTGACAGATACCCCCCCACACACACATCTATACACACATGTATCTGGTGCCAATCAAAAGCCCAAGGTTGTTACCTATTCTTTTGGCCGGCTAGAAGTTGAGTTTCTGAGGGTCTTATCACCAAATTCAATTTACTAGATTGATTCTGAGAACTCAAGACAGGTTTTACAGCCTTACAGAGAGTTTAATGAAGTTAGAGGATGGCTAGTGGTATCTCTGGCAGTCAGCTTAGCTCTAGTCAGATTCTAGTAGTCTGCCTGAGGAGAGACTTCATATCAATAGCCATCCTGTCTTGAAAGATAAGAATTAGTAGGATGAGTGACAGTCAAAGCAGTCCTCAGGGATTTGGTGGGTTCCCTGAGCAACCAGTCTCCATTCTCAGCACTCCCATCAGCCATCTCTTTGGAAAGACCCCTACCACTTTGGCAATCTCAAAGGCTGCCGGAGCTGTGTAGCCAGGGACCAAGAAGAGACTAAATGTATACAGTGTTTATTTTATCACAGAACTACAATGTCTACATAAAAATAGTCCTAAGATACAATCAGCCATTATTATTGACTTCTTCCACTAAAATAGTTCTGTGATTTAAATGCTGATATGACATAGATATTAAAAGCAGAAATAAAGTACCTAGTGACTAAGGTTCCTGTCATTTTAAGAAAACATTTCCATCCAGGTGCCAGTGGCTCATACCTATAATCCTAACTACTCAGGAGGCTGAGATCTGAGGATCACAGTACAAAGCCAGCCTAGGCATGAAAGTCTGTGAGACTCTTATTTCCAATTAACCACCAGAAAACTGGAAGTGGCACTGTGGCTCAAGTGGTAGAGTGCTAGCCATGAGCTGAAGAGCTGAAGGACAGTGCCCAGGCCCTGAGTCCAAACGCCACAACCAATCAAAAAAAAAAAAAAAAAAAGAATACATTTCCATTTTGACTTGTGATCTCAATGTATGTGGTAAAAAGATTAGCCACAAACCAGTTGAGAATGTGTGTGTGTGGTTTTCTCTAACTGGAAAATAGTCAAAGATGTCCCACTTACCCATAGTGCAGTTTTCATACTTGAATTCCTATTAGCATGTCTTCCAACAAATTCTGTTTGAGAATTTATGTTCTCTCACATTTCAGAAAGAAGATACTTATATAAACATTTAAACTTAAGCATATGATTTAACTCTAAATAAGATACATTAAAGAAATGTGACATTGAGTATGGTAATACTCAGTGTCTGTAATCTCAGTGCTCAGGTGGCTGAGACAGTAGGATCAAGAGTTTGAAGTCAGTCTGAATACACAGGGAATTCTAGGCCGACACTGGGTTATGTAAAGAGACTGTGTGTGTGTGTGTGTGTGTGTGTACACATAATATAAAATTTATTTGTGTTCATAAAAGAAGATACATCATAAATAGCTTTGAACAATAATGTTCATTTCATGAATCTTTCATTACAGCCTGCTCCTTTCTTATTGCCTGTGCCTCATTTACTTACGATAACACAATTACTATCATCTCTGTTTTACAAATGAGTAGCCTAAAAGATATGAAGATTATATATCTTCTCCCAAGTTTCACAGCGTCTCTGGGGGCATAGTTGGGATGTGCCTATAATTCTATCCCTAACATCCTGGGCTTTCAGTCACCATCATAAGCCTGTTTTACTCCTCATGGTGTTCCAGTGACTGCACAGCTGGCATGAGGAAATTGTGCACTGGAACGTGAAACTCTGAGATAAATAAAACTTAAATATAATTTAAAATATTTACTCATTCTCTCCTCCCTATTCTAAACAGGCCTTCCTCTTCTGTATCCTCCATTTGGGTCAAGATGATTTGTTTCCTCTCATGTGTTCAGTTACCAGGTCCAGTGAGTTCTACATTCAAAGTACTTCATGTTTGTCCCCAAAGACATTCCATAGTTTTAATTCATAGTCCAGGTCTGGATGAGCTCACAGCATTTTTCTTTTGTGCTCGTTCTGGGGCTTGAACTCAGGACCTGGGCACTGTCCCTGGGCTTTTTTTGGCTCAAAGCTAGCATACTACCACTTGAGCCACAGAACCACTTCTGGCTTTTTCTGAGTATTTTATTGACTATTGGAGTCTCACAGACTTTCCTGCTGGGGTTGGCTTTGAACCATAATCCTCAGATCTCAGCCTCCTGCATAGCTAGGATTATATACATGAGCCACCAGTATGTGGTAGCTTATAGTCTTTTATGCTTTTTCCTTCCAAAATGTTCACTTCTCACTCATTTATCCTATAAAAAGATGCAACGACAGCCCCAGAAGCCTTCAAATAGAGCACATCTAATGACATGTGTGTCTCATCACGTGAGTGATAAATCCCCATCTATCAGCTGCTCATAAAAGATCTTTTTTTTTAACCTAGCCTGCTCTACTGTCGGTTGTTCTTTGCACTTGCATACTCCAGAGAATTGCTCCTGGACGTTCTCTGAAATGTTATTGTATCTGCTTGGGTTAGAACATGCTAGGTTTTTTTTCCCCTGCCTGTAAGTTCAGTCTCCCCCAACCAATCTCTATCTCTTACCCCATCTTGACCCTCCTCTTACCCTTACCTTTACTGTATATCCTGGCAGAAATGTCTGACTCCAAGTCCCTTGTACTGGACACTTCCCAATGTTTGTTCCCAGACGTGGGTAATTTATTAATCCCTGACATAAGAAGTATACTGCTAAGTGCCCACGATGCTCAGAGAAGACTCTGGAAGTGCTTTATTTGATTTAAAATCAGAAGAGAAAACTAAATGGTTTGGTTAAAGAAAATGTTGTGACATATCATATTACTATGTCTACCTTTATATGAACATAGTTGCAAGACAACATATATCAATACCTATGTGCATATATATGTACACTTTACATATGTATGTGCACATCTTTTTCATAGCTAGAGAAAGGGATCTATAAAGGCAAATGATTTTAGGACCCACTAAAGTCTTACTATAGGCCCTAGCCAGATTGTACTTTGTCTTTAAAAATTCAGAAAACCAGCAAGGCATGGCAGCTCACACTCATGATCCCAGTGCTAGGAACGAGACAATCAGATGTTGGAGGCAAGCCCGGGATGCATAGCAATGCCTTTTCTCAACCCTCATCCTCCAAAAAAACCTTCAGAAAATAAAGTGAGATTTTATTCTTTTTCTTCTCTTCCCCCTGTAGAAGATTGCATTCTAAAACCAAGCTTTAAAAGATATCACTAAAGTTCCTGGAATAATTTATTCCAATGAACTAATGGCCCTTTCTCTCTCTCTCTTTTTACAAGTTTAGAGACAAAAGAAGAACACCAGTATCTTACCTCAAGCTATGTTAATATCTCCACTGACACACTGCAAGGTGGCAAAGAGTATTTGGTTTGGGTTCAAGCTGCAAACGCACTAGGCATGGCTGAGTCAACACAACTGCAAATCCATTTGGATGATATAGGTAAAAGAAAAATTAAGAATAACCTATGATGTATTTGGCAACAAACAACTAATTTGTGCTTAGTTGAATTAAGTGTATATCTAAAAAAAAGTCCTCATAAAATTCTGGTAGATTATGATGAGTACAACAATTAATTGTAAATTTTTCCTGCCCAAGGTAATTCAAAGATTAAAGACTAGCACCCACAGCTTTGTGTATCGTTTCAGTCTTCCTTCTATTTGTACAAATATTTACTGGAAGTTTATATTCCAAGGGCCAGAGGAAAATAAGATAGACCAAAATCTTGCCCTATACTATTGCAGTCTACAGGGAAGATTGAAAGACACAAAAGTTCTGATAACCAGTGATAAGTTTTGCATTGTGAGTACAGAATACTATGGAATATAGTTATACTCCATATACTATTTGGGGAGTTGTATATGAGCTTTTTTATATTTTCATTTAAATAAACTTTACAAAGCATATAATTAACTGCAGAGACATCTATGTAATCACCAGCCAGATTAATGAATGTTAACATCTTTTATTTCAGATATTTTTTAGATCCTACCTTTTTTACTTACAATATGTAATAAACATTTCTACTAACTTAGGCTAAATTACTTTTCAAGTTATCTGAGTATTTAGTAGCTTAGCCCTATATGGTTGGAGGATTATATTATAAACAGTTCTGTGGTTAAACCTTCTCCTAGTTCGTTTGTTCTTTCTTTCTTTCTTTCTTTCTTTCTTTCTTTCTTTCTTTCTTTCTTTCTTTCTTTCTCTCTCCAGTCCTGGGACTTGAACTCAGGGCATAGGCACTGTTTCTGAGATTTTTTGTACAAGACTAGCATTCTACCCCTTGAGCCATAGCTCCACTTCTGGGTTTTTAGTAATTAAATGGAGATAAAAGTCTCACAGACTTTATTGCCAGGATGGGTTCAAGCCAGGATCCTCAGATCTCAGCCTCCTAAGTAGTTAGAGTTACAGATGTGAGCCACTGGCCCCATGCTCTCTAGTTCTTAAAAAAAACAAGTCCAAAACAATAATTACATTTGGGGCTTTTACAGCTACTTCCAAGTCATAAAATCAGGACTCATCCAGAGACCATCAAGCTTGAATTCATCTCTCTGTTGAAGCCAGCCTGGGAAGGAAATGCTATGAGACTCCTATCTTCAATTAACCAGCAAAAAGCCACAGGTGGAGCTGTGACTCAAGTGGTAGAGCACTAGCCTCAAGCACAAAAGCTCACATCTTAGTAATGAAATGGTTGAAAAATATGTCCAGTGCTCAGAATGTTAGATTCATGTTTGAAAATACACTGTTGACTATGGGATGAACACTAGGTGAGAACTACATTTGTCTTGGTCACATGATTGACCCACTTTTCTGCAAATCAACATCTTAAAGTTGACTACAATAATATACCCCCTTCTTAAAACAGATTCTTTTGAATGGGTTAATGCAGTGTAAAAGTTCTCATGTCCAATATCAAATGTCAGCAGAGTCGCTGCTAGAAACTAGGTTATAATTAGTAGTTTCATTGCTACAATTTTCACTGTGACTTTAGTCCTAACATTGATTTATTAGAAACCTACTGTGTCCCAGCCAATGCACATCACATTTCATTTCGGAAACAAACGTACATGGACTGCTGCCCCAGATGAGGAACATGATAAAACAATTTGCCTAAATTAGAAAACGCAGATTGCGTCCAAACTTGCTAAATTGCTATCTAGTTAACAGCTCTCTCATCACCCCTAAAGAGAAACCCTAGCTGGCCTCCATCTCCAAGGCTTGTTGCTTATGTGTGTAAATGGGAGTGTTTCTTCTTCTCCTCTTCTCCATCTTCCCCCTCCCCTCTTCCTTCTTCCCCTTCCTCCACCTCCTTTTCTTCCTCTTCTTTCTCCTCCTGATCCTTTCTCCATCTCCTCCCCCCTCCCTACCCTGCACTCTCCCCTCCTTCTTCCCCTTCTTCTCCTTTTCCTTCTCCTTCTCCTCTTCCCTGTCTCTTTCTCTTCCTCCTCTAAGGTTCCCTACCTCCATCTTTACCTTCTCCTTATTAAAAAATGGACTGAGAAACTCAGATTGAAAATATACATTGGGCTGTGTGGGAAACTCCCATCAACAAAGCTATGAGATCATTAACAGAATCATTTCCATTGGTGACACTTCAGGAATGAGAGTGCAAGTTAGATAAATGAGCTGTTTTCTGAAACTGAGAGAACAGAAGACTCTTCTGGGAGTAATTTCCATGTAATTGTTGCAAGGTTGGACTTTAATTACCTTAGGGAAGCTATGCTGAAATAGAGGACTGGGAAATAAATTTCAGTAAAGAAAGAACAGTGCCTTCTGCCAGCTACTGTGAACATTAATTCTTCTACTACATAAATATGGATAAACACATCTTGGAAAGATAAAACATAACTATAAGCTGGTTATTTATTTTAATACAAGTACAATCTAAAAATGTAATGTCTACAATGCTTTGTAGTTTTTTTAATGTGAGATCTGGCAGAAATGTTTGAAACACAGCATAAATTGAATAGCTGAGTTTTATATAGTAAGCTTCATGGCCAATTATGTTATTATCTAGTGTATGTTTTATTAACAAATGTATGAACTCAGCTGAGTGCCGGTGGCTCCAGCCTTATAATTCTCATTACTCAGGAGGCTGAGATCTGAGGATCATGGTTCAAATTTAGCCTGAGCTGATAAGTCCATGAAACTCTCATTCTCTAGTTAATCACCAGCAGGTAGAACTGTGGCTCAAGGGGGTAGAGCACTAGTCTTCAGTACAGAAGGCTCTGAGTTTAAGCCCTAGAACTGGCACACAGACACTAAAAAGGGGCAAAGGCTGAAGATTTAATTTTAATTAGCACTTTAATTAAACTAACTTTGCTCCCACTTATAGGTTGCATTTGGTTTTTTTAAAAAATGCTACATAAACCAGCCACGGTGGTTCGCACCTATAATCCTAGCTACTCAGGAGGCTGAGATCTGAGGAGCTTGGTTCAAAGCCAGCTCGGGCAGTAAAGTCCATGAGACTCTTGTCTCCAATTAACTACTAGAAAACCGAAAGTGGCACTGAGGCTCAAGAGGAAGGACAGTAGCTTTGAGTTGAAGAGCTCAGGAACAGCACTCAGGCCCAGAGTTCAAGCCCCATGACTGATTTTAAAAATAAATGCTACATGAGGCTGAGATCTGAGGATATAAGCATCTCAGTTTGAAGCCAGCCAGATAAGAAAGTCAATGAGACTCATATTTCCAATAAACTAACAAACCAGAAGCGGGGGCCGGGAGATTGGCCTAGTAGTAGAGTGCTTGCCTAGCATGCACGAAGACCCGGGTTCAATTCCTCTGTACCACATACACAGAAAAAAGCTGGAAGTGGTGCTGAGGCTCAAGCGGTAGAGCTCTAACCTTCAGAAAGTCCAAGGACAGTGCTCAGGCCCTGAGCTCAAGCCCAGGACTGGCAAAAAAAAAAAAAAAGCCAGAAGCAGATCTCTGGGTCAAGTGGTGGAGCACTGTACTAGCCTTGAAAGAAGAGAAAAGAAAGGAAGGAAGGAAAAAAGAAAGAAAGTGACAGCATTCAGTTTCTGAGTTCAAGCCCCAGGACTTCACAAAAAAGACTGCTACTTGAAGGCAAATCTTTAATTTTTTTAATTAAAAAAATTTTTTTTGCCAGTCCTGGACTTGAGCTCAGGGCCTCAGCACTATCCTTGGGTTTCCTCAAGGCTAGAACCCTACCACTTGAGCCACAGCACCACTTCCAGCTTTTTCTGTGTATGTGGCACCAAGGAATTGAACCTAAGTTTTCATGCATGCCAGGCAAGCACTCTACCACTAGGCCAAATCCCAGTCCCCAAATCTTTAATTTTTATATTTCTTTTATAAATCACCTACCTATGCATATAGTTTTAAATAATTGTTAATAAAAACAATAACTTCCCCAAGGATATATCATGATTTTATATAAATTAAAATAAACTTACTTGGAGCATTACCGAGTATTAATTCAGCATGACTCAAGTGGTAGAGAGGCAGTTATAAGTGAGAAAGCTAAGCAAGAGTGCAAGGCTTTGTGTTTCAGCCCCATTACCCCATTATTAAAACAATAACAAAAGATATAGAGAATATTAATTCAGAAATACACTGTATTAATTTGTAACAAGAATTCCTTAAGGGGGGCCAGGAGCATGGCCAAGTGGTAGAGTGCTTGCCTAGCATGCACGAAGCCCTGGGTTTGATTTCTTGGTACCATATACAGAGAAAAAGCCAGAAGTGGTGCTGTGGTTCAAGTGGTAGAGTGCTAGCCTTGAGAAAGTCCAAGAACAGTGCATAGACACTGAGTTCAAGCCCCAGGACTTGCAAGAAGAAAAAAAAAGGAGAATCTCTTAAGGCCTATATGAAGATTTCTGAGTTGTTTGTTAAATAATTCATCTAACAAAGATGGAGATTTTCAATGTCCCATGTGATTAACTGTTCAGATATGAGGCCCACCATGGTTCAAGTCATATTTTCAAGGATGTATTTACTTTAATGTAAATGAAAACAAGTAGTAGATGTAAATGTTTGTAAACGTATTTAGACATTTCCTGATTATACAATAGAAGACCATTGGAAGACCAAAGACCTCAACTGAATAGCTTATTAGATCAGAAGCTCTGAAATAAATTTCCATATTATGTTGGTTTACTGTGAGAAAATACCTGAGATAATCAACTTTGTAAGATGGAAAGGTTTATGTTGGCTCCCGGATTTTAGTCCATGGTTTTTCAGATTTCAGTCCATGACTTTTGGAGTGCAGTGAGGCAGAACAACATAGCAGAGCACATGAGTTCTTTTTTAGGAGATAAGAGCTGCTCATCTCATTCACAGTGGACTGGAAGATGAAAGAAAGAGAGGAAGAGTCTAGGTCCTCGTGTAACCTTCTAAGCCTTCCCTACCTCTACTGTCTAAGACTTCCACCAGCACTTCCACTACCTTCCAATAGCACCAAGCTGGGGGCTAAGACTAAGCCCTTAATGTGGGTCTCTTGGGGATATTTAATATTCAAAATATGACAAACACACAGAGCCAATCTCCCTAAGCAGACAGAGGAAAGAGGGAGATTCCTCCTTTATCTTTTTGTATACTCTTTCATTAATAAAGTCAAGCTCTGGAATTATATTAGTTAGGATTATAAGGTAGAGGGAGGTGAGGGGAAAGAAAAAGAGTTTAGAGGCAGTTTAAAAGAAATGAAGAATGGACTGCTTAGCAGCAATTATTAACAGTTAATGGCAGTTAATAAAGGATTTTAAAATAGCAGTCCTCTTCTGCATGATAGCTTAGAAAACCAGACAAATTTCATTAGTTGTTAATTCAATCATGAAATGAATGGAAGCCTATACAGTTGAATTTTAACACATCTATATATTGATGGAAAGATATGAATATCTCCCTATACAGGTTGCTAAACTGCTGTGTTTTTGCATCCTTTTTATTTCTAGTGATACCTTCTGCATCCATCATTTCCAGGGCTGAGACTATCAATGCTACAGTGGGAAAAACTGTAATCCACTGGAGTAGTAAGACAGCCATTGAAAAAGTTTCCTGTGAAATCAGACACAAGGCTACCACAAGCCAGATTTGGAATGTAAGTCAAACTTCCATTATTCTGTAGCACATGAGTGAATGGTGTGAAAGAAAAGGTGATTCTCAGTGTTCACTGATGACTTGTGAAAAATTCACTTGATGTGTGTTTATCTGATGGTTAGTGTAATATCCAAAACAATTTAGGTTTTTGTTTGTTTGTTTGTTGGTCGATCGTGGGGCTTGAACTCTGGGCCTGGGTGTTGTTCCTGTGCGCTTCAGCTCAAGGTTACTGCCCTACCCCTGGAGCCACAGCACCACTTCCAGGTTTCTAGTGGTTAAATGGAGATAAGAGACTAATGGACTTTAGTGCCTAGGCTGGCTTTGAACCAAAATCCTCAGATCTCAGACTCTTGAGTAGCTAGGATTATAAGCATGAGCCACCTCACCCAGATCCAATTTAGTTTTAATCATGACTGTGTGTGCTTCCAGACAGCTGTTTCTTGAAAAAAAGGTCCTCTTTTCATTTGTAAATTGCCAAATTGATCAAATCAACTCTCAAAGAGACATAACAATTTTTATTTTCTTATAAATGAAATTTGTATCAGTGGTTCTGGTTATAAAATTTAAATATTCTATGCTAAATTTCAACAAGTATCCAGGGAAGCAAAAACAAACTCAAATGGAAATCTTAAACTAATAGATGTCCCTTTTTAAGTAAAAATTACAAAGTTCAAGACAGTTGTTATTAATATAAACTTTAGCCAAAAAGTAAAAAAGGGAATGTCTAGACAAACTATCCTTAAATACCAAAGGTAAATTATTAAATGGCTTAGGAAAAAAATAGTTAGAAAATACATTAATAAATCTCATCACATGTAATACTTGTAAACAGTATAATAAAAATTCTTGGTTTTGAACTAGGCTGATTGGAAAAAAGTTCTGATTTTATGTTTGAAAAAATACATCATACATAATACTTAGTCTAAATAATTGAAGACTGAAGTTTCTGGCTTTATTTAATAAAAAGTCCTTTATTGGATAACCAGTTTTCATTCAGTTAAATTGTGTTTGAAATAATGATACTAAGGCCTACATTAAATGTAATATGTTTTATGTTTGGCATGACCTCAAAGCTCTCTGCTGCTAAGCCTTAACTTTTTGAGCATTTGTTTTACTGTAGAGTACTCTGCTTCAAAAGTGTCAAGAAGCTGGGTGCAGGTAGCTCACCCTGCTTTCCTAGCTGCTCAGGAAGCTGGGAACTGAGGATCACAGTTTTAAGTCAACCAGGGCAATACAACCACAAGATTCTATTTCTAATTAGCAAAAAAGATTGCATGGATGCATGGCTCAAACCCCAGTACTGGGGGGGCAAAGCGTCAAAAAGTTAGGGGTAAAATATTTGATGATCTGTTCTAAATATCACTGTTTACAAATAAACTTACAATTGCCAACTCATTTGTTTAACCCTGCTCATTAAAACCACAGTTGTGAATTTTGTAATTCATTGCATCACCATGTTCTGCTGAGAGTTTATGTTGTGAATCATTTGATTAATAACCAACTGCAAATCTAGCTGGACTCATTTTGTACATGTGGAAATTGGGTAAATTTCAAAGCAATCCAGCTGAAATTCTTGAGTATTAGAATTTGAGTTGAAAAGTTTACACTTGATCAGTACGTCTTGGGTAATACATTCAATGGATGATGCTGAGAATATATATATGTATGTGTGTGTACATTTACATACCCATATCAATATCCATATCCTCATTCTTTGTGCCAATGTTGGAGCTTGAACTCAGAGCCTCTCATTCTCACTTGGCTTTTCCTATTCAAGGGTGGCATTCTACTGCTTGAGCCACTCTTCCACTTTTGACTTTTTGCTTCTTAATTAGAGATGAGGATCTCATGAACTTTTTTTTCCCCACCAGTCCTGGGGTTTGAACTCAGGCTCTGTCTTTGGACACTTTTTTGCTCAACGTTAGCTCCCTGCCACTTGAGTCACAGCAACATTTCTTGCTTTTTCTGTATGTGTGGTACCGAGGAATCAAATCCAGGGCTTTATGAATGCTAGGTGGGCATTCTACCACTAGCCTACACTCCCAGCCCCTCTCATGAACTTTTCTGCTCAGGCTGGCTTCCAAACCATGATCCTCAGACCTCAGCCTTCTCACTTGCTAGGATTGCAGGTGTGAGCCATCAGTGCCTGGTGCAGATGAGAATATTAAACTCCCTTATCTGGTATAAATAGGAAGAGGTAGTAGTCCATGAGAATGTCTAGTAAACAGCATGTTGGAACAGTTCAGAAGCCATCAATTTTCTGATTGAAATTCTTGGTTTTTGCTCCCCCTGGTGGCTCTGACTGTGTCATGGTGAGACATGGTAATTGGAGAAATTTGTAATACTTAAGTAGCCCTGCTCAGGATTCCTGCCTCATCTTCTGAATTCTGGGGTAAGCAGGCTTGAGCCACTAGGCTTCAACTTCACTTTTCAAAACTTTCTTGTGATCAGAAGCAGCAAGTGAAAGAGCTGGAAGAATGTTCTTTATCTCATGTAATCTGTCGTTTGTGACAGTTAGTGTCAGCTCTATTAGATAAGTGAGATAGAGCCTGAAGAGGACAAGTCAGGATTCTTCAAACCTACTTTATAACTCTCCCTTAGAGACCTCACATCACTGTAGAAAATGAAAGAGCAAGCCAGGAGTGGTGATTCAAGTCTGTAACCCTACCTATTGGGAGGCAGAGATCAAGGGATCCAAGTTCAAGGCCAGGTCTGGCAAAAATGCTCACAAGACCACATCTAATTCAATGACTGAGCTTGTCTTGAGAATAACCAACATGAAAGGGGCTGTTGAAATGGCTCAAGTGGTAGAGTACTTGCTAGTCCTGAGAGAGAGAGAGAGAGAGAGAGAGAGAGAGAGAGAGAGAGAGAGAGAGAGAGAGAGATAGATAGATAGATAATAGGTTTCAGTCCAAAGTCCATTTTCTCTCCCTTGTAACAGGTACAGTCTAAACACAACCACTAACACAGAAAAAGAACGATGGATTATAGTTTCTTTACATATTTCCAAAGACAAGGGCTAGAGGCATGGGTCAAGCTGTAAACTGCTTGCACAGCAAGGATAAGGCCCTGAGTTGAAACCCTACTATTGTCAAAAAATAAAAACAAATAAAGTTTGTTGAAGTAGATTTCCCAAATCAGATCAGTAGAAATTAGGACAGAGCTTTTTTTTAAAAAAAAGTTTGTTAATATCAGCTTCATCATATGAAATGTTATTTGCCTCCTTGTGGGAAGATAAGTCAGAAGTGAAAAGAAGGAATGACATGGCATGTGCCTGTAATACCAGAAAATGGTTATGAAGGCAGAGATTGAGAAGTTGGCCCAGAAGAAAAGTTAGTGAGACTTTATTCTGACAAGCCAGGAATACTGGTTCATGCCTGTGACTGAACACTGAGGCTTCTCCCAGAAAAAAAAAAACCACAACTTCATCCAAAGTAAATAAATAAGGCATAAAGGGCTGAAGATGTGGCTCAAATAATAAAACACCTACCTACCAAATAGAAGCCCTGAGTTCTGACCTCAGTACCACCAGAGAGAGAGAGAGAGAGAGAGAGAGAGAGAGAGAGAATGAGAAAGAGAGAAAGAGAAGGAGGGAGGGAGGCAGGGAGAGAGGGTGAGTATGGAAATGTCTAGAGATTTACCTTCCAATCCAGCTCTGTGATGACTTTACCTCTACCAGAAGGAAGTGGTGGAAGGTGATTCTTAACTTCAAAGTGACAAACAGCTCTCTCAGGATGGCCTTCTGGCTGAGATGACAAGCTCTAGAGTTTGAGAAAACTCCTTATCTTCTTTGTGTCACTATTCCCATAAATGAAATGGGATAATTCAAGAAGTGATGTCATTTGGTTGGGAGGAGAGGGGCTAAGGTGGAATAAGAAAAGAAATCTGATGGTGGAAGAACTCAGCTTCCAGCCAGCAGCCGGATTAGCATTCAGTGTGTGGTTGTGATTACTTCCATTCATCTTAATCCACAGGGAGCCATGTGTTGACAGTGATGTGTGAAGCAACCTGGGTTTTCAGCCCTTGTAGCTAAGCTGCTTAGAGACTGTGAGGTTCCCAAGGGGCCAGACAGTCCATCCTATGAACCTGCCACACGAACACTACAAGGAAGTACTTTTTGTTTGTTGTGAAATGATGTCAAGTTCAAGCTTCAGATTCCACCCGAGATTAAATTACATGTGCAGAACAGTCTCAAACATGTTACCCACCCATGTCCCATTAGTCTAAGTTAAATATGAATCTGCTCGAAAGCAAATTAGGAAATAATTATTGGAAGCCAGACAGGAGTGACTGTGGGGACATGGATTCAAGTTATCTGGATGGTTGCACTGTGAAAAAAGTTCCAGGAATTTCTTGTAGTCTTGGAATAAGTCTTAAATTGGAAGTCATACATTATTTACCAATTACATTGATGCAGGCATCCACCAGGTGGCGCTGCGGCAAAGCAGGGAACTCTCACGTGCCATTTCGTAGTGTTCTTGATTTTAGGGCTGGTGGAGGCTAGGAGTCTGCTGGATTTAGTGGTAAGAATCTGAGAAGTTTACACAGCTGTCATGACAAAAGTTAAGGTAAATGGCCGAGCAGTTGTGGCTCACACCTGTAATCCTGGCTACTCAGGAGGCTAAGATCTGAGGATCAGGTTTCAAAGCCAGCCCAGGCAGGATGAACTGTGAGATTCTTATCTCCAATAAACCATCAGAAAATTGGAAGTAGTGCTGTGGTGCAAAGAAATAGAGCTCTAGGGCCGGGAGTTTGGCCTAGTGGTAGAGTGCTTGCCTAGCATGCACAAAGACCCGGGTTCAATTCCTCGGTACCACATACATGCAAAAAAGCCGGAAATGGTGCTGAGGCTCAAGTGGTAGAGCTCTAGCCTTGAGAAAGTCCAAGGACAGTGCTCAAGCCCACGACTGGCAAGAAAAAAAAAAAAAAAAGAGAAAGAGAAAGAAAGAAATAGAGCTCTAGCTTTAAGCAAAAAGTGTTCAGAGACAGGGCTTAGGCCCTGAATTCAAGCCCTATGTTTTTTAAAAACCTATGACTCTATAGACATAATGTTTTATTTCTTAAATTAATATGTTTCTATGACATACAAACCCTTAGCCTAATTTTGATTAAGTTCTAAATACTAAGTCCCAATGATTGTAAATAGATTCCCTCCTTGAACACTTGTTTGTTAAACTTGTCATTTAAAATATGATGTAAAAATCAACATTAATAAATTCTTAAAAAAGAAAAAAATGATTTAAAAAAGTGTGTCAGGGGTGGGGGTGGTGTGGGGGAGGGGAGCCTCTTGAGTTATGACATTCAGTCTCTCCATAACCACCATGTCCTGGTCAGCCAAAGTCAAGCTGTCTACAAGATCTTTAACATGAATGCAAATTCTTCAGAGAACTTGCATTCACCACTAGTGTAGCTCAGAATAAGTTGGAATATGCAAAGAAGTTTTAAGTAAAGCCTCCGAAATAGCAAGAGGAAAATCAACATCCATGAGAAAACCCAGCTACTCTGCAATCTAGCTGATAAAATAGCTCATCAAAGTAGGTGGGATATATTCAATCTAGCTTAAGCTTGCATTCCAAATAGCAGACACCCCCTTAGCAAAGAGCTGCCTCTACAAGAATACTTCCTACACTCTAGGATTAAGAGAACAGCTTCTTTCTTAAGATAAATCATTTTGTACACTAACTGTGTATTTTTAAAAAGCATTCATAGAACTTACCTTTGGGCCATAAAAGCCCATTAGATTGGAAAACAGCATCCTAAGCCCTTTCTAAAAGAAGCGTGTGCATAGTCTGGTGTGGCACATACCTGTACTCTAAGCACTTGGAAGAAAGAGGTAGGTAGACTACAAGTTCAAGGCTAGCTTTGGCTACATAGAAAGACTGGATTTCAAAGAACAAACTAACAAATAATTCACAAACATAAATGCAGGTACAAGAGCAATTACATCATCCTTCATAACCCAAAAGCATCTTACAAAATATATAGTTAAACGGAGTTGTACTCAAATTCATTTCTAAGGGGCAATCATACAGGGTCTAGTCTAAACAACAAAACTTTAGTAGAAATCGCTTTTTGCCAATTAAAGACAAACAATTTAGTTCTGAAAAATCTGCTGGGTTTTCATCACATCTTTCAACTGCACACTAGCAATTGCTTTGGTAATGGGTAATAAACTACTCCAAAAAGCGGAAGTGACACCCGACACCGTTTGTTTTTCACATCAGTATCCGGTAGTGCTAGTCTGAACTTAGCTGGGACTGGGAGTGTTTTGCAGCTAAGTGGGCTCATTCGCATGTCTGGGTGTGAACCTCCCTGAACTCCTCCTGGGACCAGTGGGCTCGCCTGAGCATGCCCTGGTGCTTAGGGTAGAGGGCAAGAGTATGGAAATCCAATCACGCCAATGTGTTTCGATCTGTCATGCTGTCCAGCAGGCCAAACCCAGGGTCAGAATGGAAGGCACTCCAAGCCATACTCCCAATAACTCTCATACAAGAGGCAGGCATTTAAAAGTCACATCTTTGACATAATGCACAAAATGTCTCCTGACCCCCAGGGTAGCTTGAGTGCCCAACTGTCATATGAACAAGCAGAGTAATCAGTGGGCAGGAAAGTAACTGAAAGTTGGAATATCTTTCAAGGACATTAGCATATAAAAACTGCTTTTTTTCCCCATGAGTTTTACATTTCCAACTTCTCCAGGTTTTAAAGGGTGATACTATGGTTGAATTTTGTTTTTTTTTTGTTTTTTGCCAGTCCTGGGCTTGAGCAAGAGCACTGTCTTTGGACTTTTTCAGGGCTAGAGCTCTACCACTTGAGCGTCAGCACCACTTCCGGCTTTTTTCTATATATGTGGTACCAAGGAATCGAACCGGGGTCTTTGTGCATGCTAGGCAAGCACTTTAACCACTAGGCCAAACTCCCGGCCCGCTATGGTTGAATTTTAATAGAAGACTCCATTAATGAGGTTGAAAGCTTGTTCTTTTCTTTCTTTCTTTTTAACCTTGATGGTTTTAACTTTTTCTTTCATGAGAGTCATTTTCCCGTCGATGAATAAATGCGTTTGTACATATCTGTTTTAGGTGAGTAAATCACTTACTAAGTGTGCTGAGAATACCTTGTGTCTCATGGCTGAACAAAATGGTGGGGGACATACTCCTGTAGTAAGTAACCAGTCAGATGGGGACACTCCAGCAAAGCAAATAATAGGAAAGAAAAGGACAAAGGAGATGTAGATTTTGTTTTGCCCATGGTTCACAAAGGGAGAGTAGTTTGGGATATGGATTTTGTTTTGATGGAAAAGTAGCCTGGGATATAGCTTTTGTTTTGCCCCATAGAGCTTTTGTTTTGCTCATGTTTACAGGAATTATAGTTACTACCTATAAACACTGATATTTATTACCTGTTTACTATCTGTAACAACTAAATACAAAATCTGTTTACTATCTGTAACCCCTAAATGCAAATCTTTCCTCCTGTAAATCCATTTGTTTGCTTCCTTGCACCCACCTGTGTGTGGTATTTTTACCTATAAAAATCCTACTGAGCCTGGCATGGTGGCTCACGCCTGTAATCCTAGCTACTCAGGAGGTTGAGATCTGAGGATCTTGGTTCAAAGCCAGCCTGGGCACTAAACTCCATGAGATTCTTATCTCAAAGTGACAACCAGAAAACTGGAAGTGGCACTGTTGCTCAAGGGATAGAGTGGTAGCCTTGAGCTGAAGAGCTCAGGCACAACATTGAAGTCCCACGACTGACCAAAAAACAAAACAAAAACCCTACTGAATGGAAGACAGGTGCTTCACTCTACTATCCAACTACTAAGGTACAGTTGCTACAGCTAATTAAATGCCCCGAGCTATTTTAAATGAGTTTTTGGAGTGTCTGCTTATATTTGGAATACTTCACTATGTTTTATTTTTGATTATAGTGATAGAAAAAACATGTCAATTTATCCCCCAGCTGTTTTTTCTATTTCTATTGCATTGTCATAGTTTAACTTTTTGTTTTCTTTATGGTACCAGACTTGAAGTCATAGATTCCTGCTTGTTCTGATTGGTTGCTTGCCTGAAGCTCTTCCACTTGAGCCAAAAACTCAGGTTTTTGCTGGTGAAGGACCCCTCCCTCAACCCCTGGTCAAGATAACCTATTCCATAATTTAAAATATACTACCTGTGGATCTTCTTGAAATTGAAAAGCTTAAGAGGGTTGTCAAACTCAAAGCAAGGTATTTTTCACAATTTTTTTTTGCCAGCCCTGGGGCTTGAACTCAGGGCCTGAGCACTATCCTTGGGCTTTCTTAAGGTAAGTGCTCTACTATTTGAGCCACAGTGCCACTTCTGGCTTTTTCTTTGTGGCACTGAGGAATCAAACCCAGGTCTTCATGCATGCTAGGCAAACACTCTACCTTGGGCCAAACTCTTGGCCCAAGGTAATTTTCACTTTTAATGCTTAAAACATGTATATGGTTGTATATGTTTATACAGTTTCCTTTCTCTTTGTTTCCTTGAGGTCTACCAGAGTATCCAGAATAGAGGGTGCAATATACATTTCCTCTAAGTATTAGAATATCTGTTTTTTAATTATAATTGTGTATCTAATTTTAGGTTGAAGAATTTGATGCCAATTTGACATATGTGCAACTGTCAGAATTCTACCTGGAGCCCAATGTCAAGTATGTATTTCAAGTGCGATGTCAAGAGACAGGTAAAAGGTACTGGCAGCCCTGGAGCTTACCCTTTGTTCATGAAATACCTAAAACAAGTGAGTGTGCTTACATATTTTATTCTCTAAGGCTTTACTTTTGACCTCTGACTGTTCTATATATATTTTCTACTTCTTTGCTACCAAAAATGGACTTTAGTTTGTTAAAGCTTTAGTTTGTTAAGGCTGTGATTTCTGAGCTAAAAATCAAAGTGATTAAGATGCATTAAGATGTATAAGATGCATATTCACTGCCCTGCCCCTAGAGGAGCTAATTCCACAAGTAGTGAGTCTCAAAAGTTGAAATGGTGCTGGGAGTAAAATTCAGAGTCTCACACTCTTGATTGACTTTTTCACTCGAAGCTGGTACCCTGCTGCTTGAGTCACACCTCAAGTTCCATTATCTTAGAACTTATTTTGGAAAACCATTATTAAGAATTTGTGTCTCTTCTAGAAAAAGCATGAATCGAATCTTATCGATGAGTATTAATTATCCCGTTTGTGAAGCAAAGAGAGTTAAAGCCACTTAGACAAGGGATTAATTAGCTCTCAATAAGATCTAGCTGATCTACTATAAATCTTCAGAAATTATCCTATTCCTAGTACTATTAGATTAATTTTACACACATTTACTCATATTACTCCATGTTTCTTAGCTAAACAGACTTCAGTTACATGCAAATAATAAAGCAGATCTATTGTGATTGTTTTAATATGCCACAATAGTCCTGTGAACATGAAGAGGTCTCCTTAATAGGCATAGTTCCACACTAGCTTTCGATCTTTCTTTTCAGAAACGAAGGATTTGATTATAACCACAGCATTGTTAATGCTGTTCTTATTATAACATCTTGGAACTGTGGTTTGACCTAAGTCCTTTGACATAAATTATAAATATTGATGGCTGCTAAGAGCCAGGATAATTCAGAAAGTTCTGCTGGCACTCTCTGATGCCCAAATCCTTAGAAAGACACTGTGAAGAGAGTCATTTTCAAGAATAAATATTGGTTCTGTGTTTTGAAGTTTATCAATTTATCTCCAGTTGATGTTGTTAAGAATTCTTAGGACCTTACACATCAATTTTTAATTGGGTTTGTTTGGTTACCCACTCTATTTTTAGGAACTCTAGAGTTACCTAGCAGTTGTCCTCAGCATTTACATCAAAGTAAGTGCAGAGACAGTTAATGTAAATGTCCTATTAGCTTGGTAAGTACTACAAATGTCCTTCAGTTCTGGAGTTCTTCATTCTGAGGAACAGTGAAGAAGAGCACCAAAGTTTTCCCCACAAGTCTTAACCAATGCCTTTTGTTTCCTAAGGTGGGGAAAGTCACTTAAAGGGGGAAACTACCCGTCAAAATTAAATATGCTTGAAAATGGGCACGAGCTAAGAGGAACTATAGGAAACTTTTCTTGGTAGAAATCTCTTTGTGCGACACAAATAAAAAGAGCTAGGCATCACTAGCTGCCCCCCGTAATTCTAGCTATTCAGGAGGCTAAGTTCTGAGGGATCTGTTCAAAGCCATCCTAGGAACGATAGACTCATCTACAATTAACCAGCAAAAAATCAGAAAGTAGAGATGCAGTTCAAGGGGTAGACTGCTAGCCTTGAATGAAAAAGCCAAGGGACAGTGCCCAGGTCCTGAGTGTAAGCCCCAGTTACCAGAATAAAATGAATACATAAATAACAGTGAAAGGATGTTAGAGAAAAATATGAAATCTTAAAAAATGATCTCATTTTTCTGTTTACAAAACAATGCAAATTTATTATAGAATAGAACCTAGAAACTGCTGCTGTTCACACTTTAATGAGATAAATACTAATTTTTCCAATTTTTTTATTAATGATTGGTGTTATACTCTATTACTGTTTCAGATTCTAATTTGTTTACTTAATCTACCTTGGTAAGTCTTTAAGAAATCTAATTTGATGACCACACCGCATTCTAGTTTATGAACATACTATGATTTAATTTTTTCTTACTTAAACAATAGTAGGCTATTTCCTTTTGTCATTATCAGTGCAATTCTTTGAATAGATTTGCATACAAGCTTTCCTTCTCTTTTGGTCTAAAAAGACAATTGAATCTAGAGTCAAGCACACTTTAAGATGCTGATGCAAGTGGTTAAATTGCTTTTTAGCAAATCTTTATTATTGATTGCTTTTTTAAAAGAAAAAAAGTTGTTCTCTTACTCATGAAATATTCATTTAGTCTCTATCATGTGCCAGCCATTTGCTGAGTGCATGAGCTTCTCAGTGACTAAGGAGACAAAAACATTGGCCTTGATGAAGTATTATTCAAGATAGGACAGAAAATAAGAACCAGCCTATAGCTCATTCCCATAATACTAACTATTCAAGAGGCTAAGATCTGGGGATTGTGGTTCAAAGCTAGCCAGGTCAAAGACCTAAATGAATAAATAAAACCCTTAATCTCTTTTCCTTTCTAAAGTCCTTGACTTTACTGGAAAGGAAAGCCCTATACTAAAAAAGAATAGAAAATCAATTGCTTATAATATCATATCAGGTTGTAGAAAAAAAACACAAGGAAGTTTCTCTGGGCTAAAGACTCATTTTTATTCTCTCTTGACTTACTACCAAGACGCACTTCACAGGAGACTAAAGCTGGTGCCCTCAACATGATAAACATAACAACTGCTAACATTTACTGGATGCTCACACTGTGTCAGGAACCCTGAGAAGCACTTTACATCTGAATTGTCTTTTATTTATCATTTATTCCATTGCACTTCTTGGGGAGTGAGCCCCAAGAAGTATTGTTGAATAATGGTAATCCTGGTAATGCCAGTGGAGAGCCAAGCAGAGCCTAACTCAGGATGTGGGATTCCAGTATGTGTGTCCCTTAGAGCTCTTCTAGTCACCTTCCTAGGACACCTGGGACAGTGCTATGTCAATGCCACCTCAGCTTTGAGTAAATCACATCAGCTCATAATGTAACCATGCACCAGGGGCTAGTAGTTCACAACTTTAATGATAACTACCCAGGAGGCTGAGATCTGGAGAATCGTGGTTTAGAACCATTCCTGGTAGAAAAATCTACCAGAATCCATCTCCAATTGACCAGCAAAAGGCCAACTAAAGGTGTGGCACAAGTAGTAGAATACCAGCAGTGAGTTCAAACCCAGTATTGGCAAAAAAAGGCAAACAAACAAACAAAAACCAATAGCAACAGCAACAAAATAAACAACAATAACAACCACAAACCCTTATGCACCTGAACTTCATTTGTTGTTTGCTTTTGTTTTCTTGTAGTGCTGGGGAATGTAGTGCTGGGGAATTCATTTGTTTCTTGTAGTGCTGGGGCCTTTTGCAAGCTAAACATGCACTCTACTACTGAGCCACTCCCCTGGCCTAAACATTCAGTTTGTACTGTATCATGAGATCAAGATGAATTCAAGGGAACAGGCTAGCATAAAGGCGTGATAACAAAAACCTGGATTCTAGGAGCCCTTATAGGTAGGAGGGGCAGTCTGGGATGAGGATACAGTACAGATGGAAAAGCGACTTTGCTCAAAGACAAAGCTGCCACAATGACTAACCTGTTTTTCCATCTGGGCTGGGTCCAGAAAAATACCTTGAAGGCTGTGTTTCTCAGAACAAGTGTTTGGGGCCCTGTGCACTAGAAATGCCTGCACACTTTAAATGCGAGTTTCCGAGTCTTTTACCCAGTGATGCTTCTTTCAGTGATAAAGAACCATTACTCTAGAAATAATACACATCCTTCAAGAGAGACCACTGCCACTGGTACCAGTCTTGCCAACTTTCAGTCTCACCAGTGCTCAGCCTTTAGGTTACCAGCTCAGCCTTGGGGTCTTCTGCTCAATTCAAGATAGAAATGGCAGGCAAGCAATGCCATGTGAACAAGCCTTTATTGGGACTTACTCTCAAATCAAAGGGAGACAGCACAGGACATAGGGTCATAAGACCCTTCCTGAAAATTCAGGGAATTAAAGCTTTATACAGAATGTTTTAAGGCAGGCTTTGCAGCCACATAGTTAGCTTTGTATACAATCCCAAAGTTTCTATACATCTTGCCCTTTGGGGACTGGAATTTGCACTTCACTTCTGTGCGTTGGGTCCTTGTACAATGAGCTTCCACAAGATGGAGGCGGGGCTCTCTGCTGTCACCTCAGGAAGGTCATGTATCTATCAGCCACTTTTAAGTATATGGTTTATGGGAGTGGGAGTGGTGGAATGGGAATGAGAAGCTGGTGTTCAGGAATGCGTGGGGAAAGAGTCAACAGCATCTGAATCTGGTTATTGGAAGAAACATTTTTTGAAGGAAGCCTATGTTCAGCAGGAAACCCAAGCATGAGAATTAGGGCCCTCCTGCGCTGTCTAATACGAAGAAAACTGCAGGATGATGTATGAAGCAGGAAGTGTGGGCAGGAAATGAAGGGAGACCTCACTGCCCAGCCTATCATGTTAGTAATAGTGGGTTAGGTGAGAGCAGAAACAAGTGGGCAAGAGAAAATCTCAGGCTGTCTCTGTAATGCTAGCGGGCCCTTCTTCTGCTTTCTCTTTCTCTTGGGGTCCTTCATCACCCCTGTCCACAGCACAGGGTAAGGATCTGTGGCTCCAGTTAACCAACAAATCACACAGGAGCCTCCGCTACCTGGTCCCGCCCTCCCTCTGGCTACAAGTTGTCAGCTGAGATTCCGCTTCTAACCCATTACACTAGATGGCCACTAGAAGAACTTCCCGGTCAGTGTAGAAAACTGACACCAAAAGCTTGAAAGTCTATCCTCTCAAGTTACTATTACCAAGGCAAGAAGAAGTAGCCACCTCAACACTGTAATATTACGTCCCTTTGTAATGGGGGGAAAAAGAAGCACTTTATAAAGAAGGCTTTATAGTCTTCTTAATAAGTTAGAGGCCTGAGGGGAAGGCAGTCATATTTCATAATGACTAATTAACTCGCTTAACTTGCAACTTGTAGAAGTTTCCCAGAGAAACCATATACTTTTCTGGACAGCTTTCCAGAGCAAGGCAAGTGTGAGCAAGCTCCCAAACAACATTTTACTTTGTTCTTATAAAATGATGGGCGCTTGCATCATTACCAATGACTTCTGGAAAGCTCTCATTAATTTTTCAAGACTTCCAGTGGCTAGCTGAGAAAACAAATATTCTGAGTGGAGACAAATATAGGTGATATGAGATATATCATATGATGGTAGCACAGAGAAATTTTTCAAAAACTGTTATTTGCAACTAAGAGATTTTTTTGACTCACTCATAGAAAGATGGATTCTAAATTTATAGATTCATGATGGATGTACCGAACACACCTATGGGGTTACTGAAAGGCCAATCATTTAAATTTTGCTTGAATTGATTTAATTCTCTTTGATTCTTGCCACTAATAAACCATCAAATTTCTGTAGGATAAAAAAGAGCTCAGAAAAGCTCATCTCTTAAGGTTTACATTCACTAGTGGAAAATAAAGATTATGTTGTATGAAGTTCCTTTTGCTGCTTCAATAAATTATTATGAACTTGGCAGCACTAAATGACATAAATGTCATTTGTAATTCTTGACTTGTAACAAATCATAGTCAGGAATTCAGTTCAAGATGTGGCCAGAACTGTGTTCCTTATAGGGGCTCTAGAACAGAATCATTATTATTACTTTTCCCAAATTCTAGAAGCTTCTAGAATTTCTTGGACATGGCCCCGTCCTTAATCAAAAAGAGAAAGCTGGGAGTTTGGCCTACTGGTAGAGTGCTTGCCTAGCATGCACGAAGATCTGGGTTCGATTCCTCGGTGCCACATGCATAGAAAAAAGAAAGAAAAGATTATCCTTCAATACATTTCTTTGACTCTCATTCTCCCACATCTTTCTTTTTTTTTTCTTTTTTTTTTTTTTGCCAGTCCTGGGCTTGAGCTCAGGGCCTGAGCACTGTCCTTGGACTTTCTCAAGGCTAGAGCTCTACCACTTGAGCCTCAGCACCATTTCTGGCTTTTTTCTATGTATGTGGTACTGAGGAATCGAACTCGGGTCTTTGTGCATGCTAGGCAAGCACTCTACCACTAGGCCAAACTCCCGGCCCCTCCCACATCTTTCTTTCTTTTTTTTTCTTTGCCAGTCCCAGGGTTTGAACTCAGGGCCTGAGCATCATCCTTGGGCTTTCTCAAGGCCTACTGCTCTACCACTTGAGCCACAGCACCACTTCTGGCTTTTTCTATGGCTTTTTTTAATGTATCTGATACCAAGGAATCGAACCTGGGCCTTTGTGCATACTAGGCAAGCACTCTACCACTAGGCCAACCTCCCAGCCCCACATCCTTCTTACAGGGACCCTTGTTAGTCCATCTATGTTGAATACCGATTGTTGTTTTTCCTGAAGTTCTTTGTCAGCTATCTACACTCAGAGTCTGTGACTGAGGGAGGGGCATCTGATTGGCTAAGATTAGGTCATCTGCTTGTGGGTAGATGTTAGCTGTGTAGAGAAAGACTGACTATGTTTCATGGAAACGTTTACCTAGATAGCATGACCCCTAGGAAGTATATCTTCTGGTTGGGCGACTAAACCTTGTGAAGTGTCTGCTAGACTATTGGGACACAGGATAAAATACAGGTTATGCCTGAAGACTGGTGAAGACTATTTGGTCATTGAAAAATGCACAGTTGACATTTGTTTATTTTTTTTTTGTCAGTCCTGGGTCTTGAACTCACGGCCTGAGTGCTGTCCTTGGATGCTTGTTGCCCAAGGCTAGCACTCTACCACTTGAGCCACAGCACCATTTCTAGCTTTTTCTAAGCATGAGGTACTGAGGAATGGAACTCTGGGCTTTGTGCATGCTAGGTGAGCACTCAACCACTAGGGTACGCTCCCTGCCAACACAGTTGCACATTCTTGCATATAGACCTTCATTCTGAATGAGCCATCTAACTTAGGAAAAAAATTTCTGGGATGCTTTTTATCTTTCCTCCTCTATTCTTTAACTTTGCAATATAACTGCTATGTCTACATTTATTATCTTTTTTCCTCTAAACATATCAAAAGCTTAGAGCCCAGAATCGTGTGAATGAAGAGAGTCCTTTAATTATGCCTGTGCATACTTCTCTGTCTTTATACATGGAGGACATAGTTCACAAATCCACTGACTGATTCATTGTCTGACTTGTTTTTCAGGGTGTGGTAGGGAGTTGGTTGCTGATGTATCATTTTCTCTGCCTTGAGCTTCTGATGTTCACCTGGTAGTGTAGGTATTTTGTCTTTACTTTGTTAATTAATGCTGGCTATGGTCAAATCTTGCCTTTGTCCTGATGAGACTGTATTGCAACCATGGGCCTAAACTGGTTTGACCTGGGGAGACAGCAATTAAATACTCTAATATAGCTGAGCAAGTAAAAGAAGATTAGAAAGAGAGAAACCAAAAGGAGATGCTTGTATTTTAAGACAAAACCAGGTAGGAGGAGAAAAACTCCAATAATTGGAAAAAATACACCAATTGTCTTTTAAATTGTGATTCTTCTTTCTTTATTATCTGGAACCATCTAAAAGAAATATCCAGAGAAGGCTATGTTATCAGGTCTGATCTAAGACTTTGTAGTATAGTGCCCAGCAAGGGGCAAAAATGAGTAAAGCCCCCTTGTAGCTGTCTATATCCTTTGGTCTAGTAAGTCTACTTGTAGAAATGCAGTCGTAGCGAATAATCAGAGATAAGGAACTCAAGAGCCAGGGAAAGGAAATGCAAGCACAACACATCTATCCAAAAACTACTTGTCATGGTAAGAATTTGGAGCCAATCTAAATGTTCCACAAAAGCAGTATATAATGCTTATTAAAATTTTAATTTATGTAAAACATAGTACTTAACTACCTGATGTAAACCATCTTCTCCAAACTCAGCACTGTCATTATCCAGTTTTACAGACTAGGAAACTGAGTCACAGGTTAAGCAACTTGTCTAGGGCTGTGTAATTCCAAGTGATAGAGTCAGGAATTGGAATGGGTCTGGTTTGAGTCCAAAGTAGGTGTTTGAAATCACTAAGCCATGCACTTTCTCAATAGGAGTGTGAGTGACTGAATGCAGTACACACATACATGATGAAATATGAAATAGCCACAGGCATAATGTTTTGAATCATTTTTCATAAAACAAGGTAATGCTCCTAGTTTGTGAAGATGAAATTTTATATGCTTCTCCATGGTTTTCCTACAATTTTCAAGCATTCTGCAATTAGCATGCCTTGCTCATACAAATCAAAGAAAATAGTTGGTTTGAGAAAGAAAATACCTCTAGTCATTACTCAAAGCATTAACCAAACCAGAGCTCATTGCAGGGGCGTCCAGAGTCCCTAGATGTCAGGATGGTGCCAGCACACCATGACCTAGCCCGTGAGAAACAAGACAGAGGATCATCCTGGCAGAAGTGAACGCAGGCCCAGCCACGCTGCCCCATCATGAGCTTTCCTAAACAAATGAGATTATTCATTCATGGGACTGAAGTCCAGAACTGAGCATGCGCCAAAATCAAATGGAATCTTCCACTTTGGAACCTCTGCCTACATGATATTGGGCAAGTTACTCTCTGTTGCTAAGTTTTTAATTTCCTCAATCTTGATAATGTGATAGTATTACACTATCATTATGTATCATATATTATATATATATATATTAACTTGGTTGGGCTATTGTGACTATTCATGGACAGAAATCATGTGAAGTCTAATAGTCCTTAAAGGATTGCTTCAAAAGGCTAAGAAAATGTATTTTGTCTCACTGTAGATAAAGAGCACAGCCAAGATTATCTCTAATAAAGAAACAAAATGAATTATTTCATCTTTAAAAACCAGGTCTTTTAAGTAGGTTTGATTAGTTTAGCTTGGCATAGTATGTGGTTACGTTATATCTTTAGTTTTGTCCAAGAATAGTAAACTGTATTTCTTGTTGGAAACTACTCTAAATTCCCTTCAGACACATTGTTTTCTGTCAGGCTAACTTTAAATTTCAATGCCAGTGGATGTAAACCAAATAAAAATCCTTCCCCAATTAGAGATGATTTGTGTTTTCTGAGTATACTCAGGTTGTTCTATGAGAGAATCAGGTTCTGCTGTAGAATTGTTCTATTGAGCCTAACACCACAAATCTTAAGTAAATCATGGAACTCTCAGGACGACTTTCAAGCATATTAGATAATTTGGTTATTAGAGTTGACATTGTTTTTCAGATGTAAGGGAATCTGAGTGTCATTCTGTTTCTGAATGCTTTCATATGCTAAAATACTTATAGCAACAACTATTGAATTAAAGGGATGGAATTAGACATGTTTTTCCCCCTACTTTATTTTTCCTGTTAATTTTTTTCCTCTATTACAACTTTTGCTTTTATAATGAAAACATTAGGTATGACATAAAACAATGATGGCAACCACTTGGTGGCAGTATGCCGCGGAGAATAAGGTGTGTGCATGGCTTCATTTCAGACTTATTCTTAAGCCTTTCTTCACTGACTTGCTTTCACCTCTGAGAATCTTGTTTATAAGTTGTCTTTGTGAAATTACTCTCTCATAATTAAGCACCTCTTTAAAATGCCTTTAATCTAATTTACATTAATGTGCCTAATTGATTTGAAACTAAAATAACAAATAGACTCTAAAGAAAGATTACATTTCTTCTTTATTACAGCTAATAAAGCCCTACTTAGATATGAAAATTATTTTATGTGATGCAAATTAATAGCTGGATAAGGCTTAATTGCCAAATAACTATCCATAGTTTATGCAACAGATTATATTTGCCTGTATAAAATACTAACTTCACTATTACTTTTCAATAAAAATCCTAATATTAGAAAAAAAGTGAAATAAAAGTAGCACAGCAGTACATGCCACAAATCTAGTGTTCTTGTTTTGTTTTGGGGAGGAGTGGGCCAAAGTAAAATCTGTATTGCATTTTAATGTAGTATTTCTGTTCTTCACATTTCAAAACAATGTGGATGTGGATTCCTGCTGGAGCTACCTACAAAGGAATTGGCCTATGAAATACTAATTAAGTTCAGCAACCCAACTGCTCATCATGAGAACACAATTTTAATCCCTCTGATTCAGATGGAACCCCATGCCCAGGAACAGAAGCTCAGAGGGACCAAAAAGGATTTCTAGTTGTCCCAAACCATAGGCAACCCTCTCCTCCCACTACAGAGAAGACAGAGCAGCACAGGAAAGAACTCTGATGTGTTCATCTTCTAAAATCCTTCACCCCTTGTTCTTACCCTTCTATCAAACCCAAGCTCCCACCCAAATTAGCTTCCTTCAAAAAGTTCTGAAGACATCTAGGAATACTTTCATTGAAAAAAATGTGTGATTTGCTTCTCTAAGAGAATCTCACTGGCCATAGAGCTACCATGAACCTGTCGGGGATGGGAGGGCACCTCAAGTTGTGATATCTCTCTGGCCCCAAGATAAATCACTTTAAAAAAGATGAGTTTGAGTAGCAATATCCGAATGGCTGAATAAATAGGTCTCAGGTAAGCAGAGCTTAGCACCATCTTCAGAAATGTCTCTCTCAACTGGGGAAATGGTTTTTGGAGTCACCCAGGAGTTTTTAATTATCAAGAAGATGAGCAAGGGTGCTCCTGGGACTCGAAGGTCTACGGACTGAACATAAGTTAGCTGCCAAAAGTGCTCAGCCCAATCTGGTCAGCAGCTTTCACTAGCAGGGCCTTGGCAGACTTGATGATAAGACAGAGCTGCCAAAGCCTGTGCCTGTGGGAAAGGAAAAGACATTTCACCCTCTGAGTTACAAAACAGAGGAACCAGGTACCCCTGGCTGATGTTGTAATCCTAGATACTCAGGAGGCTGAGACCTGAGGATTGCAATTGAAGCCAACCCTGGGTAGAAAACTTCATGGGACTCTTACCTCCAATAATCACACACACACACACACACACACACACACACACACACACACACACACACACACACACACACACAGCATGTCAGGCAAGCCAAAATAGGTGAAGAGCACACCAGAGCTCCTACAGAGACAAAGGCAGCACATTTCAAGTCTTAGGGGTTCTTAAGGAAACAGACTGCATAGGATCTTTGGTTGTAAGAAATCAAATAGAAACCAATTATTGTATATTTTTCTGCTCCTTGGTATTTGTTGCCTAGAAGTACTCTGAAATTAATGGATTCACTTGAAGCTCTACTAATCCTTGGTATTTTTAATTTTCCTGGAAGGATTTTCTCCTTTGAGATATACCCAAGTAAAGAAAAAGCACACATTGAAGGCCATTTTTTTATTCCACTATTCAACTCTATTGAATTTACTGGTTATTTTTAGACATGACTAAGAAGTAGACTGTGAGGAGCGGGTTCTCCTCAATACTAAATGTAAGAGGCTGACACTTTTCTCCTTGTTGAAGTCCTTCAGGTCACAACAGAATCATTCCAACATGGTACTCAGAATTCAGGGATGCCAACAGCTTTCATCTTCAAAGAACACCTCACTTCTGGTAAGGATATTCCACTGAGAAGGCTGGACAACCCTGTAATCACAGTGACCAAAGGCAGAGATGGGGAAAATCATAGTTTGAGCCCAGTTGGGGAAAAAGTTTCTTAAATAATAAAAGTTGGATATGGTAGTACACACCTTTCATCCCAGGTCTTGGGAGGCATAAATAGGAGAATCATTCTACACTGGCTCTAAGGGGGGAAATAAAGGAGATATCCCCATTGAAAAATAACTAAAGCATAAAGGACTGAGTATAGGAACGAGAGAGGAAAGGAAGGAAGAAAAGAAGGAAGGAAAAGGAGGTCCCAGGCTAGGACTCCCTGGGTAATAACTCTACACACCAAAAAAAAAAAAATCAAACCAGGTGAAAGTTTCTGGATAATAAGAAGTGTGATGTGCTGAGAAAATACTTTCCTGTAGAAAAATACTTGACAAGGTGTGAAATTCTGCTTAAAATTGAATTTAAGGAATGATTCAGGCAATTTTGTCAACTGGTTCAATGAGTTAAACATATTTTTATTTAACAGGTGACAAGGCCCTAGTACCACAGAAAGTGAGGGGTGAAAGGGAGAGGGAAGGAGGGAGGGAGGGTAGGAAGGAGGGAGAGAGAGAGAGAGAGAGAGAGAGAGAGAGAGAGAGAGAGAGAGAGAGAGAGAGAGAGAGAGAGAGAGAGAGAGAGAGAAAAATAAGTTGTTCCTTCCCCCCATGTACTAGGGAGAAAATGTGATGAGACAGGTGGATAATGCATCTTAAATCAATCATATTAGTTATTTAAAGACTTACTTAAGAAATGTTTTTCAAAGTAAGTTCCAATTTTGACTTTTCTTGTATAACATCTTTTGCCCTAAGTAGAATGAACGGCCTATTTCAGCAGGAAAATGAACAATAAATTCTGAAGCATGATAATAAATTTGCCACATAAATTTTGTCTCACACAAACAGTTTAAAAAAATAAGAAAGCCATCCTCATGATTGTGGTTCACATGAAACGTCAAAGGTGGTTGGGAATTCTCACCCAAGTCAGACACGCCAAAAGAGGTTCAGCACCTAACATAGTCAAGTAATCTGTGAGTGTACAAGTTGACCACATTTGCTGGAGATGCACTTCTAGAAAGCCACTGCCCTCAGCCACAAGCTGTCCAATGTTCTCAGACAATGGGTTTCCTGGGTGTAGTCACGCAGCTTGGCAGAGCCGTCCCTTGAGAGCTCAAGTCGAAGGCCGACTCTGCCTCTCTCTTTTCCTCTTCTTTTGAGATCAGCGCCCTTCTACTTTGAGTGGAGATCAAGGGTGACATTTGTGTCATATAAATACTAATGCTCAGCTAAAACTCTGCTTCTTTCCTTTCTTTAGACCATAGGCAAGATGTTGGACTCTTATCAGGAATGGTCTTCTTTGCCATCTTGTTGTCAATTCTTTCTTTGATTGGAATATTCAACAGAAAACTCCGAGCTAGGTAGGATTTTGTGCAATTGCCATTTCCTCATTTAGACTTTATACATGTGTGTGAGGCATCAAAATTGTAGTCAAATAACCTATTTACTAGAAAAATTCATTTACATTTTCATTCTAAAAAGATAGATTAAAGGACTGATTTAGTAAGGATCTACCTATCCCAAGCTCTTTACAAATGCCATTTATGTAGTCTTAACAATGAGTCTACCAGAAAAGGTCTATGATCCACTTTCCAGATGGCCTACATAAGTCTTAGGCCTCAGCTCAGGTCATGAAGCAAGACAGGAATCCAGACACAGCCAATGTCAGTGTCTATGCTCTGCCCTCTCCTTCTGCCATAGTCCTTACATTATGCTTCAACTTTACCACTGTGTCTGTGTCTTTAGAGTAGGAATAAGTCACCTTAGCATCCCCCTAGACAAGTCGACTGGGTCAATAAAGAAAAGAAGTCTGGTAAAATCTGAACTCATGACTTCACTCCCAGTTGCATCAGTGTTTAGGAATCCAATCCAGACCAAATCCCCCTCTTCCTTTAACCAGTTTCCCTGCATGTGCTATTCGTAAATAGCTAGACTTAGTCGTTAAAAATGAGACTTCAAGCCAAGCACTGGTGGGTCACATCCCTGTCGTTCTCGCAACTCAAGAGGCTGAGATCTGAGAATGTTGTCTTAAAGCCAGCAAAATGCCAGAATTGGAGGTGTGACTAAAGTGCCTTGAGTTAAAGAATGTGAGGGACTGAGTTTGAGATCCAGTACTGGTACACACGCACACACACACACACACACACACACACACACACACACCTTTAAGGGCGGCAATGCCTTTGACTTTCCTCAGCTTTACTAGATGCATTATTTTTAAGATGTTCATAGAACATATTTTCAGTGTTTCAGCTTTTCAGTGTGTTTAATTACATATAGATGTTGCACAGAGAAACATTCTTCTCCAAAGTGGAACTGAGCCAATCTTTCGTGCTATCAATTGCCTCAGAAGATATTTCTTTCTTTTAAATAATAATCAAAATGCAGAAGAAAGATTTTAAATAAGCTCTTCTAATAAATTGTACTAATGAGTTCTTATCTATATAGGTTTTCCAATCACAACTTAAGTGATATTTCAAAACTTAGCATGTTAATAAGTTTGTAGTTAGTATCTTCCTGAAGGAGAATATACAATTTTGCTTAGTTTATTTTAAAATGTATTTCATCCAGGGAGCTGGTGATTCATGCCTAGGATCTAGATATTCAGGAGGCTGAGATCTGAGCATCAAGTTTTTTTTCATATATTTTTATTGTAATTAATAGGAGGGTTACATTATATTCACCAGATAGAAGGTACATTATTTCACAAACATTGATACCCTTTCTCATGTCTTGATCCCCATTTCCCTTCCCCTACCCCAACTCATCTTGTTTTTTCCCCTTCCCTATCCTATTTCAAATAACTAAATAAACATATATACAATATATCAGATAACAAGGTAAAATACTGTAACAATATGAGATAACCAAGGGACAACAAAAGAGATGAGAGATAACATAGTTCATTAAAGACAACAATCACTCATTTTATGGCTTTTGTTTCTATAGAGGATCAAGTTTTGAAGACAGTCTGGGCAGGAAAGTCTGGGAACTCTTAGCTCTAATTAACTACCAAAAAGCAAGAAGTAGAGGTATGGCTGAAATGGTAGAGTGCCAGCCTTGAAGAGAGAAAAAGCTAAAGGATAGTATCTAGGCCCTGAGTTCAAGCCTCAGTACCAGCACAAAAATGAATCAAATTAATTTGAAAAATAAATAAGTGGAAAATAAAATGTACCTGACTATAAAGTTCTTTGAAATTTCTTAATGATCAAACTAGTTCCTTACAAAAATATTAATGTTTATGTTATTAGGCAAAAATGTCTTCATTTGAAATCTCAAATAGCATTAAGGGTGTTTTTTTGTGGGTTGTTTTGTGTTTTGGGGGGATCATGGAGCTTGAACTCTGGGCCTGGGTGCTGTCCCTGAGCTCTTCAGCTCAAGGCTACCACCGTACCCTTGAGCCACGGCACCACCTCCCATTTCCTAGAGATTAATTGGAGATATGAGTCTCATGGCTTTGTAATGCCCAGGCTGGCTTTGAGCCTCAATCCTCAGATCTCAGCCTCCTGAGTAGCTAGGATTACATGCATGAGCCACTGTGCAAGGCTTTTAGGGTGTTTTTGTTGTTTGCTTTTATGTGTATAGGTCTGGGGCTTGAACTCAGGACCTAGGCACTGTATCCGAGTTTCTTTTTGCTGAAGGCTCTACCACTTGAGCCACAGCTCTACTTTTTTGTTGGTTATTTGGAGATAAGAGTCTCACAGATTTTCCTGGCTTGGAATTAAGATTCTCAAAACTCTGCCTCCTGAATAGCTAGAATTACAGGCATGAACCACTGGCACCCACTGAAACTGATCTGTTCTAAAGAAAATATAAAATAATAATAATCCTTCCATGTGACCGAAGAGAATATTCATCAGTAAGGAAAAACAATTGAACATGGCTTTAAATATTGCAAGGGCAAATCACACTTCAATTTGGATTTAAGGAAACACAACAATTCTCAGGTAATTTAATTACTTAAATAAGTAGCCTTTCTAAAAAGACTACTAAAAACCAGCTCAGGCAGGAAAGTCTGAGAGATTCTTATCTCCAATTAACCTCCAAAAGTCGAAAGTAGAGCTCTGGCTGAAAATGGTAGAGGACTAGCCTTGAGCACTAAAGCCCATGGACAATGTCCTGGCCCCGAGTTCAAGCCTCCGGACCAAAAAACTCCACCACCACCACCAACAACAAAAATCTCCACATTTGGCAGTAGCAACTGTGGGGGAGAAAGTAGAATGTGTCCAGTTCTCCCTTCTCTCTGTCATATCAGTATAGTGATCCATATAAGCCCAGTCCAACAAGTTTCCTATGAGCAAAGATCCCGAGTCTCCTCTGCCATCCAAATAAAGTATGGAGGTATCACTACCATCGCAACCCTATTTGGAAAAATTCAAAATGAAAGGAGCTTGAATTACTAGGTTTGATTATGTAAGAGTAGCTTCTTCAATATCTAGTAGTTTAAAGTTTCCTTGGAAACAAAATATCCCATAATTTTTTTCAACCTTTCCCCTCTGGTGTCTTCTGCTCATAACGAGTTACAATTTTTTAACATGGATGAGCTTCTCACACTTTTCCAAAATGTAGGGTGGAATGTAGATTGGTAAATGCTCTTTCTGATTTAACTTACTTGACATAAGAAACAGAAATCTTAGCTTTTGAGTCAAATAGTACAATTTTTATTATCCACTCCACTCTAGTTAACTAATCTTTTAGGATTGACTACACCAGCTCTAAAGTAAAATCATTTTTATGTATTATTTCTGGTTTTTTAGAGTTAAGAGAAAAATTTTACTGCTCATACCAAAATGGCTTCATGAAGATATTCCTAATCTGGAAAACAGCAGTGTTGTGAAAATGTTACAGGTAAGCAAATACCATCAAACCAAACAACACTCAGGAGATGTAAGACAGGCTGATTACAAGCTCAAGACTAGTCTAGTTCACAAATCAAGGCCCTGTATCAAAAACAAAAGGAAAAGACAGAGTAGCAATGAAGAAAGTCTAAATATCTATCTATCTATCTATCTATCTATCTATCTATCTATCTATCTATCTATCTCTTTTGGATATATTTTTATCGTTATATAATTAGGTGGCTATAGCTGGAAGTTATTTGGTCTAGGAGGCTAGCCAAAATCTATGAAGCCTCAATTCCAGTTTTGCACAGAAAAGCCAATAGGTTTTTAAACCTTCACACCCTCCTGACCATGACACACATACCACCACACACATGTCTGGATTGTACACAGCCATCCTCCTCTAGAATCTCAGCACAAAGTGTGCATTACAACCTCACTCTCAATATATAAGCAAAATAGAAACCTCTCCCCCTTTCCCTAGTTAAGCTATGAAGTATTTTCTGTAGGAAGGATCTGTATTATTAAAACTTTCAGGGCTGGAGCATGGCTAAAGTAGTGGTGCATTCTTCTACCTCCACTTCCAACATAAGGCTCTGAGTCTGATTCTTATTACTGCCATCTGAGAAAAGAAAATCCCATGTATTTTCAAGTTCAACAATTAAAAGGATGTGATACAAAATTCAAGTTAATATGTAAGATTCTTCTTTGTCTTTAAAACTTTTGAATCGGGAAATGTGCTTATTTGTTATTACTCTTTTCCTTCAGTCTCCTCTTGGGAGAATTTAATAAAGATTTGGAAGCCAGTAAATTAACAACGGACAAAAGGAGGAAATCATTTGGGAAGATAAACAATGAGAGAAAAGTGGAGGGGGAGGAGAATGGGGGAGAAAATTCCAGTGTTTTTTCAATTATCCAACTGGATTATTGAGATAGCTTTTGTAAAAACGAAGCAATTTCCTGTTTTTTTTTCTGCCCGTAGGAGAAAAGTGAATGCATGAATAATTATGCCAGTGAGCAAATCCTTTATGTTGATCCTGTGATTTCAGAGATCAGAGAAATCTTTCCTCTGGAACACAAGTGCACAGATGACAAGAAGGAAAAGGAGGCAAGATCTCTGGAGAAAAGAGACTGCCAGCAACACCCACCTCTAGTCACAGCCCCAACAATTGTATATATTCCTGATCTCAACACTGGATACAAACCCCAGACTTCACATTTTACCCCTGGGGAAAACCGTCTCAACAACAGTGATGAAATAGAGTTCTCAGTCCCCAAACCACTAGTTGATCCCTTAGACCTGGGAAAGAACAGCAGGTCAAAAGAATATCTTCCCTTTGCCTTTCCAGCCTCTACTATGACTTCCCTAAGCAACTCACTAACTCTGGAAGAACTGAGTCTTCTTTTCAATCGAGGTGATTGCCTGACTCCTGACATGCAAGACGCAGCAGAGGGAGAAGCCAACAGGTTTTTGGAAAATGACTCACCCAGTGAAACTATTCCAGAACAGACCCTCCTGCCGGATGAATTCGTCTCCTGTTTAGGCATCATGAGTGAGGAGCTGCCATCCATCCGCTCCTATTTTCCACAAAATATGTTGGAGAGGCACTTCAGCATGATGTCACTTTTGAAAAAGTAGAGCTGTGTGGCCACCATCCGTCACAGACCATCATGACGGTCCGTTCAGAACCCCGTCATCCCTCCATTAAAAACGGAATTCTGCCTTAGAAGTCCCAAGGTAGAATGTGCTTCTGGGGACACACACACACACACACACACACACACACACACACACACACACACACACGCACGCACGCACCAGTGGGGTTTTTGCCGGGGGGAAGTTTGAGGGGCTATCAGTCCTGGGGCTTGAACCCTCGGCCTGGGTGCTGTCCCTGAGAATTTTTGCTCAAGGTTAGTATACTACCATGTGAACCACAGCTCCATTTCAGACATTTTAGGTAGTCAGTTTGAAATAAGAGCCTTAAAAATGTTTCTGCCTGAGCTGGCTTCAGACTGTGATCCTCAGGTCTCAGCCTCCTGAGTAGCTCCAATTTATTTATTAAACATCAACCATTTCCTCTATATACTTCCTTCCTTGCCAGGTACAGAACAGCTGTCTACATAGAGAAAAGACAGTAGTGAAATAAAGACTTGAAAAAAAATCAGAACATTAATATTTGGTCAGGTGCCAGATACACCTCTAAATCATAGCTTCTAGGAGGCTGAAATCTGAGGATCACAGTTTGAAGCTAAGCTCAGGAAGTAAAGACCAAGAGACTCCTATCTCCAACTAAGCAGCTAAAAGCTAGAAGTGGAAATATGGCTCAAGTGATAGAGTGTGAGTTTTGAGGGAAAAAGCTAAGCAAGAGAGTGAGGCCCTGAGTTTAAGTCCCACTACCAACCAACACACACACACACACACACACACACACACACACACAGCATTAATATTTGATTGCAAAAGAAGATGTAAGATTGCTGGTGCTGGTGGCTCACACCTGTAATCCTAACTACTCAGGAGGCTGAGCCCTAAGGATCATGGTTCAAAGCCAGCCTGGATGCAAAAGTCCATGAGATTCTTATGTCCAAGTAACCACCAGACAACCAGAGGTGGTGCTGTGGCTCAAAGTGCTAGAGTGCTAGCCTTGAGCTAAAGAGCTCAGGGACAGCTCCCAGGCCTGGACTTCAGGCCCCATGACTGACAGAAAAAAAAAGAAAAAAGAAAAAGAAAGAAAGAAAAAAAGTGTATGGAGTTTAGAAGTTCCTTTCTCCTATGGCATAGTTGGTATATTACTTACAGGATGCAAAAATCTATTAGTGGGTCTCAAGATACAACTTGTTTATGTTTTAAATCTATTACATATTAGGTATATCAGAAAGCATTGTTAAGATCTGAAATGATAAACCCTTTCCACACTTGCCATTAGCCTATATCACACATCTTCAGACATCACTACTTGATTGTACTGTGCTTTGCTACTTTTGATATGATCCTCTCACACTGTTTGGCTCCAGATAGACTATTACTATTCACAGTGTTTAACAAAAAAAGAAAGAAAGGAAAAAAAAGAATAAGAAAAAGCTCACCTACCCATGCACTGGTAGCCCATGCCTGTAATCCTAGCTACTCAGGAGGCTGAGCTTTGAGGCTCAGAGTTCAAAGCCAGCATGGGCAGGAAAGTCTATGAGACTATCTCCGGTAAACTATTCAGAAAAAGTCGTAAGTGGCACTGTGGTAGTCATAAGTGGCTCAAAGTGGTAGAACATGAGCTTTGAGCACAGAGAAGCTCAGACACAGAGCCCAGGCTCTGAAGTCAAACCAAAGACTTGCCAAAAAATAAAAGAACTCACCCTGGTGTGGAATATTATTGGCTACATAAAAATGCATTTTATAGATTGCATAGTTTAATAGAGTGTATTTTATGTCATTAGTAAAATATCTGTGTTACGCATTCTGACTTATAAATCAAATGCATTCACATTATTTTTCTCTGAAGGAAGAAGAATCGTAATGAAACAAAGGCAGGTAATATTTGAGACCAAAATAATAAAACATTAGTGATGTTTGGCAATGTGAGGAGGACTATCAGTAAAGTGTTAAGAATATAATTGTGATCTTTTTAGCCCACAACTAAAAAGCTTTTGCTTAGCTTAAAGGTGACAGCATTCTTTAACCTTTTGCAAATGATTTTCTGCTGTATCTCCTTGAGAACTTCCTCCCATGCCCCGCCTCAGGGGAAGAGGCATATTCTCACTGTATGGTGCTTTCCTAGCCCATCATCCTTCATCACACAAAAGATGTTTGGGATTCCATTCCTATTGGCCCTTTTGGTGCCAATGGCCCAGAAGTGGAGCCAATATCCGCAGTGTGGACCAGGTAATTGTCACTGCCCCAATCCTAGGGAGATTTTCAAATGCCTTATTGCTTTATCACCATGCAACCTCACAAAGATGTATGAGTGTTAGTCTTCGCTCTAACAAGGATTCGTACAATTATCGATACCCCTCTTATGTGCGGGGCGCTTGGAGGGGTATGGATGTTAACAAAACCAGGCAACCCATTGATGCCTTGGGGAACATATTTTAAGGATAAGTCAGTGTCTTCAAAACCATGCATTTCAGTGTAGAAGGGTTGGTGGTAGTGAATGGAAAGGAGAAAAACTAAAGGAAAACACTGGGTAATAACAAGCATGGTGAGGAGAACTAAGATAATGTAGTGTGCAAAGAGAGCAAGTAGGCAGCCACATTACAGTGGATGTTCAGATGGGTCTCTTCCTGGAAGTGACAGTGACATTGCCATCTGAATCTCAGGGAGGAGCCAGCAAGTGAAAAATCAGCTTACCCTCATGGATCCCTTCCACGAAAAAGACTTGTTCTCCCTTCCTGTATAAGCTGCCCTTAGTCGTTATCCATCTCACCTCCCATTTGTGCCACCTTCGGCCATTATTTTCTGTAGTTTCAGGGAATGAGTGTGTTTCCCTTCATCTTTCCATCTTGCTCTTGTGCCTTTTATTAGCATTTTCTTTCTTCATGTCACTGGTTCCTAACTGTACATGTCCTTTTTTCTTGGTGTGGGCTATATAGATGAAGGAAGAGAAAGAGAGAAACAGCCTCTTAAGGTCCCAGTGGGAAAGAGGAAGGGAGAGAAATACAAACAAGAAAGCAAGCTAAGAGCAAAAGGAGATGGAGAATCATTGTTGGAACAGTATCAGAGGAATACCCACTTTCATCTGGCCCTGTACCTTTCTCCCTCTTTACTCTTCTTTCTACCATAGAAGCAACAAGGAAGGCACACATGGAGTAGAGTTTGAGGATGAGAAGATTCTTGGAGTGTGTCTTCATGTGTGCTTTATCTTTTTTAAAATTAGGATGTTCTTTAAGCAGTTAGGAATGATAAGGAAGATGCAGGAAGGCTTCTGAGTTTTGCAATGTGGCTCCTGGTGACACTAGTTGCTAGGCACTCCTTGTGTAAAAGTATGAAGCCAATTCATGAATTGCCCTGTGAATAACCTTTGTAGATGGTGTACTTGAAGTAAGATGACAAGGAACTCTAACAAAGGTTTGATGGAATGGCAATAGATCTTTTTCCTGCTGCTAAAATTACACCATTAAATATCCATTAATGTTTCATCTTAGGACCAACATGCATTTTCTTAATTCCACTTGTCAATTTAGGATAGCCACTTTACTATTTGTGTGTGTGTGTGTGTGTGTGTGTGTGTGTGTGTGTGTGTGCAAGCACATGCATGTGTGCCAGTAATAGGAGGCTTGAACTCAGGGATTCAAACTCTTGTTCGGCTATTTTACTGGTGCTCTGCCATTGGAGCCACAGTTTCACTTCCAGTTTTTTGTTTTTTGTTTTTTATTATTCATTGTAGATAAGAATTTCATGGGCTTGGGCCAGGAGTTTGGCCTAGTGTTAGAGTGCTTGCCTAGCATGCACGAATACACAAGTTCAATTTCTCGATACCACATACATAGAAAAGCCAGAAGTGGTGCTGTGGCTCAAGTAGTAGAGTGCTAGCCTTGAGGAAAGCCCAAGGACAGTGCTTAGACCCTGAGTTCAGGGTCTGGCCAAAAAAAAAAAAATTCATGGGCTTTCCTGTCTGGTTTGGCTTCAAACCTGTGATCCTCATATCTTAGCCTCCCCAATAGGTAGGATTATAGGTGTGAGCCATCAGTGCCTAGCTTTACCTTTCATACCTAAAATTTCCATCAATTTTTCCGAAGATGTATTTCCTTCATGCTCTGTTGAGGAACCCAAGTTTATTGTCTAATCCTCATAGTTATCATTTACCAAGAAAGTAAAAACTTGATCTTCAGTGGACTGTTTTTACTTGGCATAGAGCATTGCAGCCTAGCTATGTTAGAGAGGAAAAATCTCAGCAATACTAAGATAAGGAACAGTGTAGGAGAACTATTTCTTTCCCAAGATTGTTATTTCAAAACAAACAAAACAGTTTCTAACTGCAAAGGCAAACCTAAAATTAGTGACTTTGTCAGAGCACAGGAAGGAAATCACAAATAGTTCAACACTGGAACCCAAGTGTGAGGTACGGAAGTCAGTAAACCTTGCTGTTTTCTTTCTGGTCACATCCTGCCAGAGAACTGCACTACATAAGCACAAGAAAGAATGCAATGGTAAACTAAAGAGAAAGCATTAAACATTTTTTAAAAAGCATTAAACAGTAATCCATCAAAAAATATATTTAAAAAAATAGAGTGGGAGTGTAAACTCGTTCGACCACTATGGAAAGCAGTATGGTGGTTCCTCAAGACTAAACATAGAGCTCCACTATGACCCAGCAGTTCTACTACTTGGCATTTACCCAGCCATCCAGAAACAAGGACATACTAAATCCACTAGCACAACAATGTTCATTGCAGCACTATTTACCATAGCAAAGATATGGAACCAACCCAGATGTCCCTCAGTTGATGAGTGGATCAACAAGATGTGGTATTTGTACACAATGGAATTCTATGCTGCTGTCAGAAAGAATGACATCGCCCAATTTGTAAGGAAATGGAAAGACTTAGAAAAAAATCAAATTAAGTGAAGTAAGCCAGACTCGAAGGAACATAAGCTCAATGGTTTCCCTCATTTGTCATAATCAGTAGAAATCTTGGGCTTTCCTAGCAGAGATTTACAAGAGAACAAAACCTAGACACATAAGGCCATATAGGATGAGGCTAAATGAAAGGACCTCCAGGATATAGAAACAAAAGCCATATAATGAGTGATTGTTGTCCTTAATGTACTATATTATCTCTCATCTCTTTTGCTGTCCCTTGGTTATCTCATATTGTTAGAGTATTTCTCCTGGTTATCTGATCTATTGTATATATGCGTGTTTGGTTATTTGAAACTGGATAGGGAAGGGAGGAAAACAAGATGAGGGGCAGAGGTGGGGGAAGGAAAATGGGGACCAAGACATGAGAAAGGGTATCAATGTTTGTGAAGTAATGCACCTTCTATCTGGCAAATATAATGTAACCCTTCTATTAACTACAATAAAAAATATATGAAAAAATAATGGCTGAGAAAAAAGATATTAGGATGGCATGATGCTATGGATCATGACACCCCAAATCATCAGCCATGTCGAGGATACAGACAAGAGCTTTATACTTAAACAGAGGAAAAACTAGAAGCAGGGATAAAAGTATGCCTAGCTTAAGGGTTTTATAGGTGTGGCCCGGCTGGCTGTTATCTCATATCTGGTTCTCTTGGGTTCTAGAGAAGCAGTTATGAGTTTTTGGTTGTGTTTGGAGACAAAGTCTCACTATTTTTCCCAGGCTAGCCTGGAGCTGCTGAGCCCAAGAAAACTTCCCATCTCCATCTCTGAGTTGCTTGGTTAAGGCACAGACCACCCCTCGCAGCCAAATAGGTTTTCAGGCAAGAATGCTGAGCACATCCATCAAACAATAAGGGGAACCTCATCATTCCCACAGATCTGATGAGACTGTATCTCCCAGATCCTGGCTGTGAGGCTTCTAGCAAGCCCACAATCTACTGAGAATCCATTTCCTCTTCCTTCAAACAGTCACATTAATCTCTTCCTCCTCTGGCTGTTTATTGAGACGATAAAATAAAATAAAGTGAGGAAGACAGCCCTGGAAGACACATATTAGGAAACTCTAAAAGCATACACCTTTAGGAAATTCAAAATGATTTTGTCCACTGATTAATTAAACAGCACCATCTCTGAATTCCTCTTCTACTCCTGGTCTTTTGTTTAAATATGTTCCAGATTTCAGAGCAAACAGGGAGAAATTGCTACTTATGCAATAGTAGTTACTGTAATTGTCCCCAACTATTATTTGAATTCAAGACAAGTTCAGCACTGTTTGTACTTTGGGATTTAGTGTAGAAGATTTATTTTATCATTTGGAAATCATTTGTAACTCATTCATTGAAGATTAGGATTTTAAGAAACCACCAGCTGCCAAGAAAATTCAGTTTATTTTCCTGCTTTCCCTCCTCATCACATGATCTGTTCAATTGGTCATTTTGCAGACTCCATTTGATTGGACAGAGGCATCAAAAAGCTACCTTGTATGGGAGAGGGAAAGAGCTTGCTGAACCCAGAGATTTGCAGAAAAACAATTCTAATACAAACAACAGAAATGGGCTGAGAATGTGGCTTAGTGGTAGAACGCTTGCATAGCATGCATGAAATTGCTCTATGGCTCAAATGGCAGAGTGCTAGCCTTGAGCAAGAGAAGCAGTGCCCAGTCCCTCAGGATTGGCAGAGCACACAAACAAAAAATATTCTGGCTGGCTTTAAACCGGGATCTCAGATTTTAGCCTCTTGAGTAGCTAGTTTACAGGCATGAGCAACCAGAGCTCAATGAAGGTTTGGAGTTTTGTTTGTTTATTTTGGAGAGGGTGCGCATCCTGTGTGATTTTTATTTACATGACATTCAGGACAGGTAAATCTAGTCTCTGGTGAGAAAAATGAGATGAATAGACAGTAATGGGCACAGGGTATCTCCGGCTGGTGTGGGGGAGAGGCAACAGGGATGGTGCAGAATTCCTTTCTGGTCTACAGCATGTGTACATGTGACAAAAGCATGGCCTATCCCTTTCAGTATTTATGCATGTCACTGCCCATGTGTGCCTGTTTACTCCTATTTTTGTGATCTTTGGGATCACCCTTGGGTTAGCCCAAGAGAAACAGTTTTTAAAAGGACTCTCAAATTCTTTTTTTTTTTTTTTGGTAGGTCATGGGGCTTGAACTCTGGGCCTGGACACTGTCCCTGAGCTCTCTGGCTCAAGGCTATCACCCTACCCCTGGCCACAGCACCACTTTCCATTTTCTAGTGATTAATTGGAGATAAGAGTCTCATGTTCTTTAGTGCCTAGGCTGGCTTTGAACTATCCTCAGATCTCAGCCTCCTCCCAGGCCCTAAATTACATGTGATTTTACTTGCAATAGTCAAGACAAAATAACTCATGAAAAGTACTTTTGTTTATTATAAAAGTACTATTTTGTTTTGATTCAACCTGCTCATTTTCTGAATGCTATTGCATGCAGAAGAATACTGGAGACAGACTGAATCTCCAACTCCTAGCCTAGAGTTCTATTACAACTCATACCACATTAACTGCTTGGAAGTGGATCAGTGGGTCCCATCTTCTTTGAAATCAGTCAGGGAAGAGGGACAGAATGTGGCAAAGAATCCAATGCATACCCTACAAAATCAAGAAGAGTGAGGGAAGGAATGGATAGAGGAGGGATGGGTGAGAATGTTAAAAGGGTGACTTTGATCAAGATGCATTGTATTCATTAACTGATTTGTCAAATGGCAACTCCTTTATACAACTAAAGATAATGACTACTTTGTACAATTAAAGACAATAAACAAACTAACTAAATAATAATCAGTTAGGGCAGGCACAATGTTGCCACACCAGTATCCTAGCTACTCAGAAGGCAAGAATTGGGAGAACAACAGTCCAAGGCTAATCTAGGCAAAAGCTGACAAGATCCCAGATGAAGCAATGAAAGCTGTCATCCCAGCTACACAAAAGAAGGATCAAAGACCAACTCAGTCCCTCAGGTCAAATATAAGGTCTTCAAGAAAATGAGTAAAGCTGAAGCAGCACAGAGCATGTATCCAGTGGTAATCTGCTTCCAAGGAAGCAATCCTGAATTCTAGCATAGCCAATAAGGAAAGGAAAAGAAAAAATAACTACAAAAGCTATTTTACAATAAATTTCCTCTTTCTTTCTTTCTTTCTTTCTTTCTTTCTTTCTTTCTTTCTTTCTTTTTTCTGTCTTTCTTTCTGTCTTTCCTTCTTTATTTTTGCCAGTCCTGGGCTTGGGCTCAGGGCCTGAGCACTGTCCTTGGATTTTCTCAAGGCTAGAGCTTTACCACTTGAATCTCAGCATCACTTCTGGCTTTTTTTCTGTTTATGTGGTACCAAGGAACCGAACCCAGGTCTTCGTGCATGCTAGGCAAGCACTTTACCACTAGGCCAAACTCCCAGCTCTCCTCTTTATTTGTTACCACATATAAAGTATCAGTTAAGGGCTAGGAGTCTGGCCTAGTAGTAGTGTTCTCACCTAGCATGCACAAAGCTCTGGGTTCGATTCCCCAGAATCACATGCACAGAGAAAGGCAGAAGTGGCACTGTGACTCAAGTGGTAGAGTGCTAGCCTTGAGCAAAAATGGCCAAGGACAGTGCCTAGGCCCTGAGTTCAAGCCCCAGGACAAGCCAAAAAAAAAAAGTTGTCAGCTCAATAAATCATCAGTTGATTCTGTTGATTCAGTTACAGTTTCTATAAATAATTCTGTTACTACACAGTTCTGTAACTTTTGAAGGGTGTAAATGTAAACTGTAAACCCATATTGTTCTCTGCAGTCAAACCAAAAGCAAATGCAGTTGGCAGAATCAGGAGGAAAGAAATATATCTTCCATTGAAATCAACTTTCTTTTCCGTCCCCCCAACCCACAGCCCTTATCTGCTTCCCCACTGAGCCTGAGACCAACCAAGCTTCCTGCTTCTAGGCAAAGGAGGAGAGATGAGGCAGTCTCCAACAGAGTCTCACTGGGTCCCAGACACAAGGCTGGGTGAGTGGTGAGACACTAGTGGCTAGAGAGCAGAGGCCTTGGGGCTTGGTGCCTATGCAAGAGTCTGTGTGCAAGTGTTTTGAGATGGAGGAAAAAATGAAAGGAGGTCAGAGAGAAGAGCAGAAACAAGCCAAGGCAGGTGTTAATGAACTCTGAGGATTACAGCTGTGACTAGAAAATCCTTATGATTCTTTCTAATTCTAAGATTCTCTAATTCCAGAGACAGCCTTAGAGGAAATGGGGGTGGGAATGGGGTGAGGCAGAAAAGAGTTTCTGGGGTTCAAGGGAAAGCTCTTGGGATAAGGTATGGTGTTGGCAGGAAATATAACCAGTATCTAATCCATCCATTGGAGGTGAGCCAGAGGAAATAGAGGACTGGGGGAAGCTC